>NC_081358.1:9577766-10209328 GCF_030684315.1 Stegostoma tigrinum
AATATCTACATCCCATAATCAAATAAAAGAACATCACTTTTTGATATAGCAAGAACTGCAGATGCTGAAGTCAGAATAATACAGTGTGGAGCTAGAAGAACACAGCAGGCCAGGCAGCAGCTGAGGAGCAGAAAAGTTGATGTTTTGGGTTGGGACCCTTCTTCAGACATCTGACATTCTATGACTTTCTTCAAATCGCTTTTTGAGAGATTCAGGCCTGAAAATTCTCAAAGACAAAAGTAATTCTAAGTTTAGAAATGATGGTGTTACTGTCGTTTTTCAAAACATCTACGACTAAATATCTTGATACCATGGAGGTATATTTTGTCCCTTTTTAAAATAAAGAAAGGTTGTAACAGAGGTGAAAAGCAGTCTGCTCCAAAGCTAATACAGTAAACAGGTTGTGGGGTCTTGTGTTGTTTTAAAGTTGGAACAAGACAAGCAGCCTGAATGGGTGGGGTCAAGCTCCCACAGAACTAATAATTTTTTTTTTAGTTTTAGCTTTCAGTGGCAGTTTCTGGGGTCTTATTGCTGCATGTGGAGGGTCTTATTCCTCTCTTTGTTACAGCTAAAGGCTGGGGTTCTCCTCCTGCTGCTAGAATTGCATGCGAGACTATCTATTTTACTGAATTTGCCTTTGCCAAGAATGTGTATACGGGATTTTATTATATTGCAACAGTTAGTCAGTAGTAATTAACGTACATATTATTTTGTTCAGCATTTTCATACAATTAAGCCAATTCTTTTCTTTTTATTTAGTCTGTATTTGAATTACACTATATGAATAAAGTATGTTTTGTATCAAGCATGGTTAGTTGGACCAATCGAATTATATCTGAAACACAATGCCTCACGCTTAGCTTTAAAATAAAAACAAAGGGTCTAGATTATTCTATTATCTTATTTTGAGTAAGTTTGGTCTGGTCCATAACACTATACAATAAACACTAACATTTTCCCTCGTCTTTTTTCCCTTGCCAGGTAGGTTGCCTGAATGAACTCACAAGTACAGCAGTTATGGAAGCTTTACTGAAAACAATAAATGCTGGAGTATATCAGTGGGTCAGACAGCAAACCAACGTTTTGAGTCTAGATAACTCTTCATTACAGTTCCAATGAAGAGTCATCTAGACTTGAAACATTAGCTTGCTCTCTCTCCATTGACGCTTTGTGACCTGTCGTGATCTCCACCATTTTCTGTTTTTAGTACAAATTCCAGCATCTGCAGTAATTTGTTCCTATAGTTGTAGAAGCTTGGTTGCACTTTTATAAATAGAAGGGACCTTTAACCTACCTGGAACAGCTATGTTTCCTACAGTTGGATGGTTCATTTCTAAGATGAGGTCATTGTGTATTACCTAAAAACGAAGAAACAATAAATTGAGGTAGAGTTACCACTATATGTCAAATTTTAAAATAAATAATGAATCCATGGCTATAATTATAAAGGAACACTTAGTTAATAAATGACCACCCTCTGTAAAATTCAGTTGTGCCAGCGGACAGGGATATAGCACCATTGCTTTAATTTCCTATTCCATGTTCTCTGTGAGCATAGCACCCCGCTGCGAACGTGGATTCTGGAAAACCTTCACAGAGACTGAACGTTTGAGGAAGGATCACCGGACCCAGAACGTTCACTCTGATTTCACTTCACAGATGCCACCAGAATGATTGAGCTTTTCCAGCAGTTTCTGCTTTTGTTTCTGATTTACAGCATCTGCAGTTCTTTCGGCTCTTATTACCACATTAGTCCATTTATGGGCTTCTCAATGAATGGTAGTGTTCAGTTGTTTTATAGTAGTGTATATTTTAAACTAATGAAGGGTATGTGGTCTCTCTCCACGAACACCATCCTATGTTATTAATGTCAATAGGCTCGTCTCCAGACTATTTGGTCAACAATATAAATGGTTCCCAGAAGCTTAAAAAAAAGCAATGTGAACCGGAATGAAGAGCTTGCTATGAATCTTAAATCTTACATTCCTACAGGAAATCAACATTTCTGTGAAAAGAACAGTGCTTCTTATAAAACAGTATCAATGAAGTAGATAAAAGATCTTAATAACAAAAAAATGAAGTTATTTTACTTCGCATTTCTCCCTCACTCTCTCCTGCTCTGACCATCTTTTAAACATATTTTTCCCATCTCTGTTACTGTAGGAGATTTGAACATTAAAACCTTAAAAACAGATTCTTATCTCAAATCAGCCTCCAAAACTCCCACTTCCGGCTTTAACTGAGATGGGAAGATGGGCAGGCATCCAACTGCTTCAAAGCAAGTTGGCATTTTAAATATGATAATGAATTTGCAAGCCTCATTGTAAATCATATTTTCAGCTGTGGTTGGCTAGGTTTCCTTAGTCTCAGAAAACAAGGCAGCTACTTCCAGGTGATGGCTTTCCTCATCCAGGAAATGAGTGTCTTTATACTTA
Organism: Stegostoma tigrinum; assembly: GCF_030684315.1. Lineage (NCBI taxonomy): Eukaryota > Metazoa > Chordata > Chondrichthyes > Orectolobiformes > Stegostomatidae > Stegostoma > Stegostoma tigrinum. Next base: position 9,580,202 of record NC_081358.1, read on the forward strand.
TTTTCTAGCTGCAGCTTGCTTGCTTGAAGAAGCCCTGATTGACCTGTGCCTTCCCAAAGTCTTCCAAGGCCTCCGAAGCCCAGCCATGTCCCACTTGGGGCAATACTTCACCACCATCCAGGGACTCTAATTCCCTTCCAATGTCTCCTGGCCCCTGCCTCATTCAAGTCTCCAAATTCCCAAAAGCCATCCACAATCTGCCAATTGCCCTGGGACTTGAGGAACAGCAGCTGCCCTAAGACTGGCCTTCAACTCCCCCATCCAGTTTATTTCTCTCTCCACAGATTATGCCTGACTTGCTGAACAATTCTTTCATGTTCTGTTTTTATTTTGGATTTCCAGTATCTGCTGTACTCCACTTTTCTTGCTTCAGGAAGAAGCGATTATGTGGAAAAATGCAAACTTAGGGTAACAGCTTAAATTGTTAAAGCAATGTATCTTTTTGGGTTCTTTAACACATTAATGGAAGAAGGTTTTGCAATTGCATTCTAAGCTACAATTCCAGCGTCATTCAATGCATATGTTACTATGTTCAAAATTAAATTTGAATCCCAAAAGCAGTAAGATGCCCCAACCTGTTAAAATTACAACATGGGACTGGTCTTGCCTTAGTGGAAGTGAGGTGTGATAAAGTACAGCAATCTTACAACAAAGTCATCAGGTCAAGGTTCTGCACTCTTTTTATGTCCGGTTGTGAAAGATCATTGATAATTAAATGGACACTAAATGGAGGGGGAAACTCCAAAAGTATTTCCTATCCTCAAAGATGCATTTCAGTACAAAACTGAAGGCCGAAGTATTTGCAACCATCTTCAGCCAGAAATGGTAACTGGACAATCCAATTCAACTCCATAATGAGGGCCCTAGCATCATAGATGTTAGTCTTCAGCCAACTTTCTTTTATTCATTTCTTGTATGTGGACTTTGCTGGTTGGGCCAGCATTTATTGTCCATCCCTAATTGCCCTTGAGAAGATGGTGGTGAGCTCCTTTCTTGAACTGCTGCAGTTCACTAAGGGTAGGTACACCCATAGTGCTGTTAGGTAGGGAGTTCCAGGACTCTAGCAGGCAACAATGAAGAAACAATGTCATATTTCCAAGTCAGAATGGTAATGGGCTTGAAAGGGAGCTTGCAGGTGACGGTGTTCACATGTATGTGCTGTCATTGTCCTTCCAAATGGTAGTGGTCATGGGTTTGGAAAGTGCTATCCAAGGAGTCTTGGTGAATTTCTGTAGGTTAAGATGCAGATGATATCCTCACAGATGCATTTCAGTACAAAACAGAGAGCCTAGCTGCCACAGAAGGAGGAGAATGGTTGTGGTGTCAATTGTTAGATCCTCTGTCGTTGAAGATGGTCATTGCCTGGCAGTTACACAGTGCAAATATTATTTGCTACTTGTCAGCTAATGCCTGGATTGCCCAGGTCTTGCTGAGTTTGGACATGGACTGCTTCGGTATCTGAGGAGTCATGAATGGTCTGAACATTGCGTATTCATCAGTGAGTCTCTACATTTGTAATTTTATGATGGAGGAAAGGTCTTTGATAAACTTCTGAAGATGGTTGGGCTTCGGATACCACTCCAAGGAATTCCGGCAGGGATGTCCTGAAGCTGAGATGACTGACCTTCAACAACCACAACCATTTTCCTTTGTACCAGGTTTGACGCTGAACAGTGAAGAGATTCCTCCCTCATTCCCACCAACTCTAGTTTTGATCGGATTCCTTGATGTCACACATGGTCAAATACTGCACTGACATCAAGGGCTGAGACTTTCCCCTCGCCTCTGGAATTCAGCTCTACTGACAATGTTTAAACTAATGCTGTAATGAGGTCAGAAGCTGAGTAGCCCTTACAGAATCCAAACTGAGCATCTAACAAAGTGACTAATTCAATTTCTTTTCCACACAGTATGTAGGGCAAGGACTATATCTAGACTGTATATATATCTAGTCCTTGTGGCTATTTATTTTAAATGGTTATTTGTCATTTGTTCCTTGTAATTGACACTGTGCTTAAAAGTAGCAAATTTTATCAATAATATTAAATGAAAGGTTTTTTTTTACTGAATATCTATCAACTTGTTCATCAGGCAAAAGGCCAGAGATAACTGACTTTATGCAATAATGTAAAACAGTTTGTTCATCATTATCTCAACTCCATTTTCTCTCTCTTGGTCCAGAAACTCCCTACTATGTCTGTGACACCACCCACACCCTCCACCTCCTCCAAAGCTTTCAATTTCCCGGTCCCCAACACCTCATCTTTACCATGGACATCCAGTCCCTATACACCTGAATTCCCAATGCAGATGGCCTAAAGGCCCTCCGCTTCTTTCTGTCCTGGAGGCCCGACCAGTCCCCCTCCACAGACACCCTCATCCGCTTAGCCAAACTCGTCCTCACCCTCAACAATTTCTCTTTCAATTCCTCCCAATTCCTACAGACAGAGGGGGTGGTCATGGGTACCTGCATGGGCCTGCCTCTTTGTAGGATACGTGGAACAATCCCTCTTCCGTAGATACAATGGCCCTAAACCACATCTCTTCCTCCGTTATATTGATGACTGTATGGGCGCCGCCTCATGCTCCAACGAGGAGCTTGAACAGTTCATCCACTTCGCCAACACCTTCCACCCCAACCTTAAGTTCACCTGGACCATCTCTGATACCTTTTTCTCCTTCCTGGCCCTGTCTGTTTCCATCTCTGGCAGCCACCTAGAAACCAATATCCATTTCAAGCCCACTGACTCCCACAGCTAGAATACACCTCCTCCCACCCACCTTCATGCAAAAATGCCATCCCCTATTCCCAATTCCTTTGCCTCTGCCACACCTGCTCCCAAGGTGAGGCATTCCACTCCCAAACATCTCATATGTCCTCATTTTTCAAGGACCGCGACTTCACCCATCAGTGGTTGAGAACGCCCTCGACAGTGTCTCCTGCATTTCCCACAACTCATCCCTCACATCCACTCCCTGCAAGTAACAACCAAAACAGAATCCCCCCTTGTCCTCACGTACCACCCCACCAACCTCTGGATCCAACGCATCATCCTCTGACATTTCCGCCATCTGCACTCCAACCCCACCACCAAAGACATTTTCCCTCCCACCCTTATCTGTTTTCCGGAGGGACCACTCTCTCTAGGACTCCCTCGTTCTCTCCACACTCCCCTCCAGCCCCACCACACCCGGCACTTTTCCTTGCAACCACACAAAGTGCTACACCTCCCCCTACACCTCCCCCCTCACCCCCATCCCAGGCTCCAAGAAGACTTTCCACATCAAGCAGATGTCCACCCGCACATCTGCTAATGTGGTATACTGCATCTGCTGTACATCGGGGAAAGCAAGCGGGGGCTTGGGGACCCTTTGGGTGGCATTGTTGTGGCACTGCAGGAGGCCCAGGCTGGACATGTTGTCTGAGGAATGGGAGGGCGTGTTGAAATGGTTTGCGACTGGGAGGTGCAGCTGTTTATTGGGAACAGCAACTCATATTCCGCTTGGGACCCCTGCAGCCTAATGGTATCAATGTGGACTTCACAAGCTTCAAAATCTTCCCTTCCCCTACCACATCCCAAAACCAGCCCAGCTCCTCGCCACCACCCTAACCTGTCCTTCCTTCCACCTCAAGCCCCATCCCTATCTCCTACCGACTAACCTCGTGCCACCCCCTTGACCTGTCCGTCCTCCCTGGACTGACCTATCTCCTCCCTAACTCCCCACCTACATTCACTTTTACTGGCTCCATCCCTGCCTCTTTGACCTGTCTGTCTCCTCTCCACTTATCTTCTTCCCCCCTCTTTCCCTCTTCTATCCACCTCCCCCTCTCTCCCTATTTATTTCAGAAACCCCTTCCTCTCCCCCACTTCTGAAGAAGGGTCTACGCCCGAAACGTAGCTTTCCTGCTCCTCTGATGCTGCTTAGCCTGCTGTGTTCATCCAGCTCTACACCTTGTTATCTCTGTTCATTATTATCACTTACTTTAAAACGGTATTAGTTTGACAGTCCATTTTACATTTCCCTGTTTTAACCATTGCACTGTTTCAGGAATACTAATAACTCCAAATGTGTCAATTTACATTTGTATGGCATTCCAGTTAAAATAGCCCTGTTAGTAAGGCAAACTATAGTTCTGTGTGTATCTTTAGATAGAATGTTTTAAAAAAAACTAGATGAAAGGATACTTTGATCCTTGTATTGAATAAACCTACAATTATACAGTATTAACCATTTACATGGCAACATCCTTATTTTAGTTCCCACTGGCTGTAATCAGCCAGCTCTCTGATATTAAAAGAATTCCATTTGATACATTTATGTCAGAGCCAAACACAAATTACAGATCCTAAGATTTTAAGTTACACAGGATGGTTAGTCAAGTAGGCGCACAAAATTTTTTTTGACTGTACTGACTGAAGTCAATTGAAAGATTTGAATATACTATTAAATGTTTCGAGACTGCAAGCACAGCATGTGGTAGTAAGGATGAGTTCAGCAAAAATTTGTCCTGACTTATATCCAAAATGTGGTATTAGTTCACAATAAGATGAGGAATTGGTGAATCTCTGTACTAGCCTTTAGCCCAACTGTAATAAATTGATAAACAAAAAAGTCTAAATTTAATCTGTACTATGTACTCTTATTGAGATACAAAATGCTGCAGAAAGCTGCTTGAATGATCTGTTAGTCAATGTTCGAGGTAGGGGTGTGTGTGTGTGCACGTATGGGAGAGAGAGACAGTGCTGTGTGTGTGTGTGTGTGTGTGTGTGTGTGTGTGTGTGTGTGTGTGTGTGTGTGTGTGTGTGTGTGTGTTTGTGTGTATGTGTGTGTTTGTGAGAGAGAGAGAGACACAGAGAGAGAGAGAGAGAAAACTGTGCCATTGATGGGTTTGGTTAATCCATAGAGAAACAAACTAAGTTCTTGAGACAATTCAAGAAATTCAGCTTCAATGTGTAAATTGTAGGGTAGAACTCCCCCCATCATTCTCTCAAGTTTTCATTTGAAAGTGCACAACTTACGTAATTCAGTTATTTTCATATATTTTCTTGTATATTGATTATAGAACATATGTTTTCCTGTTTTAAGATTAACTTTAGGATTGACAGATTTGAAATACTTATTACCTTTTGAAATTAAAAATGAACTTAAGAAGATTTGTTTAAAAAAAAAGCCTAATTTGATTTTTAAAAAGTTTGGTGTGCTGATTTGGTTCCTGGATTGTATCCTATCTTTATCTTACCAGCAGGAGGCATGGTTATTCCTCCCACTGCAGTATAGATATGTTAAAACAAGCTGTTGAAATGTGTTAATAACATCTCTGGAGCAGATGGAAATTGAATCTAGGCCTTCTGACCTAGAGGTAGGGACAGTACCACAAGAACACATTCCTCACAGCATATTCTAAATACGAGGGACATTATATCTACTAGCAGAACTACAAAGTGTTATGAAGCTATAGTAATGTCATTCTGCATATAAACCCACCAGAAAAATGTGAAAAGCAGATGATAAAGTCATAATGTTTTGATGACGAAGTTTCACTCAAAATATTAACTTGCCTCTTCTTCAGATGGTGACTGTTCTGTTGTGCATTTGCTTAATATAAAAGTTGTAAACTTCAAAAGTTCAATTCAAATTCCACAGAACTATAAGTATGCTAAAAACCTGAGTGACAGTTTTCTTTCAAATTCCTTTTAAAATATTTGTCCCTGTCCGAGCAAACACACATAACCCATTCACACGAAAACAAGAGATTAGGAGCCGATAAGATGCAAGGGTAATGGCAGGTCTGCTTCATTCTTGATAAATTCTACATGTATAATATTTATATATATATTATATGTACAATCTGCTTTTTCTGCCTAACAACAGAAAATTGCCTTATCAATTTTTTTTAAAAAAATCAAATGTTTCCAGCATCTATAAAGCAAGATATGATGATTTGGCAAATTAGTCATGTGGTGGCTGGATCTATGTGCACTGAACAGCCAACTCCAGGCAATCTTGGGCAGGCAGCTCTACGGTATTGGGTGAGTGTTATCACGCATGACTGGAAACTCTAGGTGAGTTCCAAACCCATTTCTTCACCTCACATAAACTTTCAATCATGGTCCATAACAACAAACTGAAATACATTTTGGATGATGCCATTCTAAACTAATCCCATCTGCCTGAACATGGTCTGTATCCCATCATACCTTGTCTGTTCATGCATCTGTCTAAATGTCGCTTAAGCATTGCTAACGTATCTGCTTCTACCACCTTCCTGACAGTGTATTCTGGGTATCTAGCACCTTCTGTGCAAAATACTTTCCTCACACATTTCCCTTAACCTATTCCCCTCTCACTCCAAAGCTATGTCCCCTTGTAATTGGTATTTCCACCCTATTATGCCACTCCATGTTCCATGAATTGTACTTGGAATTTGATGATTTTGACACTGGCTGGACAGAGGCCACTGGTTCCACAAGGTAGGCTGTTCAGGATGGGCTGGAGTGGGTGAGCACTGTCAGGGTTGGGGGGTTGAAGGAGTGAGGGCGAGTTTTGTCAGGGGGTGCAGGAAGGCAAGGAGCATTGATGGGGGTGCAGGGGAGGTGGGTTAGCATTATCAAGGGTGCAAGAGGGGGGTGTCTTTTTCAGGCTGTTCCATTACATCTCTTGCTGTTAGTCACTGTCCTGTGCCTGAAATCAACAAAAGGAGAAAGAATGTATACATTTGTTTGGAAGTACAGGCATCAAGTATCAAGGTACCAAGATCAATGTAGATATTCTCAGAGGGGCTCGGCCAGCGCAATTTGTCACACTAGGTGTTTAAATGCTCTGTGTACGTGGGTCGGTAGTTCTGCAGGGTCCTGCACAAGCGTGGAGAATGTCGCAACATTTGCTGCTATTGTCTTTGAAAGGTTTTGCCCTTGTGCATTCTCAGCAAAATGAACAAGACAAAAATGAAACAGATCTGTCTTGTTTTAGCTTTGTAGAGCTTCCTTTAACTTAGTCATGAAGCTTAAGCTTAACTCAACACAAATGCTTCAAGTTTCCTCGGTTGTCTGCAAAGCTGGAGGGAGGAAACAAACTATCTTTGAATAAATAAGAAAAAAGTGTGACATATGCTACATGAGACAGTAAGTTATCTTCAGATGTGGTCCACAGTTATTCAAGGCCAGGAAGTCCTGAAATTAAGCCTAAAACAGTTTTCAGGGGTGAATAAGCAGCTGAAGGTGTCCAGTTTGGGATTTCTAAGAGACATAGTTGAGCCTAGCATAACTCTCTGATATATATACTTAAAAAGAGCAGTAACTTATATAAGTTAGTACAAAAGAAGATCTTAACAGTTTCATAACAACACTTTACACTTTTCTTCTTCAAAGATATGACTGATTTTTGTTTATTCTTTATTAAATTATTCCAACTAATTTACACCTAAACTAAGGTTTATCATTGAGATTCTCCATTGTTCAAAATGAGACATATATTCCAGGGTTAAAATTAACTGATGGAAATATTGTCCTCTTGTGCTGTGCATGTAATCTCATAAACAAGTCATTGGCCGTGATGCTTAAGTATAGCCTATGATAGCATCATTCCTTTTACATGTATGTGTTTCCATTCTAGATTTTATTAGTGAATTTACCGTTGTGAAATATAGGATGTGTATACCAAGGAGTATTGCTTTGTCCTCTGTCATTTGATCACCATGATCCTCACCTTACGTCTTTCACTCCTCCTGCATTATTTCAGCACCATACACCACCCCAGTGGGTTGCATTAAAGTTCACTCTATTTGTTTAATAGGCAAGTTCTTTTTCATACAGTGGGCATGCAAAATTAGATGGCATAGGTTTAAAGTGAGAGGGGAAAGACTTATAAAGGACCTGAGGGGTAATGTTTTCACGCAGAGGATGGTTCGTGAATGGAACAAGCTGCCAGAGGAAGTGGTGGAGGTGGGTAAAATTTCAACATTTAAAAGGAATTTAGATGGCTATGTGAATAGGAAGGGTTTAGAACCAACTGGACTTAGGTCAGATTGGGATGTCTAGTCAGCACAGTTAAGTTGGACGGAACAGTCCGTTTCCATGCTGTATAACTCAATGAGTATGACAAAGAATGATACATTCTGTAGATATTGGTCCTATCTAGCCTCTCATGGCTTATCATATCCCATGGTTTCTTGTCTCCCATTCTCCTCTGTAATTGCAGTCCTTATGCATTAAACACCAGCCCTTTCATTCCTTTTAACTCTGAGAACTAATTTGCCAGCTCTGAACATTCACAATTTGCTCTTTGTCTTATTGACTTTATTGTTATGTCAAGCCTTGCTCCAGTGCCACTGACATTCTCAAAGTACCCTGTAGGGAATAACTTCAAGAGTTTAGAAATCATACAGCTTGTGGCCACCACTTTACTCTCCCAGTCACTTAAATATTGGGCGACGAAAAAGAAACCCATTTCTTCATCTACAATTTGCACCCAAGAGTTTTAAATTGCTACCTAGCTAAGCTTCACTGCCTGTTGTGCTATGAGTTCATCTTTTCCAGAAGATTGTTTTTCCTGGAAAGTGATCTAGTAGAAAGGATCACGTACCAATTCTAGTATCTATCCTATGTAGAACTCATTCAGGTTCTGGAATGGAACAATGATCCACTCTGTCAGGTCACCACCAAAATAGTCCACAGTGAGAAACAGAGAAATGGTCATTTATTGGCTGAATAGGTTGGTCTGTGTGATGTGTATTTGTGTGTGTGGGTGTGTGCGTGGTGTGTGTGTGTGCGGGGGTATGTGTGGGTGGGCATGGGTGTGTGTGGGGGTGTGGGTGTGTGTGTGTGGGGAGGCAGGGTGTGTGTGTGGGGGTGTGTGTGTGTGGGGGGGCATGTAGGTGGTGGGGGGGAACCGTGTGTGTGTAGGGGGAGCGTGGATGGGTGGGCGTGGGTGGAGGAGTGGGGTAGGCATGGAGGGGTGGGGGTCGTGGAGGTGGAGGGTGTGTGGGTGCGTGAGAGAGAGTGCGTGCGCGCGTGAGAGACAGTTTGTGGGGTGGCAGTGTTCTGGCCAATACCATAGTTTAATTGGAAACAGCAGTACTGCATTAATTCATGAAATACAAGCTTGGGATTTTGCCCACATTGCACTCAGATAAGGTAAAGTTGCCATTGTTTTGCCATAGGGCTGTCTTCTCATTAGAAAGAGGTGACCGGTGGTGGTTTAGCCTGAGGGTCATCATGCCACAGATAAGGGGAGAGGTTGAAAAGGAGAGTCCTTCAGCTGTAGTGGGAACTAAACCCATGCTGTTGGTGTCAGTTTGCATCACAAACCAGCAGCCCAGACAACTGAGCAGAATTTGAAAAACAGTGCCCTAACAGCCATTTCCACTATTCCTACTCAGATGCCAATATCAGAATTTTCTGGGGAAATACCACTTGCCATACTGCATGCTAATAACTCCAGTCTCCATGATTCATCTTCAAGCAAACACCATTTCTACTTGTAGCAACCATAACTTTTAAAGCAATTTTAACAGATTGGAGCATGGACTTATTATATCCCATGGAAATACACAGATGCAAAGCAGGGCTTGCATGCCCACAATTTCCCAGGCTGTGCACCCTGTGAGCAAACCTGGGCTGACATCACCCTACTGCAGTAATAACGTGGCCAAATTGCTTCACAGTGGCAAAAAAAATAGAACAGATTGAGACGTGGTGTGTTGAAAGGCTCAGGAAATTAAATGAAAGTATGTACAAAAGAGACAGTTTTGAGGAGGCTGTAAAGAGATTAAAGGAACCCAGGCAGAGGATTAAAGTGTTAAAGAAGAAAAGGCTGAGGTGGCTGAAGACAGTCCCATTTACAATGAATTGCTAAGAGGGAAGGTACAAAAGAGTCCAGAGTTGGAACGGTGAAGAAAACCTGTCTGGAATAAAAGACCGAAGAAGGCTGTAGAGAGGTGAGGACTTGTATGTGGGGCATGAATTTTGAAATGTGAGCGAAGGGGACCAATTAAGGACAGGATTAACTCAGCGAAATGTAGATAAGATTCAAGCAATAACATGTGGACATGTATCAGAGATAATGGGAACTGCAGATGCTGGAAAATTCCAAGATAACAAAATGTGAGGCTGGATGAACACAGCAGGCCAAGCAGCATCTCAGGAGCACAAAAGCTGACGTTTCGGGCCTGGACCCTTCATCAGAGAGGGGGATGGGGAGAGGGAACTGGAATAAATAGGGAGAGAGGGGGAGGCGGACCGAAGATGGAGAGTAAAGAAGATAGGTGGAGAGAGTGTAGGTGGGGAGGTAGGGAGGGGATAGTTCAGTCCAGGGAAGACGGACAGGTCAAGGAGGTGGGATGAGGTTAGTAGGTAGCTGGGGGTGCGGCTTGGGGTGGGAGGAAGGGATGGGTGAGAGGAAGAACCGGTTAGGGAGGCAGAGACAGGTTGGACTGGTTTTGGGATGCAGTGGGTGGGGGGGGGAAGAGCTGGGCTGGTTGTGTGGTGCAGTGGGGGGAGGGGACGAACTGGGCTGGTTTAGGGATGCAGTAGGGGAAGGGGAGATTTTGAAACTGGTGAAGTCCACATTGATACCATTGGGCTGCAGGGTTCCCAGGCGGAATATGAGTTGCTGTTCCTGCAACCTTCGGGTGGCATCATTGTGGCAGTGCAGGAGGCCCATGATGGACATGTCATCTAGAGAATGGGAGGGGGAGTGGAAATGGTTTGCGACTGGGAGGTGCAGTTGTTCGTTGCGAACTGAGCGGAGGTGTTCTGCAAAGCGGTCCCCAAGCCTCCGCTTGGTTTCCCCAATGTAGAGGAAGCCGCACCGGGTACAGTGGATGCAGTATACCACATTGGCAGATGTGCAGGTGAACCTCTGCTTAATGTGGAATGTCATCTTGGGGCCTGGGATGGGGGTGAGGGAGGAGGTGTGGGGGCAAGTGTAGCATTTCCTGCGGTTGCAGGGGAAGGTGCCGGGTGTGGTGGGGTTGGAGGGCAGTGTGGAGCGAACAAGGGAGTCACGGAGAGAGTGGTCTCTCCGGAAAGCAGACAGGGGAGGGGATGGAAAAATGTCTTGGGTGGTGGGGTCGGATTGTAAATGGCGGAAGTGTCGGAGGATAATGCGTTGTATCCGGAGGTTGGTAGGGTGGTGTGTGAGAACGAGGGAGATCCTCTTGGGGCGGTTGTGGCGGGGGCGGGGTGTGAGGGATGTGTTGCGGGAAATATGGGAGACGCGGTCAAGGGCGTTCTCGATCACTGTGGGGGGAAAGTTGCGGTCCTTAAAGAACTTGGACATCTGGGATGTGCGGGAGTGGAATGTCTTAACATGGGAGCAGATGCGGCGGAGGCGGAAGAATTGGGAATAGGGGATGGAATTTTTGCAGGAGGGTGGGTGGGAGGAGGTGTATTCTAGGTAGCTGTGGGAGTCGGTGGGCTTGAAATGGACATCAGTTACAAGCTGGTTGCCTGAGATGGAGACTGAGAGGTCCAGGAAGGTGAGGGATGTGCTGGAGATGGCCCAGGTGAACTGAAGGTTGGGGTGGAAGGTGTTGGTGAAGTGGATGGACTGTTCGAGCTCCTCTGGGGAGCAAGAGGCGGCGCCGATACAGTCATCAATGTACCGGAGGAAGAGGTGGGGTTTGGGGCCTGTGTAGGTGCGGAAGAGGGACTGTTCCACGTAACCTACAAAGAGGCAGGCATAGCTGGGGCCCATGCGGGTGCCCATGGCCACCCCCTTAGTCTGTAGGAAGTGGGAGGAGTCAAAAGAGAAGTTGTTGAGTGTGAGGACGAGTTCAGCTAGGCGGATGAGAGTGTCGGTGGAGGGGGACTGGTCGGGCCTGCGGGACAGGAAGAAGCGGAGGGCCTTGAGGCCATCTCCATGCGGAATGCAGGTGTACAGGGACTGGACGTCCATGGTGAATATGAGGTGTTGGGGGCCAGGGAATTGGAAGTCCTGGAGGAGGTGGAGGGCGTGGGTGGTGTCACGGACGTAGGTGGGGAGTTCCTGGACCAAAGGGGAGAAAATGGAGTCCAGATAGGTGGAGATGAGTTCGGTGGGGCAGGAGCAGTCTGAGACGATGGGTCGACCAGGGCAGGCAGGTTTGTGGATTTTGGGAAGGAGATAGAAACGGGCCGTGCGGGGTTGGGGAACAATGAGGTTGGAGGCTGTGGGTGGGAGGTCCCCTGAGGTGATGAGGTCGTGAATGGTGTTGGAGATGATGGCTTGGTGCTCGGGTGTGGGGTCATGATCGAGGAGGCGGTAGGAGGTGGTGTCGGAGAGTTGGCGTCTGGCCTCGGCGATGTAGAGGTCAGTGCGCCATACTACCACTGCGCCACCCTTGTCTGCGGGTTTGATGGTGAGGTTGGGGTTGGAGCGGAGGGAGCGGAGGGCTGCCCGTTCTGCGGGGGAGAGGTTGGAGTGGGTGAGAGGGGTGGAGAGGTTGAGGTGGTAAATGTCCACTTTTGTCCATTTCCACTCCCCCTCCCATTCTCTAGATGACATGTCCATCATGGGCCTCCTGCACTGCCACAATGATGCCACCCGAAGGTTGCAGGAACAGCAACTCATATTCCGCCTGGGTACCCTGCAGCCATATGGTATCAATGTGGACTTCACCAGTTTCAAAATCTCCCCTTCCCCTACTGCATCCCTAAACCAGCCCAGTTCGTCCCCTCCCCCCACTGCACCACACAACCAGCCCAGCTCTTTCCCCCCACCCACTGCATCCCAAAACCAGTCCAACCTGTCTCTGCCTCCCTAACCGGTTCTTCCTCTCACCCATCCCTTCCTCCCAACCCAAGCCGCACCCCCAGCTACCTACTAACCTCATCCCACCTCCTTGACCTGTCCGTCTTCCCTGGACTGACCTATCCCCTCCCTACCTCCCCACCTACACTCTCTCCACCTATCTTCTTTACTCTCCATCTTCGGTCCGCCTCCCCCTCTCTCCCTATTTATTCCAGTTCCCTCTCCCCATCCCCCTCTCTGATGAAGGGTCCAGGCCCGAAACATCAGCTTTTGTGCTCCTGAGATGCTGCTTGGCCTGCTGTGTTCATTCAGCCTCACATTTTGTTATCTTACATTTGGACATGTTGTAATTTTAGTTTTTAAATTAGTGAGCTCTAAGCTTTAAATCCACTACCAAGACTGGGCAAAATTAGCACTTTTGATCTAAAGAGTTAGAAAAATGATTCCATCAGCATGATACATTAAGACAGTCTGCCAAACAAACTTATAAAACAAATTATAATCTTTGAGGAAATTTGAAGCATTTAGCAACAGATTACAGCAATTTTTGTTAGCTCACACTGAAGAGGCAGACTTGAGAGGTATCAGAGGATAACAAAACAGCTGATATGGTACAATTATTCAAGAAGGGTGGCAGGGTAAACCAGAAAACTACCGGCCTGTATGTCTAACATCAGTGGTGGAATACTATTGAAAAGAATTATGACAGACAGAATTAAACTTCACTTGAGGAGACAAGGATCAATCAGGAATTGTCAGCATGGTTTTTGCCTAGCAAAAATTTTGAACTTTTCAAGGAAGCAATTGTGTGTAAATAAAAACAGTGCAGTTGACATAGTCTACATGTAGTTCAATAAGGCTTCTGACAAGGTCTCACAAGGCAGACTGATTAAGAATCTAAGAGCCCATGGATCCAGGGCAAGGTAGCAAATTGGATCCAAATTGGCTTAGTAGCAGGAAGCAAAGGGTGGTGTCTCAGGGGTGATTTTGTGACCGTAAGCCTATCACCAGTAACGCACCTGAGGATTTGATGCTGAGAGGTATTCTCTCTAATTTTCTAACCAGAAGTGCAGGTTTCTGAGGTCTGTGCACAGCAATGACTTCCAGAACTAGAAGACAATGATACAAATGTGATGCTGATGCCAATCATTGTGCACAGAAAATTGGAGCAGCTGACAGTGCACGCAGCTATAGGTCTCTAAAGGTGACAAGACAAGTGGATAAGGGGGTTTGTAAGGCATATGAGATACTTGCATTTATTAGTCAAGGCATCAAATATAGGACGAAGGTGATTATGATGGAGCTGTACAAATTGTTACTGAGGCCACAGCTGGAGAACCACTTTCTGGGAAGGATATGATTGCACTAGAAAGGGTGCAAAAGAGATTCACGAGGATATTGCCTGGGCTGGAGCAATTCAGCTATGAAGACAGACTAGACCAGCTGTTTTCCTTCGAGCAGAGAAGCTGAGGGGGGATCTTGATTGAGGTGTATGAAGTTCTGAGGAGAATAGTTAAGATTCTGGTGTGGATGGAGAGAAATGTTTTCTGATAATAGAGTGACCAATAACAAGAGGGAATGCCTTTAAGGTAAACGGCAAGAGGTTTAGATAGGGTTTGAGGAAAATATTTTTCACTCAGAGATTGATGGGTATCTAGAACTCACTGCCTAAAATGTGGTAAAGCTGGGAACCCATTAAAGAAGACTTTAGATCAATACTTGAAATGCCAAGGCACACAAATGGAAAATGGAATTAGAACAGATGTATGTTTGATGACTGGCGCACACACCATGAGCTGAAGGGCCTCTTTCTAGGTTGTAAAAACTCGGAGTATAAAAAAAATACACTGACTGACCATCCGAGTCCCACGTGACCCAATTTTCTTACATTGCAAGGCCAGCAATACTGCCCTCAAGCAGCAACAGTCTTTCACTAATATTTAAATAAAGGTTCTGCCCCAGTTGCTGGACCTTAGTACAATGCTTCTGTGCCAATGCATGGCAAATATGCCAAGAGAAAATGCCCAGTGATCTTGAGCATACAGTCATTAAAACGTTCTGAAAAATGACTTCATGGCTGGGATTCTGATAACACAGTGCCACTGCCGATGTTGTAATTGAAACTGTGCACCACTTCTGCTTTCCCTCTTTTTGCCTTTATCCATGTGATTTGAAGTGCCAGCAGTGTGCATGCAAAACATATTGGATTGAGCAGTGGGAAAATACTTTCATTGGTTCAACCCACCAGCAGCAGACAATGTCACATCCAAGAGCAGCTTATTTTCTTGTCAAGCAATGTGGATCAGCACCTGGCCCCGCTATTCTGCTTAACTCCACTTCTATTAACATGAGGCTTGACAGCACAAAGGTTATTTATTAAGATTAAATTTCACTTAACAATACTTCACATTGCATTGGTTTCATTTTATTCATGTGAGCATCATTGTCCTTTGGTACAATTAACTTAGCCAGTGAGCTAAACAAGATGCTGTGCTTCATTGTTTGCACATCTTGATGGTTACAGGGAGTTAGGGCTTGTGAGATATTGTATTTTGATTTTCTTCACTAACTCACTCACAAGCGCTCTATGTTTACGATACCATGCTTCCATTCATTCATTCATAAAATCGCATTCTTGTAGTACATTTTACTCTTACAACATAAACTAAATTAAACATCCCTTCCTAGGCTGCCAACCCATTACTGTTTCTTCACACCTTTCAATTCTTATCAGCCCCATGCTGCAAGCAATGTTTAAACCTGTTTCTGTATCAAAGGCTACCTCTGAAGAAGTGTTAACACAGTAACCTACTCAGAATAATGCCACCCATGCCATTGTGTCTCCATAACTCACTTGAAACTAGAGAAAGGTTGTAATATTAATTAGCCCTTAGTAACCATCTCTCAGGACCTGAATAAGTTGCAGGATATCAAACAGTCTCCTCCACCAGCATGTCCCTATACTATGGAGCTCTTTACTCTGAAGTTTCCTTACACACTACTTATTTCTATAACACAGTACTATCTATTTCTAACTTTTATTTAGGACTACCATCTTGTATTAACTACAGATTTATACTCTTTAAATACAAATTAAATAGGGCTGCTACCTCCTTTAAGAAACACACTATCAAAACAGTGCTTCCGTGAAACTGCATGAGTGAATGTGTAGGAGCTGTTAAAACCAGCAATAGTACATGAAATCTCACATCACAGCTGAGGGAGATCAGTTTAATATCCTCTGTACTTTCATTTAGTACATGTATAATTTCTCACTTATTTAGATCATATTGGTCTAGTATTTCTACTAACATTACTAACCTTAAAGAAAAAAAGGACTAACACCTCTTAATTATGCAAACTCAGACCAGACAGACACTCTAATCCCATCAGGAGTAACAGCCAGCATTAAGTAAGGCTTCCTACGACCTCCTGCTGCCCCAGCACAGATGTGGCCCAAACTTGCGTACAATAGATACAATTATTTGACACCATAGTGCCAAAATTTTATTGTATGCAAAAACTGTGTATAAAAGACGCTACTGTAAAACTGTACTTCCGATTCCATCGCCACCTCGAATTGTGCCACTGTAGATGTTCAATAAAGAAGCTATTTTTGCCACTCACCAATCTCAGCCGCTACTAAACACGACACAACAACTTGACACAGTCAGCAGGATTGCTGGGGACGCCATCGAAACTGACAGGTCACTGACATGACTCCGAAAGTAAAAGACTTCCTTCTTAAAGTCATGACCTAGTCCCTGAATGCAATCTCGAACTTCCCATGCGTTGGCTATTTCCGAATCCCCTTGCGTCCAGACCTCAAGCGCTCCAAGTCACCTGAAAAACCCCACGGAAAGAAACTGCCCACAGAACGAGTATTCGGGTGACTCTGACGGAACCCAGTAAGCTGGATACAACCTCCAATGGTGGGCTGGCCTTTCCTGACATAACGGAGGAAGAAATGCTGCAGCAATACAGTTCTCGTTAGGGAAAATCCTAACCAAAATTGGACAGAAATACAATATTCCCAAAGGACATCGAACCCTACACAATAGGAAATGGATCTGGGGGAAAACCATTCAACAGAAAGGAAAGGACAGAACTAAATGGTCCCTTGCATTCACTAAAGGAATGAAATCATGTCTCGATCAGCCCATGATTGTGAATTAAATCATCTTATGGAGCAATTAAAAGCAGTGTGCCAACAAATGCAAAAGGAGAGATCAAAGTGGGGAAAAAGTTGAACTTAAAAATTAGGAGCTTGAGAAAGAAAACAAGAAACTGACGGATGAGATAACAGTCCTGTCAGTTTCTTCCCCGGTTTCCAAGCCCATTCTGAATTTGTACCCAACTGCCTGCACCAGCCAGGACATGGTTTAGCAAAACTAAGCTACCGTCTTTGGGAAGCAGAGGGACGAAAGTGATGAGTCCTCTGGCAGTGAAAGTGATGAGTACTGCACATTCCTGGCCCCATTCTTATGACCCCTTAAAACCGAGAAGGTACCAATAGAGAAAGCGGTGAGGCAAAAGTTACAGGACAACACTGAGGTGGATGTTCTGGTAAAATGGGCCAAAAAACACACTGTGCATGAATCTGTGACCCCTGACAACATAGACATGTCTCACCCAAAAAAGGGGGACAATGAAGACATGGGGAAGCCTAGAATGGTTAAGGGGAATGCAAAATGGTCCATCCCTGGGACAGGGCACAGATTCTGACTGTCACTGTCACTAAAACAGAAGGGCGCCTTTCCATGAGGCAGTCAAAGGTGCCCTTAGAAAGAATGAGCAGGATCTGTAAGCCGGCTGGAAAGCAATAAAACTTTGGTTACAGGATATAGTCCACCTAAAATCACAGCTTACTGCCACAACGCTGCAGAGGAAGTCCCAGAATACCAGGAAAGGGTTAGGATGACCTGGAAAGGGTACGCAGGAGTCCCAGAAGTGTAGGACGATAGGGATTTTGAAGGTTGTGATTATGGCCCACTGAAGTATGTTTTTGTGGCCGGACTTAAACCTGACCTCGCTGAGATAATAAAGCTCTCCAAACCAGACTGGGGCCAGAGCGGGACTAATTATTATGAACCGGTGGACCGAGCCCACCAGCTCAAACGAGATATGGGCACCAAATTGCAAGTCCTATAAATGAATCAGACCGCAAGTAACCCCTAAATCACCCAGGACAAATGCCCAGAGAAGTGTTACGCCTCTGGGAAGGAAGGCCAGTGGGCTAGAGGGTGCTGGCAAAGGGGTGAGGGCAAGGTCAGCTAATTAGCAATAAGGAAGAGGAGACCCCAAAACTGGGAGTAAGACTAATCTCCTCCAGCAGTTTAAAAGAGCGAACCACTCACTAGCAGCAGGAACTGATGACAAGAAACGGAGACAGCCCACCCCATGCCCCTCTACGCCCCTCCTTGCTTTATGCCAGCAGAGGGGAGACAGACTGTGTGACCATGAGGGCGGGTGGCCTGGACATTGAGTACCTTTTGGACATAGGAGCAGAGTTGACGTGCCAACCTCAGAGCATGAGGCCAAACTCCCACTAGACAGGACAGTGAGAACAGCTTATGGAGCAGGAGCTGACAGGATCAAAATGAAAAGGACCAAACCCATATACATTGCATTCGGCCCCCAAGGGTTAGTAACCTTTGTAGGGATAGGACCTGTAGCCCAGCCACACTGAATGGCCCTTCGTTTTGTTTTAGCCAAGAGATGGGATACCTGTGCCCTGACAGGCTCCAAACGTTGCACCTATATTACAGATAACTCTGAAAGTATTACTAATCTGGCTGAAGCAGCATCAGAGGAGCAGGAAAGGTCATGTTTCGGGTTTAGACCCTTCTTCAGAACAAAGTTGTTTTCACCTAACTACAAGCCAGGTCTCTGCAAGCCCCTCCAACATCTGAAAGACCCAAATGGCACATGTGAGTTATGATTAGAAGGGTCTCTTTGAAGGGTCTCACCTTTATTATGTGCAAAGCAATGCTAAATATTTTTGTTCGCTCTATGTTGAATGTTCATTATGTTTACATTATGTTTATGTAGGACACAGCTGTACTTACAGGCTCTACCAGTGCTAACTACGATGCACTTTAAAACACATTGCCCAAATCCACACTCAACGATTACCCAGCTACACTCTGGTCACCAGGCCTTTCATTCTTCCAATGCTTGACGTCCATGACCCCAATCCACAATAACCCTCACTGACTCACTTGTCAGTCCTGGGCATCCGTACAATAGTACGTTCTCCTACTCCCCATGTTATGCAGTACAATTACAAAGGAAAACCACTGAACTTGCACACAATTGCAAAACTCAATAAATACTCACTACCATTAATTGATTGTGAGCCAAATGACAAGACTCTCATGCACCATTGGCCTTATTCCAAAGGCTGGACTTTATTAAAAAAGCTTTCATATTAATGAGTATTCATAGTATTACAATGTATTACAAATATAAACTTGTCACTGGACTGTGTCTTGTTCAACACACTGCAAACATGCCACAGACTTTGTCTATTTCATTCACCCTGTTTGCCACATTTCCTAATCCATAAGCTCCCTAATATTTACCCCCATGTATCTATAGATCACGAACAAAAACAAAGTTGCTGTAAAAGCTCAGCAGGTCTGGCAGCATCTACGAAGGAAAATAGAGTTGATGTTTTGGGTCCGGTTCTGAGGAAGGGTCACTAGACCCGAAGCATTAACGCTGTTTTTTTCTTCACAGATGCTGCCAGACCTGCTAAGCTTTTCCAGCAACTTTGTTTTTGATCCTGATTTACAGCATCCGCAGTTCTTTCTGTTTTTATCTCTAGATCACATTTTGTACTTGAAATGAGCGTATTGCCTTGACACTGGTCAGATCTAGTTCTATTTTTGGAGTACAAATCAGATTTTCGTGAGCTTCGAAAATGATTTTCTTTCTGAAAATACTAGCTATGATTAGCAAACCATAATGCAGAGTCCAATGACATATATAAATATAAATAATTACACACAAAGTAGGACTTTCTTTCTGAAGACAGTTAAAAATGTTTCCTGAGTGTATAATTTGCTAGTCTATGCCCATAATTTAGCAGGGCAATGGCAATATTTCAACACAATTTTAAGAAACTTGTAGTTGTTAAGAGATTGAGATAGATTTTGAGTTTTAGTAAGATCTTTAACATGAGAAAAATATTTATACTAATCCTCAAATGCAGAATGTAACCAATTGATAAAATATGTAATTGTACTGGACTATTCCTTAAAGTAGGATCTTTTTACTTCTCAACTTACAAAGCTCGTTGGGGTGACCTAGAATTTATCTGTTTGAATTGGAAACATTCAAACATAGAAAAATGAGCAGTTAGAGACAAGCTGGTTCACATGACTTAAGGCCTTAGATCCTGAAATATGGTCGTTTGTTTGCAGCCCATGAAAAATCAATGGCACATATGCAACTGGCACATTTCATGATTGACACAGCCCTGTGGCCAGTTTTAGTAGAGCCCTACAGCAAAATGTTCACACCTTTCACTTACAAAACTGCTTGGCTTTGTGTCTGCAATAAACAGCAAGGCAAAACAGAAGTACTGGGATCCTTTAAGGTCTAGGTGAAAGGCCAAGCATCTAGGCTGTGAGCATCTAGGCAGGAACTAAGTGAATGAGTGAGCTGTCCCGAGATACAAAGAGCATGGTCCAATCTATAAGTTGGGTGATGGATGTACCTGTGCATAAAGTGTTCTTGCAGCAAAAAGCAATGAAAGGTGCTAGTGCACTCCAAAGTGCAGCAATGATGTGCAAAAACGTACTGTCAATGGATCAGAGATGTGTCATGATGATGCGGAAAGGCTGGCACATGTTGGATGCCGACATCTGGGGATGTGAGGCACTTATGGCTTTTAACCATGCAGTGTGCCTCAGACACTGGCACCAGGTATCCAAGATAGCAGTTTGGAGGAATAAGATGTGAGCTGGACTTGCAGGTGCCTGTTCTGACTTCCATGTCAAGACTGTTCAGTGCCAAATTCCTATCCAGCAGATGGCAGAATACAGAACTCTCATTAGACAACAAAATTAAGAAATAATGAGGGTGATATTTAGCATTAATCCCATTAATATTAATTACCACCCAGTAGTGAGGATCTCGTCTTGAAGTTTGGAATTTGTTGAAAAATACAACTTGTTGTGCCCAATGTTGAGAAGGCCTTGCTCAACTTCTAACACAATTGTTCCAAATTTCTCACTTTAGCACATGTTATTCAGGCCTGGGAAGACTGCATCCACAGATTTAAACTTTGTGGTCTTAAAATTTTTTTAGCTGATTTTTGAGCATGGGGCTTCATGATTCATGTCTTGTCCTGACTGCCAATTTATCAAACTCATCTGCATGATTTCTGTATTGGCCTAAATAGCTCTCGTGCTGATCCTGTGATCTCTATGTTGACTGCAGCCTCTAGGATTAGCAGGAGGCCCAGGCAGTACTGTTTATTAATCACGGCATCCACACAGCTTACTCCCTCAAAGGTTCATTCAGTACCTACTTAAGGGAGAACGTACACCTGTGTCATGCTGTTAAAAAAAAACAGTTCTCAACGCTAAAAGCTGTCTCAAGAGACAACTACAAAGATCCTCACTTCAATGATGCTGCTTTGTGATGTTCTGTGATCTAAGTGGACTCTAGGAGGAGGCAACCTTTCTCCAAATCAGAAGAGGCTGTCCTGAGGGGATTGGAGCATGTCATCTGGAAGGTGAGTGCCTGGAGTTGTATAGCCAAGGAATCTAAAGTAAAAGACTGGTTTTAAATATTTTGAAAAGGAAGCACATATTCCCACTGAGAGGAAGAAAATTACCACAGCTAAAGTTTCAGGGTCTGAATCAGGAAGTCACATAATCCAAACACTAAGGGGAATTGTTGTCAGGCAGCAGATAAGGCGGCAGGCAAAAGTGAGATGAGGGCAAAAGAATGAGCTGATGTTCAAAACTCTCTTCATGCCTTCAAAGAGTTACTAACATGAGAAGGATGTGTCTTATAAAAGGTAGGTAAATTGTTAGGTATTTAATGCAAATTCTGAGTAGTCTTCTGAATTAATTTCAGTCATCTAAGGAGGAAGCAAAGGAATTGCGCAGTTTTTTTTTGTTTCACCAACAACTGACCTTAACTATTTCCTCTTTTTGCCTCTCCTAGAACCAGGTGACTCAATATTGGTGGCAGTGAGTATAAGTGCCTAACGTAACACTTCAGGCAACATAGTTCTCGAGCTTGATGATCCAATGGGTTCATGGGTGGAAAACTGACTGCCTGTCAATTTTGCTTGTGTATTCAAATATAAATAAAACATGCTTCAAAGGATCAGTTGAGGAGAAATATTGTACAGGAAATAGCAGATGTGTTGAATTCATTCCTCATATCATTTTCACAAATGAAGGCTGTGGATGAGTTCCAGATTCAAACTAGCTTGAGAATTAGTAATTTAGAAGCTAGGAAAACATGTGTTCATAAGAAATGGAAAGCAATAAATGAATACAGGACACCTGGGCCAGAAATGATACACCCTAGAATTCCTAAGGACATGAGTAAGGAAGCAGGTGAGATTTTAATGCATGGTCCTTAATTTCTGCAGTCTGTTTAAGTAATGTGAGGGAGGTTAAAACAGATGCAAGTAGCCAGCCATGGCAGAAGTCTATTGGAACCTCCAAGTGCTAAAGTATTGGCATAAAATAGAGAGTTTCAACAAGAATCCACTAGGCCTGGGATAAATGAAACTTTAGTGGGTTCTAAGAATGGTCAATAGGAGGTGGGGCTGCTGAATAAGTTCTTTCCTGATGAAAGCCTGGAGCTTCCCTCAATCAGATGTAGAACATTATGAGAAAGCTTCTCATCTAGCTATCTTAAGCAGCACAATTCAATGCTTGCTTTCCTGGTAGGCAATTTAGACATTCCAATATTATTTCAGGTGTCAAATAAACTGTTGGAGTCAAAATTTTCCGGGACCATACACAGTGGACCTGAGGACTTTTTCAACCAATATTTTTAAGAGATTCATTCACATTTGGGTTTTAACAACCAAAAGAACTGTGGATGCTGTAAATCAGGAACAAAAACAAAGTTGCTGGAAAAGCTGAAACAACTGCTGGAAAATCTCAGCAGGACTGGCAGCATCTGTGAAGAAGAAGACAGTGTTAATGTTTTGGGTCCAGTGACCCTTCCTCAGAACTCAGAACTTCTGAGGAAGGGTCACCAGACCCAAAATGTTAACTCAGTTTTCTCCTTCACAGATGCTGCCAGACCTGCTGAGCTTTTTCAAGAACTTTGTTTTTGTTCCACATTTGGGTTTTGCTTGAGTGGCGAATGACTCATCTATCCTATACCTGTGCTGCATCCTCAATAGGAGTTTTCTACTTCCATCCAATTTCTGCCTTTCCCTCATAACAATTTATATTCTTTTCCACTTACAGGATCCTATTAATGTTTATTTAAAAAACATACTAGCCTCAAGAGATGGTTAACATGGGTTTTGAAGTTATAGATCATGTTTCACATATTCAACTTTATTGCTTTCAGGCTGTAACCACACTAAGTTATTGGCTGAGTGCTATCCAGTTGACATAATTTAGATTAAAGTGGTGTGGATCTCCCTTTGAAGACTTCAGTACCAATCAGGATGTGGATCAAAAATTTAAAGCAACCAAAAAAGTCTCGTTTCAGATTTTTTTCAACCCATTTCATCACTGCAGTCACAATAATTCAGGAGATAAAACTCTAGATATATAGATATATCTAGCCATTTTTTCCATTGAATTAGATTAGAAACAAGTACAAATACTTCTATATGCCAATTTATTACACTAACTTTTCCATGATGTGGAGGTGCTGGTGTTGGACTGGGGTGGACAGGGTCAGAAGTCACATGACACCAGGATGTAGTCCAACAGGTTTATTTGAGATCACAAGCTTTCAAAGCACTGCTCCTTCGACATTTCACCTGAAAAGCAGCAGCACTCCAAAAGCTTGTGATTTCAAACAAATCTGTTGGACTATAACCTGATGTTGTGTGACTTCAAACCTAACTTTTCCAAGTCAACCAGGAGATAGCTTTTTTACTGTTCTACTTAAAAGATGCTTATAGCAAAACTTGTTTTTCTTCTTGTGTAAATATACCTGATTTTAACGGAGCACAAGCACACTGAAGTTAGAGATAGGTGTCGAAAAAAATTAGAATGATAATTGGTTAATTCCTTTGATTATGAACTTTGCAAAATATGAAAGAATTGCACAGCAGAAGTAAAGAATAGAATTGATAAGAATCTCCTGGAACTATAAGAGCTGGTTTCTCCTATCATTTATTTATATACCTGAGTGAACAGGAATGACTGTTGCAATAAATTTATTAATAATTAGAACTCACCAGATTCAAGGGGGGCAAATAAGTAAATGGACAGTAACATGTTGAATTTCAGTTTGCAACTTACTAGATGCATTTGCAAAGTTAGAAATTCAGAAGGGGACAATGAAACTTACTATGCGATGTACCAGATTCAAGGGCATGGTTGTATGTACAGAAGATGGTTGCTGAACATGACAGTCTAATTCATCCTAGTTGGGGGCATAGCTACAAGGGAAGTGGAATGATGATATGATTCTGCTGTTTCAATCTGAAAATCATTAGCTGAATGTGAGTTTGCTCGCTGAGCTGGAAGGTTAGTTTTCAGACATTTTGTCACCATTCTAGGTAACATCATCAGTGAGCCTCCGACGAAGCACTGGTGTTATGTCCCACTTTCTATTTATCTGTTAAGGTTTCCTTGGGTTGGTGATGTCATTTCCTGTTCTTTTTCTCAGAGGATGGTAGATTGGCTCCAAATCTATATGTTTGTTGATGGAGTTCTGGTTGGAATGCCATGCTTCTAGGAATTCTTGTGCATGTCTCTGTTTGGCTTGTCCTAGGATGGATGTGTTGTCCCAATCAAAGTGGTGTCCTTCCTCATCTGTACGTAAGGATACGACATGACCCACTATCACTAGTATCCTTACGTACAGATGAGGAAGGACACCACTTTGATTGGAACAACACATCCCTCCTAGGACAAGCCAAACAGAGACATGCATGAGAATTCCTAGAAGCATGGCATTCCAACCAGAACTCCATCAACAAACACATTGATTTGGAGCCAATCTACCATCCTCTGAGAAAAAGAACAGGAAATGATATCACCAATCCAAGGAAACCTAAACAGATAAATAGAAAGCGGGACATAACACCAGCGCCTCATCGGAGGCTCACTGATGATGTTACCTAGAATGGTGACGAAACGTCTTAAAACTAACCTTCCAGCTCAGCCAGCAAACTCACATCCAGAACCTTAACCTGAGCTACAAATCTTCTCAAAACTCATTATCATTAGCTGATTTGTAGCAAGTATTCGGCCATCATGAGTGTTCCAGCAGTCTAAGTATGAGCTGAGATTGTTGAAACCTCATTGCCTGCTTTGAGTGAGTGTTTTAAAATTGATATAGAAAGACATACCTCTCTCTACCCACCCTCTAGGAAACAAAATATGCATCTATTAATCTTTCCAAAAAGAAAAACACAAGAGTGGATTATAAATGGCAAGATACATGTCACATAATATCACAGCTGGAGAGCTGTGATCATTTTAACACATCCACTTATCCCCACTGACCGAGACCGAATGTAGATCAGATATCCAGAGTTGCTTTTATTGGCAATAGCCCTGTTCATAACAGTTAAGACTGTCTAACACAGATCCGGCCTAAATAGAACCCTTACGTATTTAAATCCATCTCTAGACCAATGAAAGAAAGAAGTGTCAGAAATAATTTTCATACAGCATAACAGCAGAAGCTTAATTCCAGATAGTCTCCAGCTGATTCTGTCCACTGGCAATGTACAGAAGGATCCCACCATCAGATCAGTTTCTTCTTAATAAAATTTCACATGTAATTTTAGTGAATAATATGGTATTCATGCACGGCTAAAAGCTCTTGCAGAAAGGAAAAGTGGACTCATGCAGGAAATAACAATATTTACAACACTTGATCTGCCCAACTAAATTCATTTAAAAAAGCCAATTACACAACATTTTCAAAGAAATAATTTTAAACTGAAAACCATGTACTCACAGGAAGTGCAGAGGTAATACAAATTAAAGGGATAATGCTAATCTTGCCAATTGGCAGGCAAGGATCCTGCTTATAGCTTTTAAACATGCAATATGATGAATGATGTCATTGTGTTTATAGAATCAATAAAATGTCAATTGAAGTTTGTTACCTATTTTCTACCAGCTTGTAGTTAGAAGTATAAGTTAAACAAATATGATATGAGAGTGTATTTGTGTATATTTGTATGTTTGTGCATGCGTGTGAGAGACAGTAGAAACTGACTATTCAAACAAAAGGGAGACTTGCAGTTTAACGTAAGTTCTCTTCCGTCTCGCTCTAACACAGAAGGGGATTTTGTTTCCCCCAACTATATAATGCAATGAAGGATCAAACTTTAAAATCCATAATCTGTTTTTGCAATCCATATTGTGGTTACAGTTACTGAATCATAATAATTCATGAAATGTAATAAGATGAATATATATAGATACTAATTACCCCAGTTTTATTGGGGTGAATAGAGGAACAAGTTCTTTTATTAAGGTACTTTTTGTAATTCTTTTTATTGAAGCACTTCTCAAGTTTTCAAAATCAACAAGAACATTTTTTCACTGCTCCATTATAAAATGATCGGGTGTTTCTTTCGAAAACATTTTTCCTCATGCGTAAATATACCTGATTTTAACAACAGGGCCACCAGTACACTGAGGTTTAGAACTATGTGTGTAGATTAGAAAATAAAACGACAATTCGTTCATTACTTTCACTGTGAAATTATGCATAACAAAACTGAAGGACAATTCTCCACAATAATAAATTAATCTGAACATTGTCCTCTGGCTACAAAGATAACTACTGTGAATAGCAGAAATTCAGAATTTTCTATTTATTAAAAATACAGCATTCCATTTAAAATCAATGGGAGCTGATATTACAAACTTTCATGCATATACCCCTGATCCTTGAAAGTAATGTGACTATCAGTTGTCTGACTGACATAGCATTGCAGTCTTGTCAAATTCTTTTCAAAAACACAGTTATCTAAATGATTATTGGCACCACTGAGGAGACAGTTGCTTTACAGATGACAGCATGATTCGCCTGCATTCACGGACAAGTTATATCACCAACGGTATGATGCATATGCAGTATCTCATCTGCTATATACATAAGGGCAGATTCTTTCCGAGGACATTTTAAAAATTGTTGTCATGCTGCAAGCCCATTATCATGCCTGACTAAGGACATTTATTTCTCCTAATTAACTAGTGTTGGCACAAAATACTCAAAATACTCAATACTCAATACTACTCTTTTAAGTGCCTAACAGATTTAATTTTGGTTGTGGTATCCTGGTGTCTAGCAGCCTGCTCCTGGTATTGAGTATATTAAAACTGACTTCTACGGACCAGGGCAGGTTTGAAGACTCAATTATGCCAAAGGCAGATGGTGTACCAGTGCCACCACGTACTCAATATATATGATGCATTTCAAGATCATGCTTCAGAGAGTTTATGAAGGTTTCGAACAATGGCTCTTTATAGACTCAAATGTTACTTGACATATGGAAACTATCCCAAATATTTAAGGACGAACTGGAACTGGTGTGCAAAGACCTCAAATCCACTTTGTTAGCATTTGTGAGTGATAGTCAAGCTAACTATGTTGAACACTTAGTGATAATGGGAACTGCAGATGTTGGAGAATCCAAGATAATAAAATGTGAGGCTGGATGAACACAGCAGGTCCAGCAGCATCTCAGGAGCACAAAAGCTGACGTTTCGGGCCTAGACCCTTCATCAGAGAGGGGTCTGATGAAGGGTCTAGGCCCGAAACGTCAGCTTTTGTGCTCCTGAGATGCTGCTGGACCTGCCGTGTTCATCCAGCCTCACATTTTATTATGTTGAACACTTATGTCACTTCTAAGCAACAAATTCAAATAAGTGTCCAGCATCTTAATTTGAAGTACACTGTTATGTCATCTATATTGCAGGTGTTTCAGTTGTCTGGGAAGTTAATTTTTCTATTTGCCCATGAATAATCTACAACAGGAAAATTTCACTCCTCAAATTGGTTATTACAGAGAGCAGGATAAGATTGGCAACAGAAACAACTGATGTTTGAAGTATAAATCTGTGTTTTTTTAAAATAAAAGCTATTGGAAAGATTACACCTTGGTTATCTGTCTTGGCTCAGTGACATAGAAATGGAAGTGTTCTTTTCAATCCAGCTTTTACGGAAAGTTGTTTAATTTTCAGAAAATGCTCAGGATTTGTGTCTGAGCTCTAGCATTTCCTTCTATTTGTCTAAATGTCAATGCAACCCAGTAATGTTACACCAGGGACGTTTTGAATCACAAAACAAGTGAACAGCAGATATATAACTAAGTATATAACTAAGTGTTTTACATCTTTCTCCCTTCGCGTATGAGAAAACTTGCATCATCAGGTCAGCCACCAACCTGAGAAAGAGATCAGGCAGAAACAATAGATGGAGAAGAATTTATACAGGGAATTAGATACCCTTATTATTGAAAGGTCTAGAAAGAAAGCCAAGAATGTCAGTATTTCACAAAATCGGTACAATCGCTGCAATCCTTGCAAATAAGGCTTCAGATCGCCTTGGCAGCTTTTGCAACCTCACAATAGAGAATTAATTTATAAATTCTGTTCAGCCTGTACCTCCAGCTGAACATAAGAACATACTAACAAACTGCACCAAACAAATGTTGGCCTAGTGGCATGCTTAAAATCATGACTGCTTCAGTTCCATTTATCGAAAGCAAGCCAATTCCATTCAGGGAACTAAGACCTTCAAAGTCGGAGAAGTCCATCTGGTAGGCACAAAATAATGCATGGTATGCTGCATAAAGTTTGAGCAGATAAATGCTGACTTGAATCAACAGTATTGAAATTTAACAACAAGCTGTTTTGTGGATGATTTAACAGATTTTATAGTTGAATAACTTCTTTTGGCAGGAAAATGAAACCGCGATTGGATTATTCCGCTGTAACATTATTTGAATAATAAATTTTACTTCTTTAAATCTAGAAACATTCCCCTTCCTACCACAATCAAGGAACTAGCAGCATGATAAGAAGTTCAAAGTAATCCAGGAATGTTAACAATGAAGCTGGAAAACTATGACTTGTACATCACAAAAATTCCACTCAATGATTTCATCCTGTATGACAGTGCAGACCTATCCCTGTATGACCAACTACTCAGAGTTTCTCAGCTCTGGACAGAAATGAAAACACAGGCATTGAAAATGAATTCTTTTACACAACCCATGTAGATAATTTTGAGGGAAGATGATCTCTTCTCAGAGCTGCATTTCACAGATCAAAGAAAAACATTTATTGAAACCATTTGTGCCATTTAAGTATTCACTTAAGTGATCTAGATTTAAAGAGTAAGTGTGCAAGGAATTAAATGGCTCCACAGTGCATTGAACAAATGGCAATATAGAAGGCTCCATAATGCAGACCACATTGTGGCAAATAAAAATCATTTTCATGGTATTTGTGTCTTTTATTTCCTCAAGCTGGATTGAGCCATTACTTTACTAGATATGAACTGTTAAAAGATGACATTATTGTAAGGTGAATCAACCTGTATATTGTACTGCAATTTCTTTGTTGGTGGATTAATAGTAAATCATGGAGCACAAAAGGAGGCCATTCAGCCCATCATACATAAGGCAGTTATCTAAAAGTATGATTAGATTAGATTCTCTACAGTGTGGAAACAGGCCCTTTGGCCCAACAGGTCCACACCGCCCCTTCATATATCCCACCCAGACACATCCCTCTATAACCCACACACCCCTGAGCACTACAGGCAATTTAGCATGGCCGATCCACCTAACCTGCACATCTTTGGCACAGTGGCTCAGTGATTAGCACTAGAGCCTCACAGCGCCAGGGGCCCGGGTTTGATTCCAGCCTCGGGCGACTGACTGTTTGGAGTTTGCACATTCTCCCCGTGTCTGCATGGGTTTTCTCAGGGTGCTCCAGTTTCCTCCCACAGTCCAAAGATTAGATTGGATTAGATTAGATTCCCTACAGTGTGGAAATAGGCCATTCAGTCCAACAAAGCCACACCACCTCTTGAAGCATCCCACCCAGACCCAACCCCTATAACCCACACAACCCTGAACACTACAGGCAATTTATCATGGCCGTTTATCAACCTTGCAACTTTTCTTTTTCAGATATATATTCAACACCCTATTGATCTACTTGCTTTTGTTCTCCACAGGCTGAATGTCAACTCCCAAACATAGATGGGTTGATGTCAGGCCAGAGGTTAAAATTCAAAACATCAGAAACAGGAACTCAACCTTCCT
The DNA here is from genome assembly GCF_030684315.1 of Stegostoma tigrinum. Lineage (NCBI taxonomy): Eukaryota > Metazoa > Chordata > Chondrichthyes > Orectolobiformes > Stegostomatidae > Stegostoma > Stegostoma tigrinum. Next base: position 9,610,407 of record NC_081358.1, read on the forward strand.
TGACCAAGCCCATTTACAGACTTAATAGAGAAGGGATGGATAGCTAATTCTCTCACTAGTAGAGAATTGGTCATTCATGGAATCGTTGAAACCCTACAGCCCAGAAGATCAAAAATTACGCATCATCAGGTTATAGTCCAACAGATTTGTTTAAAAACACTAGCTTTCAGAGTGCTCCAAAAGCTAGTGTTTTCAAACAAATCTGTTGGACTATACCCTGATGATGTATGATTTTTGACTTGGTTCAACCAAGTCCAACCCCGACACCTCCATGACATTACAGTGCAGAAAAAGACCATTTGGCCCTCCTGAATCTGCATTGACCCTTTGAATATTCAGGAAACCCAATCTTCCATGTTTCCAATCCTCAAGACAACATCCTGCACAGAACATGTCTCCAGTCTAAAACCTAGACTCATGTCCCTATTTATGAAGCCAAGGATTCCATTTACTATTTAAAAATATGGGTATAAACTCCCAGAACTCACTGTTTCTGACCAGGTATTTCCTTCATACCGCAGTACTGCTGGCCCAGTTCAGTTTCTGGTCATTAGTATTCAGCAATGGTAATACTACTGAACATCAAAAAGAAATAGTTAAATTCTTGCTTGTTGAAAGTGGTAATTGCTTGGTACACTTACACTGTGTAGATATGCCCCAGGCGAGTTCAGCTGTTAACAAGGTGTTTAGGAAGTAATAAGGAGTGTCAATTGGGAACTCACTATTGCCTAGTGAAAATCCGGCCATGCTCCTTGAGAAGAGTGTTCAAGATGCTGTGAAATGATCTCCATGTTTGGACTGGGTTTGTTGAACATCTCACCTGAATTGTCCTGCCACCCAACTCACCACAGCATGTGACTCAAGAGTGTGACAAGATTCCATCCAGAGGGAAGAGAAACAGAATTAAGAACAAAGTAGACACCTTCTAAGAGGTTTAAGTTTTTAATTAAAATTCTATCTTAAGAATGCAGACTTTTCATATGCTCAGAATGTTTCACAGTCAATGAAATACTTTGAAGGTTTTTCTACTTCTTTTTAGGACAGGCAGGCAACTGTCTAATTATTGCCCGTCTCTGTTACCGAGTTGCTTGCTGAATCATTAAAAACAGTGATACATATACATATACATATGTTCAACACATCCAGAGGGGATGGATCAAATACACTTCAAGAAATAACTGCAGAAATTAACAGGAAATCTAGACAAGTTATTTTTGCAGTTGACTTGATAAAGATCATATAGCACACTGTTATACAACTTCTGTCACAATTTCAGAACATGCCCAAGTGTTTTACAGTCAATGGAGTATTTTGTAAGCTAAGAAACACTTTATTGTAATAAGCTGACCTAAAAGATTAACATAAAACTATGTCAAGTCCTTCTAGTAAATTTTAAACATTTGTGGTCTGTTAATTTCAAAGAAACTTGACATTTCACTATCCTACTGGGTTACAATGTGCTACTTAGAATGACATTTGGCTATCCTGCTGAGGTTACAATGTGTGTCCCAGAATGACTCTAGAAATTAAAAAGGCTTCCTAAACTAGAATGAATCAGCAACACTGTTCCTTTATTTCTACTAACCAGGTTTAAGCCCACTCCAGGCTGGTAGAATGGCAGTCTCTTCACAAGAAAGGATGTTTAAAAAAGAGAGACTGTTTTAGCAACTGATGGATTAAGAATGAGGGGTCGTAGGTACAAGACTGTTGGCAGATATTTTGATCAAAGGACAAGCAAAGTCTGTCAAATTAAAGTTTTAATTAGGTGAATGGAGGAAATTGATTTGGAGAGATACGCAAACAAGTGATTAGAAATACTAATCTTCTGCAGACGCAGAATCTGGGCATCAATGGGGCATCGGCATTTACGCACTGTTGTTAGTTCTCTTTGAGAAGGCAGTGGTTGTTGGCCTTTTACTTGTAAAGTTTAATGCAATTGTTAGGCCACTTCAAAGGTCAACCAAGATTCAACCACACTGGTGTGGGACTAAGGCCACAAAACGGCTAGATTAAATAATTTAAAAAAGCCTTTCTTCCCCTATAGGACATTAGTGAATAGTTAAATCCGTTTAATTGGAACCAGTTTTTTAAACCGCGCCTTCTTTCTAAAAAAATTCAAATTCACAAAGTACCCAGCTGGAGATCACCAAGCTAGCACCATGAACATTATGCTATAGTGCCTAACAGTTCGGTTCAATCGCCTGTTTCCATGATGTCATATGTAATTGATATAATGCTACATTACCTGGAAATGTCCTACATAAAGAGGGTTTGATCAATTGCAACTGAGTTCTCCATATTTATGTTTCTCCAGCACAAAAAAGGCCTACAATTTTGCATTCATGACTCATTAATGGAGGCAATGGCTTTGGGGTATTATCGCTACATTATTAACACAGAGACACAGGTAATGTTTGAATCCCAACACGGCAGATGGCGAAGTTTGAATTCAATAAAAATCTGGAATTAAGAGTTATTGATAACCGTGAAACAAATGTCAGAAAAACCCATCTAGTTCACTAATGTCCTTTAGGGGAGGAAACTGCCATCTTCACCTGCTCTGGCCTACATTTGGCTTCAGATCCACAACAACGTCTTGACTCTTAACTCTTAACTGCGCTCTGGGCAATAAACACTGGTCTAGTCAGTGATGCCCACATCTTATAAATTAATTTCTAAAATGAATTTACAGAGGTCATTATGCAGGAAACAAAACATACTGGTGCAGTAGGAATTGCTCTACCAGAGCTTTGGTTAAAACATGAAGGTTAATTTTCTTGGAGCTTTATTGTTCTGAAGTATGACGATGCATATCATACAGTTGGCCATCAGTGAGAGAGGAGCTGCTCCAAAGAAACTTCTTGTCATTGTTGGGACAGGATACAAGAGCTTCATGTTGGCATTAGACTAATGTAGTTTTGAGGGATGCTGCACTTGTGACTTGAATTTGAAACTTGTACACTTTTTTTAAAAAATTCACTCATGATATGTGGGCATTGCAGGCTGGGCCAACGTTTATTGTCAATCCCTAATTGCCCACATCAAGGCAGTAATGAGCTACCTTCTTGAACTGCTACAGTCCATTTGGTGTAGGTAGACCCACAATGGGAAGAGTTCCAGGATTCTGATCCAGCAATAATGAGGAACAGTAATGTATTTTTCTATCAGGATAGTATGTGATTTGCGTGAACTATGTCTGCCAGCCTCATTCTTCTGAATCGTAGTGGTTACGAGTGTGTAAGGTACTAGAAGTGAAAAAATGGAAGCAAAATCACAAGAAATTTTCCTTTAAAGAATTAACAGATGACAAATGGTATAAAAAAGGGAGGTAACATGAATCAGTGTGGAGCAGTCAGAGAACAAAGGGACTTCAGTGAGCCGGAAACGTGAGAAATGAGTGGGAGAGGATTTTCTCCAAGGAACATGTGAGTAGTTGTCTGGAGAGGAGGGTTGTAACATCAGGAAGAACAGAATAAGGCAAGAGTAGAGAATGAGTAACTAAAAAATGTAGAAATTGAACAATCTCAGTTTAAAGAAAAGAAGATAGGGGCGTAGAAGATGAAAGAGTTATGGTGAAGCCAATGTGATAAACAATAAGTATTGGAAAGAATGGATTATAATCCAAATAATATTTTTGAAAATAAATTCTACACTGAACCACAGAGACTGGAGCCAATTGTTAACAAAGGCTCTGTTGCATTTGCTCAAATAAAATGAATAAAAATGCCTCTGATATGTTAGTGAATTCTCTCTTGCTAACAGCCTGACCTTTATTTAACTTTAAAGGCAAACAATTAATTTCTAAGCGGTTAACAAATTCCGACAGAATGGGGAGCATTTTAATGGTCTTCATATAACAAAGTTTTTTTTTATCTGAAATACTGTTTTAGTCACTTCTTCAGCTTCCTGTCCAAAGGCAGGCCTGACTCACAGCACCACAACCTCCACCACATGTATGGCAGGGAGGCAAAATTAGGGTTTGGACCCCTTGCTTTGACCAGACCCAAGGAGAAGTTTCCCAATTTTTATGGTTTCAAATGGGATACTGCAAACTATTACACTCAAGGCGAGGAATTATGACTGGCTCCGTTTCTTCATTCATCCACCCCATGTGTTCGCTGCAAACTTTAATTAAAAAGGATACTTTCGCTTGTGAATACCTTTCTCCAAGACCCAAATGTACTTATGTTTTAAAAGGTGCCAATTTAACTGGTCTTCTTGAATTAACAATAAAAAGAGTTTATTCATAAACTTGAGAAGAACGAGTAATGAATTACACATACGCACAAATTATTAAGAGGTACGTCCAGAAAGACAAAAGCTAATGAAAAGATAAGTTTGCAAAGAGCACTTGGTTGAATTTTGCAATGATTGGAGTGCAGGTTAACAGTAAATGTTGGTGTTGAGAATTGGATAGTCTATTTTTGAAGACATTGGAGTGGAAGTGAGGCCATTCGGCCCATCGTGTCCACTCCGCCATTTAATCGTCGCTGATGGGCATTTCAACTCCACTTCCCCACACTCTCCCTGTCGCACTTAATTCCTTACATACCTCAAATTGATCTCTCATCATTCTAAATTCCAAAGAGCATAGGACTAAAATGCTCCATATCTCTTGATAAATAAACCCTTATCTCTAAAATCCATCTGGTGAACCTCTTCTGAACTGGTTGCAATGCCACTATATCTATGGTCTTATGGAGATTCTTGGTTTTGTGGGCTGATTGAAGCTGCTTTTGTCTTGATTCCTTTTGTTAACTGGTTTGGAGTACTCTGAGTGATAGTATCTTGACATGAAACACAGCATTCACAAGAGGATACTTCTTTGAATGTCACCTTCACAGTATATTGATGCGCAAATCCAGATAGATACACACCAAGGGCAAGAGGTGCTTTCTGCCGAGAGAGGAGAGGTAGCCAGTCTTCTCAATATCCCCGTCACTTGATTCGAAATATTAACTGACTTCACTCCACAGATGCTGCCAGACCTGCTAAGTTTCCCTAGTAATTTGTTATAGTTTGTTTCAGATCGTCAGCATCCGCAGTGTTTTGTGTATTATTATCCTCAATATCTGCTTCTTGTTAAGTCCCTCCCTATTTAAAAATTCCCTGACAATTTACATGAGCAACATTCCATCGGTTTCAGACAGGGACTTTGCCAGACAGTCAGTGAATTTAAATCTGCTGCTCTTTTGTAGCCGTCCGTCTTTTAAAAGAATCACATTTTGGACCTAAAAGTCAAAAAGTGTCAATAAAAATTCTAGGATTTTGATCCATCAGAAGTTTGTATTCCTCTCACAACCTGGCTTTCCCACTCTTTTTATTTTGTTTGTAAATTTGGTACAATATATTTACCTCCTTCCTTCAAGTCAATCATAGAACATAGAACATAGAACATAGAACAGTACAGCACAGAACAGGCCCTTCAGCCCACAATGCTGTGCCGACCATTGATCCTCATGTATGCACCCTCAAATTTCTGTGACCATATACATGTCCAGCAGTCTCTTAAATGACCCCAATGACCTTGCTTCCACAACTGCTGCTGGCAACGCATTCCATGCTCTCACAACTCTCTGCGTAAAGAACCTGCCTCTGACATCCCCTCGATACTTTCCACCAACCAGCTTAAAACTATGACCCCTCGTGCTAGCCATTTCCGCCCTGGGAAATAGTCTCTGGCTATCAACTCTATCTATGCCTCTCATTATCTTGTATACCTCAATTAGGTCCCCTCTCCTCCTCCTTTTCTCCAATGAAAAGAGACCGAGCTCAGTCAACCTCTCTTCATAAGATAAGCCCTCCAGTCCAGGCAGCATCCTGGTAAACCTCCTCTGAACCCTCTCCAAAGCATCCACATCTTTCCTATAATAGGGCGCCCAGAACTGGACGCAGTATTCCAAGTGCGGTCTAACCAAAGTTTTATAGAGCTGCAACAAGATCTCACGACTCTTAAACTCAATCCCCCTGTTAATGAAAGCCAAAACACCATATGCTTTCTTAACAACCCTGTCCACTTGGGTGGCCATTTTAAGGGATCTATGTATCTGCACACCAAGATCCCTCTGTTCCTCCACGCTGCCAAGAATCCTATCCTTAATCCTGTACTCAGCTTTCAAATTTGACCTTCCAAAATGCATCACCTCGCATTTATCCAGGTTGAACTCCATCTGCCACCTCTCAGCCCATCTCTGCATCCTGTCAATGTCCCGCTGCAGCCTGCAACAGCCCTCTACACTGTCAACGACACCTCCGACCTTTGTGTCGTCTGCAAACTTGCTGACCCATCCTTCAATTCCCTCGTCCAAGTCATTAATAAAAATTACAAACAGTAGAGGCCCAAGGACAGAGCCCTGTGGAACTCCACTCACCACTGACTTCCAGGCAGAATATTTTCCTTCTACTACCACTCGCTGTCTTCTGTTGGCCAGCCAATTCTGTATCCAAGCAGCTAAGTTCCCCTGTATCCCATTCCTCCTGACCTTCTGAATGAGCCTACCATGGGGAACCTTATCAAATGCCTTACTGAAGTCCATATACACCACATCCACAGCTCGACCCTCATCAACCTTTCTAGTCACATCCTCAAAAAACTCGATAAGGTTTGTAAGGCATGACCTACCCCTCACAAAGCCGTGTTGACTGTCATATAGTAAATAGCAGTAGTTCCTGTGAAAGCTCACTGGTCACAGGTCACTACCCTGAAAAAGAACCTTTATCTCCACTCACTGTTCACCGCCCAGGAGCCAATTCTCTATCCATGCCAATTTACTGCTTCCAAAACCATGGGCTTGTATCTTATTACATATCATCACAACACCATTTAGGCAACTGCGTGAACTATGCCCTTTTTCCCCACCCCAAACAAGCAGTCCAAGCTGCTGAGGCAACATACACTTTTACATACATGTTGTAGTCCAGAGCTATAGATGGTTTTGGTTCCAACTTTCTGCCTATCACTGCTAACCAGGAATCTCTCCTGTTCTTACTGGCTGCCATTGCCATATTTTGGAAGGAATTGCAGGCTGATGCTCAACCTGTTCAATAGTATTAGAAAAGTATCTTCCTTGACCATTAGGATCTGACGTGGGACATGTACCTGGAGCTTCTGGTGCAGAGGCAGGAATGTGATCACTATTTCCTCTGATCACATGCAACAACATTCTCAAAAGTGAATATGCAGCTTTCATTTCTGAACAACATTTTGGAAATTTTGACAAGAAAAACTGTCACTATATCTTCTGCAAAGAATCAAAAGTGTAAAGTCAGTGCTGTCCATACTCTCCTGGAACTGCAAGTGACTAAGTCTGGCAATGAATGTCAACGCTGAAAGTGTTTTTATTTTCAACACCGAATGCTACACCTCAAAGCAAGCACACAAGTTGTCCAAAAACTCCATTCAAATACTTGGGTCGGGATCAGAAAACCTGCCTGATCAGACCTTAAGCAGATCTGTGAATCATTGCACTTTATGTATAAATATTGCTGTAATCTATAGCAAAACTGAGACCTATTTATTAATATTAAGGTTGGGGCATTTCTTCCACTTCCCGTATACACAATGTCACCTTTGATGATCTAATGTATACGGAATTTCGAAGTCTGGAGATGATAAGCCAGGTGGGAATGCAGGGAAGGGATATAATACAAAGACAGCTACTGAGACGTAGCAAACTGGTAAACAACATGTAATATTATGTAACATAAAGTAATTCTCAGCATTGCTAAATATAGCAAGTCTGATTACTCAGGGAAGGGTTTATGATTAACCCAGGTAGATTAAAAACTAATACTTAGGTGTGACAACTGATCTAGCAAGGATTGATATGATGTCTACAGAGTTTATTATGGCAAACAAAATGTTGTTAAATAAATTTATCCATAACATACAAATGAGCTAGTATTGCCAATAACTAAATATTTGTTGGAACAACTCCAGGGTATGCTATCAAGGATTAATGTCTGCGGCCATAGAAGCACTGCATTTTCCCCCAAACACAGAAACTCCGATCATTATTGCATTCCTGATCTTATTCCTCCACTCTAAAACTGGACCATCTTATCTGCTATGGATTTGATTCTGGCTACACTTCTCAAAGGAACCAGCGCTCTCACCTGGATTGAATATAAATTTGAGCATGAAATGCACTCAGAGGAATCCAGCAATACTTGCTTGACACCCCTTGACAGTCTAACAATCAGCATTCCCTCTCTGCCTATTCAGGCTTTAAACTGCTGAGTGACCACCTACTACACACACACACATACACACACACCCATCAGCCTCCTAAACACAGTGACACCAGCTGCTGTTCAAGGTACTAAAACTAGAGCTCGACTTTCCTCAACTGACGATGCTTTCTACATATGGTTGATCTAGAACCGAAAGGCATGTTCACAGGGTGAGAGTGTTGCTGGTTACACAGCACTTATTGCCCATCTCTCATCGTCCAGAGAGCGGTTAAGAGTCAACCACATTGCTGTGGGTCTGGAATCACACATAGATCAAACCAGGTAAGGATGGCAGTTTCCTTCCCTAAAGGGCATTAGTAAACCAGATGGGTTTTTCCAACAATCAATGGATTCATCATCATTAGGCCTTTAATTCCAGATATTTATTGAATTCAAATTCCACCATCTGCTGTGGTGGGATTCAAGCCCAGGTCGCCAGAACATTATCCAGGTCTCTGGATTAACAGTCCAGCGATTATACCACTACGCCATCACCTCCTCCATTTTGTCCTAGGACCTCCGAATCCAAAATATGGTTACGGTTGAGATGCAAGGAGTGTCAAAACTATTATGGTGATTTGTTTGATGTTGCAAGCAGCTGACCAAACAGAGCTCAGCAACAGAAGATCATTTCTCAGTCACTTATGGCTTCACTAAACTTCTGCCAAGTATACAACAGCTGGAGTAGATTTTTTTTGTTTCTTATTCTTGATTTCTGTGAAGCTTTTGCCATTATTTAATAATTTAGTACCTTTGGTGGAGCCCGGTCTGCAGCTGAAATACTGAGCCTGAGGGAATGGGAGGAACGCTTTTGAATCGTAGTTTGTGAATGATCTTTACAACCACAAGACTTATGTAATCCTGGAACATTGACAGGAAAAAAAATCCCAGGCAAAATCAGCCCACTGGAATAGGCTGTGGGACATAGCATCATTTTACAAGGAAATGTGATTATGTCCTCCTTTATTCTTCATGAAAGGGGCATTCTGTTTTGAATGGTGCCACCTCTTGTGGAAAAAAAGCTTTAATTAGACTTAGGTGAGTCTTTATCCATGGTTTTGAATGCCAAAGATTTGTGGAATGGCAGGTGATCATTTTAATCTTTGAAATGACCCATACATCCTCCATCTCACAGAACCAAACCATCAAGCCAAAGAGCCAAACACATTAAAAAGCTGCACTGCTTACCTAAATATGCCAATAAATTATAACTTCACTTGAAAAAATGAGTAAATCTGTGGATCTTATAAACGTACAAATTCAACTTCGAGAGAAATTAATTTTTCCAGCCTTAAGTATTAACCAAGGTGAAGGTACGTTTAAACAAATCACCTATTGGACAGGTCACAGTGCAAACCCCTGGAAGGGATTCTCCAGGTTTTAGCTGGTAATTGAAGTCACCCTCAGTGAATGTAAATTTAAAAGAACAAACATACCAAGCTATGATGTATTAGGATCTAATATGTTGTTATGTTGAGCTGCTCATTACATATTAAAATACAGAATTTGACTTTTAATTGGTGATAATGTGTTTATAACATTGAAGGATGTTATCCAGCCTTTCATGTTAGTGCTGGTCGATAAGAATAATTTCGTTAATCCCACTCTCCTCTCTTTTCCACTTAGTTCTGCCATTTCTTTCTATTCAGAATTATTCAATTCTCTTTTCAAAGCCACAACTGAATCTGCCTCCACCACGTTCGCAAGCAGTGCTTTTCAAATGCGAACAACTTGGTGCATAATGAAGTTTTCATGACACCTGTCATTCTTCTGTCATTCACCTTAAATCAGAGCTCTCAGTTTCTGTCTTTTCTCTCACATGAACAATTTGTATCTATCTACTGTGGCAAGGTCCTTCATGATTGTGAGTACCTCTATCAAATTTCCCCTCAATATTCATGTCCCCAAGGAGAACAGCCCCAGTTGGTCACTGCACAACTTCATAAAATTAATATAATAATGGTTTAGCAATGACAAATCCTTTTTGGAGGTGTTGGAAGTGGATCACAGGGAAATAGTTGCTCTGTTTCTCATACTCTCACTGTGAGTAAAAATAACTGGAATGAAGACTGAAACGATCAAAAACCATGTCAGTAGGGATGGACAGGGCACGTTGGCATCCAACAATCAAAGGTTCATAGTGCAAGGGAAACTACAACGTTGCTGCCCAGGCATCCATTCTGTATGCCAATCAAAGGGAATGGCATGGGGTACGGAATAAAGGAAGTGATTAAGTTTCATCTTACAAACAAAAAAATAGAAAAAAAAAGTGTAGAGTTTTTCTTTGAAGAATGGGACAACACATCCATATTTCGTCTACTCCATGAAAATTAATATTCCGGAAATTTTGGTGAAGACACTGTTGGAAATTCCCTAGCTGCTTGGCTCTTGAAGTCACTAAAAATTAAACTTCTTTTCAGAACTGCTTTTACATCTTCAGCAGCTTCTGGTGGTATTTACAGACATTAATGAGCAGATGAACTGATAGTCTGTCCAGTAGTTGTCTGATTTGGTCATCACTTTGGTAAAGTGGACATCCTCTTGGTCTTGAGATCACACGGTGATGGCATCAATCATGTATCAGTGTTTTAACCATGGATGCCTCCAGGAAACCTTGTCTTTTTATTGGAACAATGTACTGGTGATGACCAACTGGTGTTCTGCACATTTTGTGAGCTGGAGAATCCCACTGGAGTTCCAATTCTTGACTCCTTCCTTTCCAATGGTTCCATTCCAGAGTTGGGAGTCCTTTCCAAATCTGGGGCTGAGGATCCAAACAAGGATGATTTTATTTTCCTTAGCGATGTTAGTGAGTATCATGTCCATTATGGAGTACAAGTCTTCACTGGACTCATCAATGGCATCAAGGTTCGGGGCATAAGCACTTATGACTGTTGCCTACTGGTTCTTCACACACTGTAGACGTAAAGTCGAGGCAATTGTTGATGCCAACAGGGAGCTTCCAGAATCAGTTGATGAGTTCATTCTCAATAATGAATCTAATTCCATATGTCCTGGGTTGGTCCACAGGTATTCTTGTCCTGAATAAAGTGCAACTGGCACCTTCATCCATCTGGTAGCCTTCACCTTTTTCTTTATTCATTCACGGGATGAGGGCATCGCTGGCCAGGCAGCATTTATTGCCCATCCCTAATTGTCCAGAGGGCAGTTAGGACATTGCTGTGGATCTGGAGTCATATGTAGGCCCAGACTAGGTAAGGATGGCAGTTTCCTTCCCTAAAGGACATTAGTGAACCAAATGGGTTTTTCCAACAATTGACAATGGATTCACAGTCATCCAGATTTATTTTTATTGAATTCAAATTCCACCATCTGCTGTGGCGGGATTTGAACCCGGGTCCCCAGAATGCTACCTGGGTCCCTGGATTAACAGTCCAGCGATAATACCACTAGGCCATTCCCTTCCTACTATTTAAGTTTCCTGCAGGCCAGCAATATCAATGTTGAGAAATCCTGAGTTCATGGGCTACAAGGACCATTCTCCATTCAGGACGATTGTATGCTTGTTATCCATGAAAGTCTGTACATTTCAGGTATCAAGTTTGACTTCAGTTTTCAGACTGCTGGTAGTTGAAAACACTAGATATGATTTTCTAGTCAGGTTGGTAATGGAACTGACTATTTTTGGGGCCCCTTTACCTGCGCCCAAGCAGGATGAGCAGAGCAGAGCAGATCTTGAACAAAACTGCTCAGTCGTAAATAAAGCAGCTGAAATGCTCTCCTGTTCCTAATCCAAGAGTGAAATGACAGTCAAACTTCAATGTCTATGTGCCAATCCAAAGCTAGGCACTTCAGATTTCACAATCCTGTCTCAATCATCTCAGGACTTGTGTAATGGTGGGGGGATGCAAGGGTTGATTTCCTTTACGTAGTCACCTTGTGAGAGATATTTTTTAATTTGGGATTTCTGTTGTGCATCAGCTGACACACAGTCCTTGACAGAAGATAGTAAAATAACTCCAGAGAGGCTGGTATCCTGTCACCAAGTCACTCTTTATTTATATGTGCATAGTAGTCTGGCTTCCTCAGAGCCAGTTCTCAAAAGTGAACAGAACCTGTGACACTCCTGTTTATACCTGTCAGCCAGGACTCCCTGAGTGAACCAGGTTAACAGCCCCAATCAGGTATCTCATTTTATAAGGTCCACCTGGCTGACCTTGTCATGACCACTACAGGTGGATCTAGTTCCAGTGGCAAGGAAAACTCAATGACTAAGGATCTCCCTATTGCTACAAACATCTTCCGCCTATGACACTGTTGAGTTTTGGATTACACTTTGTCGGCTTTTCCCCTCTAACCTTATCGTCATGGCTGACCCTGCTAAGAGGTGGCAACACTCTCAGGATCAACAGAGCACTTTACACTCTCCACCACAGCACGGTGGCAATTCATGGAAAGGATCAGAAAAAGACACACAAACTGGATTCATTCACAGCTACAGAAACCATTTAGACAGCGGAGGTCATGGAGAACTCTACACACACAGTCACCGAAGGTTGGAATCGAACCCAGGCCCCTGACACTGTGAGGCAGCAGTGCTAAGCAATGAGCCAACGTGCTGCCCAAGTTTCATCCCATTTTTAATTTTCCATACTGTGTACTGAAACTGCAATGTTATGTCGCCATCATATTGCAATCTGAGCAAATTCCATATCTTAGAATGAATGGCTACGGTCGCACAATTTCAGTTGTTATAAGAATTTGTTCTAAACTCCTATGCTCCAGCAGGAAGCTGTGCATAAAGGGAATTTAAATCAGAAGTAGGGTAATTCAATGCTGCAACACTGAGATGGGCTCCTGCAGCACTGCAGGATTTCAGGCCAACCCAATAATTTGAAGTTGTTACAAATGACATTGGTGGCATACCTGACTCTTAATTTAGAAATAAATATAACAATAAATCTATATGATGTAAACATAGGTAGTCTTTAAGTATTCCTATAAAATCTGCAACTGGAACAAAAAAAATGTTGTTTTGCTCCCCAAAATTATCAGTTACTTCAGTACTGCTGTGAACACTGATCTGAAGTCTATGTCTTGGATCACTGCCAAGAAAATATTGCATCCCTGTTTGACATTCCAAATTAATTCCAGCTTATTTAACTACAAATTAAATACATCAGTCATGACAGGCAGGTATTCTTTTGCGAGCAGGTTGAACTATAACTTTCACCTCTTCCATCTGGTAGATAGTGCCTCAATACCAGCCACTAAACCACTCCCAAAAATGCCAGCAATGCCCACCATGTTAAATTGCTACTTACAGGCTTTCCCATCTATTCCTTTCTCAACTTTCTAACATACACAAAATGCAACAAGCTCCAATGTTACATTCTTAATGCAGTTATTGATTCAATGTTCCATATTCTACTGTAATGAAGGCAACATATCACATGCCTTCTGCTGAGTATCTCTTCACAGAATTGAAAGTAGTTCTGTACCAAAGCTCAACTCTCTGCCCTTGCACTGACAACGCAAGCTGGTTGAACGAGCACTCTACATTGCAGGGTTGCATGGTTCTCATTGCGAGACAGCACTTGGGGTACGATCCCTTGAAAGGGAATTTGCAAATACATAATTTTGCCGGGTGAGTTTGGCTTGTACAATAACACCTAACAACTGCTTTAGACAAGTAAATTGAAAAAGGCAAGGGAGTAAATTTTTAGTCTGGCCAATAGAATTGCATATTTAGTGTTGTTCAGAATTTATGTGCATCCTTTTTTATTTAGAACTTAATTTAGTTTCATTTCCTCAATGATCAAGCAAATTTGATTGCTACTGTTTGTTTCCTTTGTGTAATGATAGAGCTCTCTGCCTGCAAAAAATATTAGATCATACAACAGTAAGTTCAAACATATCTCATAGCCTTTTGTAAGACCTTTTGTTCCTACCACAGTATTTAATAGTTAAATTACATTTTGTTCCATGTGCAATTATGTGTAAGTTCAGGATTACCTGAAAAAATATCAAAGCACAATTGGAAATTTTGTAAGGGTGTTTAGTGGAAAGTTTACTTCAAATAATATTATGCCGCAAGATACAATGAAAAACAGTTTATTCATTTCTAGGCAGAACTTTGAATGCTGCACAAGTCCAGACATTTTTGTACCATTTTTTGAAGAGCAAAATACTGTCATGTATTGCACAAATTGCATGTATTGAACCTTTTTTTTGGGAAAACAAGGGCAAACTAGCCTCACTAAAATATTTTGATGTGGCTTCACAACAGGGGTGATTCTAAGATTAGTGCTGCCACAGTAAAGTAAAAGTTGGAAGGAGCACATTGGGAAACTGTGGCCATTATAAGTGGAAGTTCACTGGCTTACAGCTGAGATTGCCAATTTCCCCAGTGCTACCACCCACCAAGATTGGCAGATTGTAGAATCCATAAAATCTCTTTGTGGACCATAAAAGAACCCTTGAAATTCACAGGTTCTAAATTTGTGAGAAAGCTTTCCTAATGTGACTGTACTGGACAGTTAGTAGAACAGCACAGCAGAGCTAAAGCATCGAAACTGATAGACATATATGGTCTTCTTACATCCATTAATATTTCTTTTCTGTGCAGCATTCATTCAGAAATAATTTTTATGGGCTACAGAACAGAGAGGCTCTATCACTGGTACTGTTTCAGGAAGAACACTGTTCCCTGATTCTATGGCCAGTGTTCATGTCTAATGAGACTTAATCTCTGTCCGAACGTTTGTACTTGAGCCAAATCAAAAATGTTCTGCATAGATGACGATGGATCCAAACCCTGAAGAACTACAGGCATTTTAAAATTTTAATTCCAAAATGTGTTTTATAAAAGAGGACTGCTACAAACACAAAGAAAACCACACATGCAAATTCAGTTCTTGTGTGGTACCTGAGAAATGTCTGTTGAGAGTCAGGGAAACTTCAAACTGAAATCATAGAATCCCTACAATGTGGAAGAAGGCCATTCAGCCCACTGAGTCCACACTGACTCCCTGAAAAGCAACCCACCCAGACCCATCCTCCTACCCTAACCCTGAATTCACTGTGGCTAATCCATTTAGCCCGCACAACTTTGGACAATAGGAAGAAACTGGAGCACCCAGAGGAAACCCGTGCAGAAACGGGGACAACGTGCAAACTCCATACAGTCATTACCGGTTGGAACTGAGCCTGTGTCCTTGGCAGAGATAGCAGTACTAATGACTGAGTCACCATGCCGAAAGACAGACCTAATTGGAATAAAAATACAAGGGGGATGACCACATAACCCTCTCAGCAGAAAGCCACTTCTTGCAGATAATGTTGTGTATTGCGCTTCCAGGAATATACAAAGAAGGGGTTAAAAAATGTCCGTAATCCTATCATGCGCGTGCAAGTGAACTGAAATTCTTGTGTACCAGCCTAGGTTCAAGTGCAAGTATGCTGTGAAGGTATATTTGAAAGAACACCAACTGATATTCCCACTGTTGAAGGTAAAAGAACTATCTCACCTTCACTGGCAAGACACCAACTAGCAAACAAGAAAGTACAAAGGAAACAGGACAGAAGGACACCCCCACTCTGAGCACTAACAGCCAACCACCAGAAAAGAAAAGAGGAGAAAAGGATTTCAACTAATTGCAAAACCAAGAATCTCAAAATTGACTGTTCAACAATCGACCTACACTTCATGGATCACCCAGAGAGACTGATCCATTTACCTTTTAACCTCTACCTTTGTTTGGGACTCACTTCTTATCTTAACCCGTGTGTACAATATTATTTTTTACAATATTATTTCTTTTTACTTTTACTATTTTGCTAACTGACAAATTTGGTTAAATTGGCTCCTTTATGAGCAAAGAACAAACAAAATTACAACACAGGAATGGGCCCTTCGGCCCCCCAAGCCTACACCAATCCAGATCCTTTATTTAAATCTGTCATCTGTTTTCTAAAGGCCTGTATCCCTTTGCTCCCTGCCCATCCATGTACCTGTCCAGATGCATCTTAAAAGACACTATTGCGTCTGCATCAAACAGCTCCGCTGGCAACGCATTCCGGGCACCCACCACCCTCTGTGTAAAGAACTCTCCAAGCATATCTCCCTTAAACTTTCCTCCTCTCACTTTGAACTCATGACCCCTAGTAATTGAGTCCCCCACTCTGGGAAAAAGCTTCTTGCTATCCACCCTGTCTATACCCCTCATGATTTTGTAGACCTCAATCAGATCCCCCCTCAATCTCCATCTTTCTAATGAAAATAATCCTAATCTACTCAATCTTTCTTCTTAGCTAGCACCTTCCATACCAGGCAACATCCTGGTGAACCTCCTCTGCACCCTTTCCAAAGCATCCACATCCTTTTGGTAATGTGGCAGTATTCCAATACTGTAGGCAGTATTTCAAATGTGGTCGAACCAAAGTCTTATATATCTGCAACATGACCTGCCAACTCTTGTACTCAATACCCCGTCCAATGAAGGTAAGCATGCCATATGCCTTCTTGACCACTCTACTGACTTGCATTGCCACGTTCAGAGAACAATGGATCTGAACACCCAGATCTCTCTGTGCATCAATTTTCCCCAGAACTTTTCCATTTACTGTACAGTTTGCTCTTGAATTAGATCTTCCAAAATGCATCACCTCGCATTTGCCTGGATTGAGCGCCATCTGCCATTTATCTGCCCAACTCTCCAATCTATCTATATTCTGCTATAATCTCTGACAGTCCCCATCACTACCTGCAACTCCACCAATCTTCGTGTCATCTGCAAACTTGCTGATCAGATCACCTACACCTTCTTCCAAATCATTTACATATATCACAAACAACAGTGGTCCCAGCCCAGACCCCTGTGGAACACCACTGGTCTCAGGTCTCCAGTTTGAGAAACCCCTTTCCATTACTACACTCTGCCTCCTGTTGCCCAGCCAGCTCTCTATCCATCTAGTCAGCACACCCTGGACCCCATGCAACTTCACTTTCTCTATCAACCTGCCATGGGGAACCTTATCAAACACCTTACTGAAGTCAATGTATAGGACATCTACAGCCTTTCCCTCATCAATCAACTTTGTCATGTCCTTAAAGAATTCTATCAAGTTGGTATGACATGACTCCCTGCTGTCTATCACTGTTAAGCCAATTTTCTTCCAAATGGGAATAGATCCTATTCCTCAGTATCTTCTCCAGCAGTTTCCCCACCACTGACGTCAGGCTCACCGGTCAATAATTACCTGGATTATCCTTGCTACCCTTCTTAAACAAGGGGATAACATTAGCAATTCTCCAGTCCTCTGGGACCTCACCCATATTTAAGGATGCTGCAAAGATATCGGTAAAGGCCCTGGCTATTTCCTCTCTGGCTTCCCTCAATAACCTTGGATCGATCCCATCCGGACCTGGGGACGTGTCTACCTTAATGCCTTTTAGGATACCCAACACTTCCTCCCTCGTTATGCCGGATTGACCTAGAGTAATCAAACATCTATCCCTAACCTCAACATCTGTCATGTCGCTCTCCTTGGTGAATACCGATGCAAAGTACTCATTCAGAATGTCACCAATTTTCTCTGACTCAATACACAACTTTCCTTCTTTGTTCTTAAGTAGGCCAATCCTTTCTCTAGTTACCCTCTAACCTTTTATATATGAATAAAAGACTTTGGGATTTTCCTTAACCATGTTTGATAAAGATATCTCATGTCCCCTTTTAGCCCTCTTAATTCCGCATTTCAGATTCGCCCTACATTCCCGATATTCTTCCAAAGCTTCATCTGTCTTCAGTCGCCTAGACCTTATGTATGCTTCCTTTTTCCTCTTAGCTGGTCTCACAACTTCACCTGTCATCCATGGTTCCCTAATCTTGCCATTTCTATCCCTCATTTTCACAGGAACATGTCTCTCCTGCACACAAATCCAACTCTCTATAAAAACCTCCCACATATCAATCTAAGTTCTTTTGGGAAGTTCGTAAGTTCATAAGTTCCTAAGTTCTTTTGGGACAAAGGCATTCAGAAGAGAGAGGGGTATTTTAAATAAGCGATAACAAGGTGTAGAGCTGGATGAATACAGCAGACAAAGCAGCATCAGAGAAGCAGGAAAGCTGATGTTTCAGGCCTAGACCCTTCTTCAGAAACGGGGAGGGGCAAGGGGGATCTGAAATAAATGGGGAGTGAGGGGGAGGCGGATAGAAGATGGATAGAGGAGAAGATAGGTGGAGAGGAGACAGACAGGTCAAAGAGGCGGGGATGGAGCCAGTGAAGGTGAGTGTAGGTGGGGAGGTAGGGAGGACATAGGTCAGTCCAAGGAGGATGGACAGGTCAAGGGGGCGGGATGAGGTTAGTAGGTAGGAGGTGGGGGTGGGGCTTGAGATGGGAGGAGGGGATACATGCGAAGAAGGGCAGGTTAGGGAGGCAGGGACGAGCTGGGCTGGTTTTGGGATGCAGTGGTGGGAGAGGAGATTTTGAAGCTTGAGAAGTCCACATTGATACCATTGGGCTGCAGGGTTCCCAAGTGGAATGTGAGTTGCTGTTCCTGCAACCTTTGGGTGGCATCATTGTGGCACTGCAGGAGGCCCAGGATGGGTATGTCATCTGCAGGATGGGAGGGGGAGTTGAAATGGTTTGCGACTGGGAGGTGCAGTTGTTTAGTGCGAACCGAGCGTAGGTGTTCTGCAAAGCTGTCCCCTAGCCTCCGCTTGGTTTCCCCGATGTAGAGGAGGCCACAATGGGAAAGTGGATGCAGTATACCACATTGGCAGATGTGCAGGTGAACATCTATTTTAAATTTGTTTTGTTGTGACCAACTGAAGGGGTGAGTGAATGAAGAAGGGGTGCCAATTCATCCCTTCTCACTGGGGAGTTGAAATATTTTGAGTACTACATGTCAAACCATAATAACAGTGGGAATCTTGCCCAGGGGCTGTTTACAGCACATGAAAGAAACAGAAGTAGAATACTGTTATCCCCATTTTCAAGCTTCTTCCTGCATTGTCCCCATTAGGGTCCTCGCCTATTTAATGTATATCCATTGACACCATTTCCGTGCTCTAACCGAAGGTTTTCTCACTATCTGCCTTCCTA
The DNA here is from genome assembly GCF_030684315.1 of Stegostoma tigrinum. Lineage (NCBI taxonomy): Eukaryota > Metazoa > Chordata > Chondrichthyes > Orectolobiformes > Stegostomatidae > Stegostoma > Stegostoma tigrinum. Next base: position 9,629,709 of record NC_081358.1, read on the forward strand.
AGTCTGTTCCGAAGAGGAAACAGGGACATGAGTTACCCATTCTGAAGGACTATATGGCAGCTTTGTGTGACAACATTTTGGCTTTTAGAGGTGTATTTTGGTTTTTTTTTTAAATGAAGAAAGCTTGAAAGTGTGGTGCTGAGCAGTTTACTCAAAGCCCATAAAGCAAACAGCTTGACAGGCCTTGGAGTTTTTTTTCTAACTTTGGAACAGTAGAAGCCGCATGAACCAGAATTTTTAGTTTTAGGTTTATCGATAGCAGTTGCGACTGGGGTCTTAAGGCTGGATTTGGAAACTGCAGTACATATCTCCCTGCTACTGTCTCTCTCAGAGTTTTCTCTCCATGTTTTCCCTCCAGGACTGGAGAATTGCATGTGAGACAATCTATTTTATCAAATTTACATTTGCCAAGGGTTTATAGTTACTGCTTAGTAGTTACATAATCTATTATTGGGTTAAGTTTTCCAATGGAGCTAATTTATTTCAATTTCTTCTTTCTTTCATTGTATTTTAACTATAGTGTATGAATAAAGCATGGTTTGCTTCAAGGCTGGTAGATTGAACAATTGAATTGCATTCAGAATGCAACGCCTGGTATTGGCCATGAAAATAAGAAAAAGTTAGGGTCTATGCTATCTTCCTAACTTATTTGAGGAGGTTTGGTCTGGTTGATAACATTAATTAGATGTTAAAGATCCCTCTTGTCACCTTCCAGATCAACGCTCCATCAAAAACAGGTTAACTGATTACTTCTGTTCACAAAAAAACTGATTAGTTTCTGAGTGTATCTATATTAATGTAACTACACTTTGAAAGTAATTCAGTGGGTGAGAAATACTTTATGACACACCAAATGTTGACCAGTTCAACAAATTCAACACAAAGGACTGTGGAATCTGGAAATCTGAAGCAAAAACAGGAAGTGTGGAAAAAACACAGCAGGTTTATTGGCATTTGTATACAGAAAAACAGAGTTAATGTTTCAGTTTTTCAGAATGGAATAAATTTAACCTCTGCTTTATTCATACACTATACTTAAAATACAATGAAAGAAAGAAGAAATTGAAATAAATTAGCTCCATTGGAAAACTTAACCCAATAATAGATTATGTCATTACTAAGCAGTAACTGTTCCAATATAGTAAATTTGATAAAAAAGATTGTCTCACATGCAATTCTCCAGTCCTGGAGGGAAAACATGGAGAGAAAGCTCTGAGACGGACAGTAGCAGGGAGATATATACTGCAGTTTAACCTCTGAGGCTACAGCCAAAAAATATATCAAGCATACTGGCTGGCCATCCATTGTAGACACTGCAAGGCCAAAGACATTTTTAGGGTTAGGGCTTATTTAGGGAGAAGGTATTACTGAAGTCATCGTCGAAAAGAAGACAGCTGACTCTAAATGTGCTAAAATTGATAGTGTGTGGCTGGAAAGGTTAGCCATATTTAATTTTGATGAATCACAAAAACAAGGTGAGTGAACTAAAGGTAAAAACTGCAGACGTACTAACCACAATTTTCCAAACTTCTCCAAATGGCTGGAGAATTGCAAATGCTGTAGCCTTTTTCAAAAAAGATGCAGGAGTAAACATAATAGCTACAGCCCAGTCAATTTCAAGGTGGGAAGGTTTTTAGAAACAATAAAGACAATAGTGATGATGTTTCTATAAACTACCAAAGGCATTTGATAAAGTACCAGAAAATTAAAACTCATGGAATAAAAAAGAAATTGGTAGCATAGATGTAAGGTTACCTGAGTGATAGAACAGAAAAAATTAGTTGCCTATCAAAGTGGATAGATTTCACAGCAGTGTTCCTCAGGGGTCTATGCTACTTTTCTTGATCAGTATTAATGGGTCTGCAGGGCATAATTTAAAAAAAAATTACAGATCGCAGAAAACTTGAAAACATGGTGAACTCATAGGGTATATTAATTGATTTCAGGAGGGTACAGAACAGACCAGTGGAATTACAGACATTTGGCAGAAGCAATTTAAAACAGAAAAGTAAGTAATACATTTGGTCAGAAGAACAACGAACGACAATATAAACTAAAGATACAATTCTAAAATGGGAAACTGGAAAGGGAGATTGATGAGCTGTATGTACTTAAATCGTTGAAGGTGAGAGGGTAGGATAAGAAAGTGTTGAAAAGTACAAGGATCCTGAGCTTTATAAAGTGGGGCACAGAGTACAAAAGCAAAAATGTTATGATGAATATTTATAAAAACACTGATTTAGCAACATCTAAAGTACTGTATCCAATTTGGAGCAACATACTTTAGGAAGGGTTTGAAGGATTTATAGAGATTGCAGGAAAGATTTATGAAAATGTTCCAGGGGCTACAGGCTTCAGTTGTAATCTACAGTTTCCTCTACTAAAAACAAGCCATTTATAGTGAGTAACAAAATATGACATGACTATTTAAAGGAGCTGGTTGAAATTTTGTACTTTTTAAAATATAGTTTTAGTAGCCACCTAGTATTTAGTAATGGATAGTACTACAAAGTTTCAAGATAAAAGCATACTTTATGTATCTGTGAGGAAATAGCTAAAATTAAGTATTAATTTATGATATCAGATCTTCACATTAATTTAAACCATACATAGTTAAAGCACACAGTTTCAGGCATTCTTGGTGCACTGCTTCCCTCTGGAAGCATAGTGATGTAATTGCCTTGGGGAAACACTACATGTTTACATTAAACAACTGTTCTCAAAATGTGCAGCTGGAGGAACACAGCAGGCCAGGCAGTATCAGAGGAGCAAGGAAGTTTACCTTTTGGGTCGGGACCCTTCCTGAAATGTCCATTTTCCTGCTCCTCTATAATGGGTAGGTACTCAAACTGGCAGGGTGTGACTAGTAGTGTCCCAGAAGGAGCTGTGTTAGGGTCTCAACTATTCAACATTACTTACTAACAATTTGGACAATGGCGTAGTCAGTCTATGTCCAAATTTGCTGATGATACAAAGTTAGGCAAGCATAGATAAGATAAGATGACAAAGGGATATTTGATAGACAAGATAAATGAGCAAAACAGGAGCTGATAGATTTCAATCTAACCAAGTGTGAGGTTGGTGAGAAAGGATTAGATCAGAGTGCTTTCTAGATGGTATGAAGTAAAAAAAGTGAATGTCCAAAGAGATTTGGAGATTCACGTGCACAGAACTTCATAATGAGATGAACAAAGGCAGAAAATAATCAAGATGACTAACGAAATACTGGCCTTTAAATCTAGAGGACTGGAACGTAAGGATGCAGAGGTTATGCAGCAGGTGTACAAAATCCTGGTTAGACTCCACTTGGGAGTGCTTGGAGTAGATCTGGGACTTGGGAAACAGTGTAGAATGACAAGAATGATATCTAACTTCAGAGGTTACGCTTTTGAGGAAAGGTTATACAAAGTAGGCCTGTTTTCTCTAGATTTTAAAAGGTAAAAGGGTGATCTGATTAAAGTCTTCAAGATAATACAGCAAAAGACAGGGTAGATAAAAATAAACAATTTCCACCAGTCAGGGATTCTAGAACTAGGGGGTATAGTCTAAAATTAGGACCAAACCACTCAGGAGTGATGTTAGGACACACTTCCAAACACAAAGGGTGGTAGAGGCTTGAAACTCTTTTTCAAAAACAGCAGTTGATGCCAGATCAGTTGTTCAGTGATTGGAACCAGGTGGAAACTATTGAATATTGATTGGAATTTTAACGTGGGCCAATCAGGGAGCCCTGGGTGACAGATATAAACAGAAGATTTGTTTAAAAAAAAATAAACAGAGGATTCAGAGTCTTCTCACGCCAGGGACTAAATCCAACCTGGCTGGCTGGTCACAGCCAGTGTACTCTGCACATGCAAGTTATGGGTCAGTTGGTGACAGGATACCAGCCTGCCCCGTGCAGTTATTTCAAGATGTTAATTTTAAATTTGAGGTAAATAGTTTTTTTTTGTAAAGCAAAGACAGTAAGGGATATGGGCCAAAGGCAAGTATATAGAGTTGGGCCACAGATCAGTCATGATCTCATTGAATGGTAGAAAAGGCTTTGGGGTTAAATGGCCTACTCCTGTTCCTATGTTCCAATGATATTTCCAAATTATCTAATTCTCCTTTCCCCATCCCACTTTTAATTCACAAGAAAGAAAAGGTGCAAACACATATTTATTTTCCTCTCTCCCCTGACTACAATCCATCCCTTCTCCATTTTATATTTCAGGAGTGCTAGAACAGGAACAATCTTAGTCATTGATGGCGCAGGAGGAAGCTAGTGAGCATGAAGAAAAGATGATATTTTGTCTGACAGTCACAAAAATGGGACTGATCAAACACAACACAAATAAATGGAAATTGAAGCATCAAAAAGGAAGAATGAGTAGAAGCAGTGTAAATTAAATGGTACAACTTTAAAGTGAATACAGAAACAAAAATATGAGGTTTTGTGTACAATAAGGTTTGTATGTGGCTAGCCATATTAATGAATGGTGTACAGTGGTTTCCTCAAAGCAACACAAGTAGCAACAGACACGCCTGCCACTGGCTTAACACCAGTGGTTGCAGGATGAGGCCCTGAAGTGAGGTCCAATTCGTAGGGAGACAGGAAGGCTATTCAAATCGACCCCAACTCTGCCATGCAGCGGGGTGGAGGCTATAAAATAGCACCCACCATTTTTATTACGTAGTTAGTCAATAGCTTTCAGTTCAGAGCAGCTTACAAATCTAAGGCAAACAAATTTATTTGGGCATGGTTGAGAATCTACTGTATAGAATTTAGATACAGATCAAAGTAATGAAAACGAATCTGTAAAGGATATAATGTCAATAGACAAAGCTAATTCCATTTAATATCTGCAGATCCAGCTGCATCTCTATTGCATTCAATATTTGTACACCTGTAATTTGCAGGGAAATCGGGTAATTTTAGTAGTATTTACTAATCTTAAATAAGACCCTGTAGAGCCATCATTTCATTCTTTAATAACTAGGCTGTGCTGCACAATTTGCACCAAAATGAAACTCATTTATTGATCAAACCAACTGTGTTTCTGTATTAGATTGAGGAATTTGTTATAATTCTACTCTATTTCACTAAAATGACACTCTAGATATCTGAAAGCTAGCTCAATGATTCAATTTTACAGACACAACAGGAATTCTCATTAACATAACTTAGTATGTAAAACAGTTGGTTGAAGAGTGACATCATGTCAAAAGACAATAAATGAATGCTAGCTTCCTGGAGGCAATAACACAGTTCACAGAATCATGCTAGGCAAGTTTTTGTGGCATCTATGTTAATCGAACTGTAGGCCAATTAAGAAAGAAATTAATTAGGGTAACCTTGGGTTAAGCAAATGTTTTCCTCTTCAATGTACTCATCCTTTACTAAAAAGCCAGCCCAAAAGTCCTTTTAAAAAATTAAATGCATGCTCTGTATATCATTCTTGTATATGATAAGCTTTAGTTTTCAAACTGAAGGTCAGGCTTTATTGCTGTCCACACTTTAAAGGAATATGCTGCTCCAGCAAGAATTGACAAAATTCCAAGATTACTTCCAAGCAATTAAAAGTTAAACCCATGGATATTGCTGCAAGAAAACCAAGAGTAGGATAATTGAAGCAATGGAAGAAAACTGTGTTTCTTTTCATTTTCTTTGTATACTTCTTAGAATCATAGAATCCCTACAGTGCAGAATCTGCACTGTCCCTCTTGACAATATCCTCACCCTATCCCTGTAATCTCTAATTTACCATTGCTGACCTGCATAGCCTGCAAACCCTGGACACTACAGGGAAATTTAGCATAGCCAAACTAACTGATCTACTTATGAAAGACAGAAAGACATTTAACTGAGTGAAATATCAGTCAAATAATGCTCCCTTGGTGTAAGTGCTATTTTACAAGGATGGTTGTTTCAGGGTATCATTGGCTGGGACACGGGGATGGACTATTTGGAAGCAGGTAGTCTTGTAACGAAATCTACAGAAACACAGCCAGACTTGGCAAGGCTGTATGCTCATAAATTAGGAGTGTATCATGTTGGTTTGAGTACCTGTTTTTGGAGATGATTTTCCAAATTTGCAGGACAAGAAATAATGTACATATTTACAGTTTGGATGTTTATAACAGCCTAAACTTGGTGATGGCAGGAAAACGGTTGTGGACAAGGAGCTAAGGTCACTCACTTGAATGCTATCATTCTGAAAAGTGAGACTTGCACTGGGAAAAGAAATCTTTAAGAGTAGTAGCTATAAGTCTTCTTCATCCATGTGATAAGGTTTGCAGTCCACAGCCATGACAAATAATTTGTGAATCCTTACTTATACAGAATTATTAAGGCTTAAAATTTTACACAGCAGTTATGCTGCATAATTAACATCAGTGGATGCATCCCAGGCATTATTGTCAGTGTTTTGCTAATGAATAACACTAGGGGTCAGTGCTGTGACTGCCGCAGGTGCTGATAACATTGATTATGTATACAGTACATTGTTCAGCTAATAACAGTGGGAGTCGGTATAGTGAATGGTGCAAATTTTTAACTGATGCAGCATGGGTTTTATACATATCAGGAAGGCTACAGGAAACCATGCTGGGTTGTGTGGAAATTGGAGAAACATAGCAGGTCAGGCAGCAGAGGAGCGGGAAAGTTGATGTTTCGGTTGGGATCCTTCTTCCTACTCTTTTGCTCGTCTGATGCTGCTTGGTCTGCTGTGTTCCTCCAGATCTACCCTGTGCTATCTCTGACTCCAGCATCTTACATCCAGTTCTTACTATCTCTGGGTGGAAAATGATTGTGCTGAAAGCAATGAAGGACTGATCTCAAGGAAGATGCTGTATTCACAGGTGGTATCTCAATTCATAGAAAGCTGTGATTTTATGATAATGGATTGTGATTGTGCTTTGAGATTCTCTAGTGAAAAATGAGAAGATAATTATTGGTGCTGCTGGAGCTGCATTTTATGAAAGTGAATCAGCTCATACCAAATTCATAAATGACAATCTATGTGACGATGACAAACATACACAATGTTTCATTCCTCTTAACATAGTCTTTGGCCACCCCATCCTCTTCCAAAACCTCTCCAGTGCCTTGCACCTGTGGGGTACTGTTCTCATTTGGGTCCATTCTTATTTTTCTAGCTGTAGCCAGAGTTTTTTCTTGCAATGGCTTCTCTTCCCATTCGAGCAGCGTTACCACTCGTGTGCACCTTCCAATTCTTGTGTGTATGCTGCTCTTCAGCAACATTGTCCAAAGCACATTTTTAATTTTGACAAAGCACCCAGCCTTCCCTCTCGCATCTTCATTGCTGTTAAATAATTAGATTGCTTACTCAACATTTTGAACTTGGTGAGTAGAAATTCCATTCAATTGGAAAGACTGAAGCAATTACTTTCAATTCTCATTCTAAACTTTGTTTTCTAGCTACGGTCTCCATGCTTGGAAACTGTCTAAGATTAAATTGTTTTTGTTTTGCAGTCTTGGTATCATTTATGGTCCCAAGATGAGCTTTTGACCACATATCCGTGCTGTCTATTCCCACCACTGTAACATCACCCCATTTTAGCCTATCTGCTGCTGAATGTTCACCTACACCTTTATGACTTCTCAATTTGACCATTCCAGCGCACAACTGGCTGCTTTCCCAAATTCTACCCAACATAAATATGAAGTTATTAAAATTCTGCAGTTCTTAAATTGTATTAAGTCCTGGTCACCTATCACGCCTGTGCTTGCTGGCCTCTACTGGCTTTTGGTGAAGAAAACTTTTAAAATTCCCATGCTCATTTTCAATTCTCTCCACTGTCTCATCCATCTCTATCTCTGTAGCCTCTTCCAATCCTTCAAGGTACTCATGCTCCTCTAATTCCAGTCTTTTGTATATTCCTGATTTCATTCCTTCATTTGACTAGGCCTCAATACAGTCCATGCACATTTCACCTCTCTACCTATATTCAATTTAAGATACTCCGTCAAAGCTACCATTTTTACTAAATGTTTGTTCAATTGACCTACTATCTCCTTTCATGATTTAGTGTCATACTTTGTTTTACTTTGCTTTCATGCTTTGGATTTTACTCTATTTAAGGTAGACAGAAATATAACTTGTTGAAGGGCAGCATCAACAAACCGGGCATGCTAAAGTAGGCAAAAGACAAAGTTGCTGGAAATGCACAGCAGGTCTGGCAGCATCTGTGGAGGAGAAAACAGAGTTAACATTAACTCTTTTTTTTCTCCTCCACAGATGCTGCCAGACCTGCTGAGCTTTTCCAGCAACTTTGTCTTTGTTCCTGATTTACATCATCCGCAGTTCTTTTGGTTCTTATTTGCTAAAGTAGGTATTCCAGGTAGACAGTAGAGATCGCAGTAATATGCATTCAGAAGACCTAGGCCACTAAACAGGTTTACAGAGGCTCAATACCTTAAGCTGTCAAGAAATTCGCAACTGGTCAATCACAGAATATTTAAGAGGAAAATTCATTGGTGGAGTGAACTGCAACTGGTATGAGAGCACATGCTGTTACTCAAAGAGTTAATAAGCACTTACCGTATAAAGTAGATATTGTACAAAAATTTGTTTAATGCAATTGATACCTATATCACGAGGTAAGGACTTTAGAGAGGGTAGTGGGATCCCTTGACTAAGAGTCTGACACTTTTCACAAGAGCAGGATGCCATACACTGCACACACACACAGCCATCAGAGCATCCATTTGCCAGCCACAAGCTTTTTGTGAACTATAATTTCAATTCCACCAACGGTCACTTCATTTGCAACCACAAGAGGAGATAAATTCAGTTATCTGCCTGAAGATGCCAATATGACTCACATTACAGGAATTGAATATCCCATTACTTTTCATCTAGGGACCAATCTTAAGACGCGAGACACTGTCAAGATAAGTCTCACAGAGATTAAAAATATGGAAAGTATAATAAAATATCATGGAGCACGCTAACTGGAGCAGCGCATCCAATATCAAGCACCACACCTTAGAAAGGATGTGAAAGTTTTGTAGAGGCTGCAAAAAGATTTATAAAAATGGTTCTGGGGTGAGGGGACTTCAGTCTTTTGGATAGACCGGAGAAGATGAGAGTATTATTCTTTGAAAAGAGAAGGGTGAGAGAGTAATTGGTAAAGATATTCAAAATCTTCAGACGAAAGGGTTGAGACCCAGAACGCACTTATCTAAAGTGGTTGGCAAAAGAAGCAATGGTGGCGTTCGTAAAAGCTTTGTTATGCAATGAGTAGTTACTATTTGGAATGTAATACTCGAGAATTTAGTGAAGGTAGATTCAACCTTGCCTTTCAAGAGGCTACAAGGAAAGGACAGCAAAGTGGGAGCTGATGACTTGCTCCTGCAGAGAGTGTGCACTGACATTAATAGACATAAAGCCTTCTTCTGTGGTTGTAGTCATTTTGTTTCTTCCTCTAAAGACACAATGAGCTCAGTCCCTACCTGGCTCAGGTAGGTTCTGATTCAGCCATGGAACAACAGAGTTCTTCTTGTGTAAAATGGTTTATATTTACGATTCCAGCAAGAAAACTGGCAATTCACATGCCTTGAAAATCTACAGTGAGTTGGGTGTTTTGTACTTCTCCAATAACATTTGGAATACAGAGACTCTCAGGCTGCAAATCTGCTTCTAGTGAAGAAAACATGCTGCAGTTGAGGTTAAGGAGATTGTTGAAAGGATTCCTGGTGATTTGAATGACGCAGACTTAAATCTAACAGCTCTAAATGATTACTCTGACATCAATGTAAAGATGACTGATGCAGAAATTAGTTCTTCTCTCAAAGACTTGACAGGTAGGCTGTAAATATGTAAATAAAGATGCCCCAGGGCCGGAAATTTCCAAATTGTTGAGGCAAACGTTATCCCATGGCAATTTTCTGAGTAAGAAGGTAGAGAAATATTTCATAAATTTTATGTTCAAAAGGGAAAAATGCATCCATTAATAGCTTCTAGCTGCTAGTAAGAAGGCTATTGCATTCTCTGCACCATAAATCAAAAACTTTTCAACTTTTCAGCATGTTTTTTTTTAGTGCCTGAGGCCTGCCAGATTGTCAGGTGGGCCTATAAATGGTCCAGAAGTGTACACACCTTATTTGAGACTAAGACCACTCAATTATCAAGGCCCCTTTTGGGACGTAATAAGGGATAGCAAAACTTTCACACACTGTCCATTTGTGTCAGGTAAATACAGATTGACTGACAGATTTTAAAGGAACTACTGTGACTTCTTGGGGAAGAGTGCCCAATGTTAAGGTCAAAAGCTTTTATGAGATTAACACAAAGAACAGTAGCTCCACAAGAATTCTTCAGTCTGGTTCAAATGGCCTTCCTCCATTCTGATATTGCCTTGGTGTATGTATCTGGAAATATCTCCTGTGAAGATATATACGGAAGGTTCTTTCCCATCAGCCCATTAGTTTCTCCTTGATTGCAAGAATTCTGTGTCAGGCGTCATCAGGTGTTCTGTGTGTATCACATCCTATCACTGTCATAAAGTTGTTTCATAGTTTCTTTCTTACATTTGAATACATGAGCATACAAATATATTTTTGCATAATTTTGATTCTGGTGGGCTTTTTATGTGGCTAGCATGAAGCCAATTAAGACAATTTCTGCACCAAATGGACAAAACTATGTTTTAAATTATCAAAACTAATAAGTTTCTCAGGAAAACATCCTCAGCTGGTTTTGGTTAGGAAGTTTCACCCGGAATTGGTCTAACCACAAACTGAATGTCAAAACGTATTAACTCTATTCACATCTCCATGGTGATGAAACTTGCCCGCTTCCATTCCTAGCAGTTGAAACAATGAGCATTTGATGCCTCTCTGGTTTCAACTGAAATTGTGCCAAGATGATTATTAAACATGAATGAAACAAAATTACTCTTGCAGATCGTTTTTGTGTAAATATTTTCACTACACTGATTTTTAGTTCAATATGATAAAATATCATGTATGTTTTCCTTTTACTGAAGCATATTTGTAAAACAAGCTGCACTCAGCAGGTGTTTTCTGCACAACTATGTACACAAAAATTCAAATTATCTAGCACTCATGAACCCAAATCTATGATATTAACCCTCCCCTGCTCCCCATCCCACCCCCACTGACTTGACTGTTAATGATCTAAAAATACACATACCGCCATTGATTGCAAAAGAACTAGCTGACAGTTAAAGCATTTCTCTCGGAGGGTTTACAGTGAAAATTGATAGAATCAGAGGTTCTGCACCTCTGTAATTTACAATATGTCAAGGCATATGTTTTGTTAAATATACACTATTATCCTGACTACAATGGATTAACTGGCATTTTTCATTCACCAGCGTCATGCAATTTCAGTGCCTGCTGGATAATATGAATCTACTGCAAACTAGACACAGCTGCACTGTGGCAACAAGATGTCTCAGTGGAACCTCTTCCTAAGGAACTCTTTCTCCAACTGAGTGCGTGTCTCACTGACTGACTGCGGTGGATACACACACACCGTCCCCAATAACCTATTCACGAAGAGGTTGGGAGAGGTGACAACCCCATTTTCACGTGATTTTCACCACAGCCAACTCGTGTGCCCCTTCAGACGAAAACCAAGTTCAGTGTTTATTAAACCCAATTCCTTAGTTCAGGATAATAAAGTGTGAATCTGGATGAACACAGCAGGCCAAGCAGCAGCCCAGTTTTCGCCCTCTTCCTCTGATATCAGGTCAGAAGTCACACAACACCAGGTTATAGTCCAACAGGTTTATATGAAATCACAAGCTTCACCCAATGAAAGGGCTGTGTTCAGAAAGCTTGTGATTTTAAAATAAACCTGTTGGTCTCTAACCTGGTGTCGTGTGCCTTCTGACTTTGTCCACCCCAGTCCAACACCAGCACCCTCACATCTAGTATCAGGAATTGGGGTCTAGTTTACTTCTCTCTAGTCCTGTTGCTTGGCATTTTTCAATGCCTTTTAATGCACCTTTTAAGGCCTTAACTCTTCCCTCCACATTGAGACACATAAAATAATCAGAGGGTTAGATAGGGTGGATAGGGAGAGCCTTTTTCCTAGGATGGTGACGGTGAGCATGAGGGGGCATAGCTTTAAATTGAGGGATGAAAGATGTCAGAGGTTGTTTCTTTACTCAGAGAGTAGTAAGGGAATGGAACGCTTTGCCTGCAACGGTAGTAGATTCGCCAACTTTAAGTACATTTAAGTCATCATTGGACAAGCATATGGACGTACATGGAATAGTGTAGGTTAGATGGGCTTGAGATCGGTATGACAGGTCGGCACAACATTGCTGTGCTGTAATGTTCTATGTTCTATAACTCCCTGGCAGTGGTGTAATGGTAATGTCCCTGGACTAGTAATTTCAGGCTAATGTTTTGGGGACACAGGTTCAAAGCCCACTATGGCAGATGGTGAAAGCTGATCTTTTTTCAAAAGTGTTACCGAGATAGTAGGAACTGCCGATGCTGGAGAATCTGAGATAACACAGTGTGAAGCTGTATGAACACAACAGGCCAAGCAGCATCAGAGGAGCAGGAAAACTTGATGTTTCAGGTCGGGACCCTTCTTCAGAAAACCTGAAACGTCAAGCTTTCCTGGTCCTCTGATGCTGCTTGGCCTGCTGTGTTCATCCAGTTTCACACCGTCTTATCTTTCTTCAAAGGTCTGAAGTTAAAACCAGCCTAACTTCAACCCTGTAACCACTGTGAACATTTAAAAAAAAAAATCTATCTGGTTCACTAATATCTTTTAGGGAATGAAATCTGCCATCCCCACGTGGTCTGTCCTGCATGTGACTCCAGGCCCAAAGCAATCTGGTTGACACTTAACAGTGCTATGGGCAAAAACAGATGGCCAATAAATGCTGGCTTAGACAGCAATGCCCATGTCTCATGAAAAATAATTTTTCATTCACCAGCAATCCCATACCTGAAACTTCTATCTGATTATAAACATCATGGCGTACTCTTGGCCAAAATGTAAATATTCGAAAAAATCATTCCACACAGAATTTCTGAATTATTGCATGCAAAAGTCAGCTATTTGCACTCATGCATATCTGCCAATATGCCATCGCCTATCTTAGTGTTCCCATGCAGTCTTATGCAGGAGTTGTAGCATATTGCGTGAATGGTTGGTGGTTTTCAGTGGCAGAGGCTACAGTTGGCCCTGCAGGACAACCTTGAATACCGTGAGCTCAGAAGGTTTGGCTTTGGTTTGTGCCACCTTACAGTAGCAGTCAGGGCTAGTCAGTGACAGGTAACAACAAGGGTTCTGGTGGCAAGCCACCCTGAGACAAGACAACAGGAATGTGCTCTGAGATAACAAAGTGTGGGGCTGAATGAACACAGCAGGCCAAGCAGTATCTTAGGAGTACAAAAGCTGACATTTCGGGCCTAGACCCTTCTGTTGTGCCACTTCCACAATCCCTCAACCCATCCATAATCCTAGCAAAGAGCTTGTGGTAAATTAGTAAACACTCTTGTCACGCCTTTTGAACAATGGTTTCTGTAATTGGGATGTCAGTTGTGTGAATCGTCATGGTAGTAAGTTTGCATGAGAGCAGGCTAGGCATGCATGGCTTCAGTCTCACTACATTTCAGAGTGTACACCCGCCAAGCTTATTCTCATACTGCCTCATCTGGTACCTCGACAACACAGCTGCCTTTGTTGCTGCATAATGTGTCGAGATACTGGGCACATGTAAATTTTGCCTCTAAGTTATCCTCTAAAGAGTGGTCAGTGATCAGTATCTGAACTGGTGGCTGGCAGCATGACAGGAAGTGAGAGTCTCCTTACTGCTCTGTGTGTTTTCTTCCTCCAGTGCCTATATAGATTGCAGTTCTTAGTTTTTTGAAAGGAAGGAAAAGGTCATAAGACTAGGGCTATGGTGGTTAGTTGGGGGTGGGTGGGGGGGAAGAAAGAGTAAAAGATGCATGTTTATGCCATCTGCAACTTGTAAATCAGAACAGATGGTGGTATGAATTGCAGCTGAGATGTGTGGAGTTAGATTAGATAGCAGAATAGTGCCAGTATCTTTCATATTAGCCTCAGTGCTAGTCAGGAGTTCAGTCACGATCCACTCCAACAATGGCAACTATCACCATTTCCATGGGGGTCAGCTAGTGAGATGTGTCATTTGGAAATACGTTTACTGATCTTCACTGCTGAAGCAAAATTATTCAACTTCTTGTAGCACTGCACCCAGATTCTTGTTAGCCTTCTTCAGCCACACCCATCTAGTTGCACTGTCTCCTTACAAGTTTCCTTCACTTCCTGCACTACTTCAACTCAGAACTTTGTCACAGCAAAGAAAAAACCTGGAGCCTGCTCTCTGTCACATTGTACAGGCAAGCTCCCTTTCACAATGCCTTCCATTGCAGGCTCAGTTAAAATATACTTACAGAATAACTTGAATTTGGCCTTAGAACTGATGATGGGTCACAGGATTTGAACTCTCACTCTGTTTTCTCTCCACAGACGCTGCCAGACCTGCTGAGTTTCTATCGCAATTTCTGTTTTGGTATATTCACATCTAATCTTGTCTGGTGTACGTGTGTCTTCATCTCTCCTTGACAGCATCATGGGTGTACCTCCACCACATGACCTGCACAGCTTAAGAAATGGACCCCCCACCTGGAAAAAATAGTTAATAATCTGAAATTTGAAAATGCATCTTTCTCACCATACAACGTGCAGGTCTTGCGATTGGATGTCCGTGAATAAAATGCTTCCACACAACCTTTGAAATATAACATGAGGGATCACCATGCCAATGTTTCAAGCATACACTGCCCTGCATGAATACATTGCCTGCCAACTGTACGTGTTGGGAAATGAGCCTGGCTAAAAGCCTTTCAGTTTTTTAGTACATTATTGTTGTATGTGACACGTGCATGTCTTTCCAGGAAAGTTCACTTTATTATAAAGACACAAAGCTTTGTAGTTGAAAATTCTGAAAGACATGTACAATTTCCCATGACCAGAAATATGATGTAGTCAAATAACATCTTCTGAAACACTTGGTAGTCGCTGTGCTTAAAATAGCGTACAACTGGCAAGCATATTATAGAAAATCGTATGCACCACGGATATGCTTGGCTACAGTGCAAAATACAGCGTCAGACTTCATGTTAAGAATAACACTTCCTAATAAATACAGAATACCCTGAAGACAACAAACTGCTGTCAACTCCAATATTCATAAAACAAAGACAATTAGGTTTGTTCAGTGAATATATGTGACTTGCCCTAATCAAGCACTATTCTGTGAGTGGCTACCCCTTAAGATGGACTGTGCAATCATGTAGTATACAATCAATAGGAGTAATTCCACAAGCATACAGTTCCATTGGGAACCTATTCTAGCAAGGAGAATCAGGGCTATTTACCATGACTTTATTGCCAATGGTCAGTCCCTGCAAGCTTGGCTTCCAACTAGAGACCAGAATTACCCATAATATTTACATTGTATGAAACAAAAGTTTCCTGCACAATCACAAACGTTTATATTTACCATCGTGGAAGTGGCAATCTAATGTAGGCTGGGGTGGAAGTGCCAACTAATATATCATGACTTGTTTCAGTAAATGAATTGTACCTAGCTTTCGAACAAATTAGCGTGTAAGCACAAACTGAACTGTAATTTTTGTATATGTAATATTTTGCTTGAGCATCTGCAAAGTATATATATATATATATATATATATATATAAAAAAGTGTTCTTCGATACTGAAAGAATAAAAAGCAGTTGTACAATGGTTTATTGAATTGCATTCCCAAAACAACAGATGTCAGAGGAAGGCTTGTTTTGGATTGCATGGCATTCCAGAATCTAGACAGACCACATAAGACCATAAGATGTAACAGCAGAAATTTGGGCTGATTGGCCTTCAAATCTTCTGCTCCATTCAATCATGGCTGATAAGGTTCTTGAACCCATTCTACTGCATTCTCCCCACAGTCCTTGATCGCCTTAACAATCAAGAGCCTGTCTATCACCATCTTAAATATACTCAATGACCTAGTCTACACAGCCTTCTGTGGCAGTGAATTCCACAGATTAACCACTCTCTGGCTAAGAGCATTTCTCCTTATTTCTGTTCTAAAAGGTCTTCCCTCTACTCTAAGGCTGTGCCCTCAGATCCTAGACTCTCCTACCAATGAAAACATCTTCCCAACATCCACTTTGTCCAGGCTATTCAGTATTCTGTAACTTTCAATTAGATGCCTCCCCGTCATCCTTCTAAATTCCATCGAATATAGATCCAGAGTCCTCAAACATTCCTCATCTGTTAAGCTTTTCATTCCTGGGATCATTTGTGTGAATTTCCTCTGAACCTGCTCCAGGGCCAGTACATCTTTCCTGAGATATAGGTCACAAAACAATGCACAATACTCCAAAAGTGACCTGACCAGAGCCTTACAGAGCCTCAGAAGTACATCCCTGCTTTTAAATTCAAGTCCTCTCAAAATAAATACCAAAGTTGCATTTGCCTCCCTAACTACTGAGTCAAACTGCAAGTTTACCTTGAGAGAATCCTGGACCAGGATTCCAAGTCTCTTTGCACTTCAGACTTCTGAATTTTCTCCCCATTTAGTAAATAGTCCATACCTCTTCTTCTTACCAATGTGCATGCCCTCACACTTTCCCATGTTGTACTCCACTGCCACTTCTTTACTGACTCTCCTAACATGTCCAATCCTTCTGCAGGCTCCTTGCATCCCCAATAATACTTGTCCCTCTACTTATCTTCGTGTTGTCTGCAAACTTATCCAGAATGCCGACAGTTCCTTTGTCTAAATCATTACTGTATAAAGTGAAAAGTTGTGGTCCCAACACCGACTCTTGTGGAACACCTCTTGTCACCGGCTGCCATCCTGAGAAAGACCCTTTTATCCCCACTCTCTGCTTTCTGCCAGACAACCAATCTTCTATCCATGCTAGCAGATTGCCTCTAACACCTTGGGCCCTTATCTTACTCAGCAGCCTCCTATGCAGCACCTTGTCAAAGGCCTTCTTGAAGTCCAGGTAGATAACATCCATTGGCTCTCCTTGGTCTAACTTGCTCGTTACTTCCTCAAAGAATTGTAACAAATTTGTCAAACATGACCTCCCCCAGATGAAGCCGTGCTGACTTTGCCTTATTTTACTAGGCACTTCCAAGTCTTCAAAATCTCCTCCTTCATGATGGACTCTAAAATCTTACCCACGACTGAGGTTAGGCTAATCATCCTGTGGTTTTCAGTCTTTTGCCTTACTCCCTTTTCAAACAGGGGTGTCACGTTAGCAATTTTCTAGACCTCTGGGACACACGCTGACTCTAGCGCTTCCTGAAAAACCACCACTAACAGTTCCACTATCTCATCAGCTATCTACTTAAGAACTGTGGGGTACAGTCCATCTGATACTGTGATTTATCCACTTTCAGGCCATTCAGTCTTTCTACCACCTTTTTCTTGGTGATCGCCACCATACTCAGCTCTGCCCCTGACTCTCTCTAATTTTTGGGATATTACACGTGTCTCCCAAGACTGACGCAAAGTAATTAATCAGTTCCTCAGCCATTTCCCTGTTCCCCACTACTATCTCTCTCGTATCATTTTCCAGTAGTCCAATGTCCACTTTTGCCTCTGCTTTGCCTTTTAAATATCTAAAGAAACTCTTACAGGCCTCATATATATTATTGGCTAGCTTACCCTCATATTTAATCTTCTCCCTCCTCATATTTTTTTTGCTGCCATCTGTTGGTCTTTGTAAGTTTCCCCACTTCCCTCTGTCACATTATATGCTTTCTCTTTTGCTTTTATGCTATCCCTGACTTCCTTCATCAGCCATGGTTGCTTCATCCTTCCTGTACCATGTTTCTTTTTCCTAGGGATTATTTTGTCTCCTGAACGATTCCTAGAAGTTCCTGCCATTGCTGTTCCACTGTCTCTCCTGCTAGGCTCCCCTCCAAGTCAATTCTACCCAGGTCCTCCCTCATGCCTCTGTAGTTGCCTTTCTTCAGCTGTAATACTGTTACCTCTGATTCTATCTTCTCCCCCTCAAATTGCGAAGTAAATTCAGGCATATTATGATCACTGCTTCCTAAGGGTTCCTTCACTTTAAGCTCCCTTATCAAGGCTGCCTCATTGCACAGCACTAAATCCAGTATTGCCTGTTCCCTAGTGGGGTCTACCACAAGCTGGTCCAAAAAGCCTCTTATAGACATTTCACAAATTCCTTTTCTTGCAATCCACTGCCAACCAGATTTTCCCAGTCCACCTGCATACTGAAATCCCGCATGATCACCGTAACCTTGCCTTTCTTACACACCACTTCTATCTTCTGGTGTATCTTGCACCCCAGCTACTGACTACTGTTTGGAGGCCTATATATAATACCAACTATGGTTTTTATTTACTTTTGCAGTTCAATTCTACCCACACAGATTCTACATCATCTGACCCTACTTCATTTCTTACTATTGATTTAACTTCATTTCTTACTAATAAGGTATTCCCAAGCCCTCTGCCCACCTAACAATCTTATTGATAAGATATATATCCTTTGATATTTAGCTCTTAACCCTGTTCACCTTGCAGTTATGTCTGTGATGCCTTCCACATCATATCTGCCAATTTCGATCTGCACAACAAGCTCATTTACCTTCTTTCTTATACTGCGTGCATTCAAATGTTACACCTTCAGTCCAGTATTAACTTCCCATTTCTCAGTGTCACTCATTTAAACGGTGTGCTTGAAGTTTGATTCTGAACCCTTTCTAAACCCTCTGTCCTATTTGTGCCTGTGGTGGAGACTTTAATAACCTCTCCTTTCCGGTCGTTTTTTTCCATTTTGAGCACTGAGTCCATCAATGGCCACTATAACATACGAGAACCACTCAAACTCCGGAAGCATTGAAGAAAAAAGCCACGTAGCTCACACTTAAGGTCAAGGACTGAGATTGAAAAATGCAACAAAGTTGAGTTCTTTTTTCCCAATTTGGATTTGAATTTGAATTCCACCAGCTGCCATGGTGGGATGTGAATCCCAGTATGGAATGATTAGCCTTTGACTTTGGATTACCCCAGTAACATTACCACTACACCAGCACCATCACAAGCTACAAGAGACCAACTTGAACAAATAGCATAATCCAATGATTGAAAGCAGGGTTGCACTTAAAAGACTCTCTCACTTACAACTGTGACAAGCCGACACTGGTATGGCATCTGCATATGTGCTGCAAGAGCTCCCTATTGTGTCATGACAGAAATAAATGCAGTTTACTAAATCTGATATTCTTGTATAGCTGCATACATGTAGGAGAATGAAGTTTATGAACTTAGGTACGCAGACAAGAGTGAGGAAAAATTATGAAGTAGAGCAGAGGGGGTACTGGCATGCTAAAGAGTAGCAACCTACTGTCTAAATGGATGCACATGATGAAACTGGCCACTCTGATAGAATGCCATGCATTTGCGGATGACTTTGGATTAGTATTTTCCTTGGAAGCGTGGTATCACAGATAATGAGTCACAGTGGAAAAGCTACTTTAAAGTTCTTATTTACAATGAGAAAGAAAGCATTTCTTTCACTACAGACACAGACTGTTTCTGCAGATGCTTTTGACTAGCATAAAAAAACCTAGAAGAAATTAAGTTCCATCTCTAAACGCCCCACTCTCTTTGTCGAACATTAAGTGAATTTACCTTCAATAGTCTTCCGTTCCTTGAATTAATTCATAAATTCAGCTATTAGTTTTTTAAGAAACCATTTTAAAAACCATTTATTCATATAAACATAATCTGTGTTGAGGACATACTGCCCACAGAATACTTACCCACTTGAATTGTGGAAAGATAATTAATGTCTGATTATAGGTTTTCTACTTAATGATCCGTTTTATAATTCCCCATTATCCATTCCTCTAATTGTAACATTTAGAAAGCAGTATAGAAGACGTAAATATCTTATTAGTTAAACTAATTTAGGGATGTGAATGCATTTTGTTCATTCCTAATTCTTTAACGTAATCAAAATCAATGCTGTTTTACAGCTAGGAGCAAATTTATCCCTAATCTTTGCAAATCTGTTCAACTCCTCAGGCAGTTTAACATCTTTTCCTTGGCTTATTAGAATAGCCTAGTACTAAAATGCGCTGACAACATAGCTATTGGATTGCGATGCATACTTGTGATCAAGAGGAAAATGTAATGACCAAACCATTAAGAATTCCTAAATTTTCTATGCAAACATCACAGATATTTCAAATCAAATTCATGGAATGAACTGCAATTCAAAAAGCTGAGAAAGTTGTTTTTCTCCTTGGATGTCAAACAATACTAGAGTGAGTGTGACAATTTATTTAAAAGTTGCAAAATTGTTAAGTATTTATAATCACTCATTTTAAGTATGCTAACTTTTATTGTATTGAAGTTTTGTCGTTGAGCGCAAGGGAAAAAATAACTACTTAAAGTTACGCGTGATAATAATTGTATTAATGTGTTGTGATTAAGCTTATTACAGAAGCATTTGCAGACTTGCAATGTTCCTTGACATTACAGGCTTTTCACTGCTCCTGAGGAAACCAAAACATAAGTATTTTTGTTCTGCTTTAGTTTTTAGTAACTAAGCAACCTTGGAACACGATTGATGCCATTTAACTAAAATGATTCATCCAAATTCCAGACATATTTTGAATACTGCATATCACCACTGCTTAAATCTACTGTTATAATCCATGAAGTAATTATTTTATAATGCTTAAATAACTCACATGCTTCTCTAAATGCATCTCTAGTTCTAGCTATTCCATTGTTTACAAAACACCTACACACATACAAACTGCAGATAATAAAGGCTCTGAATTTTATCTACAGATTTCGTTATGAATTTTATAGATAGTGTCAGCTGAAAAGATAGGTGAAAAGAATCCCATGACAATTTAAATGTCTACTGGTTCAATTTGGCTTTCAGTGGGCACTAATGTCTTCTCACTTAAGGTGAACTGTGTATGCCCATTTTTTGCATGATTCACTGCCAATGAAAAACAGTAACTGAAGATGTTAAAATCATCCTATATTTCTCTGCTTCTAATTTTAGCATTGAAGTGCAGCTGGCAGGTATGTGAAGAGAGGTGAGAAATGCAACACAAATGGGAGGAGGGGCCAATGAATGACATTTTTGAGCAACTCTCTATCATGACAGATAAACACAAGGATGCAATCACGTTTTACCCAGGAGAAGACTGCAGCTGCATCCGTCAGGAAGGTAAAATGGTTTAAACAAATCAAGGTTGCAGAAGTAGGCAGTGGTTCCTTGGCCACTGCATTATGTTTTAAATGTAAGCTTTTTTTTACAGTCAAAGCTGATTGCCAGATGTTCTACGATTTCCAATTTCCACCAATTCATCTTTTATTTCCATCTCCCACACCTTTGCCTATTCACTTACTCCTGGTTTCTTTAACTATTCTTGTTCATTACTTCTCTAAGATGATAAGATTTAACATTACACCAATATATTCCTCTAAATAAAAACCAAAAGAACTGTGGATGCTGTAAATGAGGAACAAAAAAATAGTTGCTGGAAAAGCTCAGCTGTTCTGGCAGCATCTGTGAAGGAGAAAACAGAGTTAACATTTCAGGTCCGATGGCCCTTCTTCAGAACTTTCAGATCCAAAATGTTAACTCTGTCTTCTCATCCACAGATGCTGCCAGACCTGCTGAGCTTTTCCAGCAACTTTGTTATTGTTTATATTCCGCAAAACGTCTGTTTGCCTGTTTTTCCTTCCCTATTTTCAAACATGCTTTTTCATCTCTTCCTTTCTGGTGCTGAAGGACAGTAGAGGGCAAAATGTCAACAGCCTGAACGTTTCACAGATCCTGACTGGGCTGGGGATGTATTTGCAGCTTTTTCTGGTGTGGCTTCAATTTTTAATGTTGGATTTTCCAATATTAAAAGCTGGTTTGCGCATGACTTCAGCTATAATCTTAAATTGAAAGCCATGCTAACCACACATTAAGAAACTTGTCACAATATCAGTAGAAAACAAAAACAACCAACTGGTAGCATTTCTTTCTGTTTGTTGCTTACAACAAGATTGACATCTATGTCATAGTTGTCCGTCTGCTGACCATCGGACAACTTAGTTTGTTATTTTTGATTGTTATTTCAAAGAAAGGATCTCACTGCATCTCAAAGCACTTTATAACCAATTATGTCCTTTGAAGTGCCTTTTGTAAGGTAGAAAGTGCAACAGCTAATTTGCAAATAAGCTCACAAAACAACAAAATGGTAACAGCAATTGTGATCTGTTTTTGGATGTTAGATGAGGTATAAATAATAGCCAGGACACAAAAGGCAACTCTCCTTCCTTTTAACCTAACTGAAGGAAGCTGAAGTTTACCCACGCATCTGAAAAACACTTCTGATAATACAGCACTCATTGTTGCATTATTGTACAAGAGTGCCACTTTTGCACTTACATGGAATCTGAACCCACAATCTTCTGACTCAAAGACATCAACTAAGCCATAGCTGATACACCTGGACACTGAGTTGAGTTGGAGATTGAAATGAGGTGCAGAGGCTGACAGAAAGCAATCAAAGTATCTCAGTGAAACACTTGGCTCCAGTGAGTAGTCAATAACAATTGTTTTAAATGAGAGACAAGGAGGGTGGAAAAAGGTATGATGCTCAAAGTATGAGGAGGAACCAGAGATGTATAGGATAATCCAAGATTTAATTTACTGATGAGTACAAAATTATCATTAGTGCAGGTAATACAGCAAATGAAGTAACCCTTCAAAGACTTCAAATTGCTTTAAAAACTCAGCAGATCTGATGGCATCTGTGGAGAGAAAGCAGAGTGAACATTTTGGGTCCAGTGACCCTTCTTCAGAACCGTTCATAGAGATGGTTGGGGTACCTCATTGACACCACAGGAGTTGCCCGTATGAAGGACTAACTATAAAAGTTAAAGCTCTCTAAATGGCTGCTAAGGTTAAAATAAGGCACAATGAGAAAGCTTATGAAAGTTGTAAAGCCCCCAGTACAGATGAGAACTAAGTTAAAGTGAAGAGGAGATCCAGCAAAGTAAATGAATGGCACAGAGAAATTGAGAATAGATTAGCAAATAACATAAAAGGAACTCAACAATCTGTTCTGAACGTACAAACTGTAAAAGAGTAATCAAAGAAACAAAGAAACCTACAGCACTGGAACAGACCCTTCGGTCCTCCAAGCCTGCGCCGAACAAGACCCTCTGTCTAACCTGTCATCTATTTTCTAAGGGTCTGTGTCCATTTGCTCCCTGCCCATTCATGTACCTGTCCAAATATATCTTAAGACGCTAACGTGTCTGCGTCTACCACCTCTGCTGACAACTCGTTCCAGGCGCCCACCACCCTCTGTGTAAAGAACAGGATGTGGTTTATTAGGATCCAAAATATATGCAGTCTTATGTGGAGGGCACAGCTGAGGTACTAAATAAATACTTTGCATCTGCCTTCACTCAAGATGATGATGTTGTCAGTGTAGCAGTAAAATAGGAGACAGTAGGGATATTAAATAAGATAAAGGTAAGAAAAGAAGCACTTAAAATGCTTGCCAGTTCTCAATCTTGAAACATCTCAGTTTGAATGGGATGCACGAGGTTACTGCCAGAAAGGGTGGGAATTGTATCTGTAGTCTCCACAATCTTCGATTTTCCATGGCACGGTGGCTCAACGGTTAGTACTGCTGCCTCACAGCACCAGGGACCCAGGTTTGATCCAATCCTCACGCAACTGTTTTTACGGAGTTTGCACATTCTCACCATGTCCATGTGGGTTACCTCCAAGGGCTCCAGTTTCCTCCCACATTCCAAAGTTGTACAAGTTAGATGGATTAGCCACAGTAAATGCAGGATTTCAGGGATAGGGTGGGTCTGGATGGGAGCTGTTTGGAGGGTCAGTGTCGACTTAATGGGTGAAATAGCCTGCTTCCACACTGTGGGAATTCTATGACCTATGAATATTCCTTCAAATGTAGGGGTGGTAGCAAAGAACTGTGAGATTACAAATGTTGTATTAAAGGATGAACACAGAAACTACAGCTTGATCAGTCAAATGTCAATACCGAGTCAGAGAAAATAATCAGGAAGAAAATGAACTGGCACATGGAAAAGAATGGGGTAATAAATGAAAACCAGACTAGATTCATGAAATCATATTTTACTAATCTGATCAAGCTCTTTGATAAAATCACAGAAAGGGTCAAAAAGGGTGGTGCAGTTAATATATACTGATCTTCAAAAAACATTTGAAGAAGTATTACAGAATAGACTTTAACAACATTAAAACCTACTGGCATTAAAGGCACAGTGGAAGCATGGATATAAAATTGTCTCAGGAATAAAAGGTGAATTATTGCAGCGCAGTAACACAGCTGTGATGTTCAGAAATCTGTATAAGATCACTGCTCATTTTTATATATATTTAATTGGGCACCACAGGACATAATTATAATTTGCAAATCTTATGAAACTTGGAAATATAGTAAAAAGGAAGGAGATTACAACAGAATACAGGGGGACCCCAGCAGATTGCTAACAAGAAAGACTTATGTCAGATCAGATTTAACAGAGACGCATGATGTATGTTATTGGAAAAAATAAAGAATGACAAAATAAACTAAATGGTATGATTTGAAAACAAGTGCAGGAACAGAGAGCCCTGGAACTGCATAAACAAAAATTTTTGAATGTGATAAGAGAAGTTGGGAAGGCTGTTTAAAAAGTATGTGAAATTCTTAGGGATTGAAGGAGTGAAATTCATTGGGGATGGAGGATGGAAGCCTAGTGCCTTTTTCCTGGTGTGCCCTGAACTGGTGCCTGTGCCAGCCTCCATAGCACACACTGGAGGACTGAGGATGAGTACGATCCTGATGTAATACAATCCAACTACCTAATAGAGTGCCAACATACCTAAATTGCAGCATGCAGGTCCAGGCAGCGAACTAAATGTAATTCTGCAGACAACAAGCATAAAAATGCACATTGGGCTTTCAACTCCCATTCCTTAAAGGGTCATGTATCTGAATTTTTTTTTTGAAATTTTGCAACTGCAAAGTGTCTGGAAGTATTCTGGAAACGTTGCTGTGAAATTCATGGATTTTCCAGTGGGGGTTTTTGCACGCTCACAGAGATGGCATCTTCCCAATGCTCTCTAAATCCAGCATCACTATGTGTGGACACCCAGCAGCACTCTCTTGCATGCCGCCCTGCCAAGCTCCTCAGTGAATTCTTCGATAACATAACTCAACCATAATTTCACCTGCCAGGGAGCTGGATGAAGAGCCTTCTCCACTATAGCCCACTCATATCCAGAAGACTTAACACATGCTGATGCTGACTTTATATTAGCTTCCAAGGTACCTTCAGTACCTGAACAGTGAACAAAGAATCTCTTAGAAACCTATACAATTCTAATAGGGCTGAACAGGGTCAACACAGGAAGAATAACCTTAATAACTGGGGAGTCCAGAATCAGGCGTCAGGAATAGGCCCTTTATTCATTAGAGTCTAGAAAATTAAAGGGTGATTGCACTGGTTCAGGGCACACCAGGAAAAAGGCACTAGGCTTCCATTCCTCCATCCCCAATGAACTTCACACCTTTAACCCCTAAGAATTTCATATGCTTTTTATGAGAACTTGATAGTATGAATGTTGAGGTGTTTCCAATTGTGGGGAATCTTGATTTAGGAATCATAGTTACAGAATAAGGGGACACTCCTTTAAAGCTGAGATGTGAAAGAATTTCTTCTCTCAGAGGAGACTGAATGTTTGGAATTCTCTACCCCAGACAGCTGGGTAGGTTAGATCACTGAAAACATTTAAACAGAAGGTAAATAAATTCTGAAATATCAGGGAGTTGACATCTACGCTGGGCTGGCAAAACAAGGAAAAGTCAAGGTTTGCGACAGATCAGATGTGACCTTGTGGAATGAAGAGGCAAGCTTGAGGGAGCTAGCCCATTCCTGTCTCTAATTGCTGTGTTCTTAGTTGTTATATCTGAATAGCTGGAGGTACATGAATTCAATAAGTGGCCTGTATGAAGCATCGATGGATGTCGGTGGTTGAAATAAAATTTACAATGAAAATCTAGATAATCTGAGTGTTAGGTAGTACTGCTAGGCATAGAGAGTATGATGCACTGAGCAGTTTGAGAGACTGGCATTGCTTGCAGTGCATAGATGTATGGTGAAAATCTATTTCCTGACTTATGCCAATGTTGCCGCCTCCTTGCATACAAATTATTTGAGTTCTGTTACATAACACCTGCTCCAATGTCTTTCTGAGAGCGATATTTAAGGGTCTCTTTACATCTCACAGAATCCTGGTGTGTCACCCTTACTGCCTCCAGCATCAGTCTGGAAGATCCTCTCTCAACAGAAGGTCTATTTGAAATCTTTGAAATTTCAGTCATAATATTTGGTGTTTTTATAGGCTCAGCCCACATTACGGGACTGAGTGCTGACAACGCCACATGTTTTCAGCACAATGTTTGGCCCTCTACAGAGAGGGTAGAGGCATCCAGTAACATCAATAAGTCATTTACAAAAAGGAAAGCAGAATACAATCAGGTAAATTAGTTATAAGAACTGAGATTGAGAGCTGCCCAAGTAAAACGAGACAATCAATGACAAGTTATGTATCACAATGGCTGTGCCCAAAAGACAATGCAAATGAAAATCAGCTGTTAGAGTAAAAAGCAAGCAAAGTATGGTTCATAAAATTGGAGTTAGGCCTCAGATGCAGGACAGTGTACAATTCCGAACACCACGTTTGGGAGAAGGCTTTAGACAGAGTACATGAGAGATTTACCAGACATGAGGGATTAGACATTTATGTATAGTGTGGAAAAACTGAGGTTACTCTCTTTAAACTAAAGAAGTTTAAGAGGTGATTTCACAAGGATGTTCAAATTATATTGGTTGTAATAAGGCAGCTAACAAAAAACCATTTTCAGTGGCAGAAGGATCAACAGCCAGTGAATGTAGTTTCTCTTTTAATTTCTAACTATCACTGTAATAGAGGCACGAGATGCCCATGTGTGGGTTGTGATGAGCTGTCTTCTTAAATTGCAGCAGTTTACATGACATAGATAAACACACAAGGCAGTTGACCAAGCGACAAAGACTAGTGATGGATCTCATGTTAGAATAGTATGAGACTTAGTAAGAGTAATAGTAAGAGACAAGTAGGCTGCCTTGTGCTTGGTGGTGTTGAACTTTCTGAACGTTGCTGAAGCTGCACTTGTCCAAGCAAGTGAAGAGTGCTCCGTCACACCCCAACTTTTGTCTTGTAAAAGGATGACTGGCTTTGGGGAGTCAGAAATGGCACAGAGAGACTTACCACTGAATGCCTAGCCCCTAATCAGGTCTTGTACTCTCAGTATTAATATAGCAGCTGCACGTACGCTTCTGTTCAAGGGGAGCTCCAGGGTGAAACGGGCTCTTGTGGCACAGTGGTACTGTCTCTACCTCTTGAACAAAGTGTTCAGGTCCCATCTTCTCCAGTGGTATCTAATAACATAGCTGAACAGGTTAATTAAAAACATCTAAATTGCAGCATATGGATTGTGAAGAATTCAGCAACGGTGATAACATTGAATATCAGGTGGCGATGGTTAGATTCTCTCCTGTTGAAAAGATGGTCAATGTCTTGCATTGTGGGGGAAACAATGGTGTAGTGGTAATGTCACTGGACTATTGGTTAATATTCTGAGAACATGGATTAGAAGCTTATCTTGGCAGATGGTGAATTCAATGAAATTTGGAATTAAATGTTAGCCTCATAGTAACCATGTATTCACTGAATTTTTAACATCTTTTAGGAAGAAAATCTGTCCCGCCTATATGTGACCTCTGACCCACAAAAATGTGGCTGACTCTGGGCAATTAGGGATGGGCAATAAATGCCAGTCTAGCCAATGACACTCATATCACACGAATAAATAAAAATAATGCCTGTCCAGATCCTGTTGCATATGGTCACAAACTCCTTCAGTATCTTGTGTCATAAATAATATTGAACATCATGGGCATAGTGGCAGCGTCCCTACCTCTGAGCCAGGAGACCTGGGTTCAGGTCCTACTTGCTCCAGAGGTGTGTCACAATAACTTTGAACAGATGTATTAGAAGTTTCTTGACCATCAGAAAATATCCCTACATCTGGCCGCCAAAAATGCACATTATCTTCTTTTCCAGACATTTGACAAATCCTTATGGTTGTTTTTAATCCTTCAATGTCAATTATTATCCACACCCACCCTCCTGTGAGTAAAATCCTTCAAGTATATAGAATGCTTTCTGCTTTAACCTGATCTGCACATTCCTTGTCCATAATGGCTTTGTTTTGCCTGATGAATTCCAACTCCCTTGGGGTAAAGGCTAATATTCCATTAGTCTTTTTTGATGACACTTTTTTTTAAATATTTAAGCATTAGCTTTTAGTGAATGTTGTACACAGATGTCCAATTTTGCTTCTCCACAGTTCCCAATTTCTTGTGAATAAGAAAACATTTCCACTGTTTTTAACTCCACCTACCATAGTTTCACTCAGTCCAGATTTCTGTCTTAAAACATTCTGCAGCCAGTGAAGTACTTTTGAAGCCACTGTTGTAGTTATTGTGGCAGCCAATCTACACACAGCAAGATTTTATGGAAAGAATCTGAGCTTCCCCAGACAATCTGCTTCAGTAATACTGGCTGAGGGATAAACACCGGTCAGAACACTGGGAAGAACTTATAT
Organism: Stegostoma tigrinum; assembly: GCF_030684315.1. Lineage (NCBI taxonomy): Eukaryota > Metazoa > Chordata > Chondrichthyes > Orectolobiformes > Stegostomatidae > Stegostoma > Stegostoma tigrinum. The sequence continues at coordinate 9,658,502 of NC_081358.1, forward strand.
ATGATCTTTTCGGTAAACCTGTGAGAGTAGATGGGACCTCAGTTTAACATCCATCAGAAAGATGGCATCTCCGGCACTGCCAGCCTTGATTTTGTACTCAAGTCTCTTCCTGTGAAATTAAAGTTACCATTCAGAGTTTTATTATTGACATGTGACTGACATTAATATTGACTGAGGGTAATCCTCCCCCCTTTCAATTGTTTTAATCGGAGCGTTTTCAAGCATAATCAATGGCATACATGATAGAATAGATACAACTACACAAAAATCATTGAAGAAACTATTGGTAGTGACCAAGAATGGAATTGTGGAGTGTTTATGGATGCATGAACTGATATTGGCAGAGTAAGTTTCTTCACCTGAGATTATTTTAAGGATTTTCTTAATGCTCATATTTGAATAGCAATTTTAAACTTAAACTTTGCAAGAAATGCATGAACAATCAACAAAACACTGGTAAATTGCAGCGCTCCTAGCATTGGCAATATGTTTATTATATGTTCTCATGACCATATTTGTAAAGAACATGAAAAGAAACTTAGGACACAAGCTTTCCCTTTGACAGACAGAACTAATTACATAATAATGCAACCTCCCTTCTATTGCTAAAGCAATTTCAACTCAAACAAAACGTAAAACACTGTAAAGACAGGTCAGTCAGCTTCTGTTGAGAAAGGAAAAGGGTAAGCTTATATCTTATGACCTTTTGACAGAATCTAACCATGTAAGTATTTCCAGCATTTATTATTTTCATTTCAGTTTTCAAACTTGCTAACCAATAAGCAACAGTTTTCTGAATGCATGTTCCTGCCAGAGAACATCTGAAAATCCTAAGCAGTAAACTGTAGGGAATGCACCAGCAATATTGCAATTAATCCTCCAACTGAGCAAGACTTTCAAAAAATTCTGCATTTGAGACATCTAAATTATAGTGAAGCCACGTTTTGTCACCACTCATCAGGAGTAAATAACCCATAAACCAAAATACCATAGATACTGTAAATCTAAGGAACCATGGATGATAGATGAAATTGAGAGACTAGCAAAGAGGAGAAAGGAAACATACATAAGGTCTAGGCAACTGAAAACAGATGAAGCTTGGCGGCACGGTGACATGGTGGTTAGCACTGCAGCCTCACAGCACCAGGGACCCGGGTTCGATTCCAGCCCGGGTGACTATCTGTGTGGAGTTTGCACATTCTCCCCATGTCTGTGTGGGTTTCCTCCGGGCGCTCCAGTTTCCGCCCACAGTCCAAAGACGTGCAGGCTAGGTGGATTAGCCATGCTAAATTGCCTATATAGTGTTCAGGGGTGTGTGGGTTATAGGGGGATGGGTCTGGGTGGGATGCTGCAAGGGGCAGTGTGGACTTGTTGGGCCAAAGAGCCTGTTTCCACACTGTAGAGAATCTAATAAAGAAAAAAAAACAAAAAAAAACTGGTAACACAGCAGGTTAGGTAGCAGAGAGAGAACGAGGTTTGATCTGTTAATTGGTTCCAGCAGTTTTTGTTTTTAATCTACATTTACAACTCAGCACAAGTGTAAACAAAGCAACTTTCTGCTTGTATTACTGTTTCTTTGCATTTTGTTTGCTGGTTCTTATAAATCTGTGCCAGCTGCACTAATACTTTGGTCTATGCATAACTGCTGGTACTTATGGGTGACACAATGAACATGTTCCTATTTAAGATATTTAGAAGAACAGGAGAACAAACTCTGTGCTTATTTACCAGTATCCATAAAGCCTTATTTACAAGGCATGAAGAACAGATCTTGCATCTCCAGTCTATTAGTGCAGTTACAGGCTCCTTCTCCAAAGATTGGGCCAGCAGACTCAAGAGAACCCATAATTTATGTAAATATTAGAATAAAGCCAAATAACACTAATGCCATCAAGTGTTGCTGACATAGATGATCTGCTATGGTTAGTTCAGAGATACTGCCATTCGATTAAAATAAGGCCCCATCTATCTGCTTGGGTGGATGTAAAAATGTCCTATGACATATTTTGAAGAAGAACAGCAAAGTTAACGACTCTAATCTTCTGGCAAATATTTATTCCTCAATCAACATCACAAAATAATCAGAGTATCTGGTCATAATCACGTTGACATTTGTGGGAATTTGCAAGCTCAAATTTGCTGCCTTCTTTTCTGCAGTGACTATACTTCTAATATATTTCATTGCATACAAAATGCTTTGAGACCTCCAGTGGCTGTAAAAAGCACCATATGAATCCAAATCTTTTCTTTATTTCTTTTCATTTTTGTCCATTAAATTTAGTCACCTCTCCAAGTAGATGTGGCAAGGATCCAAAACAAAAAAAAATTATTTTAGATGCTGATCAGAGATAATGGGAACTGCAGATGCTGGAGAATCCGAGCAAGCCAAGCAGCACCTCTCTGATGAAGGGTCTAGGCCCGAAACGTCAGCTTTTGTGCTTCTGAGATGCTGCTTGGCCTGCTATGTTCATCCAGCCTCACATTTTATTACCTTGGAATTCTCCAGCATCTGCAGTTCCCATTATCTCGCATCTTAGGAGCGCTCTCTGAAGAAGGGTCTAGGCCCGAAATGTTAGCTTTTGTGCTCCTAAGATGCTGCTTGGCCCGCTGTGTTCATCCAGCTTCACACTTTGTTGTCTTGTATTTAGATGCTGTCATTCATAATCTCAAGATGTTTCAAAGTGCTTTTCAACTAACGAATATTAAAGTGCAGTCACCATTGTAAATATTGGCACATTAGACGGCCAATTGGACATATCCAAATCCCACAAATAGCCACAGTTTTAGTGATATGGGTTGAAAGATAAAGTTTGGTCAGAACACCAGGAAAATTCACCTCCTCTTATTTGATTAGCATTATGAGATGTCCTATATGTACCTTTGAGTGCAGATAGGACTTCAGAATGTCTTATCTAGAAGATGGCACCTCCGAGAATGCCATACCTGCTTTGTGTCGAACTGAAGTGACAACTCGAGATTGGATCTTGAACACACAACAATCTGATTTAAAAGGTGAGAAAGTCAATACTGAGCTGATGACTTGAAATGTCATTCAGAAATGTTGTCCTTTATTCTAACACTATACTTAAATTAGCCCAACGTCTTTGAAGTATTAAATCGCTACTCTCATTGGGATTGGGATAACCACGAGAAGCTGGGTGCAAATAGCATTCTTATCAATTCAAAACCAGTTTCTAATCACTTGGATGTAAACTTCATCCATGCTAGAACATATTGGTTACTAAGATTTTAAATATCTTTGAATATTGTTCAACAGTGAAAAGAAGTTTGTCATTAATCACTTTTACAGATATCCATCACTAGCACAAACACCAAAATTGCTTCTTTAATATTTAATTCTGATTATCGTGATCAATTCAGGATGTTTATAGCATATGTTTTGTCGCAAAGGGATTGTTTACACATTTTTAAGCAATGTTAGCTTTCAATGGTCATGCTGTTTTGACTCATGAACCTTGTGATGTTTTAGTTTCTGGGCTTTCGCAATATGCCTACAGTATTACCAAGGGCAAGTGCTTTTGATTGCTACTTATTAATGTGCAGTCGACATTCACCATCTCTAGAAAAGATACAACAGTCTCTGCCATCATGAAGATTCAACAACTCATTTCTCCAAGCATGTGGACTCACTCCAAAATCCAAAAAAAAACTGACAAGATTCAGCACAAACTTGCAGTCGTTTCCCATTCTTAGCAATGCAACAAGGTGTTTTGGCAGCTGTCCTGGGACATGGATAACAAAGAAGGGAGGAAGCTTAATTCTCGTTCTACAGTCATACCGGACACTAGTCAGTTAGCTCAGTTGGGTGATGGCTGGTTGGAAATGAAACGTGATGTCAGCAACGTGGTTCAATTTCCTCACCTGCTGAGGCTACCATGAAGGCCCCATCCTCCTGAGCCTGTGGCATGGTGACCCTCAGGTTAAACCACCACCAGACAGAGCTGCCTATAGCGGCTTGACACTGGACCCCAAATGTCAAAAAACAAACTTTTCTCTCAACTCACACCAACTCACGACCAAAAATGTAAAGTCAGAAATTAAGTTTTCAAAAGTCAATGCTAAATAAATGGTATGTTAGACCCTTCATCAGAAAAGGGGGAGGGGCAAAGAGGATACTGAAATAAATAGGGAGAGGGGGGAGGCAGACCGAGGATGGAGAGAGGAGAAGATAGGTGGAGAGGAGATTTTAGGTGGAGAGGTAGGGAGGGGGCAGGTCAGTCCGGAGGACGGACAGGTCAAGGGGGTGGGATGAGGTTAGTAGCCATCCCCCTTTTCTGATGAAGGGTCTAGGCCTGAAACGTCAGCTTTTGTGCTCCTAAGATGCTGCTGGGCCTGCTGTGTTCATCCAGCTCCACACTTTGTTACCTTGGATTCTCCAGCATCTGCAGTTCCCATGATCTCTCTTTACACTTCTCGTTTCTCAGCTTCCCTCCAAACTTTCTATATCGATTCTTATTATTATTCTCAACGCATTACGCACCTAACATCTACCATTTGCGTGCTTTATTTGCTTCATTTTATTCTCTATCTCATTCTTCCACCCAGAGACTTCCGTATTTGTTTGTCTTACTTTTCACCTTTGCGCAATTGTGTTTTGTAAAATGAGTCCATCAAATTGAAAATGCACTACATGAAAGGATGGTGACAGCAGATTCAGTGGTAACTTCCAAAAGGGAACGGTACATATATTGAAAAGGAAACAAATGCAATGCTATATGGAAAGAAGAGGAGAATCAGGTTTACTGATAGATTGTCCAAAGAGGTGACACTGGTCTGATGGATCAATGATTCCTCGTGTGCGGCATCATTTTAAGGTTCTACTCAGCCATTGGTGAAAAACTGAAAGAAAAACCTGCATATGCGAAGCACTTTATCATCAAAAGTTTTAAAGCACACTGTCGAGCAAAAATGAAGAATTGTAGTGGTTCTTATGGGAGCAAACAAAGTAGTTACTTTATACCTATTAAACTCAAACAGAAATGGGCTACAAACTACTAAGCTTTCCTTTGTGACTGGCTTAGGTAAGGGTATTGGACAGATCAACAGGGCTCATTGCTCTTGATTCGACCTGAATAAGTGGAAGTTTAATAGCTTACGCAGTATCAGCATAAAGAAACAGGAGTCAGTCATTCAGTCCCCTCAGCCTATTCCACCATTCAATGAGATCATGGTTAATCTTCAGCCTAATGCCGCCCACCCACTTTGGGTCTACAGAATCTCTATCAATGCTGCAGTGAAACGTCAGCCAGGCTTGGATGCTCACATCCTTCGGTGGACCCATGCTATCTGACCCAGAGGTGAGAAGATTACTGACTGAGCCAATCTAACACATAAATTGGCTGAAGCAATCCTTGTTTATCATGACACACAAGTGTAACTGTGTAACAGTTAACACTACACTTGAAAGTTTAAACAGCTCGTTAACCACAACACAAAGAGCAGATGTGCGCATATCGATAAATCACACATCACAGCTCATAAGAAAGTACAACATGCTGTGCTGTTATATTAGCTAATTGCTGGTATTTTTATAACCTCATTTTTCAAAGTGCTATGCAGAATTTTTTTTAACAAGCAAACCAATTATTAAAACGGTACTTGTTGCAAAATGTTAAATGACTTCTCACGTTTTATCAGTGGGAACCTGCCAATGTATTGTTTGAAATGTGATTTTAGAAGAACAAGGACCCAGTTATGAACCTATTTTAGTTTTTAATCTCAGGATATCAAATAAGGCAGTTTCACACAACAGTTGCAACATTTAGAATGGTTGGCCCAGGGAGACTATAAAAGCTAATATAAGATATAAGATGTAGGAGAAGAAGCAGGTCACTGTACAAACAGAGATAATGGGAACTGCAGATGCTGGAGAATTCCAGGATAATAAAACGTGAGGCTGGATGAACACAGCAGGCCAAGCAGCATCTCAGGAGCACAAAAGCTGACATTTCGGGCCTAGACCCTTCATCAGAGAGGGGGATGGGGAGAGGGAACTGGAATAAATAGGGAGAGAGGGGGAGGCGGACCGAAGATGGAGAGAAAAGAAGATAGGTCACCTATCTTCGTTTCTCTCCATCTTCGGTCCGCCTCCCCCTCTCTCCCTATTTATTCCAGAACCCTCAACCCCATCCCCCTCTCTGATGAAGGGTCTAGCCCGAAACGTCAGCTTTTGTGCTCCTGAGATGCTGCTTGGCCTATTTCACTGTACAAACAGGCCTGTTCCTCCAGTCACTGAGATCAAGGCTGATCTCGAAAAACTTAAACCCACTTTCCTGCCTTTACCCCATAGCTCTTGATTCTCATCCTGATTAATAATTTATCTCAGATTTGAAGAGATTTAACAATACAGCCTTGACAGCCCCCTGTGATAATGAATTCCACACATTCACAACTCCGCACCCCCATTTCCTACCTACCAACCTCTTCCTGCCCACTTGACCTGTCCGTCTTCCCTGGACTGACCTACCCCCTCCCAACCTTCCCACCCATACTCTCCTCTCCACCTATCTTCTCCTCTACCCATCTTCGGTCCGCCTCCCCCTCTCTCCCTAGTTATTTCAGAGTCCTCTCCCCATCCCCCTTTTCTGATGAAGGGTCTAGGCCTGAAATGTCAGCTTTTGTGCTCCTAAGATGCTGCTTGGCCTGCTGTGTTCATCTAGCCCCACACTTTGTTATCTTGGATTCTCCAGCATCTGCAGTTCCCATTATCTCTGATCACAACTCTCAGGGAAAGAAACATTCCTTCTCACACCTTACTCTGAGATTACGCCTCCAGATCTCACTCTCCCACAAGGACAAACAAACTTGCCACCCCTACCCTGATGAGCCCCCTGAGAAACTTGAATATTTCAATAAGATCTCCTCTCCTTCTTCAAAACTCCAATCAGCACAAGTCCGAACTGCTTAACATCTCCTCATAAGAAGATCCCTCCACATCCAGGGTTAAGCAGTGAACCTTCTGTGGAATCCCTCCAATGCTGGTATGTCTTTCTGTGGACAACATTACAGGTGTGGTCAGAATAGTGCTTTGTATAGTTTTAGCAAGATCTTCCCTATTTTTACACTCCATTTCCTTTGAAAACAAGGTGAACAATTGATTTCCCTATTCCCTGCTGAACTCGGATGCTAGCTTTTGTAGTCTTTACCATTTAAATAATATTCAGCTTTTTTGTTTCTCCTACCACACTTTCCCATGTTATGTTCCATCTGCCAGGTTCTTGCCACCTCACTTACCCTGTCTATTTCCCTCTGTTGACTCTTTCTGTCATTCTCATTACTTGCCTTCCCTCCTATTTTTGTGTCATCTACAAACTTGATGATATTAAATTCAGTCCCTTCTTCCAAGTCATTAATATATATTGTAATTAATTGTGATTCCAGCACTGATTTCTGTGGCACAAGTTGCCACGCTGTATCCTCTTATCGCAGCTCCGTCTTCGATTATTTTACCACTCTCGATGGGCTCATCGTATTAAGTAGCCTTATTGGCGATATCTTATTGAAATCTACTAGCTCCTCTTTATTTAACTACTTGTTACCTTCTTAAAGTACTGCAGTAAGTTTGTCATTCATAATTCTCTTTTCATGAAGCCATGCAGACTCTGCTCAATTATGTTATATATTTCTACATGGTCTCCTATTACACCCTTTATAGTAGACTTGAACATTTTCCCAATAACAAATGTTAAGCATACTAACCTATAGTTAACCGCTTTTAGTACCCTCCTTCTTTTGAACTTGGGTGGTACATTGGCAATTTTCAACCCTTTAGGACTCTTCCAGAATCTAAAGATTATTAGAAGATTATTATTACTAGTGTATCCACTTATCTCTACAGCAACTTCCTTTGAAATCCTAGTATGCAGGTCTGGGGATTTATCAGCCTTTAGCCCCATTAGCTTCTGAAGTATTTTTTCTCCAATAATAGTTATTGTATTTATTTCTTCTCCTCCTTTTTGTCTTTGAATATGGAGTGATTTTGGGATGTTTTCCACTGTAATATAAAGATTCATCTCCCTTTCTATTTTGTGGTTTCTGTTTAATGTTTCCCCAGCTTTGTATTCGAAGCAGCCTGTATTCACTGTGGCACTTCTCTTCCTTTTATATCTTTAAAGAAGCTCTTACTGTCTGTTTTATATTACTTTCTAACTTACCCTAATAGGTTAGTTTCTCCCCATTTGTTTTAGTCATCTTTCATTGCCTTTGAAGACTTTCCCAATCCACTAGTTTACCATTGATTTTTCCAACACTGTATACATTTTTTTTTAAAAATGCTACTGTCTCTAAGTTCCTTGGTTGGTTTATCTTTTTCCTAAATGCCTTCTTTCACATTATTCTCAATTTTCCTCAACTGCCTTTTCTGCAATATTTCCCCGGTGTACTTAAGCTAACTCTGCCTTCCTCTCGATGTAATTATTTAACCGAAGTCCTCACTCTCACGCTGAACACTAAATTATCATGTTATAGTCCCTGTTCCTTCGTGGATATTTTATTGTGAAGTCATTTATTAAACATATCTCATAATGAGTTACCAGATCCAAACTAGCCTGATCCTTGGTTGGATTGATGACATCTCGTTCTACGATGCTATCCCTAAGACATTCTATGAAGTGTTCCTTGTGACTACTTTTGCCATTGATTTTACCAATTTACATGAAGATTAAAGTCACTCATGATTAATGCACTAGCATTTTTATGTGTCCTTATGTGTCTGATTTATTCTCTATTCTGCACAATGGCTATTGTTGTCAGATTTCTAAACTATACCCAGCAATGTCATTTTCTCTTTGATATTTCTTTCCTTCACCCATTTGGATTCTACATCATTTGATATAAAATCATTTCCTGCTATCATACTTAGTCCATCTTAGTACATCTGAATATTTAGTTCCCAGTTTTAACCCCCTTGTAACTATAACTCCTTAACAATTATAAGACCATACCCATCAGCCTCTATTTGATCTATTTATCCATTTATTTCAAATACTATGCATATTTAAGTAAACAGCTATTAATTTTACCATTTTCAAATTTTATGCTTGTGCAGTCTGTCCCTTGCCATTTCACTCAGCAACACAGTATCAAAACAGTTGTCCTGCAAGGCCACCGTATCCTTTTGCTTCACAAGACTATGTATTCTTGCCCACAATGAATTTAAAGCCCCTCTGCTGGATCAGTGATTTAAACTGTGCAAGGTTGGGAAGAAATTCAATTGAGGTATGGAGTTGGTGCATTGAGAGATCTAGATTTTGTACTCCGATTCAAAGCAGATGGACTGAGATGGCTCTTGTGTTTTCTTGAATATCAACGTGTCCTCCTCTTCACAATTTAGACACAGGTGCTGTTTATTCCCAACATTGTGTGTTCTCTTTCTACTTGAAATATCAAAACTTAAACAACAATCTGTGACTTTAACAGATTAGTTCAAACGTTAGTTAACAAAGTTCCCGTTGGTCCACTCATTATATCCTCGTAAAGCAAAGTATAGAATAAAGCACCCTGGACGTCAAGGGACATAAAATTTAGGATAAAGAAAGAAAAGACAAGCTTCTGGCAGAGTTCCTGGAGGAGTACAGATCAGAAGGACCTTAAAAACAAAATTAAGAAAGCTAAGAGAGTGTATAAGAAAATATTAGTGGGCCAAATAAAAAAAACCCAAAGACGTTTTTGAGTAAATAAATAGGGAAGAATAACTAGGGAAAGCGTAGAGCTCCTTAAGGCATACCAGACCCAGCAGATGTGAACACAGTCTTCAATTAATAGTTTGCATCAGTCTTCTCACTGAAAAAGAATAACGGAGGTACCGGCATCAGGGTGGAGAATTATGAAACATCAGATTAAATCAATGTAGGGAGAAGATATACAAACAGGTTTAGCGGCCTTAGAAGCGGATAAATCTGCAGGCTAGACTGAGATGTAGCCCAGGCTATTGAGAGAGACAAAGAAGGTATTCTTAGGCCCCCAACAATAATTTTTAAATCCTCTCTGGCCACAGGTGATGACGGCTTCTAACATTGTTCCATCATTAAAAAAGGGTGGAAAAGAGAGATCAAGAAGTTACAGGTCAGTCAGTCTATTCTTAGTGCTAAGTTATCAGAAAGAACTCTGAGGGATAAATTATGTATCCATTTGGAGTGACACAGATTAATCGGGATAGTTAAGGGAAGACAAATACATCGAACTTTTTTCAGGGGGCGATCAGGAGTTATGCATTTTATGTGGTGTCTGCAGACTCTAGCAAGGCTTTTGGAAAGGTACCTAATGGCAGATTGATCAAGAAAGTATTAGCCCATGGGATCCAAGGCAAAGTCGCACACTTCAGATCCAAACTGGCTGAGAGGCAGAAAGAAGAGGCTGATGCTGAAGGGATGTCGCTATGATGGGAAATCTGTTTCCAGTGGGGTTCCACATGGCTGGTATTAGACCCTTGCTGTTTGTGGTGCACATTAATGATTCGACTTCAATGTAATGGGTATAATCAAAAGGTTCACAGGTGACACAAAAGTTGGTAGGGTAGTAAATAGTGAGGACAATAGCCATAAGCTGCAGGAGGATATCAGCGAACTGCTCAGCTGGACAGAGCAGAAACAAATGGAATTTAATGCAAAAAATGATTTCCCAGGTCACTGCCTCAGCTGAAATGTTCTGAGTGATTAGGAAAGATTTGAAAGGCTGGGGCTGATTTCCCATGAACAACGAGGTTGACAGGGGAGCTGACAGAGGTTTATAAAATTTCGAAGAGCATAGGCGGGACAGACTGGAAGGCACTTTTTCAATTAGTAGAGGGGTCAGTTACCAGGGTGCATAGATTTAAGGTATTAAATAAAAGGTTAAGAGCAGAAATTTTTTTACTGAGAAGGTGATCACAGTCTGGAACTCATCATCTGGAAGTGTAGTCATAAAATCATATGGCATGAAAGCAGACTCTTCAGCTGAACTCACCATGTCAGCCAGGTTTATGAAACTGAAGTAATCCCATCTGCCTATGTTTAGCCCATGTCCCTCAAAATCTTTCCAATTCACATACCTGTCCAAACATCTTTAAAATGTTGTAATTGTACCTGCATCTATCACTTCTTCTGGCAGTTCATACTAGACTCAAACTTACTCTGTGAAAAATTTGACCCTCAAGTCCCTTCTCAATCTTTCCCCTTTCACCTGAAACTTTTTCCCTCTAGTTTTGGATTCACCTACCCTGGGGAAAGAATCTTGGCTATTCACCTTATCAGTGCCCCTCATGATTTTATAATTTTCCATAAGATCATCCTTCAGCCTCCTATGCTCAAGAGAAAGAAGGCCCAGTCCCTCCTTATAACTCAAACCCTTCAGTGCCGGTAACATCCTTGTAAGTCTTTTCTGCACCCTTTCCAGTTTAATCATGTCCACCCTATAGCAGGATGACCAGAACTGTACTTCAGTTTGGCCTACCAACGTATTGTACAGCATGACATGACATCTCAACTCCTGTACTCAATGCTCTGACTGACGAAGACAAGTGTGTGTCTACTTGTGACACCACTTTCAAGGCAGTGCACCCCTTGGTACCTTATTTCGGCTATACTCCGCAGGACCCTTCCATTAACTATCTAAGTCCTGCCTCAGTTTGTCTTATCAAAATGCAACACCTTGCATTGATCCAAATTAAATTCCAGCTTCCATTCCTCGTCACACTACACCAGTTGATCAAGATCCCATTGTTCTCTTACAGAACGTTCTTCACTGTCCAGTATATCACTAATTTTGGTGTCAACCACAAACTTACTAACCAGGCCTTCTATATTCTCTAGGGTGGGGGGGGATTTCAAGAGTAGGGAACATAGCTTTACTGGGAGAGGAGAAAGATTTAAAAACACGAGGATCGATTTTTTATGTGGTTCATGCATGGAATAAACTCCCAGATAAACTGATAAATGCGAGTACAGTTACAACGTTTGAAAGACATTTAGATAAGTACATGAATAAGAAATGTTTGGAAGGATATGGGCCAAGCACAGGTAGGTGGTTTAGTTTGGGATTATGGAAGGCTTGGACTGGTTGGACAAGTGGGTCTATTTCTACATTGTATGATTTCATGATTCTAATCCAACACTAGAATTCTCCCTTTTCAGAATTTCAGACAATAACACTGCACAAGGATCAATCCTTGGGCACTTCTAGAGGCATACCCTGTTGGTTGGAATTGCGACTAAATTCCACCATTAATCACTAAATTATAAGGCTTAACTTGTTTACTTGAGGGTATTAGTTATGTTGCTACATGGAATAAAATTGAAATCATTGTTTCAGTATTTAATTGTTTGTGAGATTTTTTATTAAGTGTTTTATAATTCTTCCATGAACAGCGTCAGGGTGTTTCATTTTGTTTAAGATATGACATAAATAAAAATTGTTGTTGACAGCATCTTACAAACTAACAATGAATATGCTGTTGACAATGTAAGAATGGCTGATGAGGGTGAAAAAAAATCACGGTGAGGAAAGAGGGTCAGAGTGTTCAACACTGATAGCATTCTCATATGGAGCTTCCCTAATTGTAAGCAACAGGCTTTCATCATCTTGCATTTAGTGGAAATTATTAGATGTCATTTTTCTGCTGAATTTCCCACATCTCTTTTTCTTGCTTTCATTTCCTGTACAAATTAGGAAATTTGAACCATGCGCCTTGCCTGAATGGACACTCACTATTTATTTTGGCAGACCTTTATTGAAATGTCCACCTGGGTATCTGAGGCAAGTCTTGTTGTCAATGAGATATTGTTATTACATTTGCAAATTGTTATTCCTTTAAAAAAATCTGGAAGGCAAAGCCCCCCAAAATGGTGGCAGCTGTTTTACATTATTTAATTGGGAACGCAATATTCCTTCTGCTACCCTCATTGATGAAATTTTTTTCCAAAGAATGTTCCTGTACCCCTCCCGAACAGTTGTTAAATAAACATCTGCACTCTACAACGATAGCAATTGCTCACTCAAGGCTTGTTTTTCAACTCATTTTGAAATTCCCTTAGACCAAGCATAGAATTATTCCCTTCCTGATTGTAACATTACTTGTCCTTCACAGCATTTATGTCAACCGAAGGATGCCCTGTATTCAGAATGAATCTGAGAGCAGGAAAAGAAAATGACATATTAGCAGGCAGCTTAAAACTCATACGGTCAATACCTAAGAAACAAGTTAGAAACAGTTCATCAGTTTGTCCTCCCGGATTTCCTCAGCCACATTTTTTTTCCTCATTCACTCATCAGACATGGGGCATTGTTGCCTGGGCTGCATCTATTGCCCTTCCCTAGTTGCCTCGGAGAAAGTGGTTCAGCTGCTTTCTTGAACTGTTGCAAGTCATATGCAGTAGGTTAACCCACAATGCTGTTTGGGAAGGAGTTCCAGGATTTTGACCCAGCAATAGTAAAGGAACGACAATATATTTCCAAGTCAGGATAATGAATGGCTTGGAGGGGAACTTACAGGTGGTGCTATTGGATGGGAGTGCTTGTGGGTTTGGAGGGTGCTGCTTGAGGATCTCTGGTGAATTTCTGCAGTGCATTTTGTAAGTAATACACACTGATGCTACAGTTTTGGTGAAGGGAGTGGATGCTTACAAATGTAGTGCCGGTCAAGCAAGCTGCTTTATTTCAGCTGATTTCAAGCTTCTTCAGTACCATTGGAGCTACACCGATCCAGGCGAGTGGTAATTAGAACATACAACAGTACAGTACATGCCCTTTGGCCCATGATGTTGTGCTGACCTATTATCCCACTCTAAGATCAAAGTAACCTGCATACCCGACGTTATATTATCATTCACGTACCTAACCAAAAGTCACTTAAATGACTCTAAAGTATCTGACTCCACTACGACTGCCAGCAGCACATTCCACATGCCCAGCACACTCTGTGTAAAGAACCTACCTTTGACATCTCCCCTATATATTTCTCCAATCACCTTAAAATTATGCCCACTTGTAATAGTCATTTCCACCCTTGGAAAAAGTCTCTGACTATCCACTCTATCTACGCCTTTCATCATCTTGTACAGCTCTATCAAATCACTTCTCATCCTTCTTCGCTCCAATGATAAAAGCCCTAGCTCCCTCAACTTTTCTTCATAAGACCTGCCCTCCAGTCCAGGCAGCGTCCTGGTAAATCTCCTCTGCACCCCCTGTAAAGCTTCCTCATCTTTCCCATAATGAGGCAACCAGAACTGAACACAATATTCCAAGTGTGGTCTAACGAGGGTTTTATAGAGCTGCAACATAACCTCACGGCTCCTAAACTCAATCCTCCTGCCAATGAAAGCCAAAACACCATACGCCTTCTTAACAACCCTTTTAACTTGGGTAGAAACTTTGAGGGATCCATGGACATGGACCCCAAGATCCCTCCATTCCTCCACACTGCCATGAATCCTGCCATTAACCCTGTATTCTGCATTCAAATTCAACCTTCCAAAATGAATCACTTCACACTTTTCCAGGTTGAATTCCATCTACCACTTCTTTGCCCAGCTCTACATCCTGTCACTGTCCCGTTGGAACCTACAACAGCTCTCCACGCTATCCAAAACTCCACCAACCTTCGTGTTATCAGCAAACTTACAAACCCATCCTTCTACTTCCTCATGCAGGTCATTTCTAAAAATCACAAAGAGCAGAGGTCCCAGAACAGATCTCTGCAGAACACCACCGGTCACCAAGATCCAGGCTGAATACTTTCCATCTACTGCCACCCTCTATCTTCTATTGGACAGCCAGTTTTGTATCCAGACAGCCAAATTTCCCTGAATCCCATGCCTCCTTACTTTCTGAATGAGCCTACCATGTGGAATTGTATCAAATGCCTTGTTAAAATCCATATACACCATGTCCACTACTCTGCCTTCATCAATGTGTTTTGCCACCTCCTCAAAGAATTCAATAAGGCTTGTGAGGCATGACCTGCCCCTTATAAAGCCATTCTGACTATTTCTAATCAAACTAAGCCTTTCCAAACAATCGTAAATACTATCTCTCAGAATCCTCTCCAATAATTTGCCCCCCACAGAACTAAGATTGGCTGCTCTGTAATTTTCAGGATTATCCCTATCCCCTTTCTTGAACAAGGGAATAACATTTGCTACCCTCCAATCATCCGGTTACTATCCCAGTGGACAGTGAGGATGCAAATTTCATCACTAAAGGGGCAGCAATCTCTTTCCTCACTTCCTGTAGTAACCTTGGGTATATCCTGTCTGGCCCAAGGGACTTATCTATCCTCATATTCAAAATTTCTAATACATCCTCCTTCCTAACATCAACCTGTTCAAGCATATCAGCCTGTTTCAAGTTGTCCTCACAAACAACTAGGTCCCTATGACTGGTGAATACTGAAGCAAGGTATTCATTGAGGACCTCCTCTGACTCCGTGTACCAGTTCCATCCACTATCTCTGATTGGCCCTATGCTCACTCTGACCTTCCTCTTGTTCCTCACGTACGTATAGAAAGCCTTGGGGTTTTCCTTAATCCTACCTACCAAAGCTTTATTATACCTTCTTCTAACTCTCCTAAGTTCATTCTTCAATTCCTTCCTGGCTACATTGTAGCCCCATAGAGGCAGATCTGATCCTTGCTTCCTCAAGCTTAAGTAAGTTTCCTTCTTCCTCTTAACTAGATGTTCCACATGTCTTGTTATCCAGGGTTCCTTCACCTTACCATCCTTCCCTTGCCTCAGTGGGACAAACCTATCCAGTACTTGCAGCAACTACTCCCTAAACAACCTCCACACTTCTGTCGTGCATTTCCCTGAGAACATTTGTTCCCAATTTATGCTCCGTAGTTCTTTCCTAATAGCATTGTAATTCCCCCTTCACCAATTAAATATTTCCCCATCATAATCCTGACTTGTGCCTTATAAACAGTGGGCAGGCTTTGGGAAATCAAGAGGTCAGTCACTTGTCACAGTATTCCTGGCCTCTGACCCTGTCTTGTTGCCACTGTATTTAAATAGCAATCCAGTTGAGTTTCTAATCAATGGTAACCCCCATGATGTTAATAGTGGGGAATTCTGCAAGGTTAACACACCACTCAATGTAAAGGGGTGGTGGCTAGATTGTCTCTGATTGGAGATGGTTACTGCCTGGCATTTGCGTGGCGTGAATATTACTTGCCACTTGTCAGCACAGGCATAGATCTTAATGCACTTGAACATGGGCTGCTTCAGTATCTGAGAAGTCACGAATGGTGCTGAACATTGTGCAATTATTGACAAACATCCATGGTTCTGAGCTTATTATTGAGGGAAGGTCATTGAAACAGCTGAAGTTGGTTGGATATAGGACACTAACCTGAGGTAATCTTGCAAGAATGTCCTGGAGCCAAGATGGCTGATCTTAAATAACCACAACCATCTCCCTCTGTTCGGAGGAAGGATCACCAGACCCAAAACGTTAACTCTGATTTCTCTTCTCAGATGCTGCCAGACCTGCTGAGCTTCTCCAGCAAGTTCTGTTTTTGCTTCTGAATTACAGCATCTGCAGAGTTTTCTCCATGATCCTCACTGCTTCCAGTCTTGCAAAGATTCCTTGATGTCACACTCAGCTGAATGCGACCTTGTTGTGAAGGGCTGTCACTATCATCTCACTACATAGTAACTACAATATTGCTTCGGGGCACAAAGACAACCTGGAAATAAATCCACCTCTGAGTTACGGGGAGTTATAATGAGTGCACTCTTGTAATGACATGATAGAGACCAGGAATTCAGCAGGGTTCAATCCCATTATGTCACCAAACCGCAGGCTTCATTCTAAGAAAATCATCAGGAGAAGTTTAAAAAGAAATTTGGAAAAATCCCATAAATTTTCCAGACTGATTTCATGCCACTGTTCTTGATTAACATTGCACAAATGTTCACAACTGTAATGGAGAAAAAACACAAAAAAAATTCTTGCAAAATATATTTTACTTAGCCACCCTTAGTTGTTGGAAATGTGGGAATTTTATAGAATAGATAATTAGTCCTAGCTGTTATCTAGGATCTTTTTGTATGATCACAGAATTATTATGGTGCAGAAGGCGGCTATTCAGCCCACTTTGTCTGCAACAGCTCTCTGAACATTTTAACCTGCAGCCAATTTCCTGCCTTTTCCCAATAACCCAAAACATTGTTTCTATTTAAATAATCATCCGACGCCCTCTTGAATGCCTCCACAGAACCTGCTTTTACAGCACCTCCGGGAAGTGCAACATTTCCTTATTATCCTTACTACTTGCTGGGTGAAAAAGCTTTTCTTCCCTCACTTTGACTCCTTTGACAAAATACTTTAAAACTGTACCATCCGATTATCAATCTATTAGCAAATAGAAACAGTTTCTTCTAGTCCACCTCTCCAGACTTCCCAAACATTTTGAAAATTTCTATCAAATTCCCTCTTCAGCCTTCTTCTCTCCAAGTGTCTCATCCCTGGAACAATTCTCATTAACCTTTTCTGCATTCTATCCAAATACATTCACACCATGCCTAAAGTAAGGTGCCAAGAACTGTACGTAATACTCCAGCTAAGATCTAACCAGTGTCGCATACAAGTTTATCATAATGCCCCTGCTCTTGTATTCTATGTCGCTATCAATGGGGTCGGGACTATTGTATGTTTTATTAACAGCTTTCTCTCCCAGTACTCTCATCTTTATTGACTCATGTGCACATCAGATCACTCCCTTGCTGCAAACTCTTTAGTATAGTGCCTTTTAGGTTGTTGACTTGCTTGTCGAGCTGACTGGTTAGAGTTTACGTGTTTCATTGGACTTGTTAGGGCACCCTAATAAACCAGTTACATTACCGTACGTCAAGAACATATCGGAACTAACAGCGAGACTCCCTCAACCACTAGGAGTCAGGATAGCACACAAACCCACAGGCACAACACGACAAACACTCACAAGGACCAAAGACCCCATACCCACGGCATGCAGGATCAAGGTAGTGTACAAAATACCGTTCAAGGACAGCACAAAACATTCCATCAGCCAGGTAGCCTGGTAACATCAGGATACACGAAAACCAGCTAGCAGCAAAACAACATGACGAACCTTCCTTCATTTCAGTACACTTGGGCAATGAAGGCCATCAATTTAACTGGGGTGATGTGACCATCCTAGCTCAAGCCAACCATAGACACCCACGGGAATTCCTACAGGCCTGGTTCTCCACCCATAATGTAATCAATAGACATGTGCAATTCGGCCCCATATACAAACCCTTGCAAAAAAAAATGAGAAATGACATAAAACACCTCAACAAACCAGCACGTATAAATACTAAGAGGAGTAGAACAACATCGCTTCGTCGGAGGCCGTACTGATGATGTTACCGAGCACGGTGACGAACATCCAAACTATTACCAGCCAACTCAACAAGCATGTCAACAACTTTACCCACAACCAAAGCTAATAGTAGCTCTTATATTATACCGTCTTCCCATGTTCTTTCTTCCAAAGTGCATCACCTCACATTTCTCCACACTGAACTTCATCTGCCACCTACTCAACCAATGTGTCAATGTACTTTTGAAGTTCTAACAATTTACAACTCTTCTCACATATTGAGTCAACTGCAAACTTTTAAATTACTCCCTGCAGATCAAGATGTAGATCATTCCTTACAGGAAAAGCAAGACTTCCAATAACAACCCCTGGGGAGCTTCACTATAGATTTTCTTCCAGAGTGAAAAATATTTATCAAGAATTACTCTTATCCCTGGGTCAACTTTGTATCCATGTTGCTACTGTTCCTTTTATTCCACTACCTAGAACATTCCTCATAAGTTTACTGCATGGCATTATATTGAATTCCTTTTCAAAGTCCATGTACACCATATTAATAGCATTCGCCTCAACAACACTTTCTGTTACCTCTTCAAACATCTCCTGCAAGTTAATTAGACAAACATTCCTTTATCAAAAACATGCTGACTCTTCCAAAACAATTTATATTCTCCATAGGTTTATTAATGCAATTCTGAATAACTGTTTTGAGAAGATACCCCACCACTTAAGTTAAAACTGATTGAGCTGGAATTGCTGGGTTTATTTTTACAATCTTTTTTGTAAAATAAGGGCAAAATGTTTATAATTCTTCAATCCTCTGGCACCATCTTTGAATCCAGGAATGCTGGAAAGATAACTGCAACATCCAATCTCACTTCCTTCACCATCCTTGAAGGCATATCATTCAATCCTAGACCTTTATCAACATTTAAGTATCAACAGTTTATCGGGTACTTTCTCCTCATCAATTGTAATGGTAGTGGTCTAGTTTCATCCTCAATCACTGTGATTTAGGCAGAACCTCCTCATAAGTAAAGGCTGATGCAAAGTATTCATTTAACATCTCAGATATACCTTTTGCTTCTAATTGTAAATCCCTTTTGTAGTCCCCATTCACTTTTACCACCTTTTTAACTACTGATGTGCTTATAGAAGTATTTGGAATTTCCTTTTAATATAGATGGCATTTTCATAATCCATTTTTGTTTCCCTTAATTGTTTTGTCACTTTGCTTCTGAATCTTTTCAATTCAACTTGGTTCTCCACTCCATATACTTTGAGACATGTCAGCTGCACATATTTTCAGTTTTAACTTAATGTCTGTTTCAATTCTCTGTGAGCTCTGTTTGTCTTACCTTTCCCTTTGGAGGAAATACACTTTGATTGTGAGAAAACTATCAGCCTATATAGCCCAGCTCTGTTTACCCTCCAATTCTCGGCCTGTTGTTTAGTCTTGTACGGACCATTTTCTGAACTTTATGGTAAGTGGAAAAACCCAGCTGGTTCACTAATGTCCTTTAGGGAAGGAAACTGCCATCCTTGCCTGGTCTGGCCTACATGTGACTCCAGCACCCACAGCAATGTGGTCGACTCTCTGCTGCCCGGCCAGTGACACCCTCATCCCATGAATGAAAAAAGAAAGAAAAATCCCATTGTCACTTGATCCATCCATCTGATTCCCAAGGACCATGTATACCAGTGCCTCTTTTCCTGTTGTAATAGGTACATGATGTTCAAATGTTCTGTTCAATTTAAGTGCTATGACACAGATGGTCCACTATAGTTTCAAAAAATGCATTTTCTTATTCACTGAAGCAGAATCCATAAATTCTTTTTAAAAAGGCTAGTGTTATGATTTGGGTTAGCAGTTAGGTCAGAGACAGTTCATTGGAAAGGAGAAATATTATGGGGTGTTGCCATGAGCAGGAAAATGAAACAGAATAGATGGCACATGAAGAGAAACCAAGCATTGACTTGATGAGGTAAATGGCCTGTTTCAGTCCTGGAACAATACACTGCAACCTCCAAACTGCAAAATACTGACTAACATCTTGACAAAATGACATAACCACAGAAATGGTCTCCGTTCAAAGTAAACAATAACTTTAAAAATGAATCTTGTATTAAGGTCTCTATCCTCAATTTCCTGCTGACTGTTGGGTCTATCGTACAATCCCAATAAGGTGATCATCATTTTCCTTTTTCTCAGTTCTATCCAAATAACTTCCCGAGATATATTCCCAAGAACATCCTCCCTAAGTACAGCTGTAATGTTATCCCTAATCAAAAACGACATTCCCTCTCCTACCCTGGCACCCCAGTCTGTCCTTCCTATAGTGTCTGTACCCTGGAACATTAAGCTACCAGTCTTGACCATCTCTGAGCCACATCTCTGTAACTGCTATGATATTCCAGTCCCACGTTCCCAACCATGCCCTGAGTTCATCTGCCTTACCTGTTAGGCCTCTTGCACTGAAATAAATGCAGTTTAATTTATCAGTCTTACCTCCTTTCTTTGCTTTGTTCTTGCCTGCTCTGATTCTTTGACTTGCTCCTTTTCCCAACTGTACCATTCTCAGGCTGATTACTTTCCTTAACATCTACCTGGGTCGCACTGCAACTCCTGCTACCAAACCTCCAATCTCCCCCCTCCCCCAACTAGTTTAAATCCTCCCAAGCAGCTCTAGCAAATATACAGGTTTACAAAATCACGACGGGTACAGATAGGGTGAATAGACGAGGACTTTTCTCCAGGGCAGGGGAGTCCAAAACTAGAGGGCATAGGCTTAAGGTGAGAGGGGAAAGATTTAAAAGGGACCTAAGGGGCAACTTTTTCACATAGATGCAGGCATGTGTATGGAATGTGCTGCCAGAGGAAGTGGTAGAGGCTGATATAATTACAACATTTAAAAGGCATCAGGGTGGGTAAGAAGGTTTGAGGGGAATATTTTCCGAACGCTGGCAAATGGGGCTAGATTTATTTAGGATATCTGGTCGGCATGGACAAGTTGGACTGAAGGGTCTGTTTCTTTGCTGTACATATCTATGATTCTATGACTCCACGTCAGAACAACTGAATAAATTCCAAGTATTTTGTTGCAGTGAGTTTCAAAAATGTTTTTGGAACAGTGGAAACACATTTCGAAATTCAGATTGTTTTTTTGTCCATGAACTGCACTTCTCAGTCATCTCATCCTGAACTAATATCAATCTGCCCACTATCATCATGTGCTGGCCAGGGACAGGCTGGAATGCCCCATCATTCTTAGTGTCATATGACAGGCTCAATAATGGAACCTCCAGTTTACAGGTTTCTGCTCATTGTTTGTTTGGTGAAGAGGAATAAAGGGCTCTTAACATCCATTCAACATAACCACAAACAAAAATAGAAACTGCTGGAAAGACTCAGCATCTGTAGCAAGAAAGCAGGTTTAACATTTCAATTTAAGTGTTTGAGTCCTGTGACCCTTCTTCAGAACTGGAGTTCTTCAGGTATTCTGAAGAGTCGTCACAGGACTCAAACACTAACTCTGTTTTCTCTCCACAGACGTTGCCCAACCCAGTTCTCTCCAGTGATTTCTGTTTACATTTCAGATTTCCAGCAACCACATTTCTTTGTGGATCGATTTTGCTACATAACCAGGCTTTGTTTCCCCACCAGCGTCTCTCTGAGGTTAAGCTAGAAGATCAGTAGACCGTCCTCAGAATTTCACGGTCCACAAATTTAGTATCAATATTGCTTCACAGCAATTTTAAATCTTTGGCGTTAACATCTGAGCTGACTCCAAAGTGGAATGTCGTTATGCTCTTTTGGGTCTGATTTTAGACTCTGGCTGCATTTGCAAGGCAAACGCTCTCTCACCAATGCTACACTTGCAGTGTAAACAGAACCTAATGTGAGTCCCTCTAATAAAATGAGCCATAACAAAATGCAGCCACTTGTTGATTTGTGTATCTGGAGCCGAAACAATAGTGCCTTGGAGCTGGTTAACACTGTCATGGGAGAAACACTACTGGGAAAGAATTCTAGCTGTTCCTTCAGTGTCGTTTCCGAATCTCCTTCCTAGTTCAGAGAATAATGAATGGTGTTGGCCACTGCTATTTAATGGGCACAATGACACATCTTGTCAGACTCAAGCAAAATTTAAATTTCAGTTAGTAAACTGGGAGCTTCTGAATAAATGCCGAAAAAAAACTATGGATGCTTTAAATCAGAAAAAAAAACAGAAGTTCCTGGAAAAGCTCATCAGGTCCGGCAGCTTCTGTGAAGAGAAATCAAAGCTAATATTTCAGGTCCAGTAACCCTTCCTCAGAACTGGGAAAGAGTTCTGAGGAAGGGTCACTAATCCATAACGTTAACTCTTGATTTCTCTCCACAAGTGACCATGCAACCCATCCTGTACAGGTGTGCTCTCTGCAGAAGCAACTCAGTTCTACTCCCCTGATTTTTCCAGTAATTCAATACTTCTCTTCATCAAGTTTCACCTGTCACTTATCTAACATTCTATGTCCTTTTGAAGTTCATTACTATTCTCCTCACAGTTCATCAATACTTTCAATTTTTGTTATTTGCAAATTTTACAATCGTGCCATGTACATCGATGTCTAGGTTATCAATATGCTTCAAAAAAAAAACACAGGACTCGCAACATCCTACATTCTAAACAAAAAATTTCTGCCATTCAATAACTTAGGTATCTATGTTGCTACTGGGCCTCTTTTTCCATAAACTTTGATGGCGAGTCTGTTATACTTACTTGATCAAATGCCTTTTGGAAATTCACATAACTCACATCAACCATGCCACCTTCATCAACACACACTCTATTAAATCATCAAATAACATAAGAATGTTTGCTAAACACAACAAGCCCCTAACAATTTTATTCTTGTTTTCTTTAATTGATTTGCCCAACGTGACTGTTATTTCAGTCCTAATAACATGAGTTATAAATCAGGTTGCACCAGCATTGCCCTTTCTGCACTACCTTCAAAATCAATTTAAACCCAGTTCTACAATAGCTCCACAAGCTAGATTAATCAACTTACATAACCAAGGGCCATTAAAGGGCCTTCAACAGGGAAGATTTTCATTCAAGCTGCCTGGATTAGGTTCAAAGACAGCTTCCAGATGTGCCAGACGATTGCTTCAACTTATTGGTACCAATTCCTGCAATATTTCAGCTGTAATTTAAGAAACTTTAAACTAAATATTTATATACAAACAGAGGACAGCTGCGAAAAGGGAAAAATGTAAAGGAAAAAAACATACTTTTTTGGTCAAATCTGCACTGAACTGGGAATAATTGGGGTAAACATTTGCCGGAAAAAAAATCATTGGTAAACAGGCCTTACTGACAGAAAAGGCAACATTAAGGAAAAAAGAAATCACGAGAATTTAATATCTGAGGACACAGAAACTACATCATACTTCAAACATTGTTATTTCTAACTTATTCACTTTCATTTGTTTTTGATCAACTTTCATGCTCCTTTCAACTAATATATTCTCATCAAGTAATTGAGTTAGCCAGGTATCTATGAGGTATCAGTATACAGATATCCATCTTTGGTTAAATTACTATTGAGTAGGTTTATGTTCTGTGCCCTCTAGAAAGTCTAGAAAAGAAAAATCCAAAGACAACCCTGTAAACCTCCTTTGCAGCTGTACTACCAGTTTGGTGCTGGTAAAGTGTACATTCATTTGAAGTACTTCTCAGACCTACAGCATTTCAGAGCAAGGGAAGGGAGGGAGCAGTAATCAAAGTTCATAATTTGAACTAAAGAGCCCAGCTTTTATTCAATATGAAAATACAATTAGTTAACGCAGCATTAGGAGCACCTGGCATAAGCTTATACAAGGTCTTCTGACATGCACATGTGCACAATAAAATAAACCTCAGCTGTGGCTGAAAGCTCACAATGTAAACAAGGGATTGCCACTCAAACTTAGCTTGCTGATCCTGGATGACAGCCACAAAAACTCAGCAAAAGCAAGCCTCTGATTGTTTATTACATTCCATGAAAATATGCATCGTTGTGTCTAGATTTTACTTTTCCAGGCTCTTTTTAAAGAATGTCGCTGTTAAACTGTTATATTACCACTAATGTTTGCCAACAGTTGACTGAATGTAAGGTTTAAATTACAAATAATTTATTTCCAACTGACCTTGACATGCCACTTTGAACATCTCAGAAGAGTAAAACATGCAAAAGCACTTGTTTAGCAGTGATGCTAAATTGTCCAATATGTCGCTAATTTTCCAAATAAACAAATCAAGCAACACAAGCCAAACAGCCGATGTATAAAGAACAATCACATATTTTATCCTGGCTTGGAATTATCCAACTGTTACATCAGTTGACGTTAACTTGAAATTAAGCACAATGATTCAATGCATCCTTTTACTTCAAAGGCATGGTATTGAGTTTTCACTGTAACTTTATAGCTTTTTAGTTGTTTACACATGTACACTGATGAGGCACAATTCAAGTTTGGAAAATCTTAGGCAACTAATCAACTGCTCATGGTAAAGCAAAGAATGGGGGTCACTTTCTCAGTTCTGTTCATTATATTTGTTTCACACAAAATTTTTCTAGGTGCTTAACATTCTGAATCTGCAGCATACTTCTTTTATATCTATATCCTCTTCTGATTCTCAGGAATTTTACTTTCCTATTGGGTTGCTAGGTGGGATGATGTGGTGCGAAAGACAAATGGTGAGATTTTTAAATAAGTATAGCTAGCAAATTACATGCTGTTTTTAGGACATGGAATGTGAGTAAAGTGTGATCGTTATGTATCTCTCATTCCATTCTTCCAGCCCGAACCCAACCCACCCTACCCCTTGACTGTATTGTGGAAATTGAAGAGGTAGTCCATAACATAATGTTACTCAATTAGCAATCCAGCAACATAGGCTAGCGTACTGGGAAATAGTTTGAATAGCAACATAGGAGATGGTGAATTTTGAATTCAAAATAAATTATCTGGAAGTTAAAAACTGCTAGTCTAACGGTACTACATAACCACTGATGGTTGTAAAAACTCATCTTGCTCATAAGTGTTCATTAGAGAAGGAAATTGGCTGTCTTTACCTGGTCTGACCTACTTGTGATTCCAGACACACAGCAATGGTACCATTCAACAATCCATTTAAAATGTACCTTTACAGTTCGAAATCCACCTACCCCACTCAGGTTCCAACCACCTCCTCCTGACAAAAGCAAACAGTACTCTATGTAAATCATAGTCCCTAATTTCCATAATGCAAGGGACCTACTGCTTGGCTCTGGTGGGCAATACAAAATACAATTCACCCCATCTTAAAGACCATACCATTAACAGCAGGCGTGGGTGGTAAATTTGATCCCTTAACTTGTAAAATCAGCTCCATTCTCCTGTTAACAGCATAGCTTTTTTTTGCCTTACAGACTAATCAGTCATACATTTCCAGTTATTGGTTTTATGGGTTAGGACGAACAACATATATTTATATCTTGTCTTTAATGCAATAAAGCATCCTAAGGCATTTCACTGGAGCATTATAAAACAAATATAAACAAATACACGTAAGATGATATGGGTTAGATGATCAAAAGCTTGATCAAAGAATTAAATTTTAGGGAGTTGTCATAGGTTAACCTGTTGATCTTATTTCATTCATTTTAATATAAAGTGTTAACTTTGAGCATCTATTATTCTTTATTTAGCAATCTTAGGTTTCTACCAAGACTGTCAACAGCAAAGGAATTTGTTATTTCAAGACAGTCCAAATCTTCTGCCGCCACAAATAGGTTTGCTGAATCTAAACTACATTCTTCATATTAAAAAAAAACTGTACACGTGAGAACATAAGAAATAGAAACAGCAGAAAGCCATGTAGCCCCTCAAGTCATTCAACTCAATCATAACTGATCTGATTGTGATTGTGGTCTCAACTCCTTTTCCTGACTACCCCCGTAACTCGACACGCCTGCAGAACAAAAATCTGAACATATTCAAGTCTATGATAAGCAATGGGTAGTGAATTCCAACAATCCTTTGAAAGAAGAAATTCCTTTTCATCTCCATCTTAAATTAGAGAAGCCCTATTTTAAACTGTAGCCCCTTGTCAACAACTTGCCACGTGTAAATAAGGGGTGACTTGTCGACAGAATACCAGCTTCTGTCGAATTATTTCCATGTGAAGAGAAAGAAGTATGCTCCTGAAGAAATTTGCTCGCGACAGTCCTCTTTGAGCTGAGATAAGCATTTCTGGCATCATGCCATTAATTTGGGAAGCCTGACTCATTCAACCCTGCCTATGAAGCCCAGAATGTGGAAAGAATCATCTTTTTCTGGGAAATTGACACTGGGGCAGATGAAAAGCAATGACAAAGTCTTCTGACAACACATGGGCCTGCAGCTTTTTAGTTTTTGGAGCCTAACTTTCCCTGAGGCACCAGATACTACAATCCTTTCAAGAGTTAATAAATTTGGTTAAGGAATATCAGGACTCAAAACCCTCCTTTAATTCCAGAATGCTATCAGTTTTATTCGGCTGTTTGAGAACAAGCGGAGTCGTATCGGAATTTTTGACTAGGCTAAGACAACTGGCAGAGGTACGTGACTTCGGTTTAACCCTCAAATGAGATGCTGAGAGATCATCTGGTATGTGTGACTAATGAGGTAACCATGCGAAATTGCCGACTAGTGAAGCCCAACTGGACTTCAAACGGGCACTACAACTGGTTCTATCATTGGAAAATGTTACAAGCGGAGCCTATCAGATACATGGTATTCCAATGGATGTGACAGTCTTGCCAGTCCGACTGGGCTTGGGGGCCACTCAGGACATACCCTGAACAGAGGGACTCTAGGTCAACCCACCGCAAACCTCAAAACAAAGCCAAGCCTCGGCTAAACAGTTAAATTTTTCTTCAGGATCTGGGCTATTGGGCCTTTGTAGTTACTGCTGGTACACAGATTTGAGACAGAACAGTCCCACTGATCTAAATTAAGTAAGATAACTCATAGATTGGTATCCAGGAGTGTGGACACTCTGGAAAGCCCACCTACTTCTGATTTGGAACAGTTAAATTGCTAAGTAACATCCAATCAGAACCAATCAAAATAAACGTTTGGTTAAATAGTCACCCAGTTCTAATGGAGCTTGATACCTGTGAGGCTGTATCAGTCTTTCAGAAAATTCACTCTGGACTCCGACCCTTAAGTCTGCGCAAGACCTCAGCTAGACTGCAAACCTATACCAAGGAAACTTTACAGGTTAAGGATATAACGTTGGTTCTGGTCTCTTATCAGAAGCAGCTGCTTCAGTTTCTACTGATTGGAATAAAAGGGTCGGGCCCAAGCTTGATGGAATGAAATTGGTTGAGAAGGATTTATCTAGACTGGCTCAATACTTTTTGATTAGAAAACAGCTGCCTGAGTAAAGTAGTAATTAAACACAGAAATTTTTCAGGAAGGTCTAGGGACTATCAAAGGAACCAAGGCCACCTTGCACATTGACCAGGAAGCAACTTACAATTTAGCAAGGCCTTCCCAGTGCCATTTGCCTTAGAGGCAGAAGTCATGAGGCTGGAAAGCAAAGGAATCATCATACCAGTCTAGTTTGCAGAAATGGGCAGCACCAGTTGTACCAGCTGTGAAGCCTGACAGCTCAGTTTGCCTTTGTAGGGATTTTAAACAAATGGTAAATCACTTTTCACAGCTGTATCAATACCCAATCCCTCACATACAGGATTTATATGCAAAGCTAACAGAGGGGCAGTGCTTCACAAAACTGGACATGAGCCATGCATATCTGCAATTGCAATGCGACGAGGATTCCCAGAAATACGCTACAATTAATACCCATAAGGTTTTGCCAGGACCAGATCTTTCTGTGTCCAAAGTCTGATGATGTTAGCTTTGACATTTCCAGGGGCACTACCACCAGTGGTGCGTCTGCCGGTAGCTCAATGCATGCGCGTTTGCTACTTGGCCTCCTTGACATTATTGCAGCTTGTAACTTTACCATTTGGGGTATCATCAGTCTGTGCTATTTTTCAGCGATGATGAAAAACATTTTACAAAGTCTACTCCAGGTGGCCATTGATCTAGATGATATGCTAATAACAGGGAAGACCAATAGGAGCATTTAGAGAGCTTGGTCATAGTCCTTGGGTATTTCTCCCAGGTGGGCGTATGACTTAAAAGGAGAAAGGGTGTGTTCCAGGAACCCAAGTGGCCTACTTGGACTACAGAATTGACAAGACAGGGTTACACCTGTTGAAAGATGAAGTGAGGGCAATCAAAGGTGCCCTGGCTTGCACACTGGTACCGAAGCTTAGGTCTTTCCTTGGGCTGGTGAATTATTATGGACAGCTCATACATCATCTGGCCTCCGTCCTAGCATCTTTACATTAACTCTTAAAAAAGGGTTAGCCTTAGAAATGGTCACATAGCCATGCCATAGCTTTCTGGCAATGAAGAAACAGTTATCATCCTCTAAGGTGTTGGCACACTGTGCTCCCAAGCGAGATCTGGTATTGACATGCAATGCCACCCAATACAAGATCAGGATTGTATTAGCTCAAAGGTGGCCCAATGGAGTGGAATGCCCAATGCATTCAGGACTTTAGCTAATGTAGAGCGTAAATTCCAGATAGAGAAGGAAGGTTTGGTGGTCATACTTGGAGTCAGGAAGTTCCACCAATACTTTTATAGATGGAAGTTTGTAATAATAACAAATGACAAACCCCTGCTAAGCCTAGGTCTATTTAAAGAAAATACGTCAGTATCACCCATAATTTCAGGCTGAATTCAGCAGTAGGCTCTAAATACTAAGTGCAAGTTACAAGCTGCAACTCTGTCCAGGAGGCCAAGTAGCAAATGCTCATGCATTGAGCCAGTGGCAGACACACCACTGGTCATGGTGCCACTGGAAGTGTCAAAGCTAACATCATCAGACTTTGGACACAGAAAGATCTGATCCTGGCAAAACTGATACAGCTGGTGGTGATGTGGGAAGACAAAGGGCCGTCACAACCAGAGCTGACGCCTTTTCGGACCCAGAGAGACCAGATCACAGTAGAGAACGGTTTGTTACTATGGGGACCAAGAGTGATTGTCCTGAACAAAGGTCACACTTCCATGAGGCTGAATGCCTCCAACGTCATCCAAAAAGAAGATGTTGGTGAGAAGTTGTGTGTGGTGGGCAGGATTGGATGCCAACAGAGCTACGTTTATGGAGCAGTGCCCAGAATGCCAACAAGGACATAATTTACAGCCAGAAGCTGCCTCACAATCGAGGGAACAGCCAGGAAAACCCTGGACTTGGTTTCACGTCAACTATGCCAATCTTTTCATGGATTTGATGTTTTTGGTCATTGTGAATGCCCATTCAAATTAGTTGGATGTGCATAGTGTTCATTCGGCAAACTCAGGGATGACAAATGAGAAGCTGTCAGCATCGCTCGTGAAACACAGGCTCTCAGAAATATTGGTCAAAGACAATGAAAGATCTTTTACCAGCAGAGATTTTGAGTACTTCCAAAAGTCAAATGGCATTCGGTATGTTTGGATGATGGATGGTATGGAGCTGTCCAATGGTCTGGCAGAAAGAACAGTCTAAGTATTGAAGACAGGCTCAAAGAAACAGCCCACAGCTTCACTTGAGATCAAACTGTTCCAGTTCCTGTTTGATTATAGGATCATCCCTCATGCCACTACAGCAATAATTCCAGAAGTGTTGCTGATGAGGAGAATAAAGCACACCAGATTAAACCTGTTATTTCCAGACTCTGTTACACATCAACTATGCAGGTCCTATCATGGATTCAATGTTCTTAGTCATTGTGAGTGCCCACTCAAAGTGGCTAGGCATGCAGAGAATTCATTTCTCAAACATGGGGCCAACGATATAAAGACCATGCACATCTTTTGCACGATATGGACTCCCAGAAATGGTCACAGATAACGGGCTATCGCTTACCAGCAGGGAATTTGAGTATTTCTGAAGGTCAAATGGTATTCCACAGATAATGACAGCTCCAGACCATCCATTCTCCAATGGCTTGACAGAAAGAGCAGTCGAAACTTTGGAGGCAGGCTTAAAATAAACAGCCTACAACTTCATTAGATACCAACTGTCCTGGATCCTATTTGATTATAGGACCATCTCTCAAGTAACTACAGGAACAGCTTCAGCAGAGTGGTTAACGGGGAGAGGATTCCACACTAGGTTACATCTGACCTTCCTGGGCTGGGTGGGGATAGGAGGCAGGGTGACAGCATCAGGAAAGCCAATGCTGTTCACAAGGCTCCGCTAAGCAAGACAGACAGTTTACTTCAGCGGATGAGTATTGGTGTAGGAAGCACACCAATGGCCCTGCATGGGTAAGAGGCATGATCAATATGAGGCCAGGTCCAGTGATGTATCAAGTTTGGGTAGATGTGGCAGTCCTGAACAAGCAAGCAGACCATATGAAAGCTACGAGCTCACAAATGGTGCAGGTGCAAAACATGCCTAGCTCCTCGACAGCATTTCCAATTGTTCCAGAGCCCACGGCTTCTCCATCTCCATCATGCACTAAGGATACCTCAGAATCTGAGATGGACACAGTAGATGTCATTGCCTCAATGCCTTTGCAGCCTTAAGAGGAGAATGAATTTCTTTCAAAACGCTACTGTGTGTTACCTACTGCCCATATCAGAGGCAGAGCACCGACCCAGTGCTAAAATGCCCCAGGAGGAGCTACAAAAAAAATGAACTGGCCTATGTCCTCAGATTCAGAGGGAGATGGTTGTAGTGATTGAAATGAGTTCCCTAACCCGGACCAATCAGGGAAGCCTGGCTGACAGTTAAGAAAGAGAGTGTGTCAGGAGTTATTTCACCCATGGTTCTGGACATCTCCCATTAGGGGAATCATTAGATATGCTATGTTAGCAGTGTGCCATTCCCAACAGCATAAGAAGTATATACGGTGTCTGATCTCTTGCTTTTTCTATTTTTCACACAATCACAGTAAAAAAGTTCCAGTGGCATGCATGGGTTATGTATGCTTCTCAGCAGTGAAATCTGTTATCAACTGACAATGCTACAGCAATGGGTGGGTTAAAAAGAGAGTCAGTAGGGCAAACAGGGAGGTCTGCATCAAGTACAAAACCTACCCACTCAATTCCACTGTCATTAACATAAAGAAATGGCACAGATACTTTGCAAAATTAAATTTCATTTTTAAATACTGACATTACATAAATTTTACTCACATGTGCATCATTGTTATTTGTTCTGACCAGCCCATTGGCTCCATTGATGGTCACAGGATATTAGGACATTTCCACTGTTATGCAAAAATAATGTCATTTTGAGGATACTTTACTGACTGCTCACACAGTGGCCAGTTTTGCACTCACTCAATTGGTGTCCCTTCTATACATCGTAGCAAATATTGCCCAAGGGCACTCACAACAAGACCTGCTGTAAAGTAGGTAAACTCAAAGCCCTGTAAAGGCTTTTGCCAGGCAAACTGTTTGTCATCCCTTTTAAAGTTTTGAGTCTTTCAAAACTCTGCTTGTTCATTCTTCAAAGACAAAAACCACAAAATGTGTCTAAAGTTAGGAACTTAAATCTGCAGGGGATTCTCAACCCATTGTTATCTTTGTAATCACAAATTATCACAGTCCAATCCGAGTGAAAGCTCTCTGACACCTTTAGGTGTCAATTGGTCTCATTGGTCCCACACAGATATTTTGCCAGCCTGCCACAAAATTTATACCTTCAGTTATTTTGCTTCTGCAGCAGAACCCTTTTAAAAAAACATTTTGGAATTAGGGCTAAAATATACACCAAGGATTTTGAGGTTCTGCCCTATTGTCTTGATGCCATTTACTACCAATACAGCATCTTGACTTGGAACTATATCACAATTCGTCATTATTACAAAATCTTGGAACTCATCACCTAACAGCACATGGATGTACACACATCATATGGGCTTCAGCAGTTCAAGCAGGCAACACCCCAGCACCTTTTCATGAACAGTTAAAAATTGCAAGAAATACTGGCCTTGCCAGAGATGGCCAGATCCCATGAAAGAATAAAACAAATTACAATGACACTCAGAGCCCCTCTGTATCACAGGTGTTATATCTTTCCATTTAAATAATATTCTGCTTTACTATTCTTACTACCAAATGAATAACCTCATGTTATCCTGAATTATACTCAATTTCCCAATTTATTTTGCATGCCTGTATATATTCTTTGGCGTCCTCCTCACAACATGTTTTTCCATCTATTTTCATGTCATCAACAAATTTAATTACATTTCTTTCTCTTCATCCAGGCTGTTGATATAGATTGTAAATACCTAGTGGTCCTGCTCCTTACCTTAAAAACTGTGAACTCTGGTTACTGATCCATCTACTAAGAAAATCGCCCTTGTTCATCAATCTACCTTGTCTATGCCCCTGAAAGCTTTATGCAACTCAATCAGGTGCCTCTCAGACTTTTTTACTCTAAGGAAAACAACTGCAACCTATCTAGTCTCTCTTCATAGCTAAATCATTCCAGCCAAGGTGACATCCTGGTGAATCTCTTCAGCAACCTCTCTAGTGCAATCACATCCTTCATATCGTAAGGTAAAGATTCCATAGTCGCAGAGAACCACATGACTGCTCTCTAATTAAACAGAGATGGCGGTTTAAGATGAGAGTCGTCCTCGGGCAAGATGTGAGGTTGAGAAGGTGACCTTCATATAGTATGGTGACCAGAACAGCATATATTGCACTAGCTGTGGCCTAACTAACATCATAAATGTTTCCATCATGACCTACTTCCTCTTGTATCTAATGCCCTGATTAATAAAGGCAAAGAGCTCATATGCTTTCTTAACCAACTTGTCTACTATCTTAAAGAATCAATAGACATCCACACTGAAGTCCCTCTGATCTTCTATATTTCCTAGGATCCTGCTGTTCAAAAAGAATTTTAAAAATCTACAAAGGCAGAATTCACAAAGGCAGAAACTTTTCTATTTTTTAAGTATAAGAGAGAAATAATATGAATTTTGATAATACTTTTCACATCTGTAGGATACCACAAACAGTTCACAGCCAGTTAAGAATGTTTGAAGTATAGTCATTGGTATACCATCTGAAAAAAGTAGCCAATATGCACGTTGCAAGATTCCAAAAACTGAATTAAACAACCACATTATAAAGCTCAATGATAAATACCTACCAAGCAAAGTCTCCTGCTCGGCTGCAGGTAATGCCATGAATCTATCATGTTCACTTGAAAGTGCAAATAGGGTCTAACTTTTAACATCTGATGCAAACAACAGCACATCCAATAGTATGTCATTCCTTCAGAACTACTTAATCTCTGCAGTGTTACTGATGAGCTAAGGATAACATGAAGTAAATATTCCAAATACAATGGATTATGCAAAGTTTCTCTTTATATCACAGATGCTTTTAGAGGTGAATCATGATCATGGTATATATCACTCAATGGCCAAATTTTAAAATATTAATTCACATCAGTATTACATTTGCACTTCCTCAGGTAGATGGAATAGCTACACATATTGTGCTTTTAAAATGCAACACTAATGACAAAAGAAATGTAGCTGGCAATTGTGCAAAGCAAAATTTGTTTCACGCATTTCATTTGCACAAAACAAATAAAAGCATGACTGACAGAATGAGGGTCATAGGTGATACATGTTTGTAGACTGTCACATCACACTGGACTAATGTACTAGAAATCATGCCCCACTCTTCCTAGTGTCATCACAAAAGTTAAAACCTTTGTCAAACCATCTGTCAGATTAATCCAGGTAAATAGAAAACATGGGCCACGTTTCAGTACATAAAAAGAACTACTATTTACTCCAAATAAATACAGTCAAATCACAGGCAGGCAACTGTTGAAAGGTTAAAACTCCAACTTCCTTCTAAATCCCCTATGTGCGCTCACACACACACACATATAGGCGTTACGGGTGGAAAGTTAGAAAACACTGGGGAAACTGTTCAGTACCATCAGTCCTTAGGGTTCTACGGAGTCTTCCTTTTGTTTCCCAAGTCCTCCAGTTCTCTAACACTTTCTTACAGGGTCTCTCACTTCTTTACAGGAGGCACAAACTTTAAGTATTGATTAAAAGCAACAGGTTAAAGCAAATGGAGGGAGAAAATAAACTGGTTTTCTTCAGGCTTTGGGCATTTTACTGGACAGAGACATACCAGCTGTCCTCAGTGCACACCATATTCTATGCATCCATTTATGAAGCATGACCACCCAAAAATTATTTGCAGAGCATTGTTCATGCCCAGGAACTAATTAGATGGGTGTGGTAAGCCTGCTAACCTTTGCACCCAAAACTGATCACAAATACCCAAACCAATCAGCTACTTGTTCCTGGCCAAATCTCATTCAGCCTGGTACCATGCCATCTCCTTTTATATTTACCCCAGAGTTTGCAAATCAACAGCATAAACATGACTTACATTGAGTTTCATTAACCTGCTTCTTAAAAGTACAGCAATTCCTTTCACAATCCTTTCCTGCAAAACAGTCCCTTTCCCAATTCAACCCACAATCAAAAACAAAGTAAAATAAAAAGATGTAGTCTTTACAAAATGCTTTTGGCTGCCCACTTTGCTAATCCATCCACATTCTGATGCAGATGTGTGTGCATGTGTTGTGGCCCAGCTTTTACTTATTACCCTATGCAGTCTGTGAAGACTATGACAAACCTGTGCAATGAAGCCTCACTTTGAGTTAGTATGATGAACAATCCCTTCTAAGTCTCAGTGCTTCTCTCCCCCACTGGTGGAATCTTTTCTCTTCACCTTTTTGTGTACTCATGCTTAATAATAGGACACAGTCTTCTTATATCAGTGTGTCAAAACTTGTCCGATTCATGTGGATAGCATCTTTGTTCATAGTTTGACTCTGATTCTGCACTCCTAAAGATCACCAATACAGAGTTCATTGTACTGTTACAATAAAGGAGCAGGCCATTTAAAGTTTACCTCATGCGAAAGCACTACAAATAATCAAATATTATTAGCCCTTAGCAGGGGTGTAATAATTCCATTGAAAAAAGGGGCTAAACAAAAATGTAATTGGACAAAATGCATTTTTATAAAAGCAAATGGCACCACGAACAGGAACATGCTCAACGGGAGGGCTAAGTAGTAAATCTGAGTGTGTGAATGTTGCTGTAAAGGGAGAAGTGCCTGCGTGCAGAAAGGAGTGATAGCTGGAGGAGAACTACAACCACATGGCAAATGCATCAACTATTGTTTTTAAATTGATGAGGAATTATCAATGAGAAATAATACTGAATTTTTATTTAATTACATCCATTATAATGTTCATAAACGGCTCAGAACATGAGTTTTATTTTCTACAGTTAGTTTGATTCTTCTAAGTTGTCAAGAAAACAATATCTGTTCTTCAATATCAAATAGAAATATATACTTCCATGATTCCAAGCTGGTAGGCAGTAAGATTGCTAGTAATCCTTTACTGAAGTTAAAATAAATTGGAACAAAGAGCATTGAGTTGAGATCCTTGGCAACAGTCACTGTGAACTTTCTGACTATTTTTACCACAAAGGGTACATGAACGAGTTCATAAGGCTGAAATGGAACTAAAGCGTTCTGATTAAATCAAAAACAACAAAAGTGCTGGTTCAACAGACTATGGAAGATGCAAGACTCTGAAATTTCGACAACATCTGTCATATCACATGCCTGCCAAGTAAAAGTCTAAATGGCAAAATTGAACAGAAAACTTCAGAGATCTTTATCAGTAAACTCCTAAATGGAAACGGAGTGGTTGGAGTGCTGAGCAAGGAATATCTCTTTTAGCGCTACCTTTAACACTTCAACAACAAAAAACAAAAACAAAGTTGCTGCAAAATGCTCAGCCGGTCTGGCAACATCTGTGAAGGGAAAAACAGAGTTAACGTTTTGGGTCCAGTGACCCTTCCTCAAAACTTCAACATTTGAAATAGTATGTGGTTTATTTTATTCTTTTTCTATTTGTAGATTTGTTCAAGATCTTTGTTCACTCTAGTCTAACAAAACATCAGAATAACCAGATTGTGAAACAGGAGAGGATCATGATTGTGGATATTGATAACTGATTTATTTTAAAATTAAACTCCTTGTACTGATGGCATGGTAATATTACAAAAATGAAATGTTCAGTGCAGTTTCTAAACAAAAATATACAAAGATAGACCAGTGGAGATGGATGCTTAACATCGTCCTCAACATTTTATATGATGATGCCTATGGCGAGCCTCCTCAATCAGCTATAAAAGAACTTTTGGAATAATAATAACACCTTTAAAAATGATGGGCCCAGTTTAACCCTGTAAGTGAAATCAATTTTGATTTAAAATTGAGCCCTTTGAAACCAATCAGATCCTTTTTCTCAGATTAACCTCACCTAATACACTTCTCATGACCCCAGTGAATTCCCTCTCAATTCAGTAATATATCCAAGCATCACCCAACACCATTACCAGATCTGCTTCAGTGACCTTTGGCGTTTTACTTCTTCCATAACTTAAGTTTTCAAGACTTTACTTCTTGTGCCTAAAATTACCAAGCATTAAACTCCTTAATTTTTCAAGGCTTTATCAGAGTGAACAGTGTTGTCAGTTCCTTTCATAATTTTAAAATCTTAAGTAGTTTATCTTTTTTTTAAACAGAAAACTTTGTCAAATTTCTTGATCTTTCTTCATAATGTGACCCATCTTTACTGTTTGCTTAAGTGCTTGCCCATATACAAAATATCCTTTTTATGTTTTAAGAACAGAATGCGTAAGAGCAGAATTAGGCCATTTGGTCCATTGACTCTGCTCCACCATTCAATCACAGTTCGTGGTTCTGCAAGGATTGCAAGATTCCCATTGTGCAGAGTAAACAGACTGCACATGTGGCATTGTAGACGTTTTAGGTGCACCATAACTTGTACCACAACCAAAATGGATTCCATGAAACCACAAGGCAAAGGAGCAAAATTAGACCTTTCAGCTCATCAACTCTGTTCCACCATTCGATCACGGCTCATAGATTTCTTAGCCCCATTGTCCTGACTTCCCCCATAACTCTTAATCCCCTTACTAATTAAGAACCCATTTAGCCAGCATTTCCTTGTTTAGATGCAGGACCCAAAACTGTTTGCAATATTTCAAATGCGTTTCTGACTAGAGTTTATACAACCTCAGCAGTACATTTCTGTTCTTGTATTCTAGGCTTCTTGAAATGAATGAAAAATTGCATTTCCCTTCCTAACTAACAAATGAACCTGCACATTAACCTGAAGAGAATACTGAATGAAGATTCCCAAGTCCCTTTGCGCTTCAAATTTCCAAAGCCTTTTCCCATTTAGAACAGTCTATGCCTCTATTCATCCTATGAAAGTGCATGACCTCATGCTTTCCCACATTGTATTCCATCTGCCACTTCTTTGCCCACTCTCCTAGCCTTCTACAGACTCCCTGCTACCTCCACACTACCCTGCCTCTCTACCTACATCTGTCATCTACAAATGCGGCAATAGTGCCCTCAGCTCCTTCATCCATATCATTAACGTATTACGTAAATAGTCATGGTCCCAACAAAGAAACCCTGTGGAACTCCACTAGTGACCGGCTGCCATTCTAAAACAGACTCCTTTATCCCTCCTCTCTGTCTTCTGCCAGAATTCCAATCCTCTACCCATGTCAGTACCTTGTCCCAAACACCATGGGTTCTTATTTAGCAGCTTCCTGTGTGGCACCTTGTCAAAGGTTTTCTGGAAATCCAAATAGATGACATCTATTGACTCTCCTTTGACTAACTTACTCAATATCTTCTAAAAGCATTCAAATAGATTTGTCATACATGCCCTGCCCTTGACAAAGCTACACTGATTAAGCCCTATTTTACCTTGTACTTCCTAATACACTGCAATCTCATCCTTAAGAAGGGACTTTAAATCTTATCAACAACTAAGGTCAGGTTAACTGACTTCTGCCTCTCTTACTTGTTAAGTATAGGTGTTACATTAGGAATTTCCAGGCCTCTGGGACTTTCCCTGATTCCAGTGATTCCTGAAAGATCTCCTCTAACTCCTTCACAATCTCTTCAGTATTCTCCTTCAGAACTCGGGGGTACAGTCGATCTGGTCCAGGTTATTTATCCACGTTCAGACCTTTCAGCTTTCCCAGCACCTTGTCCTAAGTGATGGCTACTAAATTCCCTCAGCCCCCTGGCTCTTTTGAAGTTCTGGTATACTGCTGGAGTTTTCTACTGTGGAAGTTGATGCAAAGTACTGATCCAGTTCTTTATGCATTTCTTTATTCCCCATTAATACTACTTCAGCCTCATTTTCTAACTGTCAAATGCATACTCTTGCCTCTCTCTTATCTTTAAGATATCTTAAAGGCGAGGTGATGGCCTAGTGGTATCGCTGGACTGTTAGTCCAGAGACCCACATAACATTCTGTGGGACTGGGTTCGAATCCTGCCACGGCAGATGGTGGAATTTGAATTCAATAAAATATCTGGAATAAAGTATTCCAACGATGACCATGAATCCATTGTCAATTGTCAGAAAAACCCATCTGGTTCACTAATGTCCTTTAGGGAAAGAAACGGCCATTCTTAACCTGGTCTGTACTACATGTGACTCCAGACCCACAGCAATTTGGCTGACTCTGAACTGCCCTCTGGGCAAATAGGCATGGGCAATAAATGCTGCCTAGCCAGTGACAGCTTCATCCCGTAATTGAATATAAAAAGTCTTTAAAAAAAAACCTTGCAATCTTCTTTTATATTACTAGCTAGAATACTGTCACATCTCATCTCCTTCCTTATGGCATTTTTTAGTTATCCTGTGCTTGTTTTTAAAGGTTTCCCAATCCTCTGAATTCCCACTAATCTTCACCATAATGTATGCTCTTCTTTTGCTTTTATGCTGTTCCTGACTTCTCTAATCAGCCATAGTTGCCTCATCATCTCCTTAGCATGTTTCTTCTTACTTGGGATGAACTTCTGTTGTGCCTTCTGAACTAGTCCCAGAACCTCCTATTTGCTGATCCACTGTGTTCCATGCTAGGCTCCCCTTCCAATCATCTCTGGCCAGCTGCTCCCTCATGTGTTTGTAGTTACAGTTTTCAATTGTAATACCGTTCCATCTGACTCCAGCTTCTCCCTCTCAAGCTACAAGGTGAATTCCCTCATATTATGGTCACTGCCTCTTAGGGGTTCCTTCAGACTAAACTCCCGAACCTAATCTGCCTCATTACACGTCACCAAATCCAAAATTGCCTGTTCCCTACCATAAACTGCTGAAAAAAAATTCTCGTACATATTCCACAAATTTGTTTTCTTGAGATCTATCAACTTGATTTTCCCAGTCCATGCATAATGAAGTCCCCATAATTATTATGATAGTGCGTTTCTTACATGCCTTTTCTAACTCCTGCTTTATTTTCTTCCCCACATCCTGATACCACTAAGTCACCTGCTCACAATTCCCAAAGGACTTTTATTCCCTTTGCAGTTCCTCAACTCTACCCACACAGATTCCAAACCTTCCAACTCTATATCACTCCTTGCTAGTGATCTAAATTCATTTGTTACTAACAAGGCAGGCCTGGCCCCTCTGCCTATCTGCATGTCCTCTCAATAGGACATGTATCTTTGAATATTTAGTTCCTAGCCAAGATGACCTTGTAGCCACGTCTCTGTGATACCCATAATATCATGCCTGCCAATTTCAATCTATGCTACAAGTTAATTTACCTTGTTTCATATACTGTGTGCATTTGAGTACAACATCCTCAGTCCTGGCTGACTTTCCCGTTCTCATATTTGACCCCTCATCTTCTGTGCCTGATATTGGAATCCTGACCCTTTCCATTCTCTCTGTCCTATTACTTGTACTGGAAAATTTAATAACCTCTGCTGAGCTCTTTAACTTTGTCCATTGTTTTCTATGCAACTGAACCCACATCTCTCCACAGAGGCTGTCTAACTTGCTGAATAAATTTTGCTTTTGTTTCAGATTTCTAGCATTTTAATTTGACTTATTTGCACCATTTTTGTTCAGAAACAATTTTCCTTAAGTCTTGACTTCATACTTACATTAATAATTTTCATTTTCAATTTGTCACATAATCCAACATAACAATCTTGTATTTCATCAAAATCTGCATGGATAGCATCGAACATAAACATGTTACAGTCTCAAACTATTACAGACTTAACATACAACATAAGTCACTGCACCTTGTTGAAGCTTCTCGCTGCAAGGATGTGATATTTTGTTTGCGATTAATCTTTGGTTTTTGGCCTTTTGGTTGATTTTTCTGACTTAATGAATGCACTCATTTAGAAAAAAAGTTAAGAATTGCACAACAGTCATCTAGAACCTTTTTTGCAAGAGTTTTTTTCTGACTGATTAAACATGCTGGGTGTTGTTCTATCTTTCTTTCTAAATAATAAGCTGATGCAACCACATCAAAGTAAGGCGATCTGCCATCTAGCTGATGCTCCTTCCAATCCATGTTTTAGCTTTTATATTAAAATGAAGCAAAAAACTGACCTGAGGTTCAGAGAATGCTTGTTGAATGCTGTTTATTGGACCATATGGTACACCACTACCTTCAAACAGTTCCAACCAGTTTTGTGTTGTCTTGTCTAGAAATCTAAATAGAAAAGAATTCTGTGGTTTAGACATGATGTACTGATTTTGAAACTGTACAGCAGTATATCACTTAATTTGCAGTAGCCAGCAATAAAATAAAGATACACATTTCTGTGCAAAACTAAACTCTACCCTGAGGCTGAGAGAGTTGATGTTTTCCAGATCAGACGTTTCTTTGATTTGCATGGAACCAAAATTTTACAATGCAAGCAAAAATATACTGTCTACAGGAACTTAAATGTTTTTATGAAACTGCTTAATTTTATCTTTCAAAAATGTTATTCCTAACATAAATATCCCAATTTAAAGTGAAATTCAACAGTTTTTCGAAATTGGAGGCAAGAAATTCGAATTCATATTGATTTTAAGAAACATTCTGGAGCTGTATTTAGTTATTTCTGACTGGAGTCTGTATAAATGATAACAGCATCGCTTTGCTATTAAAAATACATTTCTAAAAGAGGGTTGTGGAGTTCTAATTTTCAGGGCAGTTGAGGAAATAAGTTTTTGCAGTATAACACCCATGCCCTGACAAGAGAGTTGCTAACCAGAGAAAACAGATTTGAGACAATTGGCAAAATAAGGGGGAAATTACAGTGAGTTTTGACAGCACTGGATGAAAGGATGATGGAGTCAGTTTCAATAGTAATTTTCAAAAGTGAATTAGACATACATACACAAAAAGGGAAACTTTGTAAACTTTGGTAAAAAGGCAAGTGTGGAATGAATCTACTATCTCTTTTAGAAAAAGTGACTAGTCTATAATAAGTCTTTCATTCTGTGCTGTCTGTTTCGAAGATCCTTGATCCAATTATCTGACAGAACTTTATGTAACATATGAAATGGTGAAGTGCTCCTTGTCCAATAACTGGAAGGCGGTCTCCCATCTTGCTGCTCAGAGACCTACCATGAACTAATTAACAACAAAGCATTACATAAGATACCATCTTACTGCCTCTACAACATAACTCAACTTCATGATCCATAAAAGACAACATTTGATAACTGAAACAGAAACAAAAATTGCTGGAAAATCTCAGCAGGTCTAGCAGCATCCGTGCAGAGAAATCAGAGTCAACATTTCAGGTCAAGTGACACTTCTTCAGAACGGGTGACAGTAATTTCTCTCTAGAGGATCTGCTAAGATTTTCCAGCAATTTCTGTTTTTATTTCAGATTTCCAGCAACCACAGTTCTGTCAGTTTATTGTCTTACATTTGTTATCCGTATTTTGCATTCATTCTCATGCCTATTGCTCAAGGAAGGTGAAACATTTTATTTCCACTTCTACCTGACAGCTGCTCAATTGTTACTGGTGACAATTGGGTTGCGTTTTTAGGGGTTTTTAATTCTTTTTACATCCAGATATTACTTCCTTCAGTAAAGTGATAGAAGACACTACCTTAAATCAATTTCTGATTTAATCACACACACTAATTTTCAAATGATGGATAAATAGCACTATAATGAACTTTGATATGGGTTTATTACCTGCCAAACGACTACATTAACCAAAAGCAGAATCTATGAATAACATTAGTAAGGCAGTTATCACTGATCTTAATTAAGCTTTACTTGTTGCTATAGGAAATATCAATACCAAACTCTAAACAGGGAGGAAATCGTTACTCCAGAAAAGAAAATGTTCAGATGTGATGACGTCAATCTTTAGAATGAAGACAGCTTGAAAAGATTGCCATGGAGAAGATGTTTGTAATCATAGGGGACATAAATAAAGAAGTCACTGATAAATCCAATAAAGAATTCAGAATGATCATTTTACCAAAAGAGTGATATGAATGTGGACACATTAGTTGATGCAAATCACATTCATTTGAGAAGCTGGTGAGGGAGAAAGAGTAACAGGACATGCTCAGGTAAAAGGATGGCAGGTAACTTGTGTTCAGGAATTACTAGATGAGTCTAATGGGCTCTTTCTGTATTGCTGACTGCGAACAACTAAAT
Organism: Stegostoma tigrinum; assembly: GCF_030684315.1. NCBI lineage: Eukaryota > Metazoa > Chordata > Chondrichthyes > Orectolobiformes > Stegostomatidae > Stegostoma > Stegostoma tigrinum. The sequence continues at coordinate 9,701,495 of NC_081358.1, forward strand.
GAAATTTCAACAAAAGTAAACATGACCGCAGTGCAAATTTTTCCTATGTGCAAGTTCTTTCTTTGGTTTCACTCGTATGGAAGTTATTGGAACCGAGTACAGATAGGAATTTCCTCAAAGATGCTCCTACTCTGTTGCCATAAGTTATTTGGGGGGGGGGGGGGGGGGGGGGTGGAGAAAGTCACTCTGAACCACTGGACTTAAATACCATGTTAAAATGAAACATGAGCTGCTGCTAAAAAAACACATTTGAATAAAATTAAGCAAGATGTTTATACTTGACCGGAATTGTTGGTTTCTTCTGTAAATATCTGTAAGACAATACTGATTAGTGAAAAAGCATTTCAAAAATGTACTGGAAATTTTTCTCTGGAAACTGGATTTTAACCTCTTTTGCACCTTCACTGAATTAAAGGAGTTTGTAATAACTCAACAAAGGCCAGTATCCCACCACCAAGTCATAGCACTACCCAGCTAGCTCCGGCCTAGCTCCTAGAGTGAGCAGAACTCTAACACTCTTGTTTATATATGTTAGTCAGGATTCCTTGATTGGACCAGATTAACAACCCCAATTAGGGATCTCATATTCTATGCTATCCACCTGGCTGACCTTGTTCCAATCACTACAGAATTCACATCAAGCTAATCCATATACAAAATGTTCAATTGGGATATCAACAAATTCTTCTAATTCTGCTTCTGCACAAGTCCAAAACCCCCACAACACAGACATAGAAGGTATTCCTACCATCAGACTGTATCACCTAAAGAAGGAGTTGGTGAGACTGAGAAAGAGGCTCCTCAAAACCAGAATTGCACCTGAAAATTAAAAAGCAGCCTTGAAGAAAATAAATTGAGTCATCACAGAATTATAGAATCCCTACAGTCTGGAAACAGGCCCTTCGGCCCAACAAGTCCATACTGACCTATCCCCCCATAACCTACCTAAGCTCCACATTCTTGAATGCTATGGGAAATTTAGCATAGCCAATCCATCTAGCCTGCACATCTTTGGACTCTGGGATGAAACCGGGGCGCTGGGAGAAATGTTTCCATTCTGCAAAGATTGGAAACCAGGACACAAGTTTTAAAAAGAAGACAAAGCAAGATGAGATGAAGCTCTTTTACACCGCAAACAGTTAGGATCTGAAATACCTTACTTGAGTACGATAGAAGGTGGTTCAATCAATGCTTCAAAAGGCAGCTGGGTTATTTGAAGAGGAATAATATATAGGGTTACAGGGAGAACTTTGAAGAATGGCATTACGTGAAATGTTCATTCAGAAAACCAGTGCAGACACAATGAGCTGAATTGCCTCCTTTTTCCATTGTAACAGTATCTCTCTTTCAAAATGTAAAGATTTCTTGATTTTTCACTAATACCCCATTACACCAAAAGAGTCAAAATGCAAGACCACCACTGAAAAATCTGAATGTTGCCTTGAGTGCTAGGAGTCTGGAAATTTCTGCATTCTGAATCTGCCGAAGACTGATGTATAATTTCGAGTTGAGTTTTACAGAGGCAGCCAATGAATAGATCATCTGCACATTGGCTGTCCAATAAGGAAGGGCAAGCATGTTTTTCAAGCAGTATCTTCAGACAGCACAGTCCACTGCAAGGAGCTTGGCAGCCCTCACTGTGTTTTTTCATTCAATTTTATGATTTGAAAACCCCTGCAATTTATTGCCTCTTTCTAATCATGCTTAAAAAGGAGATTATATACTGTCATCTTGAATTGTTGCATCCTTCACGAGGTAGATACACTCACAGTGCTGTCAAGAAGTTAGTTACTGTTTTTTTTTATGTAGGACAGTAGAGGAATAGCAATGTAGAGCCAAGGTAGGGAGTTACTGTGTGATTGGAGCTGTTGGTGCTTCCGTTTACCCTTGACCTTGGCTGACAGACATCGTAGGTTCAGAAGGTGCTGTTGAAATGGCCTTGGCAAGTTGCTGTGCTGCATCTCAAATATAGCACGGATTGATGTCAGTACGCATTGATGGCAAAGGGAGTGAATGTTTTATGATGAACTAGGTGCTGATCAGCCAGGCTGCTTCAACTTGAATGACGTTGTCAAAGCTGCACTTGTGCAGTTAGTTGCACAGTATAACATGACACTCTTGATTTGCACCTGTATACATGGGGGATCACTCTGAGGAATCAGTCGGGTCAGAATGGAGGCCTGTGACCAACGGTGTCACACAAGGACCAGTGCTGGGTCAATTATTGCTCATCATTTATATAAATGATTTGGATGAGAATATAGGTGGTTTGGTGGTAGATTGAACAGTGAAGAAGCTTATCTAAGAGTGCAGTGGTATCCTGATCAACTGGACCAGTAGGCCGAGGAACGGCAGATGGTGTTTAATTTAGATAAATGCAGGGTATTGCATTTTGGTAAGACAAACCAGGGCAGAACTTACACAGTTAATGGGGAGTATTATTGAACAGGGAGATCTGGGTGCAGGTATATACTTCCTTGGAAGTGATATCATGGGTAGACAGGGTGGTGAAGAAGGCTGAGATAACAAGGTGTAGAGCTGGATGAACACAGAAGGTCAAGCAGTATCAGAGCAGCAGGAAAGCTGATGTTTCGGGCCTAGACTACCTACTCTTCTGATGCTGCTTGGCCTGCTGTGTTCATCCAGCTCTACACCTTGTTATCTCAGATTCTCCAGCATCTGCAGTTCCTACTATCTGTGCAAAACACCTGCCTTCATTGGTCACAGCATTGAGTACAGCAGTTGGTATGTTAGGTTAAGGCATTGGTGGGGACACATTTGGAATTCTGATTGCCTTGCTATTGGAAGGATGTTATTAAATTGGAAAGGGTACAGAAAAGTTTTACACAAATGTTTCCGAGACTAGAGGATTTGAGCTGTAAGGAGAGGCTGGACTGGCTGGACTTCTTTTCCTGCAGTGTAGGAGGCTGAGGGGTGTCCTTACAGAAGTTTATAAAATCAGCAGCAGCACAGATAAGGTGAATCGTCAAGGTCTTTTCCCCAGAGTAGGGGAGACCAAAACTTATAGGTTTAAGGTGAGAGGGGGAAAAAGTTAAAAGGGACATGACAGGTAACTTTTTTTACAAGCTGCCAGAGGAAGTGGTAGATGAGAATATAATTACGACATTTAAAAGGCATTTGGTCAGATTTGAGGATAGGAAAGGTTTAGATAGATATGGGTCAAATGCAGGCAAATGAAATTAGTTCAGTTTAATTCACCTGATCAGCATGGATGAGTTGGGCTGAAGGTTTTGTTTCTGTGCTGTGTGACTCTGACTCTAACGTGGATTACTTGCTACAGAATTCTGAACCAATGACTAGGTCTTCTCACCACAGTATATATGTATCTTAGGGTCAGTTAAGTATCTGATCAACGGTAAAACCCAGGATATTGACCAAAGATTCAGCTATGGTAATACTATTGAACGTCTCAGGGAAATTTTCTCAAGTTTGAGATGGTCATAGCCTGCGCACAATTATCATTTGTCACTTTAACAAACCTGAATTTGCCACAGAGGTAAATGTTGCTGCATAGGGCATGGATCTCTTCAGTGCTTTAGATTAGATTAGATTCCCTACAGTGTGGAAACAGGCCCTTCGGCCCAACAAGTCCACACTGCCCCTTAGACCATCCCACCCAGACCCATCCCCCTACAACCCACACACCCCTGAACACTACGGGCAATTTAGCATGGCCGGTCCACCCAGCCTGCACATCTTTGGTCTGTGGGAAGAAACCGGAGCACCCGGAGGAAACGCACGCAGACACGGGGAGAATGTGTAAACTCCACACAGACAGTTTCCCGAGGCTGGAATCGAACCCGGGTCCCTGGCGCTGTGAGGCTGCAGTGCTAACCACTGAACCACTGTGCCGCCCCATGAGGAATCATTCATACTTGAGGAAGTATAAATGATTACTGAACACTGGAAAACATAAATGAACATTCCCCACTACTGACCTTTTCTACCAGAGGGAAGGTCATTGAAAAATCAGCTAAAGATGATTGAACCTAACAGGTTATTCTAAGGAACTCCTGCAGAAATATCATTCTGATGCCAAGCGACAGGTATGTCAAGAAAGCACTTGAAGTCATCACTGGTATCAGGGGAAAGGACTAGATCACAAAGACATCCAATCCAGAAATTTCACAATTTAATACAAAGCTGTTACCAGAAAAGAGCTATTTTCTGTTGGAAACATTTAAATCTGTTTCAGCTATAATCTCTCACTTTCCAGCTGTCTCATTTCTGTGGTGTTGACACAATTACTCACCAACTTGACACCACCAAAATTACTATGCTGCTGCAACAGTCACTGTGGAGTCTTAATTAACACAATTGCACTCTTGTCACTCTTTGGAAGGAATGCTGCAATACTGCAGTAACACAGCTAGTCTTTTTATGTGCATTTTTATGCCACCCACTTCACCAAAACTGCCTCAAGAGGCCAAATAAAATCTCTGAAAACTCTTCAGAAAAAGGTTTGTTTTATCACTTAACTATTTTACATAATTCTTTTCCTCACTTACTGGGCCTCATACAGCACAGGTCATACTTGCCTCGAGAGTGAACTATGTTACTCTCAACATCATATCACCACACTTGCATCAGTTGCTAAGATAGTGACCACAACAAATAAAAAACTAATCACACGAGCTCACCGTATTACTTTGAGCCAATGGAAGAAAAAATATAAGAAGAAGAACAAGAGATGAAAAAACATTGAGAAAACAGAGGACTAAAGGAGTGTGAAACATTGAGTGACAGTGGTGGAAAAGAAAGCGATGGAAAATGAGGAAATTGAGAAAGGAGAGAAACAGAAGACCAAAACAGAATGATTCAAAGTGCAAAGTAAAATATTTTTAGAAAACTAAATAAAATGGAAACAAAAAGTAGAAACCAAAGACAGGGGGGGAGAAACATCCAAAGGAAAAAAATTTAAACTACGATGTAAAAGGGAAATACACAGACAAAGCGTACGAAAAGAAGTGATGGCGAGAATGGCAACCAACTGAGAGGGAAGGAAAGAGGAAAATAGCAAGACAGAGGGAGAGAAAAGATAGAGATATAATTTGAGACAGAAGCTGTTTCTCCGCTTGACTCTCTAATGAAAAAAATCTCAATTCTTCACTCTGCCTATTCTCGCCGCTGTGCTGACACTGTGGAGTTGATCATGCTACAGAAGTGACAAGGCGACAAGCATCACAGCAGGTTTGTGTTTCAAGATCTGCTTAGATAAGTCACAAATTAAGTCACAGCTAAGGAGTCAGGAATTTCCAATTTATCATTTTCCAGACAGTAGTGTTTCTTCCTAGTCATATTGCTATTATCACCAAGTTAATCTTAAATGTGGATACAGCAACTGTTTCGTTGGGAATGTAGATACAAAAGACAGAAATATTTTCAAAACTTTTATACTCTTCAGTTACTCAACCTGTCCAAGAAACATATCAGCCAGTGAATTAGTGTTAGAAACATATATTTCTAGACTGTGAGAAAGTGGAAGATGAAACATTTGGGCAATTACTGGATTGCAAAAGGTTACCATGTGACTTCTTGGAATTCAAATTTTAAGAATTGTGACAACTGAGGGTTATCTGTTGCATAGAGAAAAGGAGAGTAAATTTGAAAAAGATTTGCTGGGCACTATTTTAAGAGCTAAAAAAGTAGATTTTATGGTCCGTTTATACGTTGGATGAACAAGCTTGGGGAAATGAAAACACTAGGATCTGTACAGTTTGTTGCCTCGGATCAGCCCCTGGGCCTTTATCCACTGCTTTGCCACAGGTTTGGAAGTGGTTGGATCCGTTGGAAAAGGATCTCCAAGCTGGAAATAACAAATTCTGTTTCTCCTGAAAACTGGAAGTTGGAGGGAAACTGGTAGGAGAGAAACACCTCCCTTTCCCTGATGAGAGAATTCAGTTAAATATTTTCTGGTAACCTGAGAACATGCCAGAAGTTTGCATCTCTGATCTCCTCATAAACACTAAAAGCTTAATTGTTAATGCATTTCAACAACCTAGGTCAAACCTAGCTTCCAACATTCTGCAACCTACAGCAACTGGATCTCATTGACAGGAAACCTAAGGACTGACAAGTTAGCTTATTCTACCTTCTGCATTCAAATCCTTGACCCACAGGAACATTTTTCTGCCTACTTTCTTTTCCAGCCAGAACAACCCTGCAGGGCTGTTGCTTGTTCCAACTCTGAACATGTGCGTTTTAGGATCAAGGATGATTTACAATTTAAATCTGCATTGTATCTTAGCTAATAACCAATTTTGCAACTTGTTTAAGGAATATGTTTGTTCTTAATAAACCAGTTATTTGAGTTTATTGAAGAAACCTTTGTTCTGGCTAACAGTAACAAAGAGAAATGATTTGATCATTTGTTGACTGAACAGAATATTTACAGTTTGGTACAACTTGTGGACTGGTAGAGTCGTACATTCTTCCTATCAGATTGTAACGGTCAGGTCAAATATAATATAAAACATTGTTAACTCGAGGCTCAAAATTAACAATTTTATACTTGCTATAAAATGGCTCATTAGCTGCCAGAACTGTGTCGCTGCCAACAAGGGGAGGAAAAAGCCCACCAAATCCTAAGGTCTGCAGTTCCATCTACTGACATTTTAGTTTAAAACATGCAGCCATCTGCTGTAATCCAGAAAACATTGCAAAAGGCAAAACAATTAGTAGGAGCAGCTGACATTTAATTTTTTTTTAAATCCTGAAACTTCAGCCAACTGCACTCTTCAGGACAATAGATAGGACGAGGGACACCTCTAAATCTGTGTCGAATGACAGCTCAGAAACACAGGCTGTCAAGAGATTACAGATTTCAAAGGCATAGTTTTAATCTGCAATTTTGAACAAAGTGACCATCAGGAATTTTCAATGCTGCCATTAGATTGACACTTAAGGGTCAATTTGCCAAGCTACAATTTTGTTTAGATTGGTAACTATTTTATTATTGACCAAATTGTTTCAATTTACTTGAAAAGATGTACACTGTATACTTCCTTGTCTATTATCCATGCAAAAGATAGCCCTTATGCGGATACCTAAACCAGGTTGAACAGCTTTGAAAGTTTACAAAACTCATATTTGCAATTCTAAGGAGCTGAAGTGACTCCAGTAGTCTGGTTTCTTTGAATACATCATTAGAGACACCCTATTTAAACTCCAGTCAGATGTGCTGCTTTCAATCAGATATTATAGATACTGAAGACAGAACGTATGCTGCTGTTATGAGCCTGAGAACGTTTCATGACCTGCGGTTGTGACCAAACTGGAGCTGGGCTGAAACTGTAACCATCTTATTTCAGAGGATGTTCCATATACATGTTTTCACTCAGCTGTCTATACAGGTAGAGGGTGAGGATCAGAGAGAAAATACTCTCTTGACATTTAAGTCAAGACCAGGTGGGTTTACAAATCCATTCATACCTTCCTTCCAATGCTTTTGCAGACTATGTTGACATTACATTGGATTTACTTTACATATGGTATCAGATTCTGTCCGCAACAGCCATACTTGTTTTGAAGGGACCACCTTGTGTCGTAGTGGTAGCATCCATACTCCTGGGCCCCAAGGCCTGGGTTCAAGTCCTACCTGCTCCACAGGTGTGTAATAACATCTCTGAAGAGATTGATTAGAAAAATAGATTGAATTAAAAATTCTCATTTTTATGTAGCACTTTTGTCATCAAAAAACGTTGGCAGAATCTCCTGTGTAATCAGACAAACAATGGCACTAATACTCGGAGGGCAGACTAAAAGCTTGTCTAAAGAATTACAATTTAAGGAGGGTATAAAAAGGAGGAGAGCAAAATAATGAAATTTTGCAATGAAATCCCAGAGCTTTGGGTCTTGATAAATGAAGTCACAGTCACCAGTGGTATGCTGCCTGCCATAGAACAATGCAGAGTTTTCCATGTTGCAGGTTTAGAAGTACTTTATGGGATATGGAGTGGTAATGCCATAGAGTGTGTTTTAGACGAGAATGAGAAGTTAAAACGGAGGTAATGGGGTTAATGAATGAATGGACATATCTTGGGAGTAACAGGATGGGATGAGTTAGGATAGGAGTAGGAACAGTAGACAACGTGAAGTTTGTGAAGGTTGGAGAATGTGAGGCTGATCAGAAGAGAATTGGAATAGCTGAACCTGGAGTTAGTGGTTAGCCTGTGTTGGGACTCCGGTAGGATTTATCCTGCAGTCTACTCTATGCAGAGTAGGTGCTTTCTGAGCTAGAATAATTGTGGGTTGAAAAAAAAACTCAAATCAAACAGCTAAGGCACTGAGGCTGAAAGTAGTCTGGATCAATGAGAGACATGGAGTGAGTGGTGTTTGAATTTATGGTAATTACCCTGTGTTTGTGCCAGGATACTCACATCACTCCTATAGTCTTTAACTGAATGAACGTGGGGAATCATTCAGGATTCGTAAAACAAACTGATTACACGAACTCAATTTAATTTGCATCCGGGAACGTGAAGTTTAAATCTTTGCCCTTACGTCCTTCTCCCACACACTTGCATTTGTTTTTCAAATGTCCATCCATGTCTCTTTTGAAAATCATTGCTGACTCTTCCACCATTTTGTGTCAGGGAATCCTGTGCTCTAAGAATGAGTCCTAAAGGATTTCTTGCTAATGTTCCCCTTAGATTCTCTGCTGATGCTGTTAAATTTATAGAAACCGAAAGAACTGTGGATGCTGTAAATCAGGAACAAAACCAAAGTTGCTGGAAAAGCTCAGCAGGTCTGACAGCATCTGTGAAGGGAAAAAACAGAGTTCATGTTTTGGGTCAGATGACCCTTCCTCAGAACTGGTTCCTCAGTTCTGAGGAAGGGTCACCGGACCCAAACATTAACGCTGTTAAATTTATGTTTGATAAGTGTTGAGTCATTGAGAAGCAGAACTCGTTTTACCTGATTTACTTTATTAAAAATATTTCCAGAATTGTGAACATTTCTGAAATACTCTTGTAACTTCCCCTGGTTTACTGCAAAGAGCCACACTTTACCCAGTATTTCCTTGTATTTAAATGCATCTCTCCTGGTGTGGCCTTAGTGAATACCTTCCTGGCCTTTTGCATTCTTTCTCCTCAGCTTATTGTTCGAGCACTTTCTTCTTCACGTAAGGTCTTGAATTCCAACTCAACTCCAGAGACACAAACATGCAGCATACGCTGACGCTAAAGAATAGTGCTGTATTGTCAGAGAGCTTCCTTTCTAATACGACAGAAACTGAAGTTTCATCTGCTTACTCAGTAGTAACTGCACCTCATTAATATTTCACTGGATGATGATGAGGTTGTGAAAGGAGTTGAATAATTGAAGTTAGATTTTCCTCCTTTCTACATCCCTCATACCATGCAAGTCATCATTTAGGATGATAAAATTAGTCTAATTTTGCACTGACTGCTGATTGGGACAGTGTAGGTTTACAGGCCCTGATTTTCAGTCTATTTGGGTTAACTTGCCAAAAATTAGGGCTTATTGGCGTACAGATTCCTCACCAGCATCTACTGCAAGCATCACTATTTACTGGAAGCACTTCATGGGCTCTTGAATCTTTCAAACCTAATCTGCCATTTCCTTTTCTAGATGTTCCATCATTGATGCCCAACTACAATGGCTCATCACCTCCACCATAACATTTCTTATCCCTTGGGTGTTCACGTATTTATCCCTTTTAACTGTACACAGCAGCCATGATTTAAGCACTACTGTGTGCCCCTACAGTTGAAAAAACTACACGTACACATCTGGCAGGGAAGCAATGGCCCAGTTAACAGTGGGCCAGTTTTGAGAAGTTGATTATTGAGAGAATTAAAGGGATCATTGCAACCTTTTAAAATGTTAAAGTTTCCCAGCAAATGACAAGGCAGTCTGGCGACCCATTCAACGTATGCGAAATACATCATGGACGGAAGGTTTAGAAACCCGACTGTCTCATGTTCAAGTCATCATCATGGTACATGCTCAATTTGGCACAGCTGATTAGGCAGATCTTCAAAGAAGAAACCAAAACAACTTCAGATGCTGTGAATCAGAAACAAAACCAGAAGTTTCTGGAAAAGTTCAGCAGGCCTAGCAGCACCCGTCGAGAGAAATCAGAGTTAATGTTTTGGGTCGAGTGACCCTTCCTCAGTTCTGAGGAAGGGTCACTCGACCCAAAACATTAACTCTGATTTCTCTCCACAGATGCTTCCAGACCTACTGAGATCTTCAAATAAACCAGACTGCTGGAGACACTTCAGCTCTTTAGAATTGCAAATTTGAGGTTTGTAAATTTTCAAAGCTGGTTAACCTGATTCAGGTACCCAGATAAGGGCTATCTTTTGCATGGATAATAGACAAGGAAGAATACAGCATACATCTTTTCAAGTAAATTGAAACAATTTTGTCAATAATAACATTAATATGTGTCCACTTCATTTTGGAAGCTATAATGGTTGGATTTATAATCCGTTGGTGAGAAAGTGAAGGATTTGTTATTTTTGCCTGCTACTTTTTTTAGGGTAAATTTATAGCTTTTCTGTGATTTGTAAATATTTTGTAACATAGAGCATTTATGAATTTATTTTATGATAAAATTTATTTATATTTGTTCTTGGGTAACATTGTAAGGCAGTTGTTACTGCCCTAAGGGTATCAAAAGTCAACCACAGTGTGGGATTGGAATTGCACGTAGGGCCACTCTATGTATTTACACCAGTTAGCGAACAACTTTTATACAACAATCTGGCACCTTTGCTGATCAATTTTCTGATGCCAGTCCATAAAGCTAGTTTCTTTGCAGCAGTGGAGAACTTATGAACACTCAACATTTCAACTTCTCGACTACTGCACTCATCCTAACCTGTCAGTTTTCTCAGTCTAAAGGCAAGCACTGCAAATTTTGAATACACAGCAGCCATGATTTAAGCACTACAGTGTGCCCCTACAGTTGAAAAAACTACACGTGCAACATCTGGCAGGGAAGCAATCGCCCAGTGGTATTATTGCTAGACTACCAATTAATAGTAGTGGGTCATTTCTAATGTACCTCTTAGCTCGTTTTGCTGTTACCAGAGTGTTCTCGACTTGTTTAAAGTAGAATATTTCAATGTGGGGCCTAATTGTTTTTGATTTATTTGGCAAAGATAATCTAGAAAGCCCATCAATGAGCCCATATAAGTTAGATTGCCAAGATTTAATTGCCTAAGTGTGAGCTGATAGCAAGCCTGCCTCTGCATACAGATACTGGAAAAGGTGTTCCTGTATGAGACTCAAATATTCTGGTTACTGATCTGTGGTCAGTTACAAGCATAAATTCCTAGCCATACTATTGGTCCAAAATCTTCAAGATTCTGTACAGCAGCATTGAAATTTTGAGATTCTCTTGGGACTAAAATATCTTCAAGACAACACAACCCATTTAAAACTTAATCTATTGAGATGATTGATAACATACATGCAGATATGATTCCGAATGGAAGTCTCTTGTATTCGAATAGTCCTCTAACAGAAGTATTTCTGTGACTCAGGCTATGCATTGTCTGGCTTGACTGAGGTCAACTTTACTGAAAAATTTTACTGAAAAGCTGACCTCCAGCTAGTCTAGTAAATAGGTCATCAATTAAAAGGCAAAGGATACAGCTCAGCACACTGGACCAGATTACAGTGGCCTTAAAATCACCACAGCTGCATACCAATCTATTTTTTTTCCATTGTAAGAATTACAGGTGTGACCCAATCACACTCATTTATAGGTTCAAGAACACCTGTTTTGACTAGCCTCTTTAATTCTACCTTGATCTTTGGGCTCATTGCATAAGGCACTCCGCTTTGTTTATGTCATAGCTGATAGCCCACATCATAGAATCTCTACAATGTAGAAACAGGCCCTTCGGCCCAACAAGCCCACACCAACCTTCACAGCATCCCACCGAGACCCATGCCCCTACAACCCACCAAAACTACATATCCTTGAACACTATGGACAATTTAGCACAGCCAATCCACCTGCATAGCCTGCACATTTTTGGACTGTGGGTGGAAACCAGAGCACCCGGAGGAAATCCATGCAAACACGGGGAGAATGTGCAAACTCCACACAGACAATTGCAGTTGGGTGGTATCAAACCCGGGTCCCTGGCACTCCAAGGCAGCAGTGTGAACCACTGAGCCACCATGCCGCCCCTAGCTTTGCATCATTTTACACAATTCTCATCTTTGAATTTCAATTTGACAGAGACCTTTCCCATTCTTCCTGGATCCCCACTGAAAACACTGGCATGCTTCCTTAGAATTTGTGATAAATCAGTCTCAGAATCAGACAGACCATTTACTTCAGCCGAGTTAAGTTTGATGTTCCACAACCATATTCTTCTCAACAAAGCTGGAAAAATTCCTTTGTCAGTGTGTAGAGGACAATTTTCAGACAATTTTTCATATAAGTGAATATACACATTGATACAACCCTTAAAAATACCACTTTACCCATGTACGTTCTTAGTACAATTTTAGAGTTGCAATGCTGTGTGGCTCAGGCGATTCTGCTACTCACTTTATCAATGGAGGAGCTGTTCTGGTGTTCGCCTCCATTTCTACTGGCCTGCTATTCTGTAAGGGATTGGTTACTGTTGGCAGCAATGACCAGTCTGTTTAATAACATTTCCTCTTCAGCCCTTTTTGCATTGTGCAGATTTTCTTCCTACCCATCAGTTTCTGTACTTTTGCTCTATGTTGTTCATGATTCTTCCTCCAACACATCTGTTCAATGTGAATTAACAAGGTGTGAGGTTAATGAACACAGCAGGCCAAGCAGCATCGGAGGAGCAGGAAAGCTGGCGTTTCGGGTCTGGACCCTTCTTCAGAAAATTTTCTGCTGTGTTCATCCAGCTCTACACCTTGATATCTCAGATTCTCCAGCATCTGCTGTTTCTACTATCTCTGTTCAATGTGAATGTTTTTTTTAAACACCAAATTCTGCATACAGCTTGATTATACTAGCACTGGTAGTTTTGCATCTGCGCTGCTGCTGGCCTCTCAGTTGCCATTTTGTGAACTCTCATACTTGACTTACCTGTTGAGCATCCTTGGTTGCTAGTTCTATTGACACTGCTATTTTCTGTGGTTTCTTTAAGTCTAGATAGATTTCTGCCAGTAATCTGTTCTGGGCTCCTTCATGTCTTAAACCCCCTACCAGCCTGTCTCTGATAGGATTATTTAAAAGTCTCCAAATTCTCTGAATTCTGCTAAGTTTTAGAACATAGAACATAGAAAAGTACAGCACAGTACAGGCCCTTCGGCCCACGATGTTGTGCCGTGGAATAATCCTCATACAAAAATAAAATAACCTAACCTGCATTCCCCTCAATTCACTGCTGTCCACGTGCATGTCCAGCAGTCGCTTAAATGTCACTAATGACTCTGCTTCCATGACTACCTCTGGTAAACTATTCCATGCACTCACAACTCTCTGGGTGAAGAGCCTCCCTCTGACGTCTCCTCTATACCTTCCTCCTAACACCTTAAAACTATGACCCCTCATGGCAGTCAATCCTGCCCTGGGGAAAAGTCTCTGGCTATCGACTCTATCCATGCCTCTCATTACCTTGTACACCTCGATCAGGTCACCTCTCTTCCTCCTTCTCTCCAGACAGAAAAGTCCGAGCTCAGTCAACCTCTCCTCGTAAGACAAGCCCTCCAGTCCAGGCAGCATCCTGGTAAACCTCCTTTGCACCCTCTCCAAAGACTCCACACATCTTTCCTATAACAGGGCGACCAGAACTGGACACAATATTCCAAATGTGGTCTCACCAGGGTTTTGTAGAGCTGCAGCATAACCTCGCGGCTCTTAAACTCAATCCCCCGTTAATGAAAGCAAAAACACCATATGCTTTCTTAACAACCTTATCCACCTGGGTGGCAACTTTGAGGGAGCTATGCGCTTGAACACCAAGATCCCGCTGTTCCTCCACACTGCCGAGAATCCCGCCTTTAATCCTATATTCAGCATTTAAGTTCGACCTTCCAAAATGCATCACTTCGCATTTATCCAGGTTGAACTCCATCTGCCATTTCTCAGCCCAGCTCTGCATTCTGTCAATGTCTCGCTGAAGCCTGCAATAGCCCTCGATGCTATCAACAGTTCTTTAAAATTGATACAAACTGGGAGACAGATTCACAAATCATATTGGTTGTGTTTGTGAAATCTGAAAATTTTAGCAATTGGCAGTAGTTGTGGTTAGAAAAAGTTTCAGTAGAATTCCTAATATTTCTTCACATGATTTGGAACTCTGCTTCTCTGGCTTTACCAGACTCCTCAGAAGTTAAAAGGATTCCCCCATGAAGCGCAGGAATGCAGGCAAACTATGTTTGCTTCAATTTTGTTAGCTTGAACAAAGTAAATGAATCTCTCTGGGTAGGAGTTCCAGCTCTCTGTATTTTAATCATATGATCACACATTTCCTGTCTTTTTGTTTTAAGTGGAAAGGGCCTGCATAGCACAATGTACTACAAATGTTAACATCATCTTACTTACTCTTGTTTTAAAACAAGGTATTCCCGGAGCTGCCTGTTTTTATCTGAGCTCACACCCTTTGTTACTCAGTGATCTTTCAGGGTGGAGAGCATGGTGAGCTTCTTCTGCACTATTCACCTCTTCCCTGGTGCATCACTTTTTTGAATTGACCTGGTAGATCTCAAAATAGTTTTTATCATCACTGCCAGTTTTCACTTTGTTTTAAGTTCCACAATGTTCCTGAAGGATGAAGTATTAAACTGCAGGATTTTTATTATGGAGGTGTTTGCTCTATAGGCAGCCAGGTTGCACTAAGCTGTTTCCTGTCCAAAATGGCCTAGAACATCATCATCACATCATGTGAACAGACTCTTGAAATGACAGCCCACCATATTTCCACAAATCCACAACGTATTTACACAGACTAGGCCACAATGCCTGCCTGAACTGCCATCATTGCAAGCTGGGCAAAACAGGAAGGGGCCTGAGACTGGTAACCCGCAAGGAAATGGTGGTACAGGGTAGGTGATCCCTGTCAGAGAAAGCAGCCTAGGGCTCCAAAGTTTCCTTATGGGGTCTACAGAAGCAACTGCTCTCCATCTGGCCCATATAGAAAACATGTAGAAAGAAAATCTACTTACCTTTCCAGCCCACTTATAAGCTTGCTGTCCCATTTCCCTGAAGGTCCAGGTAAGGCCAGCACTCGGACACCAAATCACACTGCTGAGAGTTCATTTATATCAGCATCAATCAACAAAATAATGGAATCATTCTGGGTGGGGGTTCCAGCTCTCCATATTTTCATCACATGATCACATGGTGCCAACACATCCTGCCATTTTGTTTTAAATGTGAAAGAAGTTTGAAGTTCTCAATGAAGATGTTACTGTTGGCTGCAACTCCTCACTGGCTGGCGAGAGCACACCTGCTTTAATGGCACGTGATGCAAAGCCTGCAGCAATTAACTAAATATTCACAGCAAAGGAAAATACTTAAGTATCATAACTTCTATTTATGTACTACTTTGTAAAATGCACCAAGGAATTTTTTAAAAAGGTATGAATAACATCTTATACTTAACTTTTCCCACATTAAGCTTTTAACAATGCCGAACCTTCTATAATAATAGGGTGGCTACTTCATCAATATATGTATTACAATGCACAGTCTATGTCCATTACTAAGACTAACCTTGCACACAGGATATCAATAAGTTCTCTTCTGTTCTGTACACGAAGTTTATTCATCTTGAATCTAGGATCTTGACTTAGTGCAGGTAAGGACAAGATCTAGTGAGCAACAATAATGGTCAATTGATATTTGTGGATACTATTCAGTGCAATCTCCTTTAAATACAGCAGCTACATTTTGTGATTAGGCTACAAACCAATGAGTAATTATGCAGAAGAAGTGCGTAACATAGAAGAGAAAGCCAGAGAGATATTTAGTGGCAGTGACAGAGATCTGTACGCTGGGGAGGCAGTGGGAGCCCCACATTCTCTCTCTTTTCATGAAGGTGCTTCAATAAAAGTCAAATTTTTGAGTCTTGAAGAATAACCCTGGTTTTACTGTAACACATCTCTGTGGCTTTTGACAACTCCAATCCATTCAGAGCTTCACTGCTAACACCCTGAATTAAACCCAAGTGTCATGCACTCTACATTTTACTGGAGCACTACTTGTGGCTTCACTTTAACTGTTGTGTGTTCTTTATGTCCTTGGTTTCCTATCACAGCGTTGCTGGCAAAGAATCATTTGCAAATTGCAGCATCCAAGTATCTGAGAAAGATAATTCCCCTCCAAATTCTTTACTCATGGAGAGATTTAGTAACGGAGGCAGAGTCTCTGAAAAGCGACTGTGGTGGAGCTGATTAAACAAGAAGCTATCAAACCTTACATGTCCCTACTCTAGAAACCGGTGTTATAAACCTCGGAAGGACTATCCACTTGCAAGACAGACGACATGCCTTTCCAATCAAGCTTTCATGAAAGAGACAGAGAAGTTCAGGCATCAATCTAAGAGCTAGTTCAACAATGGTAATAGTAGACTTGAATTTCTACATAACCAGGCCTTTTCAAGATAGAATCAGTGATGTCAATAACACTAATCAAGTGTCAGGGACTTCTTTCACGACTTTGCTCATGAAAAGGCGAAAGGAAGTACAGCGAGTTCTATAAACTCCAATACAGGGTAGCAGAGAGTGTTCTCAGTAACAGATAAAGCTCTCCTGACTAGATGGGCACTATCACCAATCCCACTGGGAACTTGAACAAAAAGGTTGTTCATTTAAATAAAGTGCAGATGGACTAAAATTTATCTAAATGACACTTTTTTTCCCAATATAGTAGACTGATTTACTTGTGGTTCTTAAGAAGAGTATTTTTCATTATGACGAAGCTTGGACGTTATGGTTCAGAGTGAATTTTTGCATGTTTGATGCTAAACTTGCTTGTGTGGTTTGTGGTACTTGTCTATCCTCGTGTCACAAAGGTGCAAGCAGCTTCAATAAAATGGGGTTGGTTGACTTATGCCCCTTTATTGCAATCGTGTATCCACTGCCATTTTCTTTAAAAGAGAGGCCTGCTGTTGTGCAGATGAAGCATTCTTCGTTTCAACATAAGAGTTTAAATCAATCCTGTAGAATATGACTCAGGAGCGAATACCTGAACGTAGAACATAGAGCATAGAACAATACAGCGCAGAAGAGGCCTTTCGGCCCTCGATGTTGCGCCGACCTGAGAACTAATCTAAGCCCCTCCCCCTACACTATCCCATCATCATCCATATGCTTATCCAAGGACTGTTTAAATGCCCCTAATGTGGCTGAGTTAACTACATTGGCAGGCAGGGCGTTCCACACCCTTACCACTCTCCAAGTAAAGAACCTGCCTCTGACATCTGACATCTGTCTTAAATCTATCACCCCTCAATTTATAGCTATGCCCCCTCGTACAAGCTGACATCAGCATCCTCGGAAA
Source organism: Stegostoma tigrinum (assembly GCF_030684315.1). Classification (NCBI taxonomy): domain Eukaryota; kingdom Metazoa; phylum Chordata; class Chondrichthyes; order Orectolobiformes; family Stegostomatidae; genus Stegostoma; species Stegostoma tigrinum. The sequence goes on from NC_081358.1 coordinate 9,718,995, forward strand.
AAGACTCTCACTGCCGACCCTATCTAATCCTTTGATCATCTTGAATGTCTCTATTAAATCCCCTCTTAGCCTTCTTCTCTCCAATGAGAACAGACCCAAGTCCCTCAGCCTTTCTTCGTAAGACCTTCACTCCAGACCAGGTAACATCCTGGTAAATATCCTCTGCACCTTTTCCAATGCTTCCACATTCTTCCTGTAATGGGGCGACCAGAACTGCAGGCAATATTCCAAGTGAGGGCGCACTAGCGTTTTGTACAGTTGAAGCATGACATCACGGCTCCGGAGCTCAATCCCTCTACCTATAAAACCTAACACACCGTAAGCCTTCTTAACAGCACTATCAACCTGGGAACAATGGATTGAAATGGGGCTCTTCCTCCAGAACAGCTTCATTCAATTTCACTTCCTGTCAGTTTGAAGCCTGAAGAGGAATCGAGGCTTCATTTACATAGCAAGTAAGCTGTAAGCATTAACAGAAATTACTTCTTGCTGACACAGTTGCAATATTCACACAGCATTGGAAGAGATCTCTACAACTTGAGAAGTCAACCTTTCTCATCAAAGATGACTCTGGTTAAGAGTGGCACAGTAAATAATTACCGATAACTGCAGCTTTACATAGAGAACACAAATCTGATGAAGGGTCTAGGCCCAAAATGTCAGCTTTTGTGCTCCTGAGATGCTGCTTGGCCTGCTGTGTTCATCCAGCTTCACACTTTATTATCTGTGATCTCATTATAATTTATTCCCATTAGTCATGTGCAAGTATAAAGAAAATACAACTTACATTACAAACAACTGAAAATTGTTGATCATTTCCTGTTCCAACCACAAGATAGCCATCCTTTGTCTCAAAAGCCTACAAAAGAGAAAGTTTAAAAATGGTCAACACTTATTTGAAGTTGAAGCTAAGAATTAAAAACAGGATGCAACTAAAGTTGATTAACTAAGCCTATTCAAAAATTTGTCACCATCAGGAACACACAAGACCATATTTATAGTGATTTCTATCAAGAGAAGGAAGGTGATTTCTCCAGAAGGTCCTTAATCAATACTTTGCTTCAGTATTCACCAGTAAGAGGGACCTTGTAGTTTGTGAGGACAGCACGAAACAGGCTGCTATGCTCGAACAGGTTGATGTCAAGGAGGAGGATGTGCTAGAAATTTTGAAAATCATGAGGATAGATAAGTCTCCTGGGCCAGAAGGGATATACCCGAGGTTTCCACGGGAAGCGAGGGAAGAGATCGCTGCCACTTTGACAATAAACTTTGCATCTTCACTGTCAACTGGAGTAGTGCCGGATGCTTGGAGGATGGCAAATGTCGTACCCTTGTTCAAGATAGGGAATAGGGGTAACCCTGAGAATTTGAGAGCAGTCTATGCAGGGCAAGTTGTTGGAGAGGATTTTGAGAAACAGTATTTCTGATTGTTTGGAAAAGCATAGTTTGATTAGAGATAGTCAGCATGGCTTTGAGGGGGGCAGGTCATGCCTCACAAGCCTTACTGAATTCTTTAAGGGGGTGACAAAACACATTGATGAAGGTAGAGCACTGAATGTGGTGTATATGGATTTTAACAAGGCATTTGATAAGGTTCCCCTTGGTAGATTCATTCAGAAAGTAAGGAAGCATGGGATTCAGGGAAATTTGGCTCTCTGCATACAGAATTAGATGTCCAATAGAAGACAGAGGGTGGTAGCAGACGGAAGTATTCAGCCTGGAGCTCAGTAGCCAGTGGCGTTCCACAGGGATCTGTTGTGGGACGTCTGCTCTTTGTGATCTTTATAAACGACTTGGATGAGGAATTAGAAGGGTGGGTTAGTAAGTTTGCCGATCACACGAAGGTTGGTGAAGTTCTGGATAGTGTGGAGGGCTGTTGTAGGTTCCACCGGGACATTGATAGGATACACAGCTGGGCAAAGAAGTGGCAGATAGAATTCAACCCAGAGAAGTGTGAAGTTCATTTGGGAAGGTCGAATTTGGATGCAGAATACAGGGTTAATGGCAGGATTCTTGGCAGTGTGGAGGAACAGAGGGATCTTCAGGTCCATATCCATAGACCCCTCAAAGTCGCTGCCAAAGTTGAGAGGGTTATTAAGAAGGCACATGGTGTGTTGGCTTTCATTGGCAGGGGGATTGAGTTTAAGAGCTGCGAGGTAATGCTGTAGCTCTATAAAACCCTGGTTAGATCACACGTGGAATACCGTGTTCAGTTCTGGTCCCCTCATTATAGGAAGGATGTGGAAGCTTTGGCGGGGGTGCAGAGGAGATTTACCAGGATTCTGCCTGGACTGAAGGGCAGGTTTTATTAGAATAGATTAGATTAGATTAGGTTAGATCAGATTCCCTACAGTGTGGAAACAGGCCCTTCGGCCCAACAAGTCCACACCACCCCTTGGAGCATCCCACCCAAACCCATCCCCCTATAACCCACACACCCCTGAACACCGGGCAATTTAGCATAGCCGATCCACCTAGCCTGCTCACCTTTGGACTGTGGGAAGAAACCAGAGCACCCAGAGGAAACCCATGCAGACACAGGGTGAATGTGTAAACTCCGCACAGACAGTTACCCGAGGCTGGAATCGAACCCGGGTCCCTGGCACTGTGAGGCTGTAGTGCGAACCACTGAGCCATCGTACCGCCCCTTGAGGAAAGTATGAGGGAGCTAGGGCTTTTTTCATCGAAGCGAAGAAGGATGAGAAGTGACATGATAGAGGTGTACAACATGATGAGAGGCATAGAGATAATGGGAACTGCAGATGCTAGAGAATCCAAGACAACAAAGTGTGGAGCTGGGTGAACACAGCAGGCCAAGCAGCATCTAAGCTCTTAAGATGCTGCTTGGCCTGCTGTGTTCAACCAGCTCCACACTTTGTTATTATGAGAGGCATAGGTAGAGTGGGTAGCCAGAGGCCTTTTCCCAAGGGGGATACGGCAATCATAATGGGTCATAATTTTAAGGTGATTGGAGGAAGATATAGGGCAGATGTCAAAGCTAGGTTTTTACACAGAGAGTGGTAGGTGTGTGGAATGCATGGCCAGCATTGGTAGTGGAGCATACATTTGGGACATTTAAGCGACTTTTGGATAGGCACGTGGATGCTAGTAAAATGAAGGGTATGCAGGTTAGTTTGATCTTAGAGTCAGATAATAGGTCAGCACAATATCATGGGCCGAAGGGCCTGTACAGTACTGTACTCTTCTATGTTGTATGTTCAAAATAAAGTGAGTGATCTGGGATTGTCCTACACTTGCATTAAATTTTAAAAAATGAAAATTCAAGCAAGCGTGAGTTGACCACATTTTGGTCAAATGCAGACAATTCAAGTGAGATTCTAAATCAGGTGCAAAATCAAGTATTCATGGCAGCTTTACTGCTCTTTTCATTCTGCAGCATGCATCTTTGCCTTAGCATAGCACTACATGATAGCACCCATGTAAAGTGCTGAAACATTTTTTCCCAAACTGTGATACTGCTGTTAAACTTTGCTCTTCTGGGTTTCAGAGCAAAATATATCAGACTCTGTAGAAAAGCAGAATCCTAGCAATCTGAATCCGAGTATAAGTCAACACTAGAAATATCAATTATTGCAGCAAATGCAAATTGAATGACTGAAATACTGAGTTATAACGTTAAGGGTGAACAATTCAGTACCCAAGGGCTTAATGGCATTGTTGCTAAGCACCCCAAATGACGAAACCAGCTAATTTTTTTTTTCTGTCTTGGTTTCTAAACACGTAGAGTCAAAAAGCCAAAGCACAACCAACCACAACACACTGGCATCAGCATGTGCCCAAAGAGCTTTGTTCAATTTACCAAAGTGGAACAACAATGGCAAAGGTTCAACGTTGTACAAATGCTTTAGTATACAACACAGTATTTTCTTGCAACATTTAGTAATGAGGTTCACTCCAATAGTGTAGTGGGGATGCAGCATTAATCTTTAGATAAGAAGCAAGTGACAAACTGGAAATGGTGCATTCGTTACCATGTGGGTAGAACGGAGGTATCCAGACTTGAAACAGCTTTCTCTGTTCCCTAGCAAGACTGCTACAATTGCTGTGAGAGTTCTGTGAAACAGGGTTCATGTTGACAGGTGCTGAGAAAGGCTGGAAAAGCCTAACAAAATATCAAATACAATCAACCTCTGTCTTCTCTGGCCCTGGACCGTCTGCGAAAGAGTAATTAGGTCTAAGTTAATTATCCATTGTTAATTAATGGACACACTATGGGCAGAATGTTATGGATGCCCCGCCAGTGATTTTGTGGGTGGAAGGGACCTGTAAAGTTCCCAAAGTAGTCTTCCTGACGCTCTCCTGTACACCACTGAAACAAGCAAGAATTAGTGACCTGACTATTCTCATCCCATCTGAGGTCCTCAAATGGCCGGAATTTTGAGGCTGGTGGAAGAGTTCGGGGCAGGGGACACATAGAACATAGAACATAGAAAAGTATAGCACAGTACAGGCCCTTCGGCCTGTTGTGCCGTGGAATAATCCTCATACAAAAGTAAAATAACCTAACCTACATTCCCCTCAATTCACTACTGTCCATGTGCATGTCCAGCAGTCGCTGAAATGTCACTAAATGACTCCGCTTCCACAACTACCACTGGTAAACTATTCCATGCGCTCACAACTCTCTGGGTGAAGAGCCTCCCTCTGACGTCTCCTCTATACCTTCCTCCTAACACCTTAAAACTATGACCCCTCATGGCAGTCAATCCTGCCCTGGGGAAAAGTCTCTGGCTATCGACTCTATCAATGCCTCTCATTACCTTGTACACCTCGTTCAGGTCACCTCTCTTCCTCCTTCTCTCCAGACAGAAAAGTCCGAGCTCAGTCAACCTCTCCTCGTAAGGCAAGCCCTCCAGTCCAGGCAGCATCCTGGTAAACCTCCTTTGCACCCTCTCCAAAGACTCCACACATCTTTCCTATAATACAGCGACCAGAACTGGACACAATATTCCAAGTGTGGTCTCACCAGGGTTTTGTAGAGCTGCAGCATAACCTCGTGGCTCTTAAACTCAATCCCCCGTTAATGAAAGCAAAAACACCATATGCTTTCTTAACAACCTTATCCACCTGGGTGGCAACTTTGAGGGAGCTATGCACTTGAACACCAAGATCCCGCTGTTCCTCCACACTGCCAAGAATCCTGCCTTTAATCCTACATTCAGCATTTAAGTTCGACCTTCCAAAATGCATCACTTCGCATTTATCCAGGTTGAACTCCATCTGCCATTTCTCAGCCCAGTTCTGCATTCTGTCAATGTCTCACTGAAGCCTGCAATAGCCCTCGATACTATCAATGGCACCTCCAACCTTTGTGTCATCAGCAAACATACTGACCCAGCCCTCAACCTCCCCTTCCAAGTCATTTATAAAAACTACAAAGAGCAAAGGCCCAAGAACAGAGCCCTGTGGGACACCACTCAGCAATGACCTCCAGGCAGAATACTTACCATCTACAACCACTCTCTGCCTTCTGTCAGCCAACCAATTCTTAATCCAGACAGCCAAATCACCCTGTATCCCATACCTCCTGACTTTATGAATGAGCCTGCCGTGGGGAACCTTATCAAATGCCTTGCTGAAGTCCATGTACACCATATCCACTGCTCGATCCTCGTCAACCTGTCTCGTGACTTCCTCAAAGGACTCAGTAAGATTTGTGAGGCATGACCTGCCCCTCACAAAGCCATGCTGACTCCCTTTAATCACGCTATGCTTTTTCAAATAGTCATAAATCCTGTCCCTCAGAATTCTTTCCAAAACCTTGCTGACCACAGACGTAAGACTGACTGGTCTGTAATTTCCAGGGATTTCCCTATTCCCTTTCTTGAAAAGAGGAACAACATTTGCCTCCCTCCAATCTTCCGGTACGACTCCCGTGGAGAGTGAGGAAGCAAAGATCTTCGCCAGCGGCTTAGCAACCTCCTTTCTCGCTTCCCGGAGCAACCTAGGATAAATCTGGTCTGGCCCTGGGAACTTATCAATCTTAATGTTTGCCAAAATTTCCAGCACATCAACTTCCTCAATCTTGATCTGTTCAAGCCTGTTTTCCTGCTCCTCAAAGTTCTCATTCACTACAAGGTCCCTTTCCTTCGTGAAAACCGAAGCAAAAAACTCATTTAGGGCTTCCCCTAACTGCTCAGACTCCACGCACAAGTTCCCTACGCTATCCCTGATCGGCCCTACCTTCTCCCTGATCATTCTCTTATTCCTCACGTATAAGTAAAATGCCTTCGGGTTCTCCCTAATCCTTCCTGCCAAGCCTTTTTCGTGCCCCCTCCTGGCCCTCCTCAGTCCACTTTTGAGCTCCTTCCAAGCAAGCCTGTAATCCTCTAAAGCTGTGCTAGACCCTTGCTTCCTCCACCTTACGTACGCTGCCTTTTTCTTTTTGACAAGAAACACCTCTACCTGTCATCCAAGGCTCCTTAATCTTACCCCTTTTTACCTGTCTCAGAGGAACAAATTTATACATCACTCGCAACAACTGCTCCTTAAACAGCCTCCGCATGTCTGCTGTGCCCTTTCTGTGGAACAATTGCTCCTAATCTGTACTTCCCAACTCCTGTCTGATAGTGTCACAGTTTCCTTTACCCCAGTTAAATATCTTCCCCTGGTAACTGTTCCTTTCCCTTTCCATGGCTATGGTAAATGTGAGGCTGTTGTGGTCACTGTCGCCAAAGTGTTCTCCCACCATGAGATCTGACACCTGTCCTGGCTCATTGCCGAGCACCAAATCCAAAAGGTCCCCTCCCCTCGTCGGCCTGTCCACATCTGACAGAGCACTCTGCTTGGGCCTTGAGGAGGATGCAGGGGTGTCTATTATTGTTTTCCTTCCTGTGGAAGGCGAACCTAAGATGAAGAATAAAAAGGAATGTGCTTATTAATTCAACATTCTCTTAGATTGCACTTTTGCATCCCTTTGAGCAATTATAAATTATCTTTTTCTCTCCACCTCTCAGTGTTACATATCTTGTGGCTTCAGCCCAGGTAGCCACAAGCTTCTCAGATCTCCGTTCTAACTAATGAGATGTTCTTTGGCAATGACCTTGGAGTTTTGGAGCCAGTGAGGGATCACTATAGATGGTATCTTCCTACACTTGTCAGGGAGGCTTGACTGTTGGTACTCAATGCAGTATACTGGGTGCTGATTGATGGGGTTGCAATAGTTGAGCAGCCTGTGTGCTTTGAGTGGAGTTTGCATTTCCATTTCACCTTGCATAGCCAACCACACTTTGGTGCTACAATCTTATTGAAAATTGCTTTCAGATCAGGTACAAGTCAATGCTATTCTCTGAGACCAAGTTTAAAGCATTTTTTATCCCTTTTATGGCAGCAAATGTGTCAGCATCCAGGATGTGCACGACCCTAATCAAATTGTGCATGTACTTATTTTGGTACTGCACTTGATTCTCCATGGTGCTGGTCACTTTACACAAGCTAAGATCAGCTCAACGTCCTATGACACAAACCCATTCATGCTGTAGACAACTTTTCCGTTCTGGAATCATGTTCAATATGAAGAGGAGGTCTATCAGTATATTCACCACTGCTCCTCAATTATTATTTTTGGTACTGACAATCTCCATTGTACCATGTTTAATTCCAACTCAACTGGGCTTGAAGATCGAGATGTTCTCTGATTCAAACTCTCCTCTCTATTTCCTGTCACCATCACCACTTTGTTCCATGGAAGTATAAGTCACTAAGTAAGAAACAGCAATATGGTGATGAATATAGCGCACTGGTGAGAGCAACAATCCTGGAGAGGCATGAAATCGCATAAGTGAGTGGATAAGTGGTGAAAATGGATAGATAGTTGATGAATTGAGCAAGTATGACAGTAGGAAGTTTCTGATTATAAACTGAGTGGGTGTAAGGAGTAATAAATTGAATCAGCTTGGCAAAGCAGCAGATGCATACAGTAGGATTGAGATCAAAATTCAATAGTACTATCCTCTCCTGACCCAATTTCATTGAATCCAGAGGAATGTGACATAATGTCCCTGCTACAGTCTCCAACCACACCTTCTTCATGCCAGCAACACTTTTATTCCTCAATAGCCCAAGTAAATGAGAATCAAGCTTCAACCATGCTACATGCACCATGAAAATTCTTTCTATCTTACTTAAACTCTTTAACCCAACTTCCTTCAAACACTGTAGATGGACTCAGGTATTGCCATGTAAGTAACACTGAACTACAGACTTTCACCATTCATCTCAAACGGTCTATTAAATGGGCGTTAACTGTATTCAGTTTGGAGAAATTAATTGGATAGTCACCTATGCTCATATATATAAGATGCTTCCTAAGCAGTGGGTGGTAATTGAAGATGCAAAAAAATGCAATGTGTCTCTTTGTGAATAGCCAGAGTTCTAATACTCACGATATCCCTCGGCAGAAACAACCCCAGATACACCCTTTCCCTAACTGCAAATGCCAGCCAAACCCCAGTTAACACCCACTTCAACTGATGAGAATGCTCTTGACAAAGACATTCTGCCACCCAAAGTATCAGCATTTCCTCTGAAACTGCACGATTCTTCATAAAAATAGTGATGATATTTAACATTTAAAATGGCCCAAATATCACATCAGCTTCAATGGAGAAGCAAGTCACTTACCAATGTCTCAAATTCCTTCTTGTCCTGAACATCTCAGCTTAAGTTCTAACGGAAATGTCATAACTCATAACAGATTTCAAACACTTCCTCCTTCCAAAAACATTTCAACAACATGCTCTCAAAACACTTATGATGATGTGAAAAATGCAATTTATTTTTAACTGCTTCCTTAAACTGGAGCTATTAGATCTCTACATTGCTGGTGCTCATTTCAAAAAGCCAGTAATGAATTGTGTTGACTTTATGAGCAGTGATCAAACAATGAATGGCAGCATTGCCTTTTAAAGTGGTGAAAGAAGCTGTTTTCTTCTCCCTATGTCACCTACAGTGGGACCAGCAGAAATTATTTCACTTATAGAAAAAAGTACAAGCTGTTAAAAAAAAGTACTCCCACTTCTTTCTCTGGATATGATCCTATGCCCAACAATGTTGAATCAGGAGTAGAAATTTCATTCATAATTACTTGATGTTATAGTCTTTCTCACAGCAAGCATATTCAACCAAATACAAGGAAAATTAAAAAGGGCAAACTGCCCAAAAGCAATATTTAATGAAATTCTGCTTTCAGAATTTCTACTTCAATATACACACAAAGACGCAATACATAGGATGGTAATACAGCATTACAATATACAATTATTTTGACCTCTTTAGTGGCTTTGGTTTGTAGTTTCTTAATTAATCAGAAGATCTCCTAAAGCAAATGATTCTCCAAAAACTGTGAAGTTTCTTGTAAATAACAAGGTGTAGAGCTGGATGAACACAGCGGGCCAAGCAGCATCAGAGGAGCAGGAAGGCTGACATTTCGGCCCTAGAAGATGCTGCTTGGCCTGCTGTGTTCATCCAGCTCTACACCTTGTTATCTCAGATTCTCCAGCACCTGTCGTTCCTACTATCTCTGAAGTTTCTTGTAGTTGACTTTCTAGAGCTTGTCTACCTGACAACCAAAGTCCTTCTCAATGAAAGAATACCCCACTTTTAAGGTATGTCGTTAATTACTTTGGCTACTTGATATTTTTAAGCTTATTCAAATTTTCAGTGGAACTTTGTTAGCTATTTCTGAGTTTAAAAGCAAACAACAAAATGGCTTCTTTATCACATGACATCTACACATTCATTTTCCAAAGACGTTTGTTGATTTTACACTCTACTTTTGTTTAGCACTTTGCAATTCACCTAGTATAGTTTAGAAGGAAGCGATCGTAATAGAGTGGAAGGCTGATAGGATCCATTCACATCTATCTTAAGGGCATTATGTTTTGATGTCCCCTTTTGTTCAGGGTGATATTAGACAGACAGGCCCCTTAGATTCTATAGTTCCTTTACCTTGAACCATCCTTAAACAAATGGATGTCTCAATTCCAGGATGACTGGGAATGTCCATCGTTGAGACTGTCTGCAGCTCAAATGCCAAAAGCCACATGATTTCCATATCTACTTTAATCAATTATTTGTTTCACTTTTTAAAAAATTAAAATCATTCACTCTAAGTTCGTAGCATTCTGGACTATGACATAAGGCATAGTTAGTGCATAAGGACCCTCTTTAAAACTGATCTATCTAGATTTGCAAAAATGAAGCACTTCTAGCTACTGCCATAAAAAGCAAGAAATAAAACATCCTTTAGATTATGCTCATGTTTCATCCGTTCTGCGAAGCAAACAGGATAGGACTTCAGATTTTATGAATAGTCTACCGTCTGACATATATGGGACTTCACCATCATATCTGCGAGTCTCCAATCCAAACTGGCAGCAAATTGACTCCACAAAAGTTTCTGTCAGACCTATTTAGATTTTGAATTTTCCCTCTGTTAGATACAGACCACAAATTTTCAAGTCTAGAAGACTTGTGAATAAGCTGTCAAAACTAGCTATTGAGGGCCATGTATTATCAAATGTTTTAACCACTCGATTCACCAGCATACATCACTGGTAAGCCTCATACTACTTGTTCATCCATGAGAACGGTGTACATTAGGGCAGTGATTAGAGAACATACGTAATAAGATGAGTTGGCCATTATACCTTTCTGCGTGCTCCAGTATTCAATAAAATCATAGCAGTGGTCTCTATTTCACTGTTCTCCTGTTCTGAAAGAGATAGGGTTACCCTGACCTTAACCCTTGGCTCCCTTTTCAATCAAAAATCTATGTAACTCTGCTTTGAACATATTCAATAACCTGCAGCCTCCAATGCTCACTGGAGAAGAGAATTTCAAACAATAACTCTATTCTTTTATACAACATGAGCGCTGCACTTCAGAAGCTTAGCTTTTATGATATACTGAGGAAACAGACCACAGATCACAGAAGAATCAAATTTCAGTTCAGAAGAAAAGTTTCATGTCAGGGGAAGGGCAGATTATGGTGTAAAGACACCAAGCTGAGAGATGTTGTGTAGAAGTTTTCCAGGTGCCAGACTGATGAGACCATCTGACCTGGACACAAGTATCAAGGCCAACTGAAATGAAAAGAGTTAGTTAAAAAAGAAATATAAGGAGTTAACATTGGAGTAATACTTCATTGGGATTGAGTAAATCTGTAAAGGACACTGCTCAGAAAAAGACAAACTTTGTTCGGCTGTTCATGTTAGCACTTTTGAAGCAAAAATATGTGCGCTTATTTTTTCCTTTTGTATAATAAGACTGTACAATTTTGTTAAAGAACATCTCTAGCTTTATGGAACTATATTCAGTCAATAATCACCAGCATTATCAACTGCAAAAGTTAAATTAATGATCTATCAAGCCAGGTTTTGCTCTGGAATCTAACTAGCTCAGAATTATCATCAGCTATCATCATAACATTAACTGGTTGTTTGAGAAATTCAAGATTTAGGGTGGATGGTGCCTTGGTTTAATGAGTGAACCATCCATAATACCTCATAGAACAAGTCTGAAGAACTTCAGCAGAGCTCCTCCAATGTCCCATACAATATCAATACATCGATCAATCACGGAAACAGATTATCCGATGATCAGACTTTTTGCTGTTTGTATCTTGCCAAATGAGAATTGGCTGCTGCATTTCCTACAGTACAAGGATGACTACACTTCAATGGCTGTAAAGAACTTGGAGATATCCCACTGTTGCAAAAGCCAGTATAAGAAGACTGGGATACAATGCAATGAGTATGACTTAGAGCATAGGGAGAAAATGAACCAGCGAGTTTTGAGAAGATTTGTAGCTCAGGTTGAGGTTCTGGATGTGAATTTGCTCGCTGAGCTGGAAGGTTCGTTTTCAGACGTTTCGTCACCATTCTAGATAACATCATCAGTGAGCCTCCGACGAAGCACTAGTGTTATGTCCCGCTTTCTATTTATCTGGTTAGGTTACCTTGGGTTGGTGATGTCATTTCCTGCGTTGGTGATGTCATTTCCTGTTCTTTTTCTCGGGGGATGGTAGATTGGCTCCAATCTACCAGGTTAGGCAGGCTGGGACAAGCTGGGCTGGTTTTGGGATGCAGTGGGGGGAGGGGAGATTTTGAAGCTGGTGAAATCCACATTGATACCTTTGGGCTGCAGGGTTCCCAAGTGGAATATGAGTTGCTGTTCCTGCAACCTCAGATGGCATCATTATGGCACTGCAGGAGGCCCAGGATGGACATGTCATCTGAGGAATGGGAGGGGGAGATGCAGGGTTCTACTTACATTTTTATTTCAGACTTTCGGCATTTTCATCTTTCTCATTTTAGACAACTAGTAATTTCACTGCTTCCAAATGCATTTTTCTTTTATAATAAAATGATTCACTACAATGGAGTTTTAATGCACAGTCTATCAATTATGATTACCAATACATATGTTATGGCATTTGGAAAGTTTTGTTTCATTCTTCAATTAACAGATCTTGTTTAAAATCAAATTCAAGTGATTTCACTAGGTTCAAATGCTAAAATTAAGAGGCTTATAAACTGACATTAAATGCGCAGAAGCATATGTCCCTTATGGCATGAATGGAATTTATTTTTCATCTAATATTTCAATCGTATTGCCCAAATAAACAAATATTGCAGATAGAAAGTAAAGACTGATCCAGATTTATTGGCACACTCTGATTCTGAAGATTACAGGGTGGAGTGGTCTTATGCTAATTATTTATTATCATCTTGGTTCCAAAGTGTCAGCACAATACCATTGCAGTTATGCATCTGGAACATGTCCATGGAATAAAGGTATGTAAAGAGCTTTTTATAGGTAAACATCAGATTACTGTCTGAAATTCAGTCACAGCCACAAGACTTCCCAGTGGGTAATTAAATAATTATAGGCTATATCTCTACACTTGTAACACAAATCCTGTGTCAAAGTTTGAGGTCTGATTTTCCCCAAGCAGCAAGGGCAGCAAACTAGCCAAGGCCCCTTCACCAATAAATTCCAAAAAGGTCAGATGACCCTTGGAAACTGCTGTGTACACTCACGCCTCACTATTCACAGGTTTGGTATCTGTGGGTCCTCATTTTTATCGCCACTGACTCATCCAGTCTGATCACACAGTTCTTAGTGGCAGATGGGAAATCCACACTGGAGCGGAATCCGGGTTTTTTTTTGTTATCCGCAGGAGGTTGTGGCCTATCCCCATGGTGACTGAGAAAAGACTCATCTGTCGTTCTCAACTTTAAGCAATCATGTCAAAATACACTTGCATAGATTCATAGAAACCCTACGGGGTGGAAACAGGCCCTTTGGCTCAACAAGTTCATGCTGGCACTCAAGCATCACACACCCAGATCCATCCCCATACAACTCACCTAATCTACATGTCCCTGATTATTATGGGCAATTTAGCATGGCCAATCTGCATAGCCTGCACATCTTTGGACTGAGTGAGGAAACCGGGGCACCCGGAGAAAACCCACGCAGACGTGGGGAGAACGTGCGAACTGCACAGATGGTGGAATTGAATCCAGGTCCCTGCTGCTGTGAGTGAGGAGTGCTAAAACTTATACCACCTACTAGAGAGAGTAGCAGACACGAAAATATAGCAAACCATTCAACTCTTAGAATATATTACACTCATTCATCATGCACAACTACTTAATTTCCCAGTCTATAAGCGAAACTAATATAATCAATATCTATAATTTAATAGAATTGTTGGTGTATTTGCTTTTACTGTAACCGTAACTCAACCTGATGTGACTTATTATCCAGACGCAAAATGATTTTTGCTTGTCCTTCACACCAAAGTATGTTGAACAAAAATATCATTTCACAAGAAATTACGAGCCAAAATGTTTTTCTTCTTCTATCCTACACATGTTTAGCTAATCTATCCAATTTCCATCTTTCTGTTTCGGTAACTTCTTTCTTTAGCTGGAATCTCTTTCCTCAACGTATCGGAGTACCTTAAACTTTGACAGGCAGCCCCAATTAATTGTTGGGACAGAGATATTGACAGATTAGTCTCAATCAAAGACCTTAATTACTTTGCTCCACCAGTGGATTCTGCAACCAGAAAATTTCCATTTCTTTGTAGCTGCTACTATGGTTCTCACTTTGGAGTGTCAGTGCTATATCTTTCCCCTTGCCAGGTTTTCCTGTTCAAGCAGCTGGCCTACATGACATTAATGGAATTCTTCTACAATCTTCACTAGATACAAGAATGTACTTTTAGAATACATCTCTTGACAACTCTATTCACATATTATTCCACTGTTACCACTTGGTGGTTTTTCACCATGACTATGACCAGTACTGAACACAACTTTCACGTCCAATACTACTGACATCAGGTTTAAGCAAACTAAATCCTGTCATTGAAGGTTTTAAGTACTAGCTTGTGAGATGACTAATCTATTGTAAATTGTGGGGCTATCCTGGAAAAGAACAGAAAGTTATCTAGCTTGTGTCGAAAAGAAATGTGAATTATTGCAATTTGTGAATTTGCAATTTGATTGTGAAAGACCCTAGATAATATGATCGTACTACAATGACAGTGTGTTTGATTCCATTCTCACTAAGAAATTATCCAAAGTTTTCTAATGTAAACTTAAGACCAACATCTGACACTTACACTGCTGATAAGCCATGAACTGCAAATCAGCTTCCCAAAACCGACACATATAGTTTAGGCCATAAAATCAACGTTCATTCCCATGCTATAACTATTGACTAAAAACACTGTTTTCTTTCCTTTTCAAAGAAATTAAAAACAAGTGAGTTCCCATGGTTTTCTAGAGTTTCACTTTAGAATTTAAACAAATTTAGGCAGAAAATTTTTCATTCCAAAACACACTACCAACATTTCACCAATTTTTCAATATCTCAGTCTAATTTAGAAACAAAAATAACTTCTTGCTCCTGCTTTCACTTTTACGTGCTCCTAATGGTATTTCTGTAACATTCACTGGTGAATTAATGATTCATAATCCCAAAGGCAACAACCTTGATCTACATTCAGTTTATTTTATATGCCTGTAATTCTCATCATTATACTGTTTAGGTCAGGCATTCATATTGCAATTCATAATGAGCACTTTACTGAGCATTACTCATTGCAGGTTACTTCATTAATTAATCTTCCAGACACAGGCATATCAGTCATGTAGCCAAACCAGTTCACAAGTGGCTAAGAATGAATTGCTCCTCACAGGAAATATTTGTAAGAACATCTGCATAAGCATGCTCAGCTAACTTACAATCATATAATTAGGCCAACAAAATCAACACCTTGTTCAAAAAAAAATCTGTTGAGTCAGTGATAATGGGAACTGCAGATGCTGGAGAATCCAAGACAACAAAGTGTGAAGCTGGATGAACACAGCAGGCCAAGCAGCATCTCAGGAGCACAAAAGCTGACGTTTTGGGCCTAGACCCTTCATCAGAGAGGGGGATGGGGAGAGGGAACTGGAATAAATAGGGAGAGAGGGGGAGGTGGACCAAAGATGGAGAGAAAACAAGATAGGTGGAGAGGAGAGTGTAGGTGGGGAGGTAGGGAGGGGATAGTTCAGTCCAGGGAAGACGGACAGGTCAAGGAGGCGGGATGAGGTGGTAGGTAGGAAATGGAGGTGCGGCTTGGGGTGGGAGGAAGGGATAGGTGAGAGGAAGAACAGGTTAGGAAGGCAGAGATAGGCTGGGCTGGTTTTGGGATGCAGTGGCGGGGAGGGGAAGAGCTGGGCTGGTTGTGTGGTGCAGTGAGGGGAGGGGACGAACTGGGCTGGTTTTGGGATGCGGTGGGGGAAGGGGAGATTTTGAAGCTGGTGAAGTCCACATTGATTCCATTGGGCAGCAGGGTTCCCAAGCAGAATATGAGTTGCTGTTCCTGCAACCTTCGGGTGGCATCATTGTGGCACTGCAGGAGGCCCATGATGGACATGTCATCTAAAGAATGGGAGGGGGAGTTGAAATGGTTTCTAACCCCACCATACCCGGCACCTTCCCCTGCAACCGCAGGAAATACTACACTTGCCCCCACACCTCCTCCCTCACCCCTATCCCAGGCCCCAAGATGACTTTCCATATTAAGCAGAGGTTCACCTGCACATCTGCCAATGTGGTATACTGTATCCATTGTACCCGGTGTGGCTTCCTCTACATTGGGGAAACCAAGCGGAGGCTTGGGGACCGCTTTGCAGCACACCTCCGCTTGGTTCGCAAGAAACATCTGCACCTCCCAGTCGCGAATCGTAATCTGTCAGTCTCACTTGGATAACTGTTTCCTTGAAAGGCATGCTGACTGCATCTTTCATTTTCCTTTAGTCTTGATTGTGGACTGTGATGGGAAGGAATTGCTGCACTTCCAAACAAATGTTACTAGAATAGTGTGGTGTGTGCGTGCATAGAGTGATATGATGTGTAGAGCAATAGACTGCTGATAGGTTTGTGCAGCTGTTAATATCAAAAGTCATAGGCTTGATGACAACTTTCTGATCGGCTCCTGGGCAGCTTAACTGTTTATTGTACATGGGAAGAAACATCTGGACTACTAAAGAAGCAGGTGCTGTATTGTCATCTTTGTTGTAAAAGTAAAATGTTATTTATTGCAGTAAGCTGTTGTCTTTAGTCAGTAACTCGAAAACTTTACAATTAGTGTATCAATCATCCTGTATCTACAGCCAACAAGTAGAAGAATCCAGAAGGGAAATTAATGAACGAAACATCTTGGGAAGAAAAAGGAACAGCTCATCAAATCCCATGGACTGCTGCTAAACTTGTTTTTCCACAGAATTTTCTCCTCTGGCCATAACAGCAGTGTTTGTCAGAACGTACGTCAAGATTTTGAAAGGGGGTTTAAGTTTCAGCTAGTAAAGTTATGTATTGATAAATCATAGTTTTGTTTTGCCCATTGTTGCTATTTATTTAAAAACCAAAAGAACGGCAGATGCTGTAAATCAGGGATAAAAACAAAGTTGCTGGAAAAGCTCAGCAGGTCTGGCAGCGTCTGTGAACGGAAGAAAACAGAGTTAACGTTTCGGGTCCGGTGACCCTTCCTCAGAACTCAGACCCATACTGAGGAAGGGTCACTGGACCCAAAACGTTAAGTCTTGTTTTTTTCTGTTCAGATGTTGCCAGAACTGCTGAGCTTTTCCAGCAACTTTGTTTTTGTTGCTATTTATTTAAGTGTAACAAATAGCAGTTCTTGTTAAATACAAGAACCTAGTCGGTGTCTTCTGTTAAGCTGAGTCCATCAGACAGGCACACTGGGGACTTTGAGTGCTTTGTTTAAATCATTAAGTTTTGTAATAACCCAGAGAAAAGTGGGACTTGAATATCAGCTTTTCAAGTGGGTGTAACAATACAACTCTCAGTGCAATTCATTTTTTAGTTATGCTGTAATAGGAGTCTGAAATGGGTGTTTTACATATTTCATTGTACTGAAGTCTCTTGTAAATGATGGGTAGACATTACATCAGAAGTATGTGGCTACGTCTTGAAGCAAGTATTTACTTTACACCCATCTCCCTTTTATTCATTTGCAGCCAACTACTAAATGCTTCTTTGAAACTGTACCTGTTTTCTTTGTTGCTCTTGAATTCCTTCATTGTTCCCAAATATGCCTCTTGTCACTTATTTCATGTAATTACAAATCATGTTGGCTCATCAAGATATATATGAACATGAAGTGCACACAGAGCAATCTTTCAAACCAAACATCCTCAAAATGAACTTTAGAAATTTCAAGAAAAGGTCTAATTTCTCAAATAAAATGTGAAAGAATGCCAAACTAACCTTGTTGCCATTTTTCTGTTGTGTACTGTGCTGAGAAAGATTCACATGCAGAACTCAACTGCAAGCAGTCATGTTGAAGCATACTTCTGGAGCACCACCACCCAGCAGGGTTCACCCTCAGGCCACCCGGACTTGGGGCTACATCATCATTCCTTCACTGTCACTGAGTGGTGGTCCTGAAACTTCTCTTCTAGCAGCAATGGGTGTGCTTACAATAAGTGGACTGTAGCAGTTTACTATGACAATTTACCTTGTGACTCCTTGTGGACAATTAAGGATTGCCCAGCAATGGCATTCAAATCCAATGAAAATATAAAACAAGCATTCCCAAGGTTGATTGCAATTCTGTCCCAGTTAATTTGTTGATTGAGGAATAAATGTCAGCCACTTACTTCATCAGATACAACCCATTTCTCTTCATGTAGTGCAAAGGTATTTTTAAGAATCTATAAGCACTGGTGAAAGTGTCAATTCAGAAAATCACTGTCATCTTTTCATTGCAACTTACATTTCCAGACTCTCAGAACCCAACAATGTTTTGAATAATTCCAGACATGCTGGTCACAAAATAGCACTGGATAACCGATTACTTGTTGCTGGGGGCTTTTAAAATTATTTGATGCAATGTGGCCATTACTGGAAAGGCCAGCTTTTGTTGCTCATCCTTAGTTGCCCTCGAGAAAGAGGTAGAGAGCTGTGTCCTTGGAGCATTACAGTCTGTCTGGAGTAGGTGTACCCACAGTGCTGGTAGGAACGGTGACTTACAATTCTGACTCAGCAGCAGGTAGGGGAATGAGGAGGTCACTTCAGACTTATATACAGGACGATATACAGGTCTGGAGAAAGCGCGGTGGACGGCAGTCTGGATGACAGAGGGTGAGGAAGAGCATTGTTTGAAAAAGATGGACATTCAGGATGTTTGGGTGTGGAACGTCTCCTCGTCAAAGCAGATGCGATGCAGATGGAGGTATTGGGAAAATGGGATGGAATTTTTGCAACATACAGGATGGGAGGAGGTGTAATCGAGGCATCTATGAGAGTCTATGGGTTAATAGTAAAAGTCAGTCTGTAAAACAGTCACCAGAAATGGAATCGGAGAGGTCAAGAAAGAGGAGGGAGGTGTCAGAGATAGACCAAGTGAATCTGAGGACGGGATGGAAGTTGTTAGAGAAGACCTGCTCTATTTGGCCTGGGCACAGGATGGAGCACCAATGCAACAGTGGAAAAGTTGGGGAACAATACCAGTGTATGTACTGAAGAGGGATTGTTCGACTGTGTCCAATTTTGGGCCCCACACCTCAGGAAGGACATACTGGCCCTGGAGCGTGTCCAGCGGAGATTCACACGGATGATCCCTGGAATGGTAGGTTTAACATATGATGAACGGCTAAGGATCCTGGGATTGTACTCATTAGAAGGTTGAGGGGAGATCTAATAGAAACTTACAAGATAATCTATGGTTTAGAAGGGGTGGGCGCTAGGAAGTTGTTTCCGTTAGGCGGGGAGACTAGGACCTGTGGGCACAGCCTAAAAATTAGAGGGGGTAAATTTAAAATGGAAATGAGACGACATTTCTTCAGCCAGAGAGTGGTGGGCTTGTGGAATTCATTGCCGCAGGGTGCAGTGGAGGCCGGGATGTTGGATGCCTTCAAGGCAGAGATCGACAAATTCTTGATCGCACAAGGAATCAAGGGCTACGGGGAGAGTGCAGGGAAGTGGAGTTGAAATACCCATCAGCCATGATTTAAATGGCGGAGTGGACTTGATGGGCCGAATGGCCTTACTTCCACTCCTATGTCTTGTGGTCTTATGGACATAACCAACAAACAGACAGGCATAGCTGGGGCCCATCTGAGTGCCCATGGAAACCCCCAGGAACAGATGACAGTTACATTCCCATTGCATGGCATAAATGTGGCATAATGTTTCTCCATTGCTTCATCTTGACATGAAGATGACTATGTTGATTATCTTAGACTCTTGGTAGGGTTCTGGTAGTACACAGATGATTGCTAAGGCTATGGTACCCCCAGAGGTCTCTCTACAAAGATAATAAGATAACACAACTGAGTGTGTTGCCAGCTCAAGATTTCCCCTTCTGATATCTTACCCCAGCTACAGATGCATATTTGCTTTTGAACAAGGCCACGTTTTCTATCTCAGCCACCACTCCAAGTGTTGCCTCCTTTTCACGACGGATGCGCAATCCGTTTACAAGCCCATTAACCATCAGAATGGTCTCAGGACTTTCCATTTCTTCCTGGAAAAAAGGCCTGAACGATCCCATCTACCACCACCCTCCTCCATCTGGTCAAGCCTGTCCTCACCTTGAGCAATTTTAATTCAGCCAACTTTGTTCAGGTCAACGATGTGGCTTTGGGTACCTGCATAGCACCTGTCTCCTTATTAGGTACTTGGAATATTCCTTGTTTGAATCCTATTTCAGCCCCCATGGACAACTCCTTTTCTAGTACTTTAATGACATCATCAGTGCTGCTTCCCTCTCTTGTCCAAAATTGGAAACGTTTATCTGTTTCACTTCTAATTTCAACCCCGCTCTCAATTTGACCTGGTCTGTCTCTGATTTCTTCCATCCATTCCTTGTCATCTCTTTTTCCATTGCTGGGGATAGGCTAGCCACCCCTATTGACTGCAAACCCACCGCCTCACAGTTACCTTGACTACACATTCTTATACCCTGCTGCTTGTAAAGTCTCTATTCCATCCTCCAGTTCCTTCATCTCCATCACATCTGTTGCAATGATGCCAACTTCAATAAGGAGATTCCAAAATGTCCAACTTCTTCCTCAATCAAGGATTCCTCATCATGTGGTTAACAGGGCCCTCAGTTGTGTCCAGCTCATCTTCCCAACGTCTGCCCTCACCCACTCTCTCCCCACAACAATGGTAGGATCCCCCTTGTCCTCGCCTACCATCAGAACAGCTTTCACATCCAAAGGATCATTAGCCACTGTTTCCATCACGTCCAGCAGATGCCACGATGCGAGAGATATTCTCCTCCCCTCCCTTGTCAGTAGTCTGCAGGGATCAATCCCTCCAGGACACCTTGATCCACTTCTATAACCTTCCCAACACCTCTCTACATCGCCACAGCACCTTCCCGTGTGATCATAGAAGATGTAACACATGCCTGCTTTCCTCCTCCCTCTTCACTATACAAGGCCCCAGGCACACCTTCCAGGTGAAGCAGCGACTTACCTGCACTTCACTTAAACTAGTCTACTGTATTCATTGCTCACAGTGTGGTGCCCTTTACAGTAGGGAGATGAAACACAGACTGGGCGACCGCTTTGCGGAACACCTACAAGTCTACCTGTAAAAATGTTGCCGGTCATTTCGACACACCACCCTGTTCCCTGGCCAGCAGCTTTGTCTCGGGCATGCTGCAGTGCTCCAGCAAAGCTCAGCACAAGCTGGAAGAACAACATCTCATTTTCAGCTTGGGAACTCTACACCCTTCTGGACTAAATACCAAATTCAACAATTCTAAGGCACCTTCTCCTATGTCCCTACCCCAACTCCCGTACACAGGACCTTGTCATCACAAGGGCTGCCACCAGAAACAACTCTATTGGTCCCCATTAGCAGCTATTCACTTTCCCAAACTGACCTTTATCCACTCCTTTGTCTGCCCAACTGTTTTACTCTCTCTGTCACTCTCTCTCTATCTGGACTCTAACCCCAACTGTTATTTACTCTTTACTCCTCCCTCCACCCCATCTTCAGCACGTATACTAACCTTTTCCCAGTTGCAATCAGTTCAAACAAGAGTCACTGGACCCGAAACAATAACTTTGTGTTTTCTACACAGATGCTGCCAGACCGGAGTTGTTCCAGCAATTTCTGTTTTTGTTTCTTTCCTTCCAATTAAAGCTGAAATCCTGAATAAGATGCTCCCAGGACGCAATATCAAAATCAAAACTCTGAACTAAAGCCTTCAGAGAGTCCTTGTCGTGTTTCCTTCAAACATCCCGAGCGTGTACTCTAGGCCGAAGTTTTAAACAGACGATCACAGTAAACACATGACACATCTCAGGACATTCTGAAAATCTTTAAGTTTGTCCCTGGAGACCTCGGTCTTTATTGGAGTTGTCTCAGATTCAGCAGCTTTTCATCCATGCAATGTCTGAAGTACCATCATGCAAGGCAAATATGGCAGAGAAAAACATATGGAGAGTTGGCATGAGCACACAGCTCTAGCTATGTTAGTGAGTGGTAGTAGGGTCAGAAGACTCACCAACATCCTGCACAAGTGACAGCGATGGTACTTTCCACTTGTCAGCCCAAGCCTGAATGTTGCCCAAGTCTCGTTGCATGTTAGAATAAACTGTTTCATTTACTGAGGAGTCACAACTGGTGCTGAATGTTGTGCAACCATCAGCAAACATCTTGACTTTTCTGATCTTCTGATGAAACTAAGGTCAGTGATGAAACAGTTGAAATTATTTGGGTCAAAGACATTACCTTGATGAATTTCTGCCGCAAAATCCTGCGACAGATATGATTGATTCCCAAAAACCATCTTCCCCTGTGTTGGATATGACTCCAAGCAGTTAAGAAATTCCCCCAGATTCAGTTTTGCTATGGTTCTTTGATGCCACGTTCAGTCAAACACAGGCTTAATGTCAAGTTCAGTCACTCTTGTCTCAAGGGACAAAAGACAATGAAGAGGAATCAAGGAATATAGCCTTGCAGAACAGAAAAGTTGGAGGTATCTTTGTATTCCTGCATCATCCCAGAACAGTGAGAAAATCATCTCAAGGCAACAGGATCCAACAACAGTCCAATCATATCTTGTACAATGAATCCCTAAACTAGTTTTTTACCATATTAATTCAAGTCAATACCCCTATAGAACTAAGGGAATGGAAATGACTGTCATGCCTGGGGGAAGTGAGAGAAAATAATGCTTTAAATGGGCATAGGAGACAAGGTATGGTTGACAGGGAAATGTCACAGTGAAAACAGGGCCAAAGGTTTGACTGTTGGGGTTTTGAAAGTGCAGATGTAGTGACGCTGTTTCTTTTATGTGCACAAAGAAGCACATTGGGGAGTTTGGGCAAATATGGATAAATGGCATGGTACTTGGAAAGGCAATGGACAATGAGGATTTAAAATAAGTGGTTGGAGGCAAACAACAAAGTGAGATACTCAAAAGGGTGGCATGGTGGCTTAATGGTTAGCATTGCTGCCTCACAGCACCAGAGACCCAGGTTCAATACCATCCTCAAGTGTTTGCACATTCTCCTATTTCTGTGTGGGTTTCTGCCAGGTGCTCCAGTTTCCTTCTACAGTCCAAAGATGTGCAGGTTAGGTGGATTGCCATGCTAAACGGTCCATAGTATCCAGGGATGTGTAGGTTGGGTGGGTTAACCATGGTAAATGTGGGTTTAGAGCAAAGAGTAGGGGGTTGGGTCTGGGTGGGATGCCCTTCAGAGAGTAGGTGCGGACACATTTGGCCAAATGGCCTCTTACACACAGTAGGGATTCTGTGAAAAAGGAAGGGTTAAACAAATTTGGGGATGGACTAAAAAAGTGATCTGATGATCACAGCCACATCACCACATGTCCAGTCAGGTCATGTGATGGAAGACATTGCCAAGTGTATTACATGTAAAACAAAACTTTTTGTTGTACCTATGTACATATGACAATACCAATCAAATCAAATAAAACAGTGGAAGACTTCACTTGGAGGGGAGCTTTCATTATCCTTTAGCTAGGTTTCTGCATGGACTATGACGTACATATAATCAGCAACTTTAAGATCATAATGACATGGGCTTTGTTCACAAGTAAATGGTCATACCGGAGAAGAACAGGGACAACTGATCTATTGGCAAAGCACACAGGATCAGCACTAGGAGAGATGATGCTTAATACAGAAGAACTTAGGAAGACTAGCCCCAAGCTGAGACACTAGGACACAAAATTAAAAATTAACTAAAAAGAAACCTAGCCATACACAGACAAGGTGGAAGGTATTCCTGCTACATTTTATTCCTTTCACTATTTGTGACACCAGGTAAACCAAATGGTATTTGGTTACCATTCAAATGGTAGCCTGGAACTTGTTGTGAGGAGTTAGATAAATTATCTAAAAGCTCAGTTTCCTCTCTTATTTGATTATGTGTCAATATCTCTCAATTGTTTCTGTTCGAAACAAAACGTCACAAACGCACAAATTATACCATAATAATTCTGATACCTTTACAATGTAAAGGTTTAATTTTACTATAATCCCCTAATTAAAGAAAATCAAATAAACAGGAGTGGTAATTGCAACTTCAGTTTGCCAAGGTACTTGTATTTCTCAAGAAGGTTACCAGATGTACGTAACTTCGAATTGAATATCTGGTGGCACCAGCTGAACACTCTTTTATGAATGAAACAAGTGTTTGAATGTGTACTTAGGAATTTCAGGGGACTCTGCGTGGGTTAAAAATATTACAAACAAACAGATGTCTGTAATTAAACAAAAAGACATGCCCGATACTAATGCAGATTCCCCACAGTGCGCTTGTGATCATGCCATATCCACAGAAATGTCTACCACAAGAAGATTAAATGTATTCTTCATTCATCTGCCTGTAACTGTTTAAAACACATAACAAATAATGCCAATGAGTCACAATTTAACCATAAACATGCTCTTAATAGTTTTATTGGCAGATACAAGCTGTGGAGAGCTGGCACATTAGCAAAATAAAGCTCAGAGCCTGCACTTCACATTCCTTTTGTTTCACTTATGGCTATTAGAAGTGAACAATCTTCGATATCAGTGCCAGCACTGTTGCCATCATTATGGGATTCATTTTACGAGCTCACATCATTGCAACTGGTCCAACTGAGTGTGATTTGACAACTGGCACACGTGCCTGCTACTTTATTTCAGATGAAAAACTGATGTAGGTGCGGAGGGTCTATTGGGTGCAAGGGCCAATGCATATGTCCACTTTCACAACCTGCTCTGCCAGCAAGCAAAGCTCTCCCATCCTTTATCACTGTTACTGTGTCACCCCCAAACCACTTCTTTCCAAAATCTCTCTGATTCTGACTTCCCATCCATTTTGGAACTCATGCCTCCTTTAAGTCCCACCTCTAAGCAAAATTTTGGTTATCGTACCACTACACTCCAGCAAAATCTTTGTTTCTTTGCTCCGTTGGGTCCATTTCTTCCGTGGATTGTGACTTTCTAAACTAAAGGCATGCAAAGTATTGATCCAAATAGTACATGAAACTGGGTAGAAATGGAAATAGAACAAAATGAAATAGCTACTTACAAGATTTTCATTACTTTACAGATTTTGTAACTGCAGAAAATTGGTTTTTCACCAGCTGTATTGAGAGAAGAGTTAGTGAACAAGGTGGGAGTGTAGATTAGAACATTGACGGGCTGGTGGTAATGTCACTGGACAGACAATCCAGACGTCTGGGTTAACGTCTTCCCATGACCATTACTGTCTAAAAGTAAAAGGCAGCACTTACACCACTTTCTGCAAGGTTTCCTCTGAGCCACTCATTTCTCTGATTTGGGAATATATCGCCATTCCTTCAATGGGAGAAAATCCTAGAACTCACCCACCCTACTCCCTCCATTGTGGGTGCATGTACGTCAAATGGACTGTAGATTATCAAGTAGGCAGCTCACCACCACTTTCTCGAAAGCAACTAGGGACTAACATTAAATACTGGCCCGGCTGTGGATGCCAACAACCAAAGAATGAATTTTTAAAAATGTTCTAGGCACACGGCTTGAAATCCCATCACAACAGCTGGTTTGACTGAAATTCAATAAGTGAATCTAGAATTAAAAACTTGCCCAATGGGATTCATGAAACCATGGATAATTGTCGTAAAGTCCAACTAAGTTACAAATGTACTCTAGGTAAGACAATCTACCACCTTGATGTAATCTGGTCTACATGTGACACTGGACCCACAACCGTGTGCTTTGACTTGTACAAGCCAATCAGCTGCATAAAAATTCTCTAAGTCTAACAAGGAATTAAAGTAGACAGGCCATCTGGCTCGGAAACTTACCCAGCCTTGTTGACTTTGTAAAATACTCCTTACTACTATCTGGGGACTCATGCTAAAATTGGGAGGGTTGTCCAATAGACCAGTCAAAAAATAGCTTGACATACTCATTGAATCACAACTTATGATGAAACACACTACCAACATCATTTCACAAGAGAAGGAGCAGTGTAGTTTGTAATTAAAAAGGTGCTCTGAATGACGACTCTAAATAAAGTCTCTCAGCATCAGTTCCAAAGTGGACAAGCAAACCTTCTATTAATTACACCACATCAGCTGGAAGATATCTGGTTAAGAGATATTAATGTCCACTGATGGAAGAGGAGATGTGGGCATCAGCAGCCATCTGTAACCACATAGCCTGGCATATCCTTTACTTTATCATTAAGACCAAGCCAATATAATTATGCCTGACTCAAAGTAGAGTACAGGAGGGCATGCCTGAAGCAACCCCAGGCATACCTAAAACACAAGTGTCAATCTGATGAAGCTACAACACAGGACAAACAAAGGAACTAGCATGCCATAGACAGATCTTGGTGATCCATCAACCTATGGATCCAGATCTATGTGGTCCTGAATGGAGGTGGCCATTAGATAAGTCAGCAGTATAGGAGACTTCATAAATATCTATATCATCAATGATGGGGTGGGTCTCAACACATCAGTACAAAAGGTAAGGGTGAAGCATTTGTCAAGCAGATATGGTCCACTTCTGAAGCCCCAAGCCAGTTTTTAGCCAATTTGATTCTCTCCATCCAACAGCAAGAAATGGTTGAAAGCAAATTTATGAGGGTCATAGATAAGGTAAATAGGTCAAATTCTTTCAAACAAGATGGCAGCTTCAGAGTAGCAGGGACACGTGCAAACTCCTAAGCCCAGGGCTTTTCCGCTCCCTGTTTTCTTTCTTTTCTTTTTGCTTCCTCTTTTTCTTTTTCACCTTTTCTTTTTCTTCATTTTTTCTTTTCTTTAAGGCCTTTTGTGATGGGTTCATTGGAAGCATCGGCACAGCAGCTGTTTGGGAGAATGGCGGCAGCCTCCTGGCAGTCTGAGATGGTAGATGCTGTTCTACCCAGGATCCCCTTGGTAATCAGAGGCAATGGCAGCACAGCACTGGCAGCAAGAGCAGGCCGTGCACAGAACAGCAGCAGCCTCCCAGAGGCTGAACTGTGGCTCCTCCCAGTGGTTGGAGGTTTCAGTGGCAGGAAGGACACTCTCCCAGCGTTCAGGGCCGGCAGCAGTGGCATCAGTGGCAAATCTCCAGCGATCAGAGCGTCAGTGTTAGCAGTAGCAAGAACATGGTTTCACCCAGCGATCGATCAAGATTCACAGACTGATTAAGACTTTGGGCTGCAGATAGACCCATGTGCCAGCATCAGTGTTTCCAAAAAGTTTTATGCAGATTAGACTTAGACTTTAATATCTGGATGTTTTTCTTACATTTCGGTTTTCTTTTCATGCTGCTTTATTTTTAATATTCTGGTTTTGCAACAAAGATAGCACCAGAGATCAGCAACTTTGCACACTTTTCACTACACTCATATTTCTAAAGTTGAATACACATGACAATAAAATCTAATTCTAATTCTAAATCTAAATCCAAACCAGGCAATTAGACCTCCAACAGTAAACTCTCAAACATCAGATAAGAGATGGAAGAAGTTATCAATACTACCATGAAATCGCACTTAGTCAGCAACAACATCCTCACCACTCAGTTTTGGTTCCAACAGATCAGCTCCTGACCTCCACTAGAGTCTTGGTCCAAACATGGGCACAAGATCAGAAGTGCATATGTAAGGTGAGATTGGTCTTCCATCAAGGCTGCAGTTAACTGAGCACAGATCAAGGAGTCCAAACAAGATTAGAGACAATGGGAATCGATGCAAAACACTCCATTGATTGAAATCATTATAGCATAAAGGTTATCATTGTTGAAAACCAATCATCTCAGGCCTAGGTCTTTGCAGAAGTTCCTCAACACAATGCCTTAAGGCCCAAGCACCTTCAAACATTTCATCAATGACCCTCTTGACAGGCACCACATTTACAAACATCGATTGCCTCCACCACCAATGCTCAGTAACAGCAGTATATACCATTTACAACATTATCTGCAAGATCACCAAGGACTAATAATGTTGGAAACCTGAGGTCAAGTCCCAATACAGCAATTTGTGAATTCAATTCAGTTAATTAAATAAAAGTCTGGAATTAAAAAACCGACCATCAACAACAATGACCACAAAACTTTTAAATTGTTGTACCTACAAATTGCTGTACAACCTTACTCACTGTAGTCTACATGTAGCTCCAAACCCTCATCAATGTGCTTCTTTCTTAATTGCATTCAAAATGGCATAGGCAAGCCAAAAACAAAGCAGCACTGGATTGAGCCTTCGTTATTCATCCAGTGCTTAGGAGCATTGATTACATGGGAGTGGAATCTCCAGAGGTTTTGTTTGGCTGCTCTGCTGAAAGTATGCAATTATCTTGTAAACCTGATGTAAAACCCAAAATGTCTACAAGTTATCTGTGTCTCTTCTTCCAAGTTATGACAGATGCATGGGAGAACACCCTGTCTATTATTACTAACACAAAATTAAAATACTGTAGATGTTGGAAATCTGAAGTCAACAAAAAAATTGTTGGAAATGCTTGGCAGGTCAGGCAGCATCTGTAGTCAGAAAGTGGGTTAATATTTCAGGCTTTTCTTCAAAACTTAGGAAAGATAGAAATGTATGCAGAGCAAGTGGAATGGGAACAGCGTGGAGGGTGAGGTTGATTTAATAAAAGGTTTTATAATGCAACAGCCAAACAGATTGGCAATGGGTATTAATTAGGAAATATAGTTCACATCCAAATGAGGCATAAATGGTTACATGCCAATCAGCTGAATGCAACACGAGAGAATAAGTTCAACCCAATAAAACAAAAAAGAACAAAATAATGGTAAATCAGAGATAATGGGCACTGCAGATGCTAGAGAATCCGAGATAACAAAGTGTGAAGCTGGATGAACATAGCAGGCCAAGCAGCATCTCAGGAGCACAGCGTCTGATGTTTCCGGCCTAGACGCTAACAGTAGATGTTATTGTTTATGTTTATTCTATGCAGCCACCAGAAGGCTGCAGACTAAGTGCTTTCAAGTTTGTGTTGAGTCTCAATAGAATACTGTAGCAGGTCATGGGCAGGGAGATTGAAGAACAGCAGCAAGGTGAGCAATTAAAATGACAAACAACCAGAAGACCAGGATCTTGGCTGCAGGTAGAAGTTGTGTTCTGCAAAGCAGTCACCTGGAGTGTACGCCGTCTCTGCAACGTAGAGCAGACAAATTGTGACTGCAAATACAACATACTGAAGTGCAAATAATTCACTTACTCACTTGGAAAGGAGGGTTTGGGGCCTTAGTCAATGAGAAGGGAGAAGGTGAAATGAAGGTGTTGTAACTCCTAAATTTTCATGTAAAGACACTGTGCAGAGAGAAAGGGACATCAGGGTGACTGAGGCATGAATTAGGATCATAGAACTTTTAGAGATGGAAAAGCAGCCCTTTTCCCTGACATATCCACGCATTTAGCATCCATTGTATTCTAATCCCATTTTTGTAGAGCCAGGCTTGCAGCCTTGTATGCTATATTGTTTCAAGTATTCATCTAAACAGTTCTTAAATGTTTTGAAGGTCCCCATTCCCACCACGCTTCAAGGCAGTGAGTTCCAAATACCCACAACCTCCTGGGTTAATATTTGATGAGAGTTAATGGGAGCTGCAGATGCTGGAGAATCCAAGTTAACAAAGTATGGAGCTGGATGAACACATCAGGCCAAATTGTGCTCCTAAGATGCTGCTTGGCCTGCTGTGTTCATCCAGCCCCACACTTTGTTACCTCCTGGGTTAGTTATATTTTTCCCTCAAATACCATCTAAAGTTTTTGCTCCTTACCATGAAACTGCGCTCCCTATCAACCCTATCTATGCCCCTCGTAAATTTGTACATCTCAGTCAGGTTCCCCCTTCAGCTTTCTCTGCTCTAATGAAAACCACCCAGCCTATCAAGTCTCCCTTCATAGCTAAATGGCTTCAGCTGGGAAGCACTGTGGTGACTCGCTTCTGCATCCTCTCTAAGTCAATCACATTTTTCCCATATCGTGGCAGTCAGAACTGCCCACACTACTCCAACTGTGGTGCAACTTTATATGCATCTCCATCATAACCTTCTTGTATACAAATCCTTGCCTTTATTAGTCAATCCCATACACCTTCTTATATATCCCATATACTTCCTGCTCCCTTCAAGGATCTATGGACATGTGTGATCCAAAATTCCTCTGGCACTCTGCACTTCCTAGGAACAGTGTATCATAAAATGTGCAGTTCTCTCCACTGAAAGGGGAAGACAGTCGGTGATATGTTTGATTGTGGTATTGCGCTGGAGATGGGGGGGATAAAAATCACGTAAGTTGAACTCTTGAAGACAAAAATGCATAGCGTAGAAAGCGTGGGCAAGGGATGACACAACTTCTGGAAAGAATGACAGCAGAAGTACATGAAATGGATTGGACCTGATGAGCCTGTCAACAACTCTAGGTATGTAGCACTGAGGTGGAAGATTGCACTTTCTGAACAGATGTGACAGAGAAAAAAACTTGAAGAATGAAATGAAATTCAGAGAATCAGCAAAGTGTGAGCAACTATTGCTAAAGTAGCTGTGGTTTGTAGTGAACTTCAGAAGGAAACAGAATTTGAGGATAGGAAGAATAAAAGATGAACTACGTGATGATGGGGGAAGAGTAGAAAATTTTGAAACAGTCAACTAATGTTTCCAACTGACGTGAGACCAGGTGATAATGCAACAATGTCATTAATGTACTGACAAACTAAAGGGGGCAGATCCCAGAGCAGGAGAGGAGTAATGAGTATTCCACATATCCTAAAAGCAGCAAGCACAGATAGGAGCCATGCCCATCACCTCTTGTTTGCAGAAAATGAGAGGATTTGAAGAAGTTCTTCACAATGAGGACAAACTCAGTCATGCCTCTTTTATTAACGCATTCATTCAGGCAGGAGGCTGGCCAGGCAGCATCTGGAGGAGAAATCAACATTTCAGGTACCCTTTTTCAGGTCCCGCAATGTTGGCTTCTCCTTTAGACACTGCCTGGCTTGTTGTACTTTTCCAGCCTCCTGTTTGTCTACACTGGATTCCAGCATCAGCAATTCTGTGTCTCTAACGATGTTGTATTCAGGTTGCTACACGGCCATTTACACCTCACTTGAAATCAACTTTTGTTTCTTTACTGTAGGCATTACTCTCTCAGGATCTGAATTGTGAAATATTTTGTTAATTAATCAATTCCATCTCCACCAATCACAGACCTTCTCTTTTGTTTGTTCTGCCTCTTTCTCTTCCATTACTTAAAAATTCTTGCAATCATTTCTTTCTTCACAAGAAGAATGGAAATAGCTGGAGAACATTCTGAAGAATGGTTACTGGAACCGAAGTGTTGACTCCGCTTTCTCTCCACAGATGCTGCATGACCTGCTGAGTTTTTCCATCTATTTCTGTTTTGTTCCAGATTTCCAGCATCGACGCTTGTTTACTTTTCATCTTTTTTTAGTTCTGAAGGAGGATCCATTAACCTGAAACGGTAGCTCTATATCATCCAGAGATGCTACGTGGCTTTCTGAGCATTTCCAGCAGTGTCTGCTTTCGATCATTGGTATTACATCTGTGCTGTTTTCCTTCCAATATTTGGAGGTTGGGGAGGGGAGGATTTTGGAGAAACAAGGTTCCTTCATTGCTCCACTGCCTGGCCCAAAGTGTTCATTAATAACAGGATGCCTTTATCCAATTAATACTCTATCTTGCCATATTGATTGCTTCAATTTTTTTTGTTTGGTGACTAAATCATGCTCTTCTTACATTAGCAGAAGGTATCTGATAAAGAAGTTATTAAAAAAAACTTCCCAGAAGCACTTAGGATACAATTCTTCCAACTGCGAGATTCCATATGTTTATCCAAGTCCTGGTTTCACTATTTCTCAGGCATTCTCCCAGGGTTTCAAGATATTGCTCTCTGCCTAAACAGCTTTTCGGCTTTTACAGTGTAACCCTGTTCTTCAATATCCTGTATTGTCATGACTGCACCTTTTGTTTTACAAATGATTGTTCTGCATATGTATCAAAACTTAACAACTGAAGGTTGATAACTAGACTAAAAAAAACACAAACACTTAGAAAATGGACCTCCCATTGTGTTGATCATCATGGTTTAGATGCTAGTTAATAGAAGGGAGAAGAATGCTGTTGAAGAGGGAATTAAGAAACCATATATGCGGCAATCAGGATCCAATACAACAGTAGGGCATTGGAGGGACCATGGTACAGAATGTTTGCAGGCCGATATTATGTTATTATTAGCAGGCCTCCCATGTTGTTGCTTATCGTTGAAAGAAAGTAGTATACAATTGTATTCCTTTGATAAAATCTCATGGCTTTTCTCCAGGTGAGTTTTACAACAGGGAGATTTATGCAAATAAGTTACCTTTGCCAACTTATATTTTACTATATTGACTGCAGGGCTTACCTTTCGTTTGCCATTCAACAAAGCTGTCTACAGTGGTTGAATATACTTAATATTAATTGCAGCACTGCATCTCCTTCAACTTTATCTTCAGTTATTTCAACAACAATCATGCCTTGTAGTATGCTTGGCACTTGTCTGCATAAAATCTCCCACTTAGAGGTTCCATCCAAAGGGCAGCACGGTGGCTCAGTGGTTAGCACTGCTGCCGCACAATGCCAAGGGGCCCAGGTTCGATTCCACCATCGGGTGACTGTTTCTGTGAAGTTTGCATATTCTCCGTGGGTCTGTGCAGGTTTCCTCCAAGTTTCCTCCCATAATCCAAAGATTTGCAGATTAGGTGGACTGGCCATGCTAAATTGCTCATGGTGTCCAGGAGTGTGTAGGCTGGGTGGATTAGTGGTGGGATACGCAGGGTGACAGGGAGATGGGTCTGGGAGGGATGTCCTCGATGGGCTAAATGGCACAGAACATAGAAAAGTACAGCACAGTACAGGCCCTTTGGCCCACGACATTGTGCCGTTGAATAATCCTAATACAAAAATAAAATAACCTAACCTACATTCCCCTCAATTCACTACTGTCCATGTGCATGTCCAGCAGTCGCTTAAATGTCACTAATGACTCAGCTTCCACAACTACCACTGGCAAACTATTCCATGCGTTCACAACTCTCTGGGTGAAGAACCTCCCTCTGACGTCTCCTTTATACCTTCCTCCTAACACCTTAAAACTATGACCCCTTGTGGCAGTCAATCCTGCCCTGGGGAAAAGTCTCTGGCTATCGACTCTATCCATGCCTCTCATTACCTTGTACACCTCAATCAGGTCACCTCTCTTCCTCCTTCTCTCCAGACAGAAAAGTCCGAGCTCAGTCAACCTCTCCTCGTAAAACTAGCCTTCCAGTCCAGGCAGCATCCTGGTAAACCTCCTTTGCACCCTCTCCAAAGACTCCACACATCTTTCCTATAATACAGCGACCAGAACTGGACACAATATTCCAAGTGTGGTCTCACCAGGGTTTTGTAGAGCTGCAGCATAACCTCGCGGCGCTTAAACTCAATCCCCCTGTTAATGAAAGCCAAAACACCATATGCTTTCTTAACAACCTTATCCACCTGGGTGGCAACTTTGAGGGAGCTATGCACTTGAACACCAAGATCCCGCTGTTCCTCCACACTGCCGAGAATCCCACCTTTAATCCTACATTCAGCATTTAAGTTCGACCTTCCAAAATGCATCACTTCGCATTTATCCAGGTTGAACTCCATCTGCCATTTCTCAGCCCAGCTCTGTATACTGTCAATGTCTCGCTGAAGCCTGCAATAGCCCTCAATACTATCAACGGCACCTCCAACCTTTGTGTCATCAGCAAACATACTAACCCACCCATCAACCTCCCCTTCCAAGTCATTTATAAAATCTACAAAGAGCAGAGGCCCAAGAACAGACCCCTGCGGAACACCACTCAGCAATGACCTCCAGGCAGAATACTTACCATCTACAACCACTCTCTGCCTCCTGTCAGCCAACCAATTCTGAATCCAGACAGCCAAATCACCCTGTATCCCATACCTCCTGACTTTATGAATGAGCCTGCCGTGGGGAACCTTATCAAATGCCTTGCTGAAGTCCATGTACACCACATCCACTGCTTGACCCTCGTCAACCTGTCTCGTGACTTCCTCAAAGAACTCAATAAGATTTGTGAGGCATGACCTGCCCCACACAAAGCCATGCTGACTCCCTTTAATCACGTTATGCTTTTTCAAAGAGTCATAAATCCTGTCCCTCAGAATTCTTTCCAAAACCTTGCTGACCACAGACGTAAGACTGACTGGTCTGTAATTTCCAGGGATTTCCCTATTCCCTTTCTTGAAATGAGGAACAACATTTGCCTCCCTCCAATCTTCTGGTACGACTCCCGTGGAGAGTGAGGAAGCAAAGATCTTCGCCAGCGGCTTAGCAACCTCCTTTCTCGCTTCCCGGAGCAACCTAGGATAAATCTGGTCTGGCCCTGGGAACTTATCAATCTTAATGTTTGCCAAAATTTCCAGCACATCAACTTCCTCAGTCTTGATCTGTTCAAGCCTGTTTTCCTGCTCCTCAAAGTTCTCATTCACTACAAGGTCCCTTTCCTTCGTGAAAACCGAAGCAAAAAACTCATTTAGGGCCTCCCCTATCTGCTCAGACTCCACGCACAAAGTTCCCTACGCCATCCCTGATCGGCCCTACCTTCTCCCTGATCATTCTCTTATTCCTCAATGCTTCCACAATGTGGGAATTCTATGAAACCGTTCTGTAATCAATTCATGCTTCTTCCAATTCCACTGCCTCCACAGGTTCGGTATCATTTACAAATTTGGTATCTGTGTTGAGTTCCTGAATAAGTAACTTGCAGAAAATTACAGGAGAGGAATGGATCCTCACTCCCTACACTTAGAAGGAAAGTTAGTGGTGAGCTGATGAACGAGGAAGGAGCCCAACTCACAGCCATAACATGTTGCAGGTGGACTGAAGGACTGGAGAGTGAGATTTCTACCCCTTACTGGACGGAAATCCTGGAGCTGCTGGCTAATCCGATTGTCAAGTGGATCCAAAAGTCCCAGCAGTGCCAGAGCTCCGGTTTAGGCTTTACTGGGACTGCAGCAGACTCATGACTTTCTAGACAGTCGAGTTATGGGAATATGTCCAAGCTCTGGAAGGTCTGCAGTGAGCATGAATGAGTAAGTTTTCAAGCACTGTCATGTAAAAAGGTGGGGGTGGTGTGTACTATCATCTCAGGGCTCACCCAGTGGGTAAAGGGCCCCTCTAAAAATAGTATCACCAGTACTTACTTTCTTTTAAAAGGAATTTTGAAAGTGGGCTGCCCACTACCATCCTCCTCCACACCATCTATTTCATGCTGTGGACAGGGTAATTAGCAAGTTTAACAAGCTGAATTATCCTACAAATTACTGATTAACATATGGTGGGTGGACTGTTGATTTTGGGGCTGGGTGTGAAAGTGGTGAGTTAGCAATCTAATCTGTTTTATTCACGCTGAAAATACATCCAACAGGGCAGTGTAATATTCAGCCCTATGACATGAAGTGGCGACATTAACAACCAATCAATGATGCCTGTGATGCCTCGTCCTGACATAACTCTCCCATCCAGCATTCCTTCTACTTAGATATTTTCTGTTCAGCACCCAATATCTTATCAATGCCCAATCTTTAACTTAGTTCCTTCCACTCACCACAGGAATACTGAGATACAGGCTGCTAGACTAGGTGGGATTGAGGGTCACAAGGAAGAGGTATTAGAAATCCTTCAGAAGGTGAAGATAGATAAGGCCCCTGGGCCGGATAGGATTTATCCTCGGATCTTCTGGGAAGCCAGGAAGGAGATTGCCAAGCCTTTGGCATTGATCTTTAACTCATCATTGTCAACAGGAATAGTGCCAGACGACTGCAGGATAGCAAATGTGGTTCCCCTGTTCAGGAAGGGGAGTAGAGACAACCCTGGTAATTACAGACCCGTGAGCCTTACCTCAGTTGTTGGTAAAGTGTTGGAAAAGGTTATAAGGGATAGGATTTATCCTCATTTAGAGAAGAACAAATTGATTAGGGATAGTCAGCACGGTTTTGTGAAGGGAAGGTCGTGCCTCACAAACCTTACTGATTTCTTTGAGAGGGTGACCAAACATGTAGATGAGAGTAAACTGGGTGATGTGGTGCATATGGATTTCAGCAAGGCGTTCGAAAAGGTTCCCCACAGTAGGCTATTGTACAAAATGCAGAGGAATGGAATTGTGGGAGATATAGCAGTTTGGATCGGAAATTGGCTTGCTGAAAGAAGACAGAGCGTGGTAGTTGATGGGAAATGTTCATCCTGGACAGCAGTTACTAGTGGTGTACCGCAAGGGTCGGTGTTGGGTCCACTGCTGTTTGTCATTTTTATAAATGACCTGGATGAGGGCGTAGAAGGATGGGTTAGTAAATTTGCAGATGACACTAAGGTCGGTGGAGTTGTGGATAGTGACAAAGGATGCTGTAGGTTGCAGAGAGACATAGATAAGCTACAGAGCTGGGCTGAGAGGTCGCAAATGGAGTTTAATGCAGACAAGTGAGAGGTGATGCACTTTGGTAGGAGTAACCGGAAGGCAAAGTACAGGGCTAATGGTAAGATTCTTAGCAGTGTAGATGAGCAGAGAGATCTCGGTGTCCATGTACACAGATCCTTGAAAGTTAACAGCCCTGTCAACCTGGGTGGCAGCAAGGCATACAGTGTTTTAGCTTTTATTAATAGAGGGATCGAGTTCCGGAACCAAGAGGTTATGGTGAAGCTGTACAAAACTCTGGTGCGGCCGCACTTGGAGTATTGCGTACAGTTCTGGTCACCGCATTATAGAAGGATGTGGAAGCTTTGGAAAGGGTGCAGAGGAGATTTACTAGGATGTTGCCTGTTATGGAGGGAAGGTCTTACGAGGAAAGGCTGAGGGTCTTGAGGCTGTTTTCATTAGAGAGAAGAAGGTTGAGAGGTGACTTAATTAAAACACATAAAATAATCAGAGAGTTAGATAGGGTGGATAGGGAGAGCCTTTTTCCTAGGATGGTGACGGTGAGCACGAGGGGGCATAGCTTTGAATTGAGGGGTGAAAGATACAGGACAGATGTCAGAGGTAGGTTCTTTACTCAGAGAGTAGTAAGGGAATGGAACGCTTTGCCTGCAACGGTAGTAGATTCGCCGACTTTAGGTACATTTAAGTCGTCATTGGACAAGCATATGGACGTACATGGAATAGTGTAGGTTAGATGGGCTTGAGATCGGTATGACAGGTCGGCACAACATCAAGGGCCGAAGGGCCTGTGCTATGCTGTAATGTTCTATGTTCTATTATGAATTTGAGGTGAAGTAACAGCTTCTTGCATGATACCTGGCCTTTAGCAGTCTAATTACTTTTGATACATCCCCTTAGAGATCATAAAAACTGCCAATGCTGGGGTCAGTGGTAACACAGTGTAGAGCTGGAGGAACACAGTAGGTCAAGCAACATCAGAGGAGCAGGAAAGTTGACATTTCAGGTCGGGACCCTTCTTAAGAAATCCAACACGTCAGCTTTCCTGCTCCTTTGATGCTGCCTGGCCTGCTGTGTTCCTCCAGCTCCACACTGTGTTATCTTGATATATCTCCTCTCTCTTTTACTTTTCTTCAACACAAAACTGTCAAGTATTCGCTGTTCTAATAATGAGGAATTAGTCTGCAAGCACTGTAACATAGAAACGTGCTGTGTGATATGAGGGTACTCAACTGAAAAGGTTTTCGGGAGAGAAGGATACACAAACTTCAAATCGAAAAACTGTTCATCAAACACATTTTAGTTGTACAGCTAGAGAAGCAGTTCAAGGTTGAATTTAACAATACAATCAATGGCTTCCACTGAACCAGTGTGAATGGTGGTGAAGCCACCAGTTCTCAAGGAGAAGCTCAGAACACAGATGCTGGTCAAATTTACATCATGATTTGAGCTTTTGTTCATGTGGTAAGCAACTGAGCGTTGCTCTGATTTTCCATGTGAGGTTGCATGTTTTCTCTATCGACATCAGTTTATCGAAAGTGAAGCAGGTGTTCTTGAAATCACATTTTCCACATATGGTAAGGACAATTTTCAGGCTGTGGTAGCTAGCTGAAATTTGTAATTTGGGCAGAATCTAAACATGCAAAATTTCAGCAGACATGCAAATGGGCAAGTTGTTGGAGATGTTTCTGATAAAATGCTGTAAAAAGTTCATTTTTTCTTGGCTCTACGTTGCCGTTGCTCAACGTTCAATTTTTTTCAATCGGATTTAATCGTTAACAGTTTTTTTCCAATAAGACAACTTAAAAGCATTTTGTTCTATGCAACAAGATATGTTTCTCCCCACAGTCTATTTGTTATTCTCCATCATAATTGAAACATGATTTTTTTGCCTTTTGTTAAACAAAACATAGCTTGTCTGATGTGGCCATTTTTCCTTCCAAAGTATAAGTTGCCAATTCTTTTTTCTCAACCATAAACTGGTTGCTCCAAAAACTACAGCAAATGCCAAATGATGATTGTTAAATCACAGTTAACACAATATGCTAGAAGTTTATGAAATTTCTTTAGATTATGGAGAAAGCAAGCTTCTATTGACATATGTCAACAACCACTCAAGTTAAGGACTGATGTACCTTCTGCTCCCATGTAATGATGGCAGTCCTGTTAGGCCTGCATTCTGACTCCAGTCTATTTTGCGGGGTCAAAAGAATTTATACATTTATACTTCTAGCTGCATTTGCAGAGAAAAGCACCCAACATGGGAGAGTTGGAAATCAGTCTTGTAGTTCTTGTGAGATATATTCAGTGGCTTCTAGCACAGTTGATACTAGTTTTTTAAAACAACTTGGGACATTAGAAGTGCAACCATCTGTATGCAGATAATTAATCTCTCTTAGGAACTACGAAATGCAGGCCCTCCTTTCACGCAGCAACACTGAATGCCAGGTATACTTTAAAACGGACATGTTCTGAAACAAACAACAGAAAATAACTCCATTAACATAACTTTGACATTCACAATTACAACACAAGCACCCACTCTGGACCACGGCCATCACTTCTAGTGGAAAATCCAAAACTGATACAAATGGTGGTGAGATAGCAAAGTGTGAGGCTGGATGAACACAGCAGGCCAAGCAGCATCTCAGGAGCACAACAGCTGATGTTTTGGGCCTAGACCCTTCATCAGAGAGGGGGATGGGGAGAGGGTTCTGAAATAAATAGGGAGAGAGGGGAAGGCGGACCGAAGATGGGCAGAGGAGAAGATAGGTGGAGAGGAGAGTATAGGTGGGGAGGGGATAGGTCAGTCTGGGGAGGACGGACAGGTCAAGGAGGGGGAAAGAGGTTAGTAGGTGGGAAATGGAGGTACGGCTTGAGGTGGGAGGAGGGGATTGGTGAGAGGAAGAACAGGTTAGGCAGGCGGGGACGAGCTGGGCTGGTTTTGGGGTGCAGTGGGGGAGGGGGGATTTTGAAGCTGGTGAAGTCCACATTGACACCATTGGGCTGCAGGGTTCCCAAGCAGAATATGAGTTGCTGTTCCTGCAACCTTTGGGTGGCATCATTGTGGCACTGCAGGAGGCCCAGTATGGACATGTCATCTAAGGAATGGGAAGGGGAGTTAAAATGGTTCGTGACTGGGACGTGCAGTTGTTTATTGCGAACTGAGCGGCGGTGTTCTGCAAAGCGGTCCCCAAGCCTCCGCTTGGTTTCCCCAATGTAGAGGAAGCCACAACGGGTACAGTGGATACAGTACATCACATTGGCGGATGTGCAGGTGAACATCTGCTTGATATGGAAAGTCATCTTGGGGCCTGAGATGGCGGTGAGGGAGGTGGTGTGGGGGCAAGTGTAGCACTTCCTGTGGTTGCAGGAGAAGGCACCGGGTGTGGTGGGGTTGGAGGGGAGTGTGCAGCGGACAAGGGAGTCACAGAGAGAGTGATCTCTCTGGAAGGCAGACAAGAGTGGGGATGGAAAAGTGTCTTGGGTGTTGGGGTCGGATTGTAGATGGCAGACGTGTCAGAGGATGATGCGTTGTAACTGGAGGTCGGTGGGGTGTATCCCCCTCGTCCTCACATACCACCCCACCAACCTCCGGATACAACGCATCATCCTCTGACACGTCTGCCATTTACAATCCGGCCCCAACACCCAAGATATTTTCATTCAACTAACCTTGAAGTTAATTTACCTGTGATGTTCACTACTGCCCTTCAGAAATATTCCCATCTGCACTAGCATCGTGGGAGGCATGATTTCACTTCCCCTACACTGCATCAAAGTCTATGCAGCTTTCTGCAAAGGAGACTCAAACAGGAGGCAGCTAGCATCAGAAGACTGGCTATAGACAGCACGTGCTTGTAAGTGGATACTTTCTCCTGTTATTGTCATCAGTCGGAAGTTCTGGCCATTTGTTTCAGGCTGAGGTTGAAAATGTTTTCTCATGCAATAGGATCCTAGTGAAAAGGTCTTCACTGTTATAAAGAGCAAGATTTAGTGACCGATGCCAAGTGTGGAAAAACGGAAGATGGTCCCATTAGGGTGTTAAAAGGAATGTCGTTCAATAGCAGCCAAAAGATTTTCTCTCGAAACAGACAGTCATTTCTGCGATTATCCGGTTGGACTTTTTAAGTTTTTAATAAATGTAAAGATTTTCATTTCATAAAAAATGAGATAAGTTAAAGCTACTCTCAAGCATCATCAACAGATAATACAGCTCAATTTAGCTGCACAATCAAGCAGAATAATTCTATTTTTCTGTGTTTAGTTAATTATAATTAGCAGAAACACAACTTGATAAAAGACTTAATGTGACTGTAGTTTACTTAAGTCTTATCAAGTCAGAGCTTTTGATATTCTGAGATAATACTACAGAATGGCTACAACACAAGTGGCCACTCACCTTGACGTGTCTTTCTTTATTCGTTAACGGGATAAGGACATCGCTAGCTAGGTGGCATTTATTGTCCATCCCTAATTGCCCAGAGGGCAGTTC
The DNA here is from genome assembly GCF_030684315.1 of Stegostoma tigrinum. Classification (NCBI taxonomy): domain Eukaryota; kingdom Metazoa; phylum Chordata; class Chondrichthyes; order Orectolobiformes; family Stegostomatidae; genus Stegostoma; species Stegostoma tigrinum. The sequence goes on from NC_081358.1 coordinate 9,760,009, forward strand.
AGATTCAGCCACATTGCTGTGGGTCTGGAGTCACATGTCGACCAGGCCAGGTAAGGGTGGCAAATTTCCTGCCCTCAAGAACATTAGTGAACTAGATGGGTTAACCCCTGACAATCAGCAATGGATTCATGGTCATCACTAGATTCTTAATTCTACATATTTTCATTGCATTCAAATTCCACCTTCTGCTGTGGCGGGATGCGAACTCAGGTCCCCAGAATGTTACCTAGGTCTCTGGATTAACACTCTTGCGATAATACCACTAGGCCATTGCCTTCCCTCTACCAGGTCTCAAAAAAGCAACTCAGCTCGGCCCAATACTCCACCGCTTTTCTGTAGCTCAGCATCTTTGTCCCAAAATTATGCAATTCCCTTCTGAAAACCACAATTGTATCTGCCTCCACCACACTCTCAGAACAGTGCATTACATGTCCCAACTATTCACTGTATATTTTTCTCATATTTAACACCATTTTCAGTTATTTTGCCATTCACCTTAAATTGGCATTCTCCAGTTTTCAGCCTTTCCACCTTTTGTGTCATTTATACATCTAAATTGTCATCATAAATGTTTCAATTGAAAACATTTATAGCAAAAAGGTTTAATATGATTGTAGATTAGATGCTTATTTTAATGTAAACTAGATGCTTATTTTAACTCGCCAGTATATCATGCACACAGAACAAGGAAACGGAGTTTCAGAATAAAGGACCTGCCTTTAACGATGGAAGTTAAAAGGAATTTGTTCACTCAGAGGGTCATGAATCTTTGGAATTCTCTCCCTAGGAGGCTGTAGAGCCTGAGCCATAGAATATATTCAAAATTGAAATGAACAGATTCTTGGACTATAGCAGGGTTTGGGTTTTGAGTAAAAGCAATTGAAGGGAAGATCAGACCAGGTCTTAGATGAACGCCACAGAGGGTTGATAGAATGTGTGGCCAAATTCTGATCTTTCTTCTAAATTCTTCTGATCAGCCTTCCCCTAAGCTAATATCTTAACTTAAAAAATGTATTTTGCTAGAGACACACATTTATACAAGCACCCATTCCTTAACATGCTAGCATTTTGTCTTATGCACTAATGCAGTGTGTCCATAGCTGGCTGAGCCAGCATTTATTGCTATTCCTAACTGCCCTTGAAAAGGTGGCGGTGACCTGCCTTCTTGAACTGCTGTGGTATGTGCTGTAGGTAGGTCCACAATTCTGCTAGGGAGAAAATTCCAGGATTTTGAGCCAGGAACACTGATGGAATCCTCCCTATGCTTCCAAGTCAGGATGGTGAATGGCTTGGACGGCAACCTGAAGGTGGTGGTATTCCCGTTTATTTGCTGCCCTTGTCCTTCTAGGTGGAAGTGGCTGTAGTTTGGAAGGTGCTGTTTGAGGATCTTTGGTGAATTTCTGCAGTGCATCTTGTAGATAGTACACACTGCTGCTACTGAGCATTGGTGGTAGAGGGACTGAATGTTTGTGGATATGATGTCAATCAAGTGGGTTGCTTTGTCCTGGGTGATGTCAAGCTTCTTGAATGTTTTTGGAGCTGCACCAAAACAGGCGTGGGACTATTCTACCTCACTCCTAACTCCAAACAGGCTTTGGAGAGTCAGGAGGTGAATTATTTGGCACAGTATTCCTAGCCTCTGGCCTGTTCTTGTAGCTGCTGTATTTAAATGGCAATTCCAGTTGAGTTTCTGGTCAATGGTAATCCCTAGGATGCTGATAGTGGGAGATTCAGTGACAGTAATCATGTGTCTTATTGGAGATGGTCATTTCCTGGCATTTGTATGGCTTGAATGTTACTTCCCATTTTGCTGCCCAAATCTGGATATTCAAGTCTTGCTGTATTTAGACACGGTATCTTTCTGAGGTGTCATAAATGGCCGGTGCAATCATTGATGAACATCTCCATTTCTGGCCTGATGATGGAGGGAAGATCATTGATGAAGCAGCTGAAGATGGTTGGGCCTAGGTGACTACCTGAGGAACTCCTGCAGAGATGTCCTGGAGCTGAGATGATGACAGATCCCAAGCAACCATGACCATCTTCTTATGTGCCAGGTATGACTCAAACCAGTGCAGAGGCTCCTTGATGCCACACTCGTCTAATGCAGCCAGGCAGTCACACTCACCTCACCTCTGGAATTCTTATCTCTAGACCCGTTTGTCCATATTTGAACCAAGGCTGTAATGAGGTTAGGAATTGAACGGCAATGGTAGAACCCAAACTGGGTGCCAGTGAGCAGTTTATGGTTAAGCAAGTGCTGCTTGATTGCACTGCTGATGACAACTTTCTTCTCTCTGTATAAAATGCTTAGCTTTGTGAAAAACATTTGGATAATTTATATACGCATATGATAACTGATATGAGAATGTTATCGCTGATTGCTACTTAAGCTACTTAGCAAAGGGCAAACAATAGCGGAGTGTTCAGTGAGTAGCACAAAGATTGTTATGGGAAAAGGGGATTTTAATTCATGAAGCACTGGCAGCATGAGTGGGGAAAGCAGGCGGTGTACCATCGGGACAGTATTCACTTGAACCCGTCTGAAACCAGTATCCTTGTTTCATATAAGAAGGGCTATGGAGGGCGCTTTAGAATTGTAGTCTCATGGAGAACTAATTTGGAAAGTTAGAAAGAAAGAACAAAGCTGGATGGCAATGCAGATTATAACCAGAGTGAAAGCAAGTGACAGACCATATATACATAAAAATGCAGAAAGAAAAGATCAGAATCAGAAAGAACTGTAAAAGGAAAGAATGACAGCCTCTATATCTAAATAAGCAGGTGGGAAAACACACTGATGCTTCATCAGAGGTTGCATTGAGGATGTTACCAAGCATGGTAACGAAACGTCTGCCGAAAACAAACCAGCTCGGCAAGCCAACCAACCTCAAATAAACAGTCATAACAAGATGGCTTGATTATATAAATCAAAATGAATCAGCGGATAGAATAGCTGTTATAGAGATATGGGTGTATGGCAGGGACATGAACATTCAAGGTTATTTGAGATTTCAGGAGGAAAGGAAGGAAAAAAGAAACGTAGTGAGGTAGCTGTTAATAAACGATGATATCAGCATCAGAAGGAGAAAAGATCATGGTTCAAAGTATCAACATGTAGAATCAGTTTAAGTGGATACAAGAAAAAAAGAAATCACTAGAGGAAATGTTTTATAGGCCTTGGGATCCCAGACCAGACTGCCAATTACACATTGTAATCTGGCTGAGAACATCTTTTTAAAAAAAGCAGTGTACAATTCAAGGAACTTACTCAGCGAATAAAGCCACAAGGTTCTCTTGTTTGATCAAACAGCAGTAAACTTTACCATACAATGTGACAACAGTAACACTTCTACAACACAAACAATTTATTCCAACACCCAGAATTAACCCGTGGTTAATAGGGGCTCTGGAGAGCGAACACGCCACAGTACACACCAAATAACAAATGCAATCTCTCACATTTGTCAGCAATTCTCCCAGATATTAATGACAAAGTGGGTATTAAATCTCATTAAACTTCATGAGAGATCATGATTCTTCACTTCTGCCAATTTGCTCTTGAAACTCCCTCTCAATATCCAATCTGACGTGGACAGCCTCAGTGGCTGCTTCCATTCCAGTCCATCACTCTTGTTTCCTGGACTTTAAAACCTTACTCCAATACTCGTTCACAAGCATAACTCCAACTTTTCACTAATGGCCAGATCTACTGAGCCAGAAACAAAAACAGAAATTGCTGGCAAAGCTCAGCGGGTCTGGCAGCATCAATGGAGGGAAATCAGAATTAACATTTCGGGTCCAGTGACCCTTCATCTATTCAGCCAGTCCTACCCTGAGCCCCTAGTTTGCTCAGTCGCAGAGAGCGAAAACTGCTTGTGAGCTTTCAATCTCGATTCTCAACTACATTGAAATATTAACACCCTTAAGCTTTATTCAAACCCTTCACATTTCACCCCAACGCAGAGCCGGCTTTCTCAGGAAGTCAATGAAATGTTAGCCTTTTTTTAAATTCTATCGCGGAATGGCAAAACTGTTGGTTCAGCCAAGATTTATTTCCTGTCCTTCACTGCTCTCGAAAAGGCGGGAGTGAGCACACTCATGAGTCCATGCGCTGTGGAGGGGGCACAAAGCATAACAGTTTTGGAGGAGGAATTCTTGCCACAGCTGTACCGCATTGATAAGACCACATCTGGAATACAGTATAATACAATGTGAGGCTGGATGAACACAGCAGGCCAAGCAGCATCTCAGGAGCACAAAAGCTGACGTTTCGGGCCTAGACCCTTCATCAGAGAGGGGGATGGGGAGAGGGAACTGGAATAAATAGGGAGAGAGGGGGAGGCGGACCGAAGATGGAGAGTAAAGAAGATAGGTGGAGAGAGTGTAGGTGGGGAGGTAGGGAGGGGATAGGTCAGTCCAGGGAAGACAGACAGGTCAAGGAGGTGGGATGAGGTTAGTAGGTAGCTGGGGGTGCGGCTTGGGGTGGGAGGAAGGGATGGGTGAGAGGAAGAACCGGTTAGGGAGGCAGAGACAGGTTGGACTGGTTTTGGGATGCAGTGGGTGGGGGGGAAGAGCTGGGCTGGTTGTGTGGTGCAGTGGGGGGAGGGGACGAACTGGGCTGGTTTAGGGATGCAGTAGGGGAAGGGGAGATTTTGAAACTGGTGAAGTCCACATTGATACCATTGGGCTGCAGGGTTCCCAGGCGGAATATGAGTTGCTGTTCCTGCAACCTTCGGGTGGCATCATTGTGGCAGTGCAGCCTCCGGATACAACGCATTATCCTCCGACACTTCCGCCATTTACAATCCGACCCCACCACCCAAGACATTTTTCCATCCCCTCCCCTGTCAGCTTTCCGGAGAGACCACTCTCTCCGTGACTCCCTTGTTCGCTCCACACTGCCCTCCAACCCCACCACACCCGGCACCTTCCCCTGCAACCACAGGAAATGCTACACTTGTCCCCACACCTCCTCCCTCACCCCCATCCCAGGCCCCAAGATGACATTCCACATTAAGCAGAGGTTCACCTGCACATCTGCCAATGTGGTATACTGCATCCACTGTACCCGGTGCGGCTTCCTCTACATTGGGGAAACCAAGCGGAGGCTTGGGGACCGCTTTGCAGAACACCTCCGCTCAGTTCGCAACAAACAACTGCACCTCCCAGTCGCAAACCATTTCCACTCCCCCTCCCATTCTCTTGATGACATGTCCATCATGGGCCTCCTGCACTGCCACAATAATGCCACCCGAAGGTTGCAGGAACAGCAACTCATATTCCGCCTGGGAACCCTGCAGCCATATGGTATCAATGTGGACTTCACCAGTTTCAAAATCTCCCCTTCCCCTACTGCATCCCTAAACCAGCCCAGTTCGTCCCCTCCCCCCACTGCACCACACAACCAGCCCAGCTCTTCCCCCCCACCCACTGCATCCCAAAACCAGTCCAACCTGTCTCTGCCTCCCTAACCGGTTCTTCCTCTCACCCATCCCTTCCTCCCACCCCAAGCCGCACCCCCAGCTACCTACTAACCTCATCCCACCTCCTTGACCTGTCCGTCTTCCCTGGACTGACCTATCCCCTCCCTACCTCCCCACCTACACTCTCTCCACCTATCTTCTTTACTCTCCATCTTCGGTCCGCCTCCCCCTCTCTCCCTATTTATTCCAGTTCCCTCTCCCCATCCCCCTCTCTGAAGAAGGGTCTAGGCCCGTAACGTCAGCTTTTGTGCTCCTGAGATGCTGCTTGGCCTGCTGTGTTCATCCAGCCTCACATTGTATTATCTTGGAATTCTCCAGCATCTGCAGTTCCCATTATCTCTGGAATACAGTATACAGTTTTAGTCTCTTTATTTGAGGTGGAACATATTGGTATTGGAAGCAGTTCAGATAAGGTTCACTAAGATAGTTAGGGATGATGATGAAGGGGTTGTCTTATGAGGAAAGATTAAGTTGGTTGGACCTATGCTCACTGGAGTTTAAAAGGATGAGAGGTAATCTTATTGAAACACAGAAAATTCTAAGACAGCTTTATGGTATAGATGCTAGGAGCATGTTTCCTTTCCAGAGGGAATTCTAGACTTAGGAGGCATGGTTTCAAAGTATAGGCATCCCATCAAGACATATCAAGAGATATCAAGGAATTTCTTCACTCAGAGGAACACTTCATTGACCAGCAGTGGAGGCTGGATCACTGAATATATTCGAGGCTGAGTTAAACAGATTTTGGTCAACAAGGGAGATACAGGCAACAGGAGATAGGCAGGAAAGTGACGGAGAAGCCACAATTAGATTAGCTATGATCTTTATTGGATGGTGAGCTGGGTTGATGGACAGCATTGCCTCTTTCTGCTCCTATTTCTTCCCAGTTTATGGGTTCAGAGATAGTGGGAGCTGCCGATGCTGGAGAATCTGCGATAACGAGGTATAGAGCTGGAGGAACACAGCAGGCCAAGCAGGATCAGAGGAGCAGGAAAGCTGACATTTCGGGTCTGGACCTTTCAGAAGAAGGGTGATATTTTTAGCCTGATGACCATCTTTTATGATCTTATTATTCCAAGCCCAAATAGTGAATGTTGTTAAGTGACACGTACAGAGTTAACATAGGGACAGACAGCTCAGATAGACATGTAGAGATGAGCTGTAGAGAGAACAAGCATTCTGAATAATGACAAAAAGGAAAAGGTGCGTGATTAGATTAGATCAGATTCCCTACAGTGTCGAAACAGGCCCTTCGGCCCAACAAGTCCACACCGCCCTTGGAGTAGCCCACCCAGACCCATTCCCCTATAACCCACACACCCTTGAACACTACAGGCAATTTAGGATGGCCAATCCACCTAGCCTGCACATCTTTGGACTGTGGGAGGAAACCAGAGCACCCGGAGGAAACCCACGCAGACACGGGGAGAATGTGCAAACTCCACACAGACAGTTACCCGAGGCTGGAATTGAACCTGGGTCCCTGGTGCTGTGAGGCTGCAGTGCTAACCACTGAGCCACTGTGCCGCCCTTAAAGTTGAAATAAATTTAGCACAAAAAGTGCAGCTCATATTAAATACTCTAGTTTACTCTATTAGTGGTATAAATGCATGAAATGTTTAATAAACTACGTATGAAGACATGAACACATTACAATATGGATGCTGACTGAACAGCTACGTGTTTCCAGCATTTTAATCAATTGATTATTTGAAAACATTGTTTCTTAAGGTTGTGTCCTTAAAGTATGGCGGAAAAACACTAAATATCTAACAACACTGCCACTTTTCAGTCTCCCAAATTACCACCAAGGAACATCCAAGCACAAAAGCATTAACATTGATGGTCATAATGTTTAAAATTCTTACTTTTAAAAATGGTTACTTGAAAAGAATTTCTTTCACTAAGAGGTAACAAATAAATGACTTGCCTGGTATGGAACAATGCTCTCGTGTGCTGTTCCCCATCGTTTCGCTTCCTTTCCACCAGTAAGATAATTTGCAGCTATGTGGCTAAGGCAAGCAACCTGATTGGAACAATGAAAACAAGAACCATCAACAAAAAGTACTTTTATAAAAATCCTACGTTTGTTATTGAAAATTACTTTTAAATCACGTTTTAAATTGTCTTGATCTGAAACTAAATATTTTTTAAAAATTATAGGTTTATTTCTAAGTCGATTATTTAATGTTTTTCAAGGAATTAATGACAAGGTTGTTCAGGTAATCAGAGCAAATTAAAGAGGGAGGTAAAGAAAAGACTTTGTATGGTTACGATGTGGAATTCTCTGCTCCAAACCATTGTTAAAGCCAAGAAGCACAGTGGTAATATCCCTAGCTCTATCCCTAGAAAGCAAGGGTTCAAGTCCCATTTGCCCAGGAATATGTTATAACATATCTGAACATGGTGGTTCAGAACAGCTATAAGTACTGTCAAATAGGAAATTAGGCAAATGCTGGTGAAAGACAATACTAAGAGGTGTGGGAAAGTAGGATAACGGAAGGAGGCCGTGGCCACATGTGGAAGAAAAAAAATTGATGAGCCAAATGGTTTTTCTTCTGCAGGATGTGGTTGTGGTTAATTCTCAACTGCTCTCTGAAATGGCCTAGCAAGCCACTCAGCTGTATCAATCACTGCAAAGTCTCAAAGAAATGAAACTGGATGGGCCACCTGGCATCAACGTAGGCACTAGAAAAGACAACAGCAGAAACAAAATTGTCGACCCTGCAAAGTCCTCCTCACAAACATCTGGGGACTAGTGCTAAAACTGGGAGAGCTGTCACACAGACGAGTCAATCAACAGCCAGACACAGTCATACTCACTTAAGCACACCTTACAGACAATGTCCCAGGCAGTATCATCATTGGATATGTTCTGTCCCACCAGCAGGGCAGACCCAGCAGGGGTGGTGGCATAGTGATATACAGTCAGAAAGTGGTGCTCTGGGAATCCTCAACATTGACTCCAAACCCCATGAAGTCTCATGGCTTCACAATAAACATGGGCAAGAAGACCTCCTGCTGGTTGCCACATACCGGCCTCCCTCAGATGAAGAATCAGTAATCCTCCATGTTGAACAACATTTGGAGGAAGCGCTGAGTGTGTCTAGAGCACAAAATGTCTGTGGGTCAGAAATTTCGATGTTCACCACCAAGAGTGGCTCAGCAGCAGCACGACTTATGAAGTTGATCAGGCCCTAAAGGACAGAGCTGCGAGCCTGGGTCTGCGGCAGATGGTGAAGGAACCAACAAGAGGGAAAAACACTCATGGTCAGTATCAGCAAGAGTGCCAAACACACAGTACTTCTGGAGACAAAGTCTCACCTTCACATTGAGAATAATCTTCATTGTGTGGCACTACCACCATATTAAATGGGGCAGACTGTGAATGAACTCAAGACTTGGCATCCATGTGGTGCTGTGGGTCATCAACAGCAGCAGGTTTGTGTTCTAGCACAATCTGCAACCTCACAGCCCAGCATCTCCCCCACTCAACAACTGCCCGGTTCAATGGAGGAGTGGCGCCAGGCATATCTGAAAATGAGATAACAATGTGTGGAGCTGGATGGACACAGCAGGCCAAGCAGTATCTTAGGAGCATAAAAGCTGACGTTTCGGGCCCAGGCCCTTCTTCAGAGAGGGGGATGGAGAGAGGGTTCTGAAAGAAATAGGAAGAGACGGGGAGACGGATCAAAGATGGGTAGAGGAGAAGATAGGTGGAGAGGAGAGTATAGGTGGGGAGGTAGGGAGGGGATAGGACAGTCCGGGGAGGATGGACAGGTCAAGGGGGCGGGGTGAGGTTAATAGGTAGGAAATGGAGGAGTGGCTTGAGGTGGGAGGAGGGGATAGGTGAGAGGGAGAACAGGTTAGGGAGGCAGGGACGAGCTGAGCTGGTTTTCGGATGCTGTTGAGGGGGGCGGATTTTGAAGCCTGTGAAATCCACATTGATACTTTTGGGCTGCAGGGTCCCCAGGCGGAATATGAGTTGCTGTTCCTGCAACCTTCGGGTGGCATCGTTGTGGCACTGCAGGAGGCCCAGGAAGGACATGTCATCTAAGGAATGCGAGGCGGAATTGAAATGGTTCGCGACTGGGAGGTGCAGTTGGTTACTGCGAATCGAGCGTAGGTGTTCTGCAAAGTGGTCCCCAAGCCTCCGCTTGGATTCCCCAATGTACAGGAGGCCACAACGGATACAGCGGATGCAGTATACCACATTGGCAGATGTGCAGGTTAACATCTGCTTGATGTAAAAAGTTTTCTTGTGGCCTGGGATAGGGGTGAGGGAGGAGGTGTGAGGGCAAGTGTAGCATTTCCTGCGGTTGCAGGGGAAGGTGCCGGGTGTGGTGGGGTTGGAGGGCAGTGTGGAGCGGACAAGGGAGTCACGGAGAGAGTAGTCTCTCCGGAAAGCAGACAGGGGTGGGGATGGAAAAATGTCTTGGGTGGTGGGGTCGGATTGTAGATGGCATAAGTGTCGGGGGATGATGCGTTGTATCCGGAGGTTGGTGGGGTGGTATGTGAGAACGAGGGGGATTCTCTTCTGGCAGTTATTGCAGGGATGGGGTGTGAGGTATGTGTTGCGGGAAATGCGGGAGACATGGTCAAGGGTGATCTCGACCACTGCAGGGGGGAAGTTGTCATCCTTGAAGAACGAGGGATGTGCAGGATCCAGAATGCCTCATCCCTGGGAGCAGATGCGACGGAGGCAAAGGAATTCTGAATAGGGGATGGAATTTTTGCAGGAAGGTGAGTGGGAGGAGGTGTATTCTAGGTAGCTGTGGGAGTCAGTGGGCTTGAAATGGATATTGGTTCTAGGTGGTTGCCCGAGATGAGACAGAGGTGTTCAGGAAGGTGAGCGATGTGTTGGAGATGGTCCAAGTGAACTTGAGGTTGGGGTGGAAGGTGTTGGTGAAGTGGATGAAATGTTCGAGCTCCTTTTGGGAGCACGAGGCGGCGCGGATACAGTCACCAGTGTAATGGAGGAAGAGGTGGGGTTTAGGGCCAGTGTAGGTATGGAAGAGGGACTGTTCCACGTAACGTACAAAGAGGCAGGCATAGCTTGGGCCCATGCAGGTTCCCATGGTCAACCCCTTTGTCTGTAGGAAGTGGGAGGAATTGAAAGAGAAGTTGTTGAGGGTGTGGACGAGTTTGGCTAGGCAGATGAGGGTATCGATGGAGGGGAACTAGTCGGGCCTGTGGGACAGGAAGAAGCAGAGGGCCTTTAGGCCATCTGCATGGGGAATACAAGTGTATAGGGACTGGACGACCATGGTGAAAATGAGGTGTTGAGGACCGGGAAATTGGAAATTCTGGGAGGTGCTGGAGGGCTGGGATGGCGTCACGGACATAGGGAGGGAGTTCCTGGACCAAGAGGGAGAAAATGGAGTCCAGCTAGGTTGAGATGAGGTCGGTGGGGCAGGAGCAGGTGGAGACAATGGGTCGACCAGGGCAGGCGGGTTTGTGGATTTTGAGAAGGAGATAGAAGCGGGCCGTGAGGGGTTGGGGAACAATGACTTTGGAAGCTATAGGTGGGAGGTCACCTGAGGTGATGAGGTTGTGGCTGGTTTGGGAAATGGTGGTTTGGTGCTCGGGGGTGGGGTCATGATCCAGGGAGCGGTAGGAGGTGGTGTCAGAGAGTTGGCATCTGGTCTCAGCAATGTAGAGGTCAGTGCGCCATAGTACAATTGCGCCTCCCCTGTCTGTGGGTTTTATGGTGAGGTTGGGATTGGAGCGGAGGGCTGCATGTTCTGCAGGGGAGAGGCTGGAGTGAGTGAGAGGGGGTGGAGAGGTTGAGGCGACTGATGTCTTGACGGCAGTTGGAGCTGAAGAGGTCAAGGGAGGGTAGGAGGCCTGGGGGTGGTGTACAGGAGGAGGACTTGTGTTGGAGGCAGGAAAAGGAGTCCATGGAGGGAGGGTTAGGCTCACAGATAGAGAAGTAAGCGGGGAGGCAAAGGCGGCAGAAAAACTGCTCGATGTCCAAGCGCGACTGGTATTCGTTGATGTGTGGGTAGACAGGGACAAAGGTGAACCTCTTGCTGAGGACTGACCATTCGTCTTCAGTCAGGGGGAGGTCTGGAGGGATGGTGAAAATTCGGCAGGGCTCAGTGTGGCTGTCTCCTCTGGGGTAGCTGGTTGTGGAGGCTGTGGGCGGGGTTCCGTTGGCATCCATGATGGGCGAAGAGGCGTTGGCGGAGCGGGGTAGGCAGCGGCAGGAGCAGCAGCAATGAGGGTGATGTGTGTGGTATGAGTTCTGGAAATGGAGGCAGTGGCTCCCGATCCTGGAAGCGGTGTACCCGGCGGTGGTGGATGTGACGTCATCGGTGAGATCACCGGCCGTGGCGTCATGGTCAATGGCGGTGGGTACATTGTGGGGGAGCTGCAGGGTCAGGCTGGGGATTTGGGAGGTGGAAGAATCCTGTTTTGGGTGGCAGGGGCCAGCGAGTTTGTTGTACTTACAGTTTAAATGAGGTGTTAACCTGGTGAAACCACCAAACAGGTCTACTCGCATTCCAAACAGCATCAGCAGCAAGAGGTAGACACAGCTAACCGAGCCCATGACCAAATGATCAGATCTAACCTCTACAGTCCTGCCACATCCAATTCAATTCGCTTAATATTAAGATATTTTATATTAAAAAATGGTTGCTGACACTGGATATTGCAAAGACTATGGGACCCAACAACATTCCGGCAGCAGGTCTGGCAGCATCTGTAAGGAAACAGCAAAGTTAACGTTTCGGGTCCGGTTCTGAGAAAGAATCATCAGGCCCGAAACGTTAACTCTGTTTTTTACCTTCACAGATGTTGCCAGGCCTGCTGAGCTTTTCCAGCAACTTTGTTTTTGTTCCTGAATTACAGCATCCGCAGTTCTTTCGGTTTTTATTCTGGCAGTAGTACTGAATTGTGCACCAGTACTTGCTGCTCTGCTCAGCAAGCTCTTCCAGTATAGCTACAACACTGGCATCTACCCAACAAAGTAGAAAATTGTCCAGGCACGTCCTGTACACAAAAAGCAGGACAAATCCAATTCAACTAATCACTGCCCCATCAGTCTACTCTCAATCATCAGATGGAAGGTATCATCAACAGCGCTATCAAACAGTACTTGCTTAGTAATAACCTGCTCAGTAAATCCTAGTTTGTGTTCTGCCAGGGCCACTCAGCTCCTGATCTCATTACAGCCTTAGTTCAAACACAGACAAAAGAGGTGAATTCCAAAAGGTGAGGTGAGAGTGACATCTATTGACATCGAGGTTACATTTGACTGACTGTGGTGTCAGGGAGCCCGAGCAAAATTGGAGTGAATACATGATAATGCAGTATCATGCAGATAAAATGTAAAGTTATTCACTTAGGTGGGAAGAACAGAATGGAGAAGATTATGTAAATTGTAATAAATCATGAAATACTGATAGGGAAAATTTTCACTTTGGTCTCCACAGCCAGAGGAAGTACAGTGATGGTTTTCTAGACTGGTTACTGGGATAGCAGTTGGTCATATGAGGAGAGATTAGGTTGTCTGGGCCTGTATTAATTGGAGTTAAGAGAAATGAGGGGGGACGGTGGCTTAGTGGTTAGCACTGCAGCCTCACAGCGCCAGGGACCCACGTTCGATTCCAGCCTGGAGTAACTGTCTGTGTGGAGTTTGCACATTCTCCCCGTGTCTGCATGGGTTTCCTCCAGGTGCTCCGGTTTCCTCCCACAGTCCAAAGATATGTGGGCTAGGTGGATTGGCTATGCTAAATTGCCCATAGTGTTGAGGGGTCTGTGGGTTATAGGGGGATAGGTCTGGGTGGGATGCTTCAAGGGGCGGTGTGGACTTGTTGGGCCGAAGGGCCTGTTTCCACACTGTAGGGAATCTAATTCTGTAATCTCATGAAAAAACAGGTACAAACACAATGGGTTGAATGGCTTTCTGTGCTATAAAATTCTATGATTCTATATGGGAATTGGAGAAAAGTCTCCACTGGTTGGAATCATACCCGGCACAAAGGAAGACGGTTCTAGTTAGTGGAAGTCAGCCTCATATTCTAGGCCCAACAATCTTCACCTGTTTCATCAATTACATCCCCTCTATCATTAGATCAGAACTGGGAATGTTTAATGATCTTTACACAATGTTCTGCATCATTCGTGACACCTTCAGCACCCAAGACACTCAACACCACAAAGGTTGAAACAATCCACTTGATCATCACATCCAGAATCATTCGCTTCCTCCACCAACTGTAGTGTGTACTATCTAAAAGATGCATTGCAGATAATAGCCAAGGCTCCTCCGTCAGCAGCTTCCAAACTCATGACACTACCGTCCGGAAAGACAAAGGTAGCTGATCCATGGGAACACGGAAGCCAACCTTCCATCCACGGACACCATTTACATGGCTCCCTGCTGCAGAAAGGTGGTCAACATCATCAAAGACCTATCACACCCCGGTATTGACCAACTACAACCTCCTCCATCAGGCAGAAGACACAGAAGCCTGAACACATGCAGTAGTGGGTTCAGGAACAGCTTCTTCGCAGCCATTATCAGACTGATGAACGGACTCGCTAGCCTCAAATAGCACTGATGTCACTAATGTTGATCATGCCTAGTACATGAGCAATGTAACCTGCACGCCTCTAAGTCTTTTGGGTCTATACATCCTTTGCTTACTATGATCTATGTGTACTGCTCGTAAGCGAATCTTTTTACTGTATTTCAGTATGTGACAATAAATAAATCAAAATAATTTAAAAATCACAACTCAACCCTACCACCTGCGCATGCCACTCCAAGCCACTCATTATCCTGACTTGGAAATATATCTCAGCTTTTTCAGTATTGCTGAATCAAAATCTTGAACTCTCTCCCTAATGGCATTGTGGGTCAACCCAAAACAAATACACAGCAGCTGATCAAGACCTTCTTACAGCATGAAAGGATGAGCAATAAATGCTGGCCCACCCAGAGGCACCAAGAATTAAGACATCAAAAATGATTTTTAGAAAGGTTGACAAGTTTGATTTGATTTATTAATGTCACAAGTACCTACATACAGTGAAAAGTTTTGTTTGGCTTGCCGTACAGGCAGATAATACCATACAAAGTGCATGGGTAATGGAACAGAGCAAAAACAGAAAGTTAGGGATGCAGAGAAGGTGCACAGAGAGTGAGATCAACATTCAATTTAAAATTTGAGATGTCCATTCAGAAGTCTAATAACAGCGGGGATGAAACTGTTCTTGAATCCATTCAAATCTGTATACAAGCTTTCATATCTTCTGCCTTGACAGAAGAGGGTGGAAGAGAGTATAACCAAGGTGGAAGGGATCTTTGATTATGATGGCTGCTTTTCCAAGGTAGTGGAAAGTATAGATGGAGACAATGGTTGAAAAGCTACCATCGGGTTATCATTGGCCATTAGCAGAACTGGACATGCCATTTAATATAATGTCTAAAAGAGGAAATCAGAGGCTGGGAATATTCCAGCAACTCACCTCCTGATTCCCCAAAGCCTGTCCACAAGGTACAAGGCACAAGTGTGATGGAATACTCCCCACTTGCCTAAATATGTGCAGCCCAAAAACTCTTAAGGAGGCTTAAATCTATCCAAGATAAAACAGCTCACTTGAGTGTCTGTCGATGTGGTGCCAGTCACTCTACCATCAACGCTCGGGGTGTACGATCTATAAGATGCACTGCAGAAATTCACCAACAAGCCTTTTCAGCAGCTTCCAAATCCAGAACCATTTCCATCTAGAAGGACAAGGATAGCAGATACATGGGAACACCACCACCTACCAATACCCCTCTAAGCCACTCACAGTTCTGACTTGGATTCATTGTCACTGAGTCAAAATCCTGGAAATTCCTCCCTAATGGCATTATTGGTCTGTCTATAATGCATGGGAAGCAGCAGTTCAAGAAAGCAGCTCACTACCACCTTCTGAAGGGATCGGTAATAAATGTTGTCCCTGCCAGTGATGCTCACATCCCAAGACTGAATAAAAAAGCGCTTTGCGCCTTTTTAATGAATTATGCAGAGCTTGCACAGCTATGTTCCCCATTGCGTCAATGATGGCAATGCTTGGTTGGAATCAAATTGTAAACCAATCTCCACCCTTTTCTCCTGTAGATTAAATTGCTGTGATTGTTTGAATTTGGGAATTCTTGCATTTGTTGTGATAAGTGCAAATCAGAAACGTACAGCAACATGTCTCCCTTTTTGGCAACATAATGTGCTCAGAATGTGCCAAATGCAAAACTCATTAAACCAAAATTTGGCTCCGGGTTTTGCACAAACATATTATGCAAAGGTAAAATCTCCTGTTAATCAGAGCAATGAAGCAGCAACTCGTGATTGGAGCTGGCAACACTGTGGCATTGGCAGGAAATGAGCCATTCTTCATCTGGCTGAGTTAATGTTTTTATTTTTGAATAGCTCCAACAAAATTGCTTTAATCTCTCCTTCATATGGAAGACCTGTGACCAATGGGCAATTGAAGCCAGGCAAGTTCTTCTCGTTCTGCTGTAATTGCCTGAATTTGACTAATTTAAACTAAATTCAAAGTAATCACAGTAGCAGCAGGCGAAACACAACTGGATCAGCCTTCAATTCACTGCTGGTCACTGAAAACACAGGAATAACACCAAATTAGTGCACAGTGTGCATGTGATGAACTCTCCTAATAGCTGCAATTGTTGGAGATTTGGTGTGTGAATGAAAGTTTTGTAAGGAGAAGTCGTTTGCAGCAAATTAAAACAGCATGAAAGGATCGTAAATAAAACAGTGATAAAGTAGTAACGGGCACAACATACTTGTAGAATTCTGCAAAATTTTAACAGCATTTCATTCAATTTCTGATTATACTGACATTTAAACAAAATTATGCAGTAACTCCCTGGGTTTAATTTCATCTGTAAACTTGAATGCACATTGTAATTTCTTCAACAAATCACTGACACTCAAAAACTAAGGCCCCATTGTAGACTCCTGGCGAATAAAATTTGTCACACCCTGCCAATTAAAGAATGTCCTCTTTATCCTTTTTTTTTGTCTCCTCTCACTCATGGAATTATCAAGCATCCAAATAAACAGTCAAATTTTAAATATAGCTCCCATCTCCAAAATGGAAAAGCTAATAGCATCTGTATCACAGAATGGCAGCCTTTATCTATCATGGTCCCTTTGAGCACAATGTTCCAGGACCACAGAGTAGGACTCTTCAACTTCACAGTGACACTTCAGACTTGCTGTAGCAGAACAGAAAGTACAGAACAGGCACACACACGATAATGTTCAACTGCATGCTGTATCTGTCACTAAAGGTAATTTGGCAAAATGTACACAATTATCAGAATGAACTCTACAGTAATACTTTCTTACACTCATTTCAGTACAGAAACTCACAGGAATCATATATTCTAAATTTGTGGCCAGGAATTGACTTAGAGCTGCTCCTCCTCCTGTACCACATAAATGCACTTCCAGCAAATTTGAAGCTAAATTGATAGGCTAGCAGAACAGGAGGAGCAAGTTTAAGGAAAGCAATAATAGGCCAAACTGTTGTTGAGCTTGCATAAAGAATACAGCATTGCAACAAAAGTTTCTCACCAAGGAAACTAACAAAACAAAAATGATTGATGAACTGTGAATTTGAACATTATCCTAATCGCAGTACTTGGCACTGGAGGGTACAATGTGCCTGAATCACTCACTGTGCAAGAGGTCTGTGGTTAGCGCAAGTTTTCTTTTTCACAACAAATCAAAACATCAGCCTTTCATCCCGTGTAATGTATAGCTGTAAGCACAAACAGCATGAGCCCTCATTATTAATCTCTGTATATTTACCATTAGATTTACTGGGACAAAGTGCCATAGATAAACATGAGCACATTACCGGGAAGGGAAGAAAAATCTCAGATATCAAAATAACAAAAGGCCAACATCAGGTAGTGCAGTTCATTGAGGTGATTTTTAGCTGTATAACACAGTAAGTATTTTAAAATTCAAAGACTGAATTAAAATTGAAAACTGCAGACAGCATTCAAAGATCATTGCAAGATTTAAACATAAAAGTCACTGCAATTATGTATACCATTTTAAAATGTTGTGTTTCTACTGCAGATATTATCTACTTTTAAAGTAGAAGAGATAAAATCTAAGCTACGTTAACTGGTACAAGAATTCAAAACCACAACTTTCTCGTAGTAATATAATCAATGCTGCCAAAAATTTACATATATATTTCAAAGTTTCTTTGCCCTCTCCAAATACAAAAATCCACAAATTAAGCACTTAAAGCAGAATCAGACGACCAGTTCAAGTTTCTGGTCCGGTTAGATCTTTTATTTGGTCTCATTTCATCTTTTCTTGAAACCAGAGGTTACAGTTTTAAATCTGGGGGAAAGTAACTCAGAAATACGAAGAGCGCAAAATAAAACGCCTGATTTGGGATCAGGGATGTTGTTAAATTATATTTTTTACTTACTTTCTACAGTACAATGCTATTTATTTTACAAAAGTATTTATAAATATGCCTTAAATGTTACAGGTTTTAAAACTAAATGGTAATATTCTCAGAGTCTAAGCTAATGATCGAAGTCCTGGTTGTAATTAAACACAGGAAGGATATTGAAAGCTTCCTAGAAGCATGAAAACCACAACAGAAGAAGTAAACGAAAAATCATAATTGAAACCACATCCAAAACCCACATCCTTATTATTTACCAGTAGCATCCAAAGGACATTGTTGAGATGCAAAAAGCTCAAGGGTCTTGACTTTTTATAATTTGAAATCATCCAGCTCCAAAACATGAAAGAAGATAACATCTGTCTAAGGTTAAAAGTTTACAGTGAGCCTATACTCTAAAGTAGTTTTTGGTACAGAAACTTAAACAGGCCAGTTACTCAACTCCATGTGTACGAAGCCATAAAAATCTATTTTCTCTTCAGGCTCTTACAAAATGTTTTGCATTTACATTGCACCTCTTATGACCTCAAAACCAATTACAAATACAGTCTGCTGATACGCAGGTGATTTGGAAGGTTTAGCATAACTGCCTTGTTTTTACATTCAATGCTTTCTTTATAACATCAAATATCTCATATACTTTCATAACCAAGTTGTCAACTGCTTTACCTCTTTCAAAGATCTTCAATATGCACTGCTATAGAACTACCAAAGAACATTTCTCACCTCATCTCTAGTTCTTTTACTAATTACCTCAAATCAGTGGTTTGTAGTCTACTAGTCAATGAAAACAGCTCCTCTTGATTTGTAAATCCTCATAATTTTGAATACCACTCTTGAATCGCCACTTCATCTTCCCTGCTCCAAGCAGAGTAATCCTATCTTTTTTATTTCTTTGCATACTTGAAACCCTTCATTCCCACTGGTATACGGACAATTACCCTCTGACCCTTCTCTAAGTTTAACATCCTTCCTGAAGAGTCATCCCAGAACGAGACAATACTCCAAATGAGACCAAATCAATGAAATTGAGAAGATAAATATAACCTCCTTGCTTGAAACCTCATTTTAGAAAAGCCACTGAATGAAAATCCTCAATATAGTTCATCTCTTTATAAACATGGCCACTCCTCGACTATACATCCTACCTTACATCATCTATGTTCTTATGGATATGGGCGGCACAGTGGCTCAGTGGTTAGCACTGTTGCCTCACAGCGCCAAGGTCCCAGGTTCAAAACCACCATCAAGCAACTGTGTGGAGTTTGCACGTTTTCCTTGTGTCTGCATGGGTTTATTCCAGTTTCCTCCCACAATCCAAAGATGTACAGGTTAGGTGGGTTGGCCATGCTAAATTGCCCGTGGTGTTCAGAGATGTGTAGATTAGGTGGGTTATAGGGGAACAAGCCTGGGCGGGATGCTCTGAGGGTCGGTGTGGACTTGTTGGGCTGAAGGGCCTGTTTCCACACTGCAGGGATTCTTTGATTCTAAGACTTTTGCATGTGTACAACATTTTTTCATTTAATTATCCACAATTCTGTCTGACACATGGACAATAGCTCAATACAAATTCTTGCAGTTAATCTGGTCACATCAAGCTTTTTATGACCAACAACACCAGCAGCGATGCCAACTTTTGCAATGGTTTTTCATTCTAGTTAACCACCCTCCTTGAAAAAAGATTACGTTCCAGAGCAGATTGAGAGCGTGAACCAGATAGAATACATTGAGAAATAAGATTAAAAATAAATTGTCTAACATCAAGACTATTTAAGTGCAAATTTGTTCAATTTCAATATAAAAATAAATAAGCACAATGCATTACAGATGGAGTATAAAATAGTTGTATTTATATATATTTAATGATCTCAAGGCATCTTAAAGCATTTCATAGTCCCTTAGATACTTTCTGAAATGTAATTACTGGAGTGCAAGGATCTGTAATCAGCAATAAACTAATGATCTGATAAACTATTGAGGAACAAATATTGTTCAGGAGACTGGTAGAACTCCAGGTAGACAAAGGTCACATGAGACCTTTTGAATCCACTTGAGAGGACAGATTAGGCCTTAGTTTAGCATGTCTTGTGAAAGATAATACCTTCATCAGTAATGGATTTGTCTCAGCACTGTACTGAACTGTCATTCTAGCTTAAGTTGCCATGTCTGTGGAGGAGACTTGAAAACATGGCCTTCTGACGATGTGATTTCAAAACTATTATATGTTAGTACTATAAAGGCACCTGCTTTGAAAAATCTATAAATCATTTGGAATGTGTAAGCAACGAATGCAACTTATTTTAAATTATTTCCATTTAATCAAATCCTCCATTTTGTCACCTGAGCAACACATTGCTACATTTAAAAGAAGAACACACTTGAGACAAGAGATCCTGAAATATTTCTTCCAGTGGAAACGTTTTAAGGAATACTGTTTTTGATCCTCAAAGACAAGGGTTGTAAATTACAACAACTTCCCTGAGCTCCACTCACGTGATGTACGAAGTCTGCTGGCTGACTTGCAGCCAACTTCACAACTTTTGTCAATATTCATTTTTCGCTAAACCACTAACACAGCAAGAAAGCCTAACGGAGAACATCTATATGGAAAATCTGACCCAAAATAAAGCAGAGACTTAAATACAGACCAGCAAAGATAAGAATTCAGAATGCTAACTCCCATTATTGCCCCAGCAAAATCAAAACACCTCGAAACAGTTCACACTCACACGCAAAACCTCCCAGATCCACAAGGATTGACATAGCGCTACTGGTGCTAACTATATTTCTAACTGCATGGATAATCCACATTCTGCAAAACATTACGCTTGTTCAGAAAGTTTTAATTCATTGTTAATTCATACCTGGGATGAAAGCAGATTGCAGTCAATATGCAGGCCTTTTCCAGTCTTCTCTTTCTGTAGCAATCCTGCCATTATGGCTCCATGGCTATACAAGCCTGTAGCTAGGTCAGTCATAGCCACTCCAGGCCTAACAGGGTCACCATCCTAATCGAAAAGAAGTAAATAAATTATAAATATCTAGAGATTTAAACCACATACTTATATCTATGATGAAGAAAGATAAGATGAAATCTCAGTTGCCACTTGATTCTTTATACAGTTCCCGGAGAACCATTAGCTGTTATACAAAAAGTTGCCATACAAATGATCTCCAAGTGTCAGCTATCATAATCAGTCGGTCTCCCTGCAGTTGTTGAAAGGAAACTGGCTCTGCAATCTCATCAGAATGTCATGGATTTAGGCTTTATGTAAAAGAACTCTTGAAAACGCCATGTAATATATTTAATTCAAAGTCAATTGTTTGGATCAACCTTGATTCCCAGTAGATTGTAAGTAAAATATCTCAGTGAATTAAAAAAGTGCTTGGGCAATTCTGACAACGTGTCTCTTTTTCTTCGTTTCATCTCCCTGCATTTTTTCCCCCTCTCCCCTTTCCATTCTTCATGTTCCCCACTCTCATATTTTCTCTCTTCAACTAGTTCTTGTTGCAGTTTTACATTATTTTGTTGGCCTCTTGGGATTCGGAGGCAGAGTCTGATGCATCGTGATGCTGTACACAACCTATGTCCACAACTCCCACTCACTGCCATACTATCGCCACAATAGAAGAGGGTGGTGGGAAGCAGAGCACAACATAAAGGCTATGGGAGGCGAAGATATAGTAACAATTCAGGAAGGTAGAGAGGAAGCCAGAGCAGGAAATATCCTTTAAGATAATCAGCTGCACCAGTGATAGCCTCCTACCTCATCTTCAGGTTTTCACATTTTCAGAGGAAAGACTCTGAACAACCAGAGCCCCAGACCAGAAAGATCCCAGACAAAAGAAAACCATCTACTTCTTTAAGAAATAATGGGTCAAAAGTAACATAATTCGTATATCTACAGGTCATGTCAGAAATATTATCCAAAAGGAAGGGCAGATTAAATCTGATTCATAAGCAAGTCATTCTTGGATGGATCACAGTAAACTTTTCCTGCTCTCAACGACAATGCTTAAGCTCTTCATACAACACACTTGAGTAGCACCAGCTGCTTATCGCACTGTGGAAGCATTTGTGCTGATGTCGCCCAAAGAACATAAAGACAGCGTTATGATGAGGAACACGAGAACCACACCTAACATGGCAAGGGGGAGTACTGAACATTCGGTCCATTTAGCTTGCTATATTCTTTAAATCTAGTTATGGAATGTCCTTACTGGCAATAGCACCCTCAACTTATGAATCAATATGCACCGTTTTCTTTGACTGTATCAAAGATGCTTACATCTACTATATTAATGTAAGAGGTCATTTCATCAGTTAATGCTGTGGACAGTAGAGATTTTTAGAATGACATTGGTCTTGAAGGCTTTGCTCTATTATTCGACAGTTTCACTTCAGCAATTTCTTTCACAGTTTATGAAACCTGGATTACACTGTCCATCTCAACATTTCTTATCAACGGGAACATTCTTAACTCAAACAAATCAAACGGTTTACTTGCAGATGTGAAGTTGGATATGCAAAGGGAAGTTGGGCAAGTTTCAATGTAGCCAACGCCATTAGATATAACAAAGTGTGGAGCTGGATGAACACAGCAAGCCAAGCAGCATCTTAGGAGCACAAAAGCTGATGTTTCGGGCCTAGACCCTTCATCAGAAAGTAGATGAATCACTGGGGATTGTGCACCTCCATTACTTGGATCCCCGGGAATTAACTAAAACTGAAGCATATCCCAGGAGTTTTGTTTTATGATTTGAGATTTTATTGTCATGTGTATTTTACTATGAGAAAAACACTAAAATGCATTGAAAAGTTTTTCCACTGTTGCCACAATCCAGCAACAATTTGAATAGCTTTAAGAATTTTCCTCCATTGCCTCGTATCCATCTATACTGGACCCAACCAACACTGAAGTCGTCACTCTTCAGGCGCTTTTGTCACTGGGCTGATTCTCCTGTGTCAAAACACCACCACCTGCACCAGGCCCGCCAACATCAGAGTCGCATCTATCACCACTGGGCCCACCTCACTGATGTTACCATGACGCCCACCTACCACTGGTCATCCACCACCAATGTCAGACCCAACCAACACTGAGGCATCTTTCACCATTGGGCCTAGCTTGCCAATGTTGCCTCCGGTGTAGCAGCTGCTGATTCCAATGCCACATCCCATGCTCGTCCCAGAAAAGTAAATAGGGGCCTCACTCACCACTGCCACAAGATCTACACCAGGCCCACTCACCATTTCCGCAGTTCTGTGAGAATATACCTTGAAATTCTTTCCCTCTCTCAGCAGGTGAATCAGCTATAACTGGGACACGATGAGTGGGAGTTAGTGAGACAGGGGTGACATTAAACAGAAGTTGTACTATACCAGTATAGGTCAGAAATGACACAACAACAGGTTATAGTCCAACAGGTTTAATTGAAAATACAAGCTTTCTGAGCCTTACTCCTTCTTCTGGTGTTAGCATCTGAAAACATATGTTTTCAAATAAACCTGATGGGCTATAACCTGGTGTCATGTCATTTCTGAACTTGTCCACCCCAGTCTAACACCAGCACCTCCACATCATGAATACCAGTATAGGAC
The DNA here is from genome assembly GCF_030684315.1 of Stegostoma tigrinum. Taxonomy (NCBI): domain Eukaryota; kingdom Metazoa; phylum Chordata; class Chondrichthyes; order Orectolobiformes; family Stegostomatidae; genus Stegostoma; species Stegostoma tigrinum. The sequence continues at coordinate 9,783,553 of NC_081358.1, forward strand.
TAGTTTAATGGGGACCAGTTGGTCTTCATCTGTCCTTTTCTTTATACGGTTGGATATAAATGGCCAACTCCAGAGCATATGCAGGTCTATGCATATAATATTCATGTGAGGTGACAAACAATGTTAGTGGACATCTGCATGGCAAAGTTGGTTCTTTCCACCCACTTTATACAGGGATTGGAGCTGAACCAAGATCTCTCGCACTGAATGTTTTCCTGCCAGCAAACATGGCATTGAGAAGTTGAATACCCAACCACAGAAATGTAACCACAAAGCTTATCAGCCCATGTGAGTGACTAAATATCAGGCCCCTTCAATAGCCAACTGCTCTATCACCAAATCAGGACAGGAATGCTTCCATGGGAAATCTATGTTCATTGACCAATCATACAGCATGCTTGCACCATATATGCCAGCCTAGGTGGGGAGAGTGGAACTGCTGTAACTTTGTAAATGGAAACAGCTTACATGCAGGTTAGGAGGATATCATGGATAACCTGACCTAACATTAACCACGTCTGGTTAGAACCAGATATTATTGGACTCAAAAAAAAATTTCTCTCTCCATCGATTCTTCCAGGCCTGCTGAGTTTATCTGGCACTTCATATTTTTATTTCACATTTCCAGCATCTTAAGTGCTTGACTTTTACTTAATGATTTACAATGATTCTTGTTCTTCCAATTCTCACAATTTAAAGCTTGCATCCTTGTTAAAATTCCTTTTATTCTCTCACTTCAGAGCAGCTCTATAATGTCAACAGGTCTGAAACACCAGAAGGACTGTGTGTACCTGTGACTGTGTTTTTTAAAAACATACGTTGGAGTACTGTGTACCATTCCAGTCATCCTGTTATGGGAAGAATATTATTAAATTGGACAGGGTTCAGAAAAGATTTACTGAGATGTTGCTGGGACTGGAAGGTTTGAGTTATAGGGATAGGCTGGGACTTTTTCCACGGGAGTGAAGGAGCATGAGGGGTGACCTTAGAGATGCATAACTTCATGAGAGACATAAATAAAGGTGAATAGCAAAGGTCTTTTCCCTGGTGTGGGTGAATTCAAAACAAGAAGGCATAATTTTAAGGCAAAAAGAGAATGGGACCTGAGGGGCAACTTTTCCACACAGAGGGTGGCTCATCTGTGGACTGAACTGCCACAGGAAGTGGGAGATGCAAGTACAGTCACAACATTAAAAGACATTTGGACAGGTACATGAATAGAAAATGTTTAGAGGTATTTAGGCCAAATACAGACAAGTGTGATTAGTTCAATTTGGGAAGCTTGGTTGGCATAGACAGGTTGGACTGAAGGGTCTGTTTCCATGCTGTATGACTGTGTTTTTTTTAATAGTGCATTATGCAATCATAGAATGATGCACTAAAAGTAGTTCATTCAGGCCAAAGAACTATCCAGGTAGATAACAAAGTGTGGAGCTGGATGAACACAGCAGGACAAGCAGCATCTCAGGAGCACAAAAGCTGACGTTTTGGGCCTCGACCCTCTGGCCCGAAATGTCAGCTTTTGTGCCCCTGAGATGCTGCTTAGCCTGCTGTGTTCATCCAGCTCCACACTTTGTTATCTTGGATTCTCCAGCATCTGCAGTTCCCATTGTCACTGATACAACTATCCGGGTAGACCCCCTTTCTTTCCCATTGCTCTGGCAAATATTTTGCTTGAAGCATTTATCCAATGTCCTTTTGAAAATCATAACTGAATCTGCTCCCATAAGCTTTCAGGCAGGGCACTCCAAATCAAAATAATCCATTCTAAAAAGAAAATTTGTTTTATCACTGGTGCTCTATTAAATTTCTCCTTAATCTTCTTTGCTCATTTAGATTTCTCACCTTCTTAAGATCCAGTTTTAAACAGTTCAAAATTGAAGACCATGCCTTCAATTCTCTAATGCCTAAGTACTGGCCTCTTAAATTACCTGCCTAAATACCTCGCCATCTCCACCTCCCCCTCGGAAGTCACCCCTTAAAACTCATCTCCTTAAGCAAGCTTTTGGTCATCTGTTCAAATTTCTCCTTAACTAACATGGCATCCAATTTTACTCAATTATGAGGTTTTAGGAGTCCTGCTACGGGCTGGTATCATCCACTAGTTGGATGCTGACAGAAAACAACTCAAAGAAAATAAACAGTGCAGGGGAACTTGTTGTATTGAATTCCTGTGAAGTGCTTGGGGATGTTTTCTCAGATTAAAAGTGCTATATAAATGCTTACTGTTGTGCGGTGGTAGCAGTAGTGGTAATAAGGATAACAAACACTGCATCACCATTTTCACCACATAATGAAGTTACTTATCTCTGGTAACAATATAACAAATCCTCCTAAACTCTCTATAAGGCCATATCATATTTCATGAAGTCTGCAGCTGAAGGTTTAAAACAATACATCAGTTGAGGCTTATACAACAATTTATAAATGTTTTGTTTTCTTTCCTTTTGTATTCCTTGCCTCTGATAAAAAAAATCTCATTTTTGTGGGCAGGACTTCTCACAGACTTGCCATCTCCAAAGATTTATGTACATAAAACCCAACCTCTCCATACTCCCATACACCCTTTGAAATGGTACTATGGAGTTTATATTGCTTATCTTCATTTTTCTTACCATATGTACTACTTCACACTAGTGTTAAATGTCATGTTCCATGTATCTGCCTATTTCAATGTGTCCACGACATTTTGGAGATGTCCAATAATCTTTTCGTTGCTTACTACATTGCCAAGTTCCATGTCATCTGCAAACTTTGAAATTATACCATGCATCCTGAAGTCCAGATCATCATTTTATTCAGAGAAGTGATCTGGAGAAAAGCATAAGAAACATCATAGTCTAAAAATAATTTTGCATCACGACTCTCAGCTTTCAGTTCAGTCATCAATTTTATGTTTCGTGAAGTGTCTTTTTTAAATTCATGAGCTTTCACTTTCTAACAAGTGCAGTTGAATGTCAAATGCCTTTTGAAATTCCATTTGAATAACATCAACCAAACTATTAATAATACTTTCTGTTGCAAAGGACTTGTCCAAATTAGTGAAACAATTTCCCATTAAGGAATTAGCACTATCATTTATTACCTTTCCAAATCCCAATTCATTTTGGCCTGAATTGTAATTAAATATTTCTTCCACGTCCATTAAGTTGTCTGGCCTGTAGTTACTGGGTTTAAATCTCTGCCTGTTTTTGAACGTGTAAAAGCCTCCAAACTCTAGCATTATCTCTATATCCTAGGAAAAATAAAGATTGAGAAGACAGTCACTGCAATTTCACCCTTATTTACCTCAGAACCGTGGACTGTATCTCAACTGAACTGGTTAACTTTTCTACTTGGAGGTCCGTTAACCTTTCAAGCACATCCTCTTCAGCTGTTTTTATTTCATTTCTCTATAGCTCTTACTTTATTGTTATGTGGGTGCATTTACTGCCGATAAAGAAAAATATGTTACGTATGTTCTTAGTGCCTCAGCCGTATTATCTGCTTCCTTAGGGAATGTCTCATTTTGGTTTCAAATTGGTCACGCCCTTTGTAAAAATTCATTAAGTGTATGCGCATCATTGGCTAGGCCAGAATTTATTTCCATCCCCTGATGCCCTTGAGAGATGATGGCGAGCCACCTTTTTGAACCACTACAGTCCATTTGTCACATTAGGGAGAGTTTCAGGATTTTGACTCAGGGAAAGTATGGTGATATATTCCCAAGTCAGGACAGTGAATGGCTTGAATGGAAACTTTCAGGTGGGGGTATTTCCAAGGATTTGCTGCCTTTGTGCTTCCAGATAGTAGAGGTCATGGGTTTGGAAGCCACTGTCAAAGACGTCTTGGTGAATTCCTGCAGTGTACCTTGTAGATTGTGAACACTACAATCTGTAGTGGTGGAGGGCACATATGTTTGTACATAAACTGGTAGCTGGTACCTGGTGAATGCAATGATGGTAATGCCATTGAATGTCAACAGATAATGGTTAGATTTTCTCCTGTTACAGATGGCCATTGCCTGGCCATTGTGTGGCACGAATGTTATTTGTCACATGTCAGCCCTGGATATCGTCTAGGTCCTGCTTACCTGTCTACTATTTGTGCCTTTTAATGGATTTTTGAGTTCAGTTCTATGTCATGTACTTATCAGTTCATGCTTAATCTTCACCAGTAATTCACTGTCACAGTTTTCCGCTTTACTTCCTACATTTAGCTTTGTCCCAACAATCTGGTCCTGTACTGAAGACAGATACTCGGGGAATGATAAAATGAATAAATAATTAAATGGCGAGAATAAAAGAAAAAGAAAAGGAAGGAGAAACATCTGACAACCAACTTATGAGACACAGTAACATAGTCACAGTTGAAGATTGAGTGAAATGCAATCAAGAAATTAAACTAAACAGCTATTATACTCTGCAACACTTTGAAGGAGAGAGGTTCCAGAGTACTTCACATGCCCTAACAGGAAGGGAAGCTACCATCCTCGTAATCACTTTTGGTGAAGAATCTTATCTAAAACTGAAACCGTCGGTATAACAGGTCAGCACAACATCGAGGGCCAAAGGGCCTGTACTGTGCTGTAATGTTCTATGTTCTAACTTATTTTCTCTTCAAGTGCTTATAGATTTACTGTAGATGACCAGAACGTTCTCCTTACAAATGACCAGAACTTTCTTCCTAAAAGCCTGGCTCAGAACCATTATTATTGACCTGTTTCCAATCACGCACTAATCTCTCAAGTTCTAAATTTGAAAACTTTCAGGTTAAAAAAACAGCACTTTGCCAATTTGCTAAGAGTCCATACTGGAGAATTAATTGTTGGAGAAACAAATCAAGTCTCTTCAGTTAGTTACAGCTTTAGGGAGAGTTTTCTCTTCGTGATCCAATCAGAACAATATCAGTTTTGAGAGGAGTAACAAGGATTTTTAACTAAGAATTTCAGTCAGTTCTACATCATCTTTGTCATTTTCTTAATATTATTAATGTCTATAGATAAGCTATCAGAAGAATTTATGTTTAAAGATCATGTGAAGATTCGCTTTTCCCAATAGAACACTTCCTACACAATAAATTAATAATTCTAAAATTACATAAGAGGGTGAATGTTCAACATGAACATATGAGTTCATTTGTATACATGTGTTGTTCACAGCACATCATTTTTACCACAAGTCAAACACCTAACATACTGAATGTATTGACATTTAGTTAAACATTACACTGACTCACAGTGTAAGCTTTGCTCCTTTGGTTATGAACAATGTAATTAATAATTTTCAATAAAAATTTTGGTGTATTTTTGTAATCAGAAGATGTGAAAAACAGATACAACAGTGAAGATGAAACTTTTGCTATGCTTTGTAATGAGTCTCTTTCACACTCTGTACCTGAAGGTTTTAAAGGGGCACCACTAACATGGCTGTGTGTTTACTGGCTAACACTTGTTTTGACTTGCTGTCTATGCTTCGACCAGTTTATGTATTAGAAACACTATATCCAAGCGCTCGTTGGTGAGGCGGACACAGATTCGATTTGCAGTTCAACGCAATTTTATTAACAAAATATTTCTATTCAAAAACACTATGTGGCATCAGTTCTTTCTCTGTTAATGCTTATTTTGCTCGATTTTTCTTTATGTTCATTATAATATTTACATTTTGCTTTGCTTAGCTTAATTAGCTTACTCCTACACTGCTTATGTTTTATCACTGCTCCTGCTTCAACAATGCCTTTTATTTTTTTCAAATAATTTGTATCATCTTTATGCCTCTTTTTATCTTTTTCTCCTTTACATTTTCTGTCTTCACTTTTTAATCGACTTCTTTTATCCCAGTTTTTTGATCTCTCAGACTCTTTCTCAACATTCCTTTCCCTATCTCAATGACTCACACTTTTTGTCTTTTCATAGTCTTTGTCTCACCTTCGACTTCTTATATTCTCCTCCTCCCTCTCTTAAAGATAGCTCTTTACCACTTCTTTCGTCTCTTCAACTTGCGATGATCTGTGCTTCTGCCTCGCCTACAGCCTAGACCTCATTCTGTGCTTCTAGATTTTTATCTATCATGCTCACTTCACACTCTATCTTTCATCTGCTCTCAGGTCTTTTTTTCATCATTCTCATTCTCATTCTCTTTGTAATTCCTTATCAAAACCAAAACCGCCACGACTTTCTCTGTGACAGTTTCTGCTTCTAGATCACCTATGAAATTTGTGAGCAGTAACAGACTTTCTCTGTGACCTTGATTGCCTATCAGAGCGTAGACAAATCAGGAACTTCCATACTATCCTTTCCATCCATTTTGGCAATTTTCCATAGTCAACTTTTAAGATACTGGCTCAAATTATTTTGAACAGTAACTGACGTTCTTCGTGATAAAGTAGACAACTGTTCCAGTTAGTAAGGAAAGAGTGAATCATGTCTCCTATTGTCATGACACATTCTCTACAAGCCTTTCTATCTAGCTCCTCTTCATCATCTAAAAAAGTCTCACATCAATCCCACACATGTCACCTGGGGGTTGTGTGCATCAAATATACATGAACCCAAACCCTGGATGCATGGAGAGTCTGTGTGTGTTGTCAAGCTTGTTAATGAGTTAACTTCAGGACAGTTTGTACAGTGGACAAGGTAATGGAAACAATGTCCCTCTGCACATGCCTGTCTGGCCTACAGTCTTCCTGCCCTCCTTTTGCAATGGTTCAATGAGTTACCTTGAAATAGATCTCCTCCACCATGTTGTGGTAGGTTTTAGTGCATACAACTGCATTTTAAAATAGGGTAAGGAGCCAGTACTGATGAAGGTGAGGCTTGTGGTCTTCTCACTGCCCCACTGTGGCAGCACATTGCTCCAAAGCAGGCCAGTTTAACACTTCCCTCCATGTGCTGCCGCCACTGCTCGTCATTTCCAATGGCTGTTTCGTTAGCCATCTCATTGTTGCTCACAGAAACAAAGATCTCAACATCAATGTGCCCTCGCCCTCAGAAAGGATTACCAGTTCACACAACATCTGACAGTATTTAAACACATGCAACCTACCACCCAACGGGTTTAGTAGCAGAATTTAAATTTAAAAGAGTTATTTCCAAACATATACACACACCCCTCGCCAAATTAAAAACAACACAGATCAGACAATTTAAAGGGAACAATAGGATAAATGGCACAGTGCCCAGGGTGAGAGGAGATACAAAGGAAGTACCTAACTAAGAGGTGGCCCAGGTGGGTTGACCACTGCAGTGAGCAAATATTAGGTCCAGGACCCACAGGACAGAATGCCGGGAGGTGGCGCAGAGAGCTGAAGGGAAGCCAGATTTAAAACTCAGCAAGGCTACAGAAATAACCAGCTGCATAAAGAAGCTGAGAGGTAGAGAATGGGAGAAAGTAAAGCTAAGTAAGCAGCTGGAGGAGGTGAAGCAGAAACTGCAGGAAGTGAGAGCAGGAGCAAAGGAACCAGGCAACACGGTACACTTGTGACAGTTTCAGGCCCAGCGCAAATTGAATGTACCAGGTGGCACATCCAAGGCCACAAATACAGCATCATTGAGGTTACTGCCCACCACCATTCCTCCCCAACTGGAAACGTAAGGGCAAAACGTTGCATAACATTGCAACTGAGTTCCAACCACCTGGAAAAAGAGAGAAACAGAAGATCTACCCTGACCCCTGGGAGACCAACCTTTGTGGAAGAGAGACAGCCCCATGTTGAGAGGAAGTAGATTCCAACAGTCCAGCTCAAACACAGGTAACGTCCTTTCTCAGATTGATACAGTGTAAGTATTGTGGAAATTTGGCAAGTGTTTCCTTAGTGTTTTAATAACAAATATTTTGTGAATAAAATTGAGTTGAATTGCAAATTTATTTCTATGTCCCTTTGTCCAACTCACTTGTCAAGAAGACTTGCGCAGAGTCGTTAATACATAAACTAGTCTAAGTGTCCAATACACAATGTGGCCCTGTCAATTGCATTGTAATTAGGTATGATGCAACTCACAATCTCCTATTGCAAAAATAATACATAAGTTGTCTGAATCAATTCCTCTTCTCTCTCTCACCTGTCCCTAAAAACTAATAATTTCCCAACACTTTCCCATGAAGACATTATCCCTTTAAATTTTTCTGATTATTGCCAGTACACAATTCAGGATGTTTTTAAACTATTATCCTGAATTCTAAACAGCTGCAAGAAAACCATTTACTGATTTCCCACTGAACAGTCATATTCATGCATGAATTAATCCAATATTCTGGTAGACTATTGTGTATGCTAACTGGATCTGCCTGCAGTCTCGAATATAATCTTTTCATCATCAATTCACTTTACATCTGTCTCTTTCATTGCGCCAATATAATAATCACTAATTTCCATGATTGCATATTGATCACTACATCAATACCACAATTATTCCACCAAAATATGCTAAATCTGTGTGTTGATCCTGGATTTTGCATGTGTTTGATAATCTGCCCTGATGGCCTGTTGCTTTCACTACTCCCAAAAATTTTTTTTTTGTTTTTACTATACTGTTTTGACATATTTTCTCATATGACAGAATATCCCTGAATAGAATGGCTGTTTTGTCATGCTTGTTGAACTGCAGATGGAGGAAGGTTACTGGAAGGTTACTAGTTCACTTTTGAAGAGGTTGTGTGGTACAGTAGCCAGTGCTTCTGCCTTTCAGCCAGAAGCTTAAGGTTTGAGTCCCACCCTAGGTCTTGATGGAGCAAGGGAGTATATTCATTACACATCTAAGCAGGTTCAGTGTCAATCTGCAAATCCTTCTATCAAATGCAAAGGCAGATGCTAAGAGTGAAAGAATTTCCTGATCAGTCACACAAAGCAGCTTTGGAGCCTCTACTTTCATCATCCATAGTTCCACGCTACAACATACAAATGAAAGTACATGTTGTCACAGCAACTCGTATTCACCGAGTGAACCAACCCCCTTTTATATCTTACTAATTTTGAAGCAATAAATTTCTCAGATCATAGCGTATGTTTTTTTCTCTTAGAAACATCTCTGCAATTAAAAGTTTGGAAAATCGCGTCTATATTACACCTTTAATAAAATAAATGCTTCAAAGCACTTCAGAGGAGGTGACATCAAAGGCAAAGAGTAGTTTATAAGTAAAAGAAAGTTTACCAAAGGTGTTCATCAATGAAGTTTCCAAGAAGCACAGAAAACAGAGAGTAGAAACTTCTGTTGCAATTCTGTGGCTATTAGAGTCATAGAGTTGGACAGCAGGGAAACTCGGTCCAACTCGTCCACATCAACCAGCTATCCTAAATTAATCTAATCCTATTTGCCAGCATTTGGCACATATCCCTCTATTTATATACCTATCTAGATGCCTTTTAAATATTGTAGTTATACCAGCATCCACCATTTCCTCAGTCAGTTCATTCCAAACAAGTACTACCTGCGGAGTGAAAAAGTTACCCCTTCGATCCATTTCAAATCTTTCCCCTCTTACTAACATGCTCCAGTTTTGGACTCCCCTGCCATGGAGAAAAGACCTTGACTATTTAACCTATTCCTGCTTCTCATGATTTTACAAACCCCCAAAAGGTCACCCTCAGCCTCCTCTCGAATATAAAGCATTTATAACTATCAAAGAAACACACTTCACTTCTCAACAAATTGCCGACAAATGCACAGAAAGGTTAAAGCATATATGCCAAAGTTCTGCATATGGTATCATGATCACAATCCCAATGGTTGTATGTGTTCATAACTTCCTAGCTACATTTGGATTTCAATTAGCCACATGTGACCATTGGTTAGCATAATGGATAACACTGCATTGAATCCATCAAAGGCATTGGATTGAGCAGGTAGCTTTGAGGTTCAACTTCTCATCTGACAAAAACATTTTCAACAATACCGTACATCCTCAGTATTCTATGACATGCAAATCTAAAATCTGTGCACGTCATCTGCAGACAGTCATGAGCATGCAATCTTTTGACTCAGAAGTGACAGTGTAACCAAAAGAGTCAATTCTCAACTCAAAAAGGTTGCTGGCAAACCTCAAATAAATTATACCCTCGCTTGTCTCATAACTGTGTGTAAACGCCACATTTTCTGATTCCAAACAAGAGAACAAGTTAGGACCTGGTCCACGCAGTACTTCATTACAATAACTATGTAGAATCTGTGAATGTTACATCAACTAATGTTAGGAAATGGTGATACTTTTAAATATCCACCATAGCACAGCAGAAGATGATATTTTGAAGCAGCCTGTTTGGACGTGCTGTCGCACATATCTGTGGCCGATGGGACTTGAACCCAGACCTCATGGCCCAAAGGCAGGGACTAAGTCACTTAGAATAAAGTACTGGATACCAGCAATGCTTGCCACTTTGGGGAACAGTGGTAGTATTCTTTCTTTTGTGCTTTAATCAGAATGTTATGGGTATAAAAAAGGTACATGAATATGGAACTAACGGCAATATATTTAGGTTTATGATGATGCAATGCTAGTAAAACTGTGAGGAGGTCACAAGGGTTTTAGATAGAGTAAATGAGTGTACAAGGTGGTAGCAGTAAGAGTAGAATTTGCGTAAATAGGAGGATATTCACTTTTCTGGGAAGAATGCAAAGAAAATTTTTTAAAATGGCTAGAAATGATCAAAGATAATAAAGTGTGAAGCTGGCTGAGCACAGCAGGCCAAGCAGCATCTCAGGTGCACAAAAGCTGACATTTCGGGCCTAGACCCTTCATCAGAGGCTCGGCTCTGATGAAGGGTCTAGGCCCGAAACGTCAGCTTTTGTGCTCCTGAGATGCTGCTTGGCCTGCTGTGGTCATCCAGCTTCACACTTTATTATCTTGGATTCTCCAGCATCTGCAGTTCCCATTATCGCTAGAAATGATCAAACGTCGATGTTCAAAGGAATTTGACAGTCCTCATAAGAGTTACACAATCCCTGTGGAGACCAGTAACTTCTAAAAAGAAACAGAAATTTACCAATGACTGACTGAAATAATCACACAATAACACTTCACATTTTAAGAACTTATTGTAACAAACTGAAATCAGCAAACCTTAAACATTACTTGATATGAAATTAACATACCAAATATTATAAAATGTATTAGAACCAGGTGACTGTTTAACAAGGTGTTTGATTTGATCGGTTCTGATTTGGATGTTGCTGAACAATATAATTGTTCTAAACCAAATGTAGGTGGAGTTTCTCGGGAGCGCACTCTCCCGAATACCAGCCTGTGAGGTCTCTTATTCCATTTAAGCCGAGTGCAACTCTACTGCTGTCTTCAGTCCACACACCAGCAGCTACTACAATGGCTTGCCAGCCTGGATCCTGAAGGAAAGTTTAACTGTTTTGCTGAGGCTTGGCTTTGTTTTGCCAACTTTTAAGGGCATTTAAATGGTCACTGGATAAACGGGTTGATAATGGAATAGTATCAGAGATAATGGGAACTGCAGATGCTGGAGATTCCAAGATAATAAAATGTGAGGCTGGATGAACACAGCAGGCCAAGCAGCATCTCAGTGCTCCTGAGATGCTGCTTGGCCTGCTGTGTTCATCCAGCCTCACATTTTATTATCTCTGATAATGGAATAGTGTTGATTAGATGGGCTTCAGATTGGTTTCACAGGTCGGCACAACATCGAGGGCTGAAGGCCCTATACTGCGCTGTAATGTTCTATGTTCTACTTAACCATTAACTAATTACTCAACCAAAGATTACATTACAACCTACTTATACACACACCTCGCTCTTGGCAGTTAGGCTGCCTTGCAGATTAAGCCCCACATTTCTCCTGGCTTTTCAGCAAGATCCCTTCTCCAATGCATACTTGGGCAACTCTGACCTTTTAAGTTTTCTTTACCGTTCTCTGAGTATCCTCAAACTGATTTCCAGCAGCACTATGGGCAGCACGGTGGCACAGTGGTTAGCACTGCAGCCTCACAGCACCAGGGACGCGGGTTCGATTCCAGCCTCGGGCGACTGTCTGTGCGGAGTTTGCATATTCTCCCCGTGTCAGCGTGGGTTTCCTCCGGTTTCCTCCCACAGTCCAAAGATGTGCAGGCTAGGTGGATCGGCCACGCTAAATTGCCTGTAGTGTTCAGGGGTGTGTGGGTTATAGGGGGATTTGGGTCTGGGTGGGATGCTGCAAGGGGCGGTCTGGACATGTTGGGCCGAAGGGCCTGTTTCCACACTGTAGGGAATCTAATCTGATCTAATTATCCACTCTGACAACTTAATTCGTAAGTTTCCAAAAGTCCCGTATATTCCATCATTTTATTTCCAAACAGAAAAGTACTCTTATAAGCATGCTGCTCTCACAGCAATAGGTTCTTTTCTTCTTTATTCAACTTCATCCCCTCTCTCCCTCATCTGAGACAGAAAGCTCATGCGCACCTCTTTTGTGTCAAGGTGTGAAATTTGACATTGGATTTTCTTTGGGTTTTAGCCTGGACCATCATCTTTTATAAATACAAAAATAACATGAGCCTGACTCCATGCAGATTTCAGAATGCTCTGACCATCCCTATTTCACAACATTCTGTTCTACCTTAAATTAAAGAGAGAGTTTAAAAAGTATGGAGCACAAAAGTTAGAAAATCCTTCTGCAATCAAATTAGGTCTCTGTTTCAAATGAAAGATATACCAACTTTAGAGAAGGTGCAACAAAATTTCACTCGTTCGATTCATAAGAGACGGGGTTGCCTTTGCAGAGAATTAGAATAAGGTGGCCTGTACTACAGGAGTTTAGAAGAATGAGAAATAATTGCACTGATGTATACAAGATTCTGAGACATCATAAAATGAATGAAGTGAATTATATCCCTGGTCAGTCTAGAACTACAGGACACAGTCACAAGCTAAAGGAAAAGCAATTTCAGATTGCAATGTTGAGAAACTTCTTAACTTACAAAAATTGTGAATCATTGAATTGCTCAAATTTTAGAAACACACCCCCTTCACAATTTGCTGCTACTTCAATTTCACTTTAAGTGAAAGGCCTTCAGCTAGAAGGGGCAGCTACGATGGATGGTTCTCTCTCTCTTCAGCCTCTGTCCTGTTTCAAAATTACCTCTTTAATCATCACCCAAAATTATATTCCTACGTGCTACCTCTGTGAAGTGCTTGGAACATTTTACCCTAAAGGTGCCTTAAATAAATGCAATTGTCATCATCAGGTCAATCAGATTGAACACTGCTTGTCATGTTAGTTATTCCCGTCTCCACTATATTAATTAATTCTGGAATCTAACGTGCCTAAATTTAAGCTGAGCAATCCACCATCTAGTGGTTTATTTTTAAACTGCAACTACCTTTGTAACGAGTGCCCTATATGATATTTGAGTCACACTTGACAATTTTACAAATAGAAATGTAATTGATGAAACTTTTCATTGAGCATCAGTTCAAGGATTTGGATATTCTAAATGATCCTAATTAAACAAATTAAATCAATCTTTTAATGCCATGTTGTCAGTTAATGCTCAATGCTTACATGGAAATTAGCATGTTCCTGCCAGATTGTGGGACTGGCACTCAACAAATTAAGAGATTTTAATAAAATCCAAAAGAACTGCGGATGCTGTAAATCAGGAACAAAAACAAAGTTGCCAGAAAAGCCCAGCAGGTCAGGCAGCAGAAGATGATGCCAGACCTGCTGGGCTTTTCCAACAACTTTGCTTCTGTACATTGAAAGGCTTTGTCAGGAACGTACAGAGATGAAGTTGAGGCATCAGGAAGGGTGTGCACAATCCTCCAAACACCTCGAACATTCAACCCTTCAACCCCAAAATGTGGTAGAGTCTCGTAATGATGCTCTGGACTAACTCATCAAACCAGAGTGGAAGCTACACACTTTCAACCCCAAGGGACTGCTTCCTTGAAGGTAACAGAGGGCTGCTCTCTTATCACAAAGAGACCACTGAGGCAAGGGGAGAGGTTTAGAAGGAGAGTCCTTCATGGTAACTTCAGCTCGGATGGGAATTTAACCCACATTGCTGTCATTACTCCGTAATACAGGCCAACTATCGAGCCAAACGAGCTAGCCAACTCCCAATTGTTTAAAAAGACACTATGCTAATCACAAATATGGCCATTTAAGATTACTACTTTACATGGCTTTCCATCCACACCTCCCTTCATCATTCATTCCAAATCTACATCATCCTGCGTCCGCTTCCCTGCCTTCCACTGATACATCAAGTTAAGTATCCTCAATGGTATGACTTTTTATCTTGTTTCACTTCCAGCTTTTCTCTCACTCATCTTGTCCATAAGATCTACCTCCTGCACACACACTATTCCCACTAAGCAGCCGATCACTCAACTTCCCTTCTAGCTCTCATATTTGTTGATATTAATAGCCCTATTTTTCAGGTACTGAATACATTCCTGCTGTACACATTCCTCTCCTCCAAAGAAAACGCATCCTTCACACCTCTCTCCTTGCATGTTATCACTTCTATCTCCAAATTGCCTTTCCTCACTGAAGTTGCTACAAAAGCAAAATATTGCAGGTGCTGTAAATCTGAAACAAAAACAGAAATGCTGGAAACACTCGGTACATCAGGCAGCTCATTGAGACCGAGGAAAACAGATTTAATGTTTCAAGTGAACGACATTCCAGTCGATTCAAATCAAATTAATTCCTGAGGTGACAGGACTGACATCTGAGAAGACTCAGCCAGAATGGTATTCACTGGTGTTTAGAACAATCGAGGGGGATCTCATAGAAACTTTCAAATTACTAACAGGACTAGGCAGATTAGATGCAGGACTGATGTTACCGATGGTGGGGGTCATAGTCTAAGGATAAGGGGTAAAACCTTTGGAGTGAAATGATGAACTACGTCTTCACCTTGTTGTAAGTTGTAAGCCTGTGGAATATACCACCACAGAAAGTGGCTGAGGCCACAACATTGTGTGTTTTCATGGAGGAGGTTTGTATAGCTCTTGTGCAAAGGGTTTAAGAAATATGGGAGGTGGGCAGGATTAAGAGATTGAACTCAATGATCAGCCGTGATCATGCTGAATGACGCACCAGGCTTGAAAACTCAAATAGGCCTAGTCCTGCTCCGAACTTCTATGTTTCTGTTATAATGATGAGAAATTAACTTCTCTCTACTGACATTGCCTTAATTGCTCAGCATTTCCAATGTGTACAATATTTCAAGTCAACATTTCCCAGAATTTCCTGTTTCTTCCTCTGTTACACAGAAAAATAGCTCTTATCAAAGTCTCAAATAACATCCTATGCGATTGTGGCATATTTCCCCTCATTCTACTCACATGCCTGCAGCCTCTGACATGGCTGATCACACGTTCATCTTTCATCAAGGATGTAATTGAGCAGCTATACAGCACTTGGAGTGGGCAGGATGAACAGTGAGCAGTCATGAACAGGATGAATGGTCAAGGTCTGTACCAAAACCAAGAATATAAAGGTAGAAAGAGGAATAAGAGAAAAGAATTTTCAGGCGGATTGTAGGGTTGACTTTGAAAAGATTAAGGGGGCAGCAATGAGTAAGAAAGAAAGAAATACCTCATATGTAGTAATCTCTGGATTTTGCCAGGGGACACCATGTCACAGAGTATTGAACAGAATGGGTGAATGTATGGCTGAAGAGATTGGCCAATTGTAGACTATTGGGACTTCCTGGTTCAGGGAGGAGGATTTATTCAAGCTGCTTGGGCTGAACCTCAACACAGGCAGGATCAACATGCTTGTTCAACAGTTTGCTCATGCAGCCAGAAAGGGTCTGAAGTACCTGGCAGGGGGCTGGGAACCAATATGCAAAATTAGAAAAGAGAAACAAGATACAGACATGTAGAATTAGAATGAGAAATAGTAACATATTAGGTTAGGTCAGACTAAAAGAGAAATCAGTAAGTATAAACTAAATTCAGTGAATGCATGATTGAATCCTTTTTATACTACTGCTCAGAATAAAACAGACTTTCACTCATCATCTTTCATGAACTGAGAATGTGTTTAGGATGACACAAAACTTATTCTTAAAACAAATGTCAAGCACCAGTTAACATCTAAGTTATCATCTGGAATTAGAATTATACTCCTTAATCCCAATCACAGACATACATAATACAAAGGACAACAGTCTTTGGGCAGAGGATATTTTGTAAAAATGGACAAAAGTAAAACAAAAAAAAACACTGTTGGCCAACAGACTAAAACAAAGGATAGGATTCATTGGCTTCTGATGGACCACTACGTTTGTTGGCAAAATGAAGTACAGCTATAGACTGATGGAAGATCTTCTTTGGACTGAAATCAAACTGGATCCAAGCGTTTAGGAAGTTGTTCAGCTTTTGTAAGATAGCTATAAAATACTGATACTTATCAGATTCCCATGAACTCCTGATGAGAGAGATAGGAAGAATTCCTTGCAGCTCCAAGGGTATTTTCTTGCTGACTACTTGGGTCCAAAAAACACAAAAACTCAAGTTGAGAAAGAGTTGCTAGGTAACCATCCACATTACTGCCCCCTTAATCTTTCCAAAGCCAAGTTTTCCGGCAATTAGAAAGCATATTTTCATCTTTTATCTCCCAAAAACCTCTGCTTGCTTTATCCCCAAGAAGGTAAAGCATAACACACAATAAACTGCTCACTTCATTCCTAAGGACTACATGGTAAAAATTCTTTTCAATCCAGACAATGTCCAATCAGTTCTATACCTTCCAGCTTTTCACACAGTCCATAAATATAAATATATACGAAAAACAAGACAAATAAAAAGTTGTCTGATGCAGTGAATAGTCAGAATTTGAAATGCACTGCCTGATGGAACAGTAAAGCCAGATCAAATTTTGCCTTCCAAAATAACTGAATAGATGTCTGAAGATTTTTTAAAAAGCAGCATTATGGAGAAAGGACAGAGGAGCTGAGCTAATTAAGTCGATCTTGCAGAGAACTAGCACAGACATAAAGTGTCAAATAATCTCCTTACATGTTGGAACCTATGATTGTTATGGCTCTCCTTCTTCCTTCTTCCTTCTGCCGAAAATGACTGCACTCACCCAGATCTATCTTCATCTCTCTAGTCAAATCCGGAGAATCACCTGAACAGGCTTCCCTTCCTGTTCTTGAACTTAGGTGCTCTCCAAAGAGCAATCGTATTTCTCATCTAATTGAGAGTCCTTGGTGAGATCAACATCAGGTTCCACACATAAGCTGTGTGTCATCAGTGTGTGAGACGTTCATTTTTACCTCAAATATCATTCAATACTCTCCTAACTTGGATTAAGGTTGCAGCCGCAGATAAACTATGGCACACTCTGGCCAACCACCCGTCTTTTACTTGCCATTAACTTAAGCTCATCTAAAGTTCTGCTGCCTGTGTCCTAACACACACCAAGTTCTGTTCGCACATCACCACTAAGTTTGTTAACCTACACTGGTTCTCAGCCAAGTAATGCCTTGACTTCAAAATTCTCATCCCTTTTTCTCAAATATCCTTTCCATTCCTGCCTTTGTAATTTCTTCCAGCCCAATAACCTTACAAGTTATTTGGTCTCCAAGGTTCCTCCCTGTTGCACATTGGCTATGCTAATTGCTCCATAATTGCTGGTTGTGCTTTGAGCTCTTGAAGCCCTAACTTCTGGAATTGCCATACTAAAACTCCCCACCTCACTTTCCCCCTTTAAAGATGCTCCTTGAAAATGCACATTGCTGGGCGGGTTTCTGCTCATCAGCCCCTTACATCACATGATATCAAATTTTGTTTGCTAACAATTCTGTGAAAGGCCTAGGATGTTTTACTGCATTGAAAGCCACCTATAAAGGCAAGTTGTTAGTGTTAAAACATACAAGCAGGGAAATTTCCAGGGAAAGCTAATGTTTTCGGAAAGGATAGGATTAACTCGAGTCAGCTCCAAGTGAAAATTTCATAGTACCGAGTGTGGACAATGAAATGTAGGTGGCAGTAATAACAATTAATAACAGCCATGAGCAGGGTTAAAGTAGCATGCACACAGGATCCATTATAGTGGTTTCGTATTAAAGTTAGACATACAAGAAGTAAAACACTGAGACTGCATGTTAAGTAGTATCTCTGGTCGCTGACATCGTAATAATAATGGATCAGAAGTTCAATTGAAAGATTACATGGGATTTTGAAAGAATAGTTTAACGTCAGAATGTAACGTCATTTATAAAGGTAGGGGAATATATCAGCCAACATCACAGAAGTGAAGCCATTTAGGTGCAAGTAGAGCACAAGGTTGGCCTAAGGTTGAGTATCAGGATATGTTTGTTGACACTGAGGGAACGAAGTGAAACGGAACAAAGAACACTGGCAATAAACTAGAGGGAGTAAGTGTCAAAGGAACAGATTTTAGTGACCTCATCCCACCTCCTTGACCTGTCCGTCTTCTCTGGACTGACCTATCCCCTCCCCACCTATCTTCTTTTCTCTCCATCTTCGGTCCGCCTCCGCCTCCCCCTCTCTCCCTATTTATTCCAGAACCCTCACCCCGTCCCCCTTGCTGATGAAGGGTCTAGGCCCGAAACGTCAGCTTTTGTGCTCCTGAGATGCTGCTTGGCCTGCTGTGTTCATCCAGCCTCACATTTTATTATCTTAGTGACCAGGAGGTAGTCCAATGAGGAACAAAGACAAACAGAAGGCAATAAAACTACGTTACTTTTTCATTCTTAATGATTGCTGCTAGATTCAAAACCTTAGGGATAATACCAAAGAAGGTAGCCCTGAGAAATATTATGAAAATATCAAACTTTACAGAACTTGTTGGACAATTATACTTACTTTCAGCCGAAGAGGCGAACTTAATAATGCCGGTGACTGTTTTTGAGACAGGAGGAAAGTATACAGATAGTGGGGTCAATATTGGGATAACAAGGCGTGGACCTGGATGAACACAGCAGGCCAAGCAGCATCTTAGGAGCAGGAAAGCTGACCAGAAGGGTCTAGGCCCGAAACGTCAGCTTTCCTGCTCCTAAGATGCTGCTTGGCCTGCTGTGTTCACCCAGCTCCACACTTTGTTATCTCGGATTCTCTAGCATCTGCAGTTCCTATTATCTCTGATTCAATAATGGGATCACTACTTTGTTTGTTTCATTTCCATCAAGGATCTGCATTTAGTTTTGATGCAGTAAATAAAGAAAAACTGCTTGCATGGGTAGAAGTGGCAGGACCAAAGTACAATGTTTTAAAGTACTGTACTGTAACTGGCAAAATATCCAGAGTGCTCCAAGAGAGGGAGCCAGAGACACTGAGATCCAATCAAGGCCTGGAGGCATTAAGGACGCATGTTGGTAAATTTATATCCCCCCAAACTGGGCTAATAGTTTAAACAAGCATCGGACAGATTATCTTAAATTAACATGCTAAATTAACTAGTTAAAGTCCATAATGTAACAATGGAAAACCATGGATTGATGTTCTAAACTTGAAACCTAATTAGTTAAATATAAACCAAAAAAAGATGGCAGAGCAGGTTATAAAGTTGTAACACGACAGGATCGGTGGTCTCCTCATTATTCGGGCTCATTTAGGATCTACATTCATCTGTCTTTTGTTACTTTCTTTAACATGCAGAATTCCTATCCACCCAGAATGTACTCAGTAAGTGTTAGCTTGGTCGAGTTGATCGCAGTCTCACCTCAGAAGGTTGAGCTCAAGACCCAGTCCAGTACATAACAACAACAATAACGTATAGCACACAGGCCCATAACCCAAGTGATACTTCAGCACACAAGGAGTGTTGCAGCATCAAAGGTTTTATCTTAAATGAAATGTATAACTAGGCCCCAACAGCTGGCTTGTGTAGAATGAAAAGATCCTGCAGAATGATTTAGAGAAACAAAGAGACACAGAGAACACAGAACAAAAAGGGAAACACAAACAAAGAAACACAGACAAACTCCCTACATACATCATTTAACCAGCACCACTGAAAGAACTTAACTAATTATTAATTTCTGTTTGCGCAGCTTTATTGTGCACCAATTAGCTGCCTGCAGAACAGCAGCTACACTGCAAAAAGTAATTCAATGGTTACACAGTTACAGACCTTTGGGATAATTAAATAATTCTTCTCTTTTATAAGCAAAGACCCATAGTATGTAGCTTCATCTGTAGAAGCTAAATATGGATGTATGGCTCACTCATAGTTTAGCACATTGCAACACAAACACATTAATCAGCCCTTCAGTATATCCATACAGCACTATAATTAAAGGCAATGAATTTCACATTCCTGTCAGCTGATTAAAACTAATAATATCTTAGTTAACCATCATTCAATTCATTAAAGGCTACAAGCATGACAACAGCCCTACTGCGCAATAGAACAATCAAAGCATACAGCTCCAAAATCAAAATTACCAGCACAAATAGAAACAGATATAAACAACCACACAAACAAAGACATAAAATGAATAAAATGTACCTGTGGGCCAGTGATGTGCATGAGGCCAGACACAGCACATACTACAGAGTCATAACCCCCACGCTGTGACATTGGGCCGGTTTGTCCATAACCTAATTTGAACAAAACATTTTGAAGAGCAAACATTAGCCCATTGATCATGTACTTACCCCATTTAACCCACCAATAAATTCCGAGGACAAAGATTAATAAATCTCAATCACCAAATTCTCATTTTCGTGTCAGGTGATGCCAATAAATAAATACTGTTGTTTTTCGATCTTATCAGTTGCCATTCAATTCCTGCAGACTTTGATATTTAACATTTCCGGTTGCATAGACTGATTTTAAAAATGCATTTTTAAAAATCCCCAGTAGGGGATTTGAAGACAATTTGCTAATTAAATTAAGTGGGGCGGCATGGTGGCTCAGTGGTTAGCACTGCAGCCTCACGGCACCAGGGACCTGGGTTCGATTCCGGGTGACTGTCTCTGTGGAGTTTGCACATTCTCCCCGTGTCTGCGTGGGTTTCCTCCGCGTGCTCCGGTTTCCTCCTACAGTCCAAAGATGTGCAGGCTAGGTGGATCGGCCGTGCTAAATTGCCTGTAGTGTTCAGGGGTGTGTGAGTTATAGGAGAATGGGTCTGGGTGGGATGCTCCAAGGGGAGGTGTGGACTTGTTGGGCTGAAGGGCCTGTTTCCACACTGTAGGGAATCTCATCTAATCTAAATATCACATGCTAGAGATTAACAGCGAACAATGAGGTGAAATGATTCAGTGCTGGTAAAGAGTAAACTAGACAGAAGAACCTTAAGAATGTCTCTACGACTCAATATCTGCTGCCAAGTCCAACCTAGCCTAAATAGTCCATCACTTACCTTGTCACCTTGTGTCCTAGCATCATACCCACCAGGCACCCTACCCACCTGGCACCACACCCACTTTACTCAGCAGGCATCCAGCACCCTATCACCTGTCACCTACTTTCCAAGCACCACAACCACACACTTACCCTTGCATAGGAGCTGTCAAAGCTGTCCATGGTGTTTTAAATTACAGGATACAGCACTGATTGTTATCAAAAAAGGGACATGGCTTGCTTTCATGCAGAGGGACCTGTCAGATAGACAGCACAGCTCCAGAGTTTTGAAGGAGCACTGATCAGAATTTCCTGTCAAAAATGCACAGTTCTTTTGTTTTGTTGAAAAACACTCACTTCCACAGAAGTAATCAGTGGTATAATGATCAAGGTGCACTCCCATTTTTGAGCAGTCCAAGACAAGGGTGAAATTTAATTTTGCTGGACTAGCCTCACTGCATGAAAACATCACACACAAAACCAATGCCCAATGTATTATAAAAACTGAAAAAACTGCAGATGCTGTGAATCAGGAACAAAAATAGAATTTGCTGGAAAAGTTTAGCACATCTGGCAGGATCTGCGATGAAAAAAAAGGGTCACCAGACCTGAAATATTAAATATGATTTTTTTTCTTCACAGGTGCTGCCCAGTGTGTGTTATCTTCCCTTTGACAGGAAATTTGAAAATGAATCCAAGCAACAAGCTCAGGTCTTCGCTAAGTTCCAAGGCGGGCACAGTCAGCAAATATGATTGAGATTTATCTAAATGTTCACACAATCAGGTTTAAAAACAAGAGAAAGTGGATAAATAAACCATTAAAATAGAAAGATGGACATTGCTTTTGTAATGGTGTCTTTTAGGACAAGGCATACTAAACGTTTTCCACAGCTAATGAAACAATTTTGTAATCATCGTTGTACTATAGAGAAATGCAGCAGTAAAATTTCACACAGCAAGACTCCACAAAACTGGCGAATACTCTTACCACATGATAAAAAAAAGCGGAGAACAAATGCACAGGGAAATATCTAAGCGATAATGAAATTTAGGATAAAGATTGAACAGGACGTTAGAAAGACATAGACAAAATAGTAGATCAAAGCAAATTTTAAAGGAGTGAAAATGGAACTTGGTAAAGTGAACTAGGAAAAGAATACTAACAAACCGAAAGAGGACAGCAGTGAAAAGCATTTTAATACGGTGCTCAGAAGAGACCAGGTGAATTATATTCTGCTAAAGCTTATGGATAATGATGGGATAGTGTAGGGGAGGGGCTTAGATTAGTTCATAGGTCGGCGCAACATCAAGGGCCGAAGGGTCTGTTTTGCGCTGTATTGTTCTATGTTCTATGTAGCCAGTGAAGACACACAATCAATGAACTGAGAAAAAAAGGAGAGGATGTTTAAAGGGGGATGGGACAATTAGGAAAGAAATAAAACAATTCAGAAGGAAAAGAGAAACAACTAAATTAGTTTACCAAACTATATTATAAATTAATATACATTAGCCTGCTTAATCTCATTTTATCTGAATGTCACTTTATTTTTGGACCTACTTCTTCAACTCACAATGTCACTTCCAGTTTAACTTTGTTGAGCCATCATGTATCAGAACTGACTGACGTAGGGACCCAATCAATTATTTGCAGATCTCAGAAGATCTTCAGGCTGAAGATTTTTGCAAGGAAATAGGTCTTGCCACCCAGCACTACCCTCCCCACCCCCTCCCACCCCCACGACTTGATTCCCTCTCCTCGTGTAGCCTCCCTGTGCCTTGGTCCCAACCTGGCTCCCTGTTCTATGCTCTTAATCTCTTGAGGCTGTTTCCAGCCATTCCCTTGTCATGACCTCTGTTCTGAACTCACACTTGAGGGCTCCATCTAGTGGTAGATAATTGCAGTGCTGCGTCTCAACTGCTTCATGCACTAACATCTGCCACTAAATAGAGACTGGTCAGTCCAAAAATACAGGTAAGTATTTATTTTCAAATATTTTAGTTTTTTTCATACACCTGGCGATGTATTTTAGTTTGGAAGTTATTTCAGCTAAGGACATACGGTGTGATTAGGGAGGCCACTGTAATGTTGAAAGATATCCTTGAGGGTGGGGAAAGAGAACAGAATCCATTTGGTAAGGGTTGAGAAACAAAACGGCATGATTAATCTCCTTGAGGTTATTCTCTAGATCTCCAAACAATAGAAGACAGA
This sequence comes from Stegostoma tigrinum, assembly GCF_030684315.1. Classification (NCBI taxonomy): domain Eukaryota; kingdom Metazoa; phylum Chordata; class Chondrichthyes; order Orectolobiformes; family Stegostomatidae; genus Stegostoma; species Stegostoma tigrinum. The sequence goes on from NC_081358.1 coordinate 9,807,011, forward strand.
AGAGGAACAAATCTGCGGGGAAACAACAGAGGTGCAACAATTATAAATTGATAATATTGGTAAGTTCTAATTACTTTGATTGATTGGGATAATGTTAAAGAGGGAAAGCAGGGGAATGAATTTCTGAGATAGTAGGAACTGCAGAGTCTGGAGAATCTGAGATAACAAGGTGTAGGGATGATTTTCTGAAGAAGGGTCTAGACCTGAAACGTCAGCCTTCCTGCTCGGCCTGCTGTGTTCATCCAGCTCTAAACCTTGTTATCTCAGAATGAATTTTTGAAATGTGTTTAGAAGAACTTCCTTAACTTCCTTATGTTCTTGGTTCAACTAGGAAGGAAACATTGCTGGATATAATGCTGAGAAATTAGTTGAGCCAAAGTTCAGCAGAAAAACTGCAATGGAACAATGGGTAACCTTTAAGGAAAAGATGTTTCAGGTGCAGGCTAAGCATATTTCAACAATAGGTAAGTCAGGCAAATCAAAGCAAAACACCTTGTAAGACAAAGAAGACAGAGAAGATGACAAAAAAGAGAGGGTGTGTGCTGTACATCAAGTGAATTCTTCAAGTCATATGCAAGACAAATACAAGTCAAGAGGGCAAGTAAATAGAAAAATGATATTTGCAAATTGTGAGTATTTATGACAGGATGGCAGTAAACACGAAAGGTAATAAAAAGATAATAAAACCAAGAATTCCAGATGATCTGAAACAAAATCAGAAATTTCCAGAGAAACTTAGGGGGAGTGGTAGCATCTGTGGACATCAAGCAGCATTAACGTTGACTCCAATGACCCTTCTTCAGTTCTGAATGTCAAATCTGTTTTCACTCCACAAGTGCTGCCAAATTTGCTAAATTAATACAAAGGGATGCAACAATAGTGTCCCTAGCTCTGGGCAAGAAGGTGCAGAATCATGTCCTGTTTGCTGCTGAGGTCTACATAAACATTTCTCTTCATGTTGACTAAAATACATATACATTTTTAATGGTAATACAAAAGCTTGCAACCAGAATTTAACAAGAATTGGGTAGTAAGAGATGGGATATGGTCTATTAGGGACAAAGAAAATGGTATATGCTGAGAAGCACAGGGTAAGACTGAAGTACTTAATGTGAGCTTTGTATTTTGTTTACTTGAAGAAAGGACTCTGCAAAATGTTAACACACCATTACTGTTTCATTTAAATATACACTTCCAATATTAATTGGTGCTTCCAGAGATGAGCTTAAGTTGTCTTAGAAAAGCCAATATCAACTCTGAAGGCCTGGGATCCAAATCTAGTGGGAGACTCCTGAATTTTCAAATAATATTCGATGGAAAGAACAAAGAATAGGTCAACCCTTTTCTAAATTCTATTGGAGGAAAAGAACTGCATAACAGAGGCAAATAAAATTATTTATACTGAGCAATCAGGGCTCTGATTTTACATTGCAATGGTAAATGATTAATTATTCCCACTTCCACAACTGTTCCAAACAAAAATGTTTCTTGATAAGATGAAACCATGATACAAGCTCCTATATATCTGGAACATTGAATTCAGATTCATTGGATTGTAGCCAAATATATATTTTTTTAAGAAATAAACTTCAAGAGGTTTTGCTGAGACCAAGATAAATTTTGAAATTTGAGAAAAGACACATATTATGCCTAACACGCTTTTTTAAAGATGAAAAATTAACAAGGGGTAGGGATGGAGAACCCAGTTTGGTTCAGGATCACTGCACCAACTTCCACTTGAGGTTTACTCAAGTGGAACTCGAAACCAGGACTTTCCAAGTTAGCAGAGCATTTTCTGGCAACAGGTGTAAAGTGTCATGAATGTACAGGATCTTAACATCAGCTTGAAGACCTCACGGGCTATTTCATACTGAAAATTTGTCTACAGTTGACCTAAGTATTACAATTCCAGCCGAAGTCATCACAGGATATGGGACAGAGTTGAGTGTGGTAGGCATTGCAAAAGAGAAAGTGCTAGAAAAGCTAAAAAGGTCTAAAAATTGATAAATCTCCAGGCCCCGACGGGCTACATCCTAGAGTTCTGAGGGAGATGGCTGAGGAAATAGCGGAGGCTTTGGTTATGATCTTGCAAAAATCATTGGAGTCTGGGAAAGTCCCAGATGATTGGAAAATAGCTGTTGTAACACCCTTGTTTAAAAAAGGAACAAGACAAAAGATGGAAAATTATAGGCCGATTAGCCTAACTTTGGTAGTTGGTAAAATTCTAGAATCCATTGTTAAGGATGAGATTTCTAAATTCCTGGAAGTGCAGGGTCAGATTAAAAGAAGTCAGCATGGCTTTAGTAAGGGGAGGTCGTGCCTGACAAACCTGTTAGAATTCTTTGAAAAGGTAACAAGTAGGTTAGACCAGGGAAACCCAGTAGATGTTATCTATCTAGACTTCCAAAAGGCCTTTGATACGGTGCCTCACGAGAGGCTGCTGAGCAAGGTGAGGGCCCATGGTGTTCGAGGTGAGCTACAGGCTTGGATTGAGGATTGGCTGTCTGACAGAAGGCAGACAGTTGGGATAAAAGGCTCTTTTTCGGAAGGGCAACCAGTGACGAGTGGTGCCCCGCAGGGTTCAGTGTTGGGGCTGCAGCTGTTCACTTTATATATTAATGATCTGGATGAAGGGACCCCCCGGCATTCTAGGGAAGTTTGCCAATGATACAAAGATAGGTGGAAGTCCTGAGGAGATGGGGAGGCTGCAGAAAGATTTAGACAGTTTAAGAGAGTGGTCCAGGAAATGGCTGATGAAATTCAACGTGAGCAAATGCGAGGTCTTGCACTTTGGAAAAAAGAACACAGGCATGGACTATTTTCTAAACATAAAGCAAAAGTATAAAAGGATCTGGGAGTGTTGGTCCAGGATTCTCTAAAGGTTGACTTGCAGGTAGAGTCTGTGATTAAGAAGGCGAATGTAATGTTGTCACTTATCCCAAGAGGGTTGGAATATAAAAGCAGTGATATGCTTCTGAGACTTTATAAAGCTCTAGTTTAGAATACTGTGTCCAATTTTGGGCCCCACACCTCAGGAAGGACATACTAGCCCTGGAGCGTGGCCAGCGGAGATTCACACGGATGATCCCTGGAATGGTAGGTTTAACATACAATGAACGGCTGAGGACCCTGGGATTGTCTTCGTTAGAGTTTAGAAGGTTGAGGGGAGATCTAATAGAAACTTACAAGATAATGCATGGCTTAAAAAGGGTGGACGCTGGGAAGTTGTTTCCGTTAGGCGGGGAGACTAGGACCCGTGGGCACAGCCTGAGAGTTAGGGGGGTAAATTTAAAATGGAAATGAGGAGAAATTTCTTCAGCCAGAGTCTGGTGGGCCTATGGAATTCATTGCCACGGAGCGCAGTGGATGCCGGGACGTTAAATGTCTTCAAGGCAGAGATTGATAAATTCTTGATCTCACAAGGAATTAAGAGCTACGGGGAGAGTGCAGGGAAGTGGAGTTGAAACGCCCATCAGCCATGATTAAATGGCGGAGTGGACTCGATAGGCCGAATGGCCTTACTTCCACTTCTATGTCTTATGGACAAGTCAGATCCCAAACTGAAATCTGGCTTGATAGATCATATTTTAGCAAGGCGATCTTTCACTGAAATGCAAACAGACAATGCTCCAGATTTAGTTTTAATAATAGCACATAAATTTATTACACAAAAAGAATTGAAATCAAAATGGGAATAAACTGAACTATGAGCGCATAACACCAATTTAATATCTTGAATCACATGGTATCATACAATCCCATTAATCCCAATAACAATCCTTTACAGCAGTTAAACACCACAGAGAATTCACTTCTCTCTTTCATCTACAGGGTTTAGTTCAACAATGGCTTCAGTTCCTAGACTGGAGACTCTGACAACTTCTTTCTTGAGCCTTCATACAACTTTTTTTTTCCATGCAACTCAGCTTGGACTTTGTCAGATTCAAATAACCTGTTCTGGTCTGGAACTTTAAAATTAAACACCTTACAGTGAAGTAACCTATTTCTAAACAGTTTGAAACTCTCTCTCTCTCTCTCAGGAGCAATTATTTTACAAATCCAACTTCAGCCTAGACCTCTCTAAAGTGGCTAAACTGAAACCCTAAAACATTTTTCAAGCTGTAGGTGCTGCCTCTAATCAAAATAAAAACCTTCTAAACTGAAATTCACCGAATGTAGACAAATACCCATTAGCATCCGAGAGTCATCTCAGATTTAGTTTAAAAAAATAATTACAGGGTCAATGTCTCCTTTTCTAATGTAGAAATTTTTGCTGATATGCAGTTAGTTTATTTGAAAAATAAGATTGTTCAGTTCTGACTTCATCATTTTGCAGCAAGACTGATATCGCTGATATTGCTAACAATCAGCAGCCAGTCTGAATGGCCTTTCATAATTAGTCACATCTAAAATCAATGCAGTTGTCAGTACAGCTTTTTGGTTTTCAAAGAGTCTTTCACAGACTTCTATCCATTCAAATATTCTGTGTTTCTGCAACAAATCTGTAAGCAGTGCAATGACAGTGCTGCAGTTCAAAAAACTTGCAATAAAATCCAGGCATGCCAAAATGCAAAATTTCACGTTTTAACCAATACATTGAAAAATCCAAAATAGGCCTGACTTTCACTTCTTGAGGCAGAACTTGGCTGTGTTCTACAAAGTGGCCCAAATATGTCAACTTGGCATTTGCAAATTCACTTACCCTTTAGTACTGATTAATTAGTTCAGCCAATTGGTGTTAATGTTCTCTCAAGGTTTTGCTAAAAACAATCAAATGTTCATACTCATTTAATGACTTATTTTGGATTAGCCACTGTTAGCCACTATTAGCCACCAATGCTGGTGCGCTTTTCCTTTCAAACAGCATGACTTCTCCTCAAAGTCATCCATCTGGTGCTTCCAAAGGCACTATTTCTTTGGCTGCATCCGTTAATGAAACTTGACAACATTCTTTTAACAAATAAATGTTTGTGATGTGGTTATGCATGTCCAAACCATTCAATGGAATCCTCCGATCTCAGAACAGGATGCAAATCAGCTTTTGTTATCACGTTAAATATGTAATAATCAATACAGAAACTATATGACCTATCAAGTTTCAGCACCATGACGTCAAATGATCCCCAGGTACTGTGTCTCAGTTCAATAATATCATTATCCATTATGAACTTATTCACTTCCTTCACATGAGCTAATATCTCAGGGTTGACTTTGCAAGCATGGTGTTGAAAGCTAACGCATCCCCAAAATTAACATTGTAAACAACCAAACCATGCTTCCTGAATATTTTCCCTCAAATGGATTTGTGATTCTGCAATAGCCTTCATAAGTCACATCAACAGTTTTCTGGAAGATAAAACTCTCTTTTTAAGCACCTCTGTGTTTCCAGTTTGGTAACTGCAAAGTCAACTTTCAAATTTTTAATTTTGAATTCATTCTCCAACGTTCTGATGTTTCTGTTTCAGTTAGTATTTCTTTGCTGCCGTATGTATACTTGTCTCCAGACTATCATCACCGCCACTATATCATTTCAACATGTAACATGAAACATTCACTGCTTCTCTCTTCTGTTTGGAATAATCAATACATAATTCACACCATTGAGTCTCCTCTTAATTTGATAAGGACCAGTGAACATTATTTGTAATGGTTCTCCAGAGATAGGTAGCACGAACATCTTGTCTCTTGCAACAAAATTTCAAACTTTGGCCATCTTATGTGCTCCTATTGTCGTTGGTTGTTGAGCATCCTACAAAATGCTTTTCAGTCACCACATGTGCTTTGGTTAGCTTCTCTCAAACTCAAAACACAGGATGCATGCAAAATCTCTGAATTTTTGGGCTAGTAATTTCTCTTTAATAAATTTAAGTGGCCCTCTCACCTCAAGTCAATACAGGACTTCAAAAGGATTAACTCCTGTGGATCCATTTGAAGGGTCCCTAATAACAAGCAGTTAGAAAGGAATTCCTTCATTCCAATTATTGAGACATGGTTGGCAATAAGTCCTACTAAAGGTCTTCAACCCTTGATACTATTTTTTCACGTGGGCAATAAGCAAATAAACACTTTTGTTCCAAATTAGTCATAATTTCTTTGAATGTGCGTGACATAAAATTTAAACATTGATCTAATTGTATATTTTCAGGTAATCCGTATCTCATACAAGAAAAACTGAACTAATTTTTCCACCATCACTTTGCAGTAATTTTCCCCAAGCGCACCTCTTCAGGAAAACTTCAGGAAACATCTGTAATCATTTACAGATACTGGTTCCTATTCTAGTTTAGGGTAAGAGTCCTACTCAATCTATTAAGAGCTCTCTAAATGGTTATTCAAAAGCAGATATCAGAGTTAAAGGTGCAGGTTTAACTACAGGCTTCTGTTTCCCCACTGTCAGATACCTAAGGCATGTCTGGCAAAATGTGCCCACATCTTTATGTAATCCTGGCCAATAAAAATGTTTCAATATTTCAGTCTGTGTTTTCCTCATACCTAAATGATCTGTCACTGGAATTTGAATCACTTGTAAAATTTTCTCAAAATACTCACATGAATTACCACTGATGGACCACTGTTCATTCCAAATTAACTGTATTTGAGGTGGACTCCATTTCCATATGAATACTTTGCTTTCATGTAATAACACAAATGTGCTGTTTCTGATTCAATCTGAGTACGCTATTTGATGTAACAAATCCACTTGCATTTCATTAAAAAAATGGACAAAAACACAGCCACATTCTCTTTCTTTATTTTCAATTATTGTTCCAAAATTCAAAAATTGTTGCAGAAAACTGATTTTCCAAATTATAAACCTGTTTCACGGGCTCTTTTTCCTTCCTGTCTAATACCATTGGTCCAAGACCTTGTCACACCAGAAAACAATCCAGGATGTTCCTCTTGTGATATTTAAGACTTTCTACCTCTAATGGTTACCCAACGACCTTTGGTGAAAGCAATATTCTTGAACTCGCCAGGCCATTTCCCAAAATTAAAAAAAAACAATTCCTTCTACTAGAATTTGCTTCACCATCCCAAATACAACATCTCTTTTTATGCTGTCACTCTTGAATCCAACTCTGTATTATGAAACTGGATTGTGACATTTAAATATACCTCCAATTAAAATTTTCTCCTTTATTAACTCCTCTGGAAGACACAGAGGCCACAGTTCAGGAGCAAAACATTTCAAGACATGTAGAGTACGTGGCTAGTGACACATATCACACAGCACCCCACTACTCACACATAAAGGGTCTAGCAGGACATAGGACATTCACCATCAAATCAATGTTCATTAAGTGTCGAACAACAAACCAAGATTTTTGCTTTGTTTGCCGCAATACCAGCAGAAAAAAGAAATCCATCCCTAACGCAACATATGCTCAGAAGGAATATATCAACTAGCAGTCGATTGTTGAACTATCACATGACACAGAACATTCTTCTCCAAAGACTGAGAAAAATGAAAAAGAGAACGAGAATACAGGTAGAGAATTACCAAAACTACAGACTGAGCAGAGTGTGAGAATGAGAAATCTGAACATAAATACTTGAATACCAAAGCTTTCTCAAATACGCTGGCAGCCCAGATCATATGATGCCCCTACCAATCAAGTTGCCAATTGCAAAGCACAGGCCAATGAATGACAAATTAATCACATAAGAGAAAATGAGGAAGAAAATTCCAATAATAATGACTGCTGGGTAATTTGATAGTTTAGCTCAAACACGCATGAATCTAACATTTTCATATTTTAAAACAGCTGTAATAATCATGTATAAAAACCGAAAGAATTACAGATGCTGTAAATCAGGAACAAAAACAGAAGTTGCTGGAAAAGCTCAGCATGTCTGGCCGCATCTGTGAAGAAAAAGAAAATCAGAGTTAATCAGAGTTAACGTTAACTCTGATTTCTTTTTCTTCACGGATGCTGCCAGACATGCTGAGCTTTTCCAGCAACTTCTGTTTTTGTAATAAATGCCTGTGAATTCTTCAATACCATGCTAACCATGTCCAGTTTCTTATGTCATTGGAGATAAGGTCAGCATTGTCACATCAGGTATAATATCCTATCAGAGACTATTTCGCATAAATTACAATTTAAAAAAGTAATTCATCTTTAATAGCTGGAATGTGTAGCCTTAAAGGAATGCACACCTACACTTTAAGAACAGCACATTGAATCTAAATACAGGAATTGGGACTGTTTTGGACTGTCAAATTAAGGGTCTCTGGGTCGTTCTATTGGACAGAAAGGGTCTCCTTCCAGATTGAATCAGGACAGGTATCTCTGTAACGTGATCTATAAGAGTTAAATGAGGTCGGAGTCTGTTTTCCATTACAGATGGATTTTGCAGGTTCATGTGGTACACAGGATCCCAGTAATACAAGGTCCACCATTTTCTTCTGATGCTTTACAATGTACATAACATTTACAAACACATATACGCTCTTCTCCATTAGGATGCTCCTTAAAACCTGCCATTTTGGCCAAGTTTTTGATCGCTTTACTTAATATCATATCCTTTGGCTCAGTTGTAACAGTTTTGACTGATTATACAGATGTGAAACAGTTTAAGATAAATTAAAAGTACTACAGTACTGTAAGTTGTAATGCTAATATTCTTTAGTTATCTTATGTCACATTAAGAAAGTAGTAGTAAAAACATGCTGTTAAATGCTTGCCAACTGGTAATTTTTGAACTTTTAGAACATTTCTACATTTAGCAAATGCTGCATCTGCTGGGCTTTTCCTCATTTTCATAAACAACTTGGACAGTTATCTAACTCCTAACAATCAGTTGACCCACATGTTTATTTTTTTGTTGACGATTAGACTGTTTACTGATTTTGGGTCTGAACTACAAACGTTTTACCAGACTGACAATAAACATTCCAGCCTGCCAGACTGTACAGATTCCTCATCTCACAGTCCTTTGCAATGCACATTACGCATTTTACAAGAGCGCACAATATTCCCTTAGAGACACAGGAAAAATATCTAAACACTAAACTTTGCGCTGAAATAACTAAATCCTTACTTCATATCACAAAGTACAATTCCGAGTCTTCTCAAACTTAGAACCGATGCAGCAAATTACCATTCAAGCCACTGTTCTTGAAAGTTTCATCATAGACATGTTGAGAAAATTTGCTTCCAACTAATTTGTTTTGAGAAGGGTCACCTGACCCTAAACATTAACTCTGATTTATCTCCATCGACGCTGCCAGACCTGCTGAGTTTTTCCAGCAATTTCTGGTTTAGTTTCCGATTTACAGCATCTGCAGTTCTTTCGGTTTTAATTCTATCTGGAGACCTGGCACTTGTCTAAAAAACATTGTCATTTCAAAGCATGTCCTTTCCAGCTTATCCAAATTCTCTAAAATCATGCTTTTAGAATGACTCCATTGATTTTTTTTAAATTCCTATTAAGACTGGACAAGGACTTTACAGCACGTACGTTAATAGGTGTTGCAAATTATCCTCCATTAAAATCATTACTCAATCTCACGTGGATAGAAAGACGGCTTTATATGGCATCTTTTCATAGACAGGATGAGTAAAATACATCCTAACCCTGACAACCCCAGATAATGTAATTTCATTCAATACAAAACAAAACAGGGGTAAAAAAAACAAACACAGGGCCATTGAAAAAAAATACTTTCGAAAATGCCCCTCTGACAACCTCAGATCATTGAGAACTGGCCAGGTGATCACATTGATCAAGCATTTTGACTGGTGATCCACTTACCTTTCACATAACATGATTCTTACTGAGAGCCAAGCACCAGTCCAGCCCCATGGTTTGTGCAAAATGGTCACTTTTGCCTGCATCTGAACCACTGCATTTGAAAATACAGTAGCTCATTGGGAATTTCTGTGGTGATGTCTTCTACTTGCTTGCTCTAACCTTCTTGAGGCATAGCCTCTGGGACTCAGAAAAATAATGGTAATAATTACCTTTTACTGAGGTTTCTGCAGCTCACGTGCCCACGCTGTGAGATGGAGAGTTGGGAAAGTTTCCCTCGAGTTAAATACTAAGTTGCATATGTTATTAAATCACTTCTAACTTGGAAGTGTTTTTTTTTTTACCCCTCTTTTGTTTTGTATTGAATGAAATTACATTATCTGGGGTTGTCAGGGTTAGGATGTAATTTACTCATCCTGTCTATGAAAAGATGCCATATAAAACCGCCTTTCTATTCCAATTTGAAATGTCTATTAATGTACGTGCTGTAAATTCCTTTTCCAGTCTTCATAGAAATTAAAAAATCATTGGAATCATTTTAAAAGCATGATTTTAGAGAATTTGTATAAGCTGGAAAGGACATATGTATATGTACATACCTACGTACATATTGTTTCAGAGCAGCCACTCAAACCAGGTAACAGGTTTCATTAGAGACTAACAGTGAATAAACAATCATGAAAAATTACAATCAGGAATCTTTGGCTAATTCAGGATACAGTCATCTAGGTTGAGCAGCACAGGGTTCCAGTAGTGAGATGGGAAATCCAGAATTAAGTGGGTTGTCAGGGAATACTTAACCCATTTTTTGCCATACAATTTCCAGGCTTCCTGACCAACTAGCATGCGTGCATTTGACACAACAATGAATCTATTTCAAGCCAATTATTAACAACACATTAAACATGCAATTTGATAGATTTTAATGTCAGCTGTACAAGCAAAGGAACTGGTAGCATCCAGATATTCAAAAGCTATGCCTCATTTTATTGACACATCCCAAGGACCACAAGGAGATGCTCTTCTGTACTAACAGGAGGAAGAAATACGTTGGTGAAATTAAGGTGCAGTTGCAAGTTGCCATGAGCTGAACACCAGGAGGTAGATGCCGTATTCATGAATTCCAAGTTAGAAGTGATTTAATAATACATGCAAGTTGGGGGAAAGGCAAGTACAATGGCACATTTGCTTACACGCCTTTGATACTCCAATGTATCATTCCCAACTGTCTCAGCCACCAAGCTCATAGTCCCACAACCCTATGCAGCCCGCTTCTACCTCCTTCCCTAAAATCCACAAACAGGATTGCCCAGGTAGACCCATTGTTTCTTTCTGTTCCTGCCCCATAGAACTCATCTCTTTCTATCTCAATTTGATTTTTTATTCCCTTGTTCAATCTCTTTCAGTTGCAATTGCGATTCCTCAGTCAGTTTCAGAATTTCCAGTTTATGGGCTCAAGCCATTCCTTTTTACAATGGACATGCAATCCCTTCATATGTCATCCTCAGCAGCTTGATTTCAGGGATCTCTGCTTCTTCCTGGAAAAAAAGGCCTGAATTGTCCTCATTCACCACCAACCTCCTCCACTTGGCCAAGCTAGTCCTCACTCTGAACAATTTCTCCTTTAATTCATCCAACTTTCTTCAGGCCAAAGGTATAGCAACGAGTACCTGCATGGGCCCCAGTAATTCCTGTCTCCTTGCAGGGTACCTGGAACATTCCTTACTCCAAGCCTACTCTAGCTCCCACCCACAATTCTTTTTTGAGCACCATGATGACATCATTGGTGTTGCTTCTCTCTCGTGTCCGGTATTGGAAAAGTTTATCTATTTTGTTTCCAATTTCCATCCTGCTTTCATATTCACCTGGTCCATCGCTGATCCCTCCCTTGCCTTCTTCAAAATTTCTGTTTGCATTTCTGGGGATAGGCTGGCCACCAATAACCTTTACAAACCCACCGACATTCCACAGTTACACTCACTATACATCTTCATGCTGTGTTTCATGTACGGACTCCATTCCCCTAGCTCCTCCATCTCCATTGCATCTGTTCCAATGATGCCAACTTCAACAAGGGAGCCTCTGAAATGTCTAAATTCTTCCTCAATCCAGGATTCCCAACCACAGTGATTGACAGGGCTATGACCAACCCATCTCCCACACTTCAGCACTACCCCCCTCTCTTCCTTCCCACAACAGCAACAGGGTCTCCTGCATCCTCACCTACCAGTATCCACATCCAGAGAACCATTGGCTGCCATTTCCGCCACCTCCAGCAGGATGCCAGCACTAGATGCATATTGCCCTCCTCTCCTTTCTCAGCCCTCCGCAGGGACCACTCTCTCTGGAACGCTTTGGCCCACTCCTCCTTCAAACCAAACATCTCCCCACACCCCCACAGCACAGTCCCTTGCAATCCAGAAGGTGTAACACCTACCCATTTACTTCCTCCCTCCTCACAATCCATGGCCCCAGATACACCTTCCAGGTGAAGCACTGATTGACTTGCATTTGACTCAACGTAGTCGACTGCATTCACGGCACACAATGTGGTCTCCTCTACATTGGGGAGACAAAGTGTGGGTTGCTTTGCAGAACACCTACGTTCTGTCTGCAAAAATGACCCTGAGCTTCTGATTCCCTGCCACTTCAGCACATCACCCATGGCCAACATCTCTGCCTCAGAATTGCTGCAGTGCTCCAGCAAATTTCAGCACAAGCTGGAAGAACAGCATCTCCTTTTCTCTGCAACCTTCTGGAGAAGTTCAACAAGTTTAGGGCTTGAGCACCTCTCCCATGTCCTTATCCCAACCACCACACACCAGGCCTTGTCATCACATGGGCTGCTACTGCAAAAAAACCCATTGTTGCTACTACTATTCCCCATTAACAGCTATTCATTCTCCCAGGCTGACTGTTATCCATTCTTTTGTATGAACAATTGATTTTCTCACTCTCTGGCCTCTATCTCCACCTATGGTTTACACCTCGCCTGTTCCCCCACACCACCGTCAGCATTTATTCCCACGTTTTCCGAGCTATAATCAGTTCTGAAGAAAGGTCACCAGACCCGAAATGTTAACTCTGCTTTCTCTTCACAGATGCCGCCAAACCTGCTGAGTCTTTCCTGTTATTTTCTGCTTTTGTCTCCAAAAGTTTAAATTCGCTGTATAGAAAGGAAAAGTTCTGAGTATGATTGAGCTCAAACAACAATATTCATCCGCTGTTTCTTTTCTGTTAATGTGAATCTGACAAAGAAAAACTAAGACAAGATTGAAGAGGGTGGGGGAGGAAATGGAGGAGAGAGACCTTTATAAATAAACACGGGAAGCATGAATTTCAATTTTTAGGAAATCTACTCCTTAAAGATGAAAGATACATAACTGATACCCAAAGAAAAGAAAAACTTCATTCTCACAACAGTTTGGCTTCACACACAACAGCAATACAGTCTGCACAGCATGTAGTTACTGACATTACAACAGCAGTTGTATTTGAAAAGTACTTCATTGGCCACAAAGCACTTTGGAGTATTGTGAGGTCATAAAAGGCACTATATAAATGCAACTTTAGCATTTCTGAAAGGGTAACTACAGAATAAATAAAAATTATTGCTTAATAAATTCACACAAATAAATAACCTACAAGTCCAAATAATATCTTACCTGTAATTGAACAATAAATTATGTGTGGTGCAATCTCCTGTATGTGCCTATATCCCAGTCCCATTTCTGCTAGCTTCCCAGGAACATAGTTTTCAATCAGCACATCACAAACCGATGCCAGCTGTCGGATACAAATCAAAGGCATGTTTTGTAATTCGTTACAGATTTTATCTATTAGAAACCACACACATTATATTGGAACAATGATGGAGAGAAACACATTTGGAACAAATACTAAATGAACTGCATGTCATCGGTCAGCTTTTAACCTCAAAACCACTGATCTGTGCTAATAGTAAAAAGCTGGATGTGAGCTCCAACAATTTTTATAGTTCCTTCCCTTTCTTTTCGGGGTTGCATTTCTTGATTTTAATAATAAACCACAACTACAAGTAGGTTGGTCAGTTTTATACATCAGAATAGTGCACACAGAATGTCAGATTAAGAACAAAGCTGGATAACTTAGAAGTCTCAACTTTGAATCATCGAGGGTAATCTCTGATTTAATACTTAGAGATACAAGTTAGCCAGCTATGTTTCCTGTTTTTTACTTTAAATTATTAGATCATCAAATGCAGCTTGCACTGAAAAAAGCCTCAGGGTTATTTTAATAAAGAGGTCAGCTCAAATTAGTGGAGAACTCAAAATCTTTATGCCCAAAAGAAAACTGAATGTCATGAGTGGCTGTTACTGTACCACACTAAATTCATCCAAGACCTTGGTAAATTTATCTCTAAAGTCTTTCCTCGTTGTAACTATTCCAGTAATACATGGTAAAAACCGTGACAGGGCAATGTTAGAGCGAGGTGAATGTGACAAGAACTCCTGCAGTTAAGCTACCTTTAACAAATTACGCAAAAATTCACAACTTGGAAATAGAATAAGTCCATAAAGATTTTCACCAGCACCATGTTAGCACAGTTTATACAGATTCAAAACATTGGTGTCCAACAGATATTGCTGATTAGCCACAGATTAGACAATAGCGACACTATTTAAGCCATGTTAATATCAGGAAAAAACACCCTAAAGAAAAGGCTTCTTCTTTTCCCTGGGGAAGGGCCCCGACCTGGAACATCAACTTTCCTGCTCCTCTGATGCTGCCTGGCCTGCTGTGTTCCTCCAGCTCTACACTGTGTTGTCTCTACTGAAAAGGTGGATGTTCTTCCCATGTTTGTTAAATAAACAGATACTACCATTCACTACATAGCACTAGAGTCATTCTCATGCATTAATTTTGAAATTCTGACACAAGTGTACCAGACAGGGCACATCTCAGTAAAATTCAGATTGGGAAATATGGTGGTGTAGTGATAATGTCACTGGACTAGTAATCTGAATGTTCAAGCTAACGCTCTGAGAACACAGAATTCAAATCTCACTATAAACCGGATTAATAAAAATCTGGAATTAGAAGCTGGTTTTATGGTGACCACAAGAAACATTGTAAACAGAGAAGATAGAAGCAGGAGGCAGCCATTTGGCATTTCGAGCCTGCTCTACCATTCTTCATGATCACGGCTGATTGTGAAACTCAACAGCATAATCCCGTTTTCTCCTTATAAACTTTGATCCCATTCATCCCAAGTGCTATATTCAGTTGCCTCTTGAATAAACTATTATCAATTCTTGTCAAAAGCTATCTGGTTCAGTTTTCAGGGAAGGAAAATCTGCTGTCCTTACCCATCAGGCCTGCATGTGACTCTGAACCCTCTCCCTCTGAAATGGTCTCACAAGCTACTCCGTTGTGGCTGCTGGGGGTCAATCACCTAACTACAAACATCTTTGAAAGAGTACCTCAAGGGAATTTGTAGGCCCAACCATCTTCAGCTGCTTTGTCAATGGCATTCCCTCAATGGTAAAGTCAGTGTGTGGATGTTTGCCAATGATTACACAACATTCTTACAATTTGCAATTCCTCAGATACTGATGCAATCTTTGTCCAAATATAGCAAGAGGTGGGCAATATCTAGATTTTGCTAATAAGTCGCAATTAACAACTGTGCCACCCAAGTGCCAGGGAATGACCATCTCCAAGTGACAAAGTCCAGCCATCTCCCCTTGCCATTCAATGCCATTACCATCACTGAATCCCCCACTAACTACATTTTGTGGGTTACCATAAAGCAGAAACTGAATTGGTCTAACCATATAAATATTGCTACCTCAACAGCAGATGACAGTAATCACCTTCTACGTCTCCCAAAGACTGTCAACAATTCACAAGTCAAGAGTGTCATAGAGTATTCTCCACTTGCTGAATGAGTGAAGCTTCAACAGTACCCAAGAAGCTTGACAATATCGATAACAAACAGCTTGTTTGATTGGCATCACATACATATAAATGCTCAGTGTCAACAGTGTGTACCATTCTGCACTGCAGAAATTCACCAATACTCCTTAGACAGTACCTTCCAAACTCACTGCAGTGTAGAAGGACCAGGACAGTAATACATGGGGAAAACCACCATCTGCAACTTCTCTTCCAAACCATTTGCCATCCTGACTTGGAAATGAACCATCGTTCCGTCCATGTCACTGGGTCAAAATTCCTGACAACACTGTGGGTCTATCTACAGGAAATGGACTGTAGCGATTCTAGGCAGCAGCTCACCATCAACTTCGCAGCTGTAACTAAGGATAGGCAATAAATGCTGGCCCAGCCATTACTTCCCATGAATGAATTAAAAACAAAATCTCTAAAACTAGGAGGTCCACCTAGCTTCAAGCAATTGGATATGATAACAGTACAGTGATGGACATATCTAACATGCAAGGAAAGTATGATGAAACCTGCCTGTGTCATCCTCACCTATCTAACTTTCAGAAATCTATTTCTTCATGAAAGCACTGCTAAGAGTGACAACATCACTGTTCTTGCGGAGAGGAAGACCCATTCTCATGCACTGTTTGGCACTACCATTTTATTAAACAGGGCAGATTCAGAACAGATGTATCAGCAAATGGTTAGGCAGCCATGAGGCACAGTGGGTCATCAACAGCAGCAGAATTGCATTTGACCACAACATGGCCTAGCAATTCCTTCACTCTCCCATTATCAGCAGGGCAGCAGAATCAACCTGGAAATGCAGGATAGCCTGCAAATAGTGACACCAGGCATGCCTAAAAATGAGTTTCCAACATGGTGAAAACCTCTAAACAGGCTAAATAGCAGAACAGCATACAATATACTGAACTAAATGATCCCACAGCAAACTGATCAGATTAGAAGAGCTCTACCCCTGACACATCCAGTCATGAATGATGGTGAAAAATTTAACAACAAACTGGAGGAGGCTGCTCCTGGTGCAGGAGTTACTCATGGTGGTGTCCTAGGCCAAACTACCTTCAGCTGCTTCACTAACGGCCTTCCCC
Organism: Stegostoma tigrinum; assembly: GCF_030684315.1. Classification (NCBI taxonomy): domain Eukaryota; kingdom Metazoa; phylum Chordata; class Chondrichthyes; order Orectolobiformes; family Stegostomatidae; genus Stegostoma; species Stegostoma tigrinum. The sequence goes on from NC_081358.1 coordinate 9,823,807, forward strand.
GATTTGTAAAGTCTGAAGTGGGGATGTTCAGTATTTTCATGGCTTCTCAGTTATTGAATCTATTTATGTCCATATACAGGATTGTCCAGGGTAATAATCAGACTTAGGCTAACGAGCAGCATGTAACACAGCATCATCTCCAACAAGAGGAAATCTACCATTCTTCTTGACATATTATCGCATTACCATTTCTGAAATCCCGCCATCAATACTGTGACAGTACAATGGCTTTAAAAGGTGTATTTTGTCCTGGGATATTTTTTGAACAGAAGTTTTAGGAGGTACCAAGCAAGCTATTTGAATCCAATAAAGTAAACAGCATGTGCGGCCTTGTGTTTTTCTTTTAACACCATTAGAACAACAGAAGCAGCCTGAAAGGATGGGGTCAAACTCCCCCAGAGTCAAGATTTTAGTTTTAGTTTTTCAGTAGCAGTGGCTGGCATCTTGGACGCTACAGTAGATCTCTCCCTGCTACTGTCTCATTCTGGTACGTACACACACACACGCACACATAGTTTTCGCTTTTCTGATGAAGGCTCTAGGCCCGAAACATCAGCTTTTGTGCTCCAAAGATGCTGCTTGGCCTGCTGTGTTCATCCAGTTCCACACTTTGTTATCTTGGATTTTCCAGCATCTGCAGTTCCCATTATCTCTGATGACAATTTTCGCTTGATGATTTACCTCCTGAACTAGACAGTAGCCTTTGAGACAATCTATTTAACTGAATTTGCCTTTGCTAAGGGTGTATTTATGGGATGTTATTGTATTGGAACAGTTACTGTTTATTAGTTAAATAATCTATTATTTTGTTAAGCTTCCAACAGAATTGTTATTCCAATTTCTTCTTTCTTTTGTTGTATTTTAACAATAGTGTACAAATAAAGAGTGTTTTGCTTCTAGACTGGTACTTTAATCAATCGCAGAGCATCCAGAATGTAATACCTGGCACTTGCCTTCAAAATAAGAAAAAGTTAAGATCTAGATTATCTTCCTTAAATGTATTTTGGGGAGGTTTGGTCTGGACCATAACAATATCCTGGGAGTTACCATTGACGAGAAAATTAAGTCTGTAGTTACAAAATCAGGTCAAAAACTGTAAATTCTGTGGAGACCATACACCACCTGACTCCATTCAGTTTTTGCATCTGAAAGTGACAACATGTGGCCCACTTTCAAGTTTCCACAGTAAAGTAAACAATGATCTGATCTGGATAGCTATGTTCTCATAAGAGTGCTTTGATTCATTCTATCCCAGCATTAAAGGCTTTCGAGCCTGCTCAATTTACTTCAAATTACTTTTTAAAAGGCAAAAATTTGAACAGCAGATTAAGCAATCTACTTCAAGCTGTTATTACACAGTAGTTATGTATGTGGTATTTTCCACAACGAGGATGCTGCAATCAGTGCAAAACGATATTTTTCCGGCCACATTACCAAGCAACATCAGTATCAGTATTGATACAATGGCAGGCATGTAGGCTATGTGGCTTAACCATTGGCTAATAGAATCAAACTGCATAATCCTTCAGTTGCAAAATCCGAAACAAAACCTCTATTGTCAGATGTGATTCTGGATTGGACAGCACTTGCTGAACAAGCACTGAAAAGTCCTAAGTGCATTAATGACTCCTCCAACAAGCAATTTTGATTAATCATCCACCTCATTCATACTTGCAAGATAAGACATACATTCATTTGTAGGGATCTGTCCCATGAAAACATGAGGAATATGTTTGAGCCCTGGACCATTTTTTAATTACCCAGAGGCCTGTGAAACCTATATTTCCCCATCACTTTCTCCATAGCAACTCCTTAGCCAATCAGAGTCGGCTTGCCAACTGATGTGCAATCTTTTCTCCGGCCATACATTCGTTATGGTCACCTGTAATTTGGCATTCTTGCTTTTGTCCTGATGAGTGCCAGACGAAAAGGTTCAACAACATGCCTCTCTATTCAGCAACATTTACATTCTATGTTGCCATGCAACTACTTATTTAGAATGTTTAAGCTACACATGATCATAGCTCTCCACTTCATACAGCACTGTTGGTGTTAGTATGATATTAAAGTGCACAGTTGTCACATCAATTTTAGTAAAAACCAAAAACCAACAACCAAGACACCAGAGCATGAGCAAAGAACACTTGCTCACTGTCTTTTGTTTTTATTTCACCAATAAATGCACTGAAATGTTCGTGTGCATGCATATGCCATGCGAATGAGTATCAAAATGATATGTCCAATGATCATGTATCTTGCTAATTCTTTTATTTAGTGATCATCAATGCAACAAACCATATTCAGATTCATTAGTAGTCACAGATGACTAGCGGCTAACATATTGGAGAAGACTGATCTATAAGATGTTACAAATGTCACCTACTGAACTAGAAGAACATAAGTCTAAAAAGCTTCACAGGTTTTCACAGTGATAATGTAAGTTGTACGGAGTCAGCAGATAACTAATTTTCCCAGATATAACTAACGTGAACTACATACATTGTCTTCTTTGGCTTATCAGTCTCTCCACAGCATTTCAACACAAAGAGCTCAAAAACCATGCCACACTTCGTTTCCTTTACAGCCAATAATAATGTTTCAATTACGTTTACATTATTTCAGTTCAATAAGTTAGTGATTTTTAATGCTTCACATCTTGAGCCAATTTGTTTAAGAAAAGAATTCATAAGAACATGTGCCACAACAGACTGAATCTAGAATTTTTAAAAAGTGAGGAAAGTTTTCTTCCACTCCATCTCAAGAAAGAATCACCACAGCCACAAGCCCGAGTGCACACGAAAACAAAGGCAGAAATGTAGTCACTGGTCTGATTCACCTAACAAGTCACACTCAAATTAAACACACTCTTGAATGATTTTCTTTCTTATGACATTTTAGCCACAGCTCTAAATCAAGGTTCCACCCACATCTTCAAAATACACACAGGTTCTATGGAGTTTTGAAAAATTCCTACAATACACAATGCAGTACCAAGTTACTCTAATCTCCAAACTAAACCAAGATATCATTGAGTCTGTGTTAACAAGGTGTAGAGCTGGATGAACACAGCAGGCCAAGCAGCATCAGAGGAGCAGGAAGGCTGACGTTTCGGGCCTAGACCCTTCTTCAGAAATGCTGAAGGAGGATCTAGGCCCAAAATGTCTACCTTCCTGCTCCTCTGGTGCTGCTTGGCCTGCTGTGTTCATCCAGCTCTACAACTTGTTAACTCAGATTCTCCAGCATCTGCAGTTCCTACTATCTCTATCACAGAGTCCAGTTGCCACCACTAATTGGGGGTCTCGAGCACAAAATGCTCCCTCCCTGGCTTTCACACATTTTAGCATCTTGACAGTACCATGGAGCCTCCAGGGCCATAATTAAAATCCAAATCCATGCTCAGAACAATTTTCAGCAATTTAAAGCTGTTAAACCTGACTGATTTTGGTGGTTGTTAGTCCAGAAAAACATTCTGTCCTCAAGCGACACAAACAAAATACATGATTGGGCCATTTGTCACATTGCTGTTTGTAGGAGCTTGCTGTCTACAAATGACTGCTATACTTCTCTACATGGAGGAGGACTATAGTTCAAACAGGTAATGCAGAGGTTATGGAAAAGGGGGTACCAAAAATAACCACCAGCACTAGGGAAAACGGTCTGAGCAAACTACTGGATTGAAGGTAGACGAATCCTGCATGTGACTGCATTCCTACTTTGTTTTCATGTGCACTGGGGCTTGTGGCTGTGCTGATTCTTTCTCAAGATGGAGTGGACAAAAACATTCATTTTAATTTTTTTAAAATTCTAGATTCAGTCTGTTGTGGCATGTGGATTTTTTTCTGAATTCAGTTGTTAAATTTAAACAAACTGGCTCAACCAAGTCCTTTATAGCCTACATCCTAGGGTCTTAAAGAAACTGGCAACAGGAGCAGTGGGTCCGTTGGTTATATTAATCCAAAACTTCCCAGATGCTGGAAAGGTTCCAGTGCATTGAAAAAAATGCTAATATATATATAGAACAATACAGCGCAGAACAGGCCCTTCGGCCCTTTATGTTGTGCCGACCTGTGAACTAATCTAAGCCCCTCCCCTTACACCATCCTATCATTATCCATATGCTTATCCAAGGACTGTTTAAATGCCCCTAATGTGGCTGAGTTAACTACTTTGGCAGGCAGGGCGTTCCACACCCTTACTACTGAGTAAAGAACCTGCCTCTGACATCTGTCTTAAAGCTATCACCCCTCAATTTGTAGCTATGCCCCCTCGTACAAGATGAAGTCATCATCCTCGGAAGAAGACTCTCACTGTCCACCCTAACTAATCCTCTGATCATCTTGTCTGTCCCTATTAAATCCCCCCCCACTTAGCCTCCTTCCCTCCAATGAGAACAGACACAAATCCCTCAGCCTTTCTTCATAGGGCCTTCACTCCAGACCAGGCAACATCCCGGCAAATCTCCTCTGCATCTTTTCCAATGCTTCCACATCCTTCCTTTAATGGGGCGACCAGAACTGCACACAATAATATAACGTCCTTATTCAAAAAGGGAAGGAGGCAGACAGTAGGAAAGTAGAGGTCAGTTAGTTTAAAGTCTGTTGTTTGTAAATTGTTAGAATCCAACATTAAGGAAGAAATAATAGGACATTCAGAAACTTTAAATAAGGTCAGTATGGTTTTACAAAGAGTAAATCATGTTTGACTAAGTTGCTGGAATTCTTTGAAGACGTGACCATAAAGCAAATAATGGGAATCCTGTAGGCATTTTAAATCTGGACTTCCAGAGTCATTTGATAAGTTCTGCTCCAAAAGTTGACACTATGAAAGATCACCTGGGGTTAGGGGTAATATATTAGCTTGAACAGCATATTGGCTAACAAGAGAAAGAAGGGAGTTGAGATAAATGGGTATTTTTCCGGTTGGCAAGTGCAGTTTTCCGTGCAGCATAGAAGTAGGAAAATTTTGCTGCATTAGTGCGTTAGGCATTAGCGAGACCGTGAGTATTGTAGTTTTGTACCCTTACTTGAAGGGGGATGTAGTTCTACTGGAGGTAGTTCAGAGGGGATTGACTAGACTGATTCCAGAGACAAGGGATTTATCTTAACAAGACAGATTGAGCAGTTTAGTTCTATATTCTCTGGAGTTTACAAGAATGAAAGGAGATCTGTCTGAGGTACACAGAATATTAAAGTGGATTGACAATGTAGACATAGAGCAGATGGCTCCCCTTGTGGGGAAATCTAGAATGAAAGGGCATTGGTTTGGAATAAGGGTATCAGATTTAACACAGAGCTGAGAAGGAATTACTTCTCTCAAAGGGCCATAAATCTATGGAATTCAATACCCACAGCATGGTGGACACCGGGTCACCAAATAAATTTAAGGAGAAGACAGACAGATTTTTAATTTCTAACGGGTTTAAGGGTTATTGGGAGCAGGCGGGAAAGTGGATTTGATGCTGAGATCAGATCAGTCAAGATTGTATTGAATGGTGGAGCAGGCTCAAGAGACTGAATTGCCTACGCCTGCTAAATGTTCTTATGCTCCGATTACCATAATGACTACACTACAAGGATATTTTATAGGCTGGGGAGTGTTATGCGACTTTCTGAAGTTGTGAAAAGCACAGTATTAAAACAAAATTGTCTTTGTAATTTAATGTATATCTTCAGATGATGTGCAAATAACAGTCTTCTTCAAACCTCTTTTAGAATCAAAGCTACAACAAAAAACACAATGGCACTAGCGTGGGCTCAAGAATCACCTTGCCACAGTTCAGATAAAATTTGGCCGAAGGTCAATACTTTTAACATCTCTGCTCGACCTTTACAAAATGAAGCACATATTTGTCATGCATCTTCATAGTCACTGCGCTGTAATATAATAAATCTCTGCTGCACTACTTTATTCTTACAGGAACTTGTTTCAATGCTTGAGCAGCAGCTGATGTCAGTGCGGTGCATCTGCAAATCTAAGAGATTTTTGGAACACAATTTTGGATCTGATATTAAAGGTTCACTCTATCATTTTGAAATTCTCTATAGGTTCTGAATTGTGACAAAGATATTCTACAGGCTCAAAGAGGGTGCTTAAACCAACAAATAAAACATTTGGAGGTGCTAATGAGGAGCAAACTGGCCTTATCCTGTTTCTCAGAATATTCTAAATAAAACAACTATTACTAAAAATGCAATGAATTACTGTAAAACATTACTTCAATTTTGTTAATGAACATGGTAGTCATTTTGCATCTGCTGTTTCTGTCTCCTCTTCCTATTCCCCTTTTACATTTCCTCATCTCTTCGTTTTCACATCATTTTGCTACTCTCTCAGCGTACTCTTCTCCTCTATCACTTTGTTCCTATGTTTCTGTTGCTCAAGCTCTCACCTCCTTCCACCCGAGTTCAATTTTGTTTCATCTCACTTTTCTATTTCTCTTTCTATCCTCTGCCCTTCCCTCCTCTACCCTCAACGTTTCTCCACCATTTTTGGAATGTCAATATGTTGATGAAAAACAGTATTGAGAATATTGTTGCACGATTCAATCACCACCTTCACATGCTCATCCTGTGTAATTCACAAGAACAAATGGATTTTTTTCTTTAAATCTGAGAAACTATTGTGAAAAGAACTGTTTGAATTGACTTACATCTTTTATAACACGAGCACCGCAAGGGTCCTTCAGATTCACTGCTATACTCTGAAAAAATAGAGCACATTACTTAAAACACATTATGTGAAACAGTCATTGCACATGCAAATTGAATTTTTTTACATTCATTTCTAGGATGTGGGCATTGCTGGCTGGTCAATATTTATTGACTGTCCCTAGTTGCTCTTGAAAAGATGGTAGTGAGCTGCCTTCTTGACCACTGCATCCACATGCTGTAGATTGACGTGCAATGCCCTTAAGGACAGAATTCCAGGATTTTGACCCAGTAACACTGAAGGAACGTGATTTATTTTCATGTTGGAATGGTAAGTGGCTTGGAGGGGAATTTGTAAGTGTTGGTGTTCTCATATCTGCTGCCCTTGTACTTCTAGATGGAGGCATTCATGAGTTTGGAAGTTGTGGATCTTTGGAGAATTTCTGCAGTGCACCTTGCAGACAGTACACTACAATACACGGCTGCTTTTGAGCATTGGTGGTGTTGGGAGTGGATGCTTGGGGATGCGATGCCAATCAAGCGGGGTCTGCTTTGTACTATATGGTGTCCAGCTTCTTGCGTGCTGTTGGAGACAGACCCATCTAGGCAAGTGGAGAGTACTCCATCACACTCCTGACTTGCACGTTACAGATGGTGGGGAGCCTTTGGGAAGTCAGCAGGTAAATTACTCACTAAACATTCCTAGCCACTGACCCGGTCTTGTTCCCACTGAGATTATCTGACAAGTCCAGTTGAGTCTCTGGTCAAAGGTAACCCCAACAATGTTGATAGTGGGGAATTCAGTGATGGTAACACCATTCAATGTCAAGGGACAGTGGTTAGACTTTCTCCAAAATCAGATAGTCCTTGCCTGACATTTGTGCAGCACAAATGTTACTTGGCACTTGCCAGCCCGAGACTGGATATTGTCCAGATCTTGTTGCATTTGAAAATGGACTTCAGTATCTGAGGAGCCATGAATGGTGAATGTTGAGCAATCATTGACAAACATCCCCACTTTTGACCTTATGATAGGCAGAAGGTCCTTTTTTAAGTAAGGATCAAGGCAAAAGATGGAAAATTATAGGCTGATTAGCCTAACCTTGGTAGTTGGTAAAATTCTAGAATCCATTGTTAAGGATAAGATTTCTAAATTCCTGGAAGTGCAGGTTCAAATTAGAACAAGTCAGCATGGATTTAGTTAGGGGAGGTCGTGCCTGACAAACTTGTTAGAATTCTTTGAAGAGGTAACAAGTATGTTCAACCAGGGAAACCCAGTAGATGTTATCTATCTAGACTTCCAAAAGCCTTTGATATGGTGCCTCACGGGAGGCTGCTGAGCAAGGTGAGGGCCCATGGTGTTCGAGGTGAGCTACAGGCTTGGATTGAGGATTGGCTGTCTGACAGAAGGCAGACAGTTGGGATAAAAGGCTCTTTTTCAGAATGGCAACCGGTGACGAGTGGTGTCCCGCAGGGTTCAGTGTTGGGGCTGCAGCTGTTCACTTTATATATTAATGATCTGGATGAAGGGACTGGGGGCATTCTAGTGAAGTTTGCCGATGATATGAAGATAGGTGGACAGGCAGGTAGTACTGAGGAGGTGGGGAAGCTGCAGAAAGATTTAGACAGTTTAAGAGAGTGGTCCAGGAAATGGCTGTTGAAATTCAATCTGAGCAAATGTAAGGTTTTGCACTTTGGAAAAAAGAAAACAGGCATGGACTATTTTCTAAATGGTGAAAAAATTCGAAGAGCAGAAGTACAAAGGGATCTGGGAATGTTGGTCCAGGATTCTCTAAAACTTAACTTGCAGGTAGAGTCCATGATTAAGAAAGTGAATGTAATGTTGTCGTTTATCTCAAGAGGATTGGAATATAAAAGCAGCGATGTGCTGAGACTTTATAAAGCTCTAGATAGGCCCCATTTAGAATACTGTGTCCAATTTTGGGCCCCACACCTCAGGAAGGACATACTAGCCCTGGACCATGTCCAGCGGAGATTCACACGGATGATCCCTGGAATGGTAGGTTTAACGTATGATGAACGGCTAAGGATCCTGGGATTGTACTCATTAGAGTTTAGAAGGTTGAGGGGAGATCTATTAGAAACTTACAAGATAATGTATGGCTTAGAAGGGGTGGATGCTGGGAAGTTGTTTCTGTTAGGCGGGGAGACTAGGACCCGTGGGCACAGCCTTAAAATTAGAGGGGGTAAATTTAAAACGGAAATGAGACAACATTTCTTCAGTCAGAGTGTGGTGGGCTTGTGGAATTCATTGCCACAGAGTGCAGCGGAGGCCGGGACGTTAGATGCCTTCAAGGCAGGGATGGCAAATTCTTGATCTCACAAGGAATCAAGGGCTACGGGACAGTGCAGGGAAATGGAGTTGAAATGCCCATCAGCCATGATTTAAATGGCGGAGTGGACTTGATGGACTGAATGGCCTTACTTCCACTCCTACGTCTTATGGTCATTGATGAAGCAGCTGAAGATGGTTGCACCTAGGACACTACCGCAAGGAACTCCGGCATGAGATGACTGAGCTCCAAATGACCCCAACCAGTGGAACATTTTCCCTCGGTACACATTGATTCCAGGTTTGCTAGGGCTCCTTGATGCTACACTCGGTCAAATGCAGCCTTGATATCAAGGGCTGGCACTCTCACCTCACCTCTGGGATTCAACACTTTTGTCTACATTTGAACAAAGGCTGGAATGAGCTTCAGAGTTGAGTGGCCCTAGTGGAACCCAAATTGGATGTCACTGTGCAGGTTACTGCTGAGAATGTTCTGCTTGATAGCCTGTTGAGGACTGTTCCATCACTTTACTGATGATGATGGAGAGTAGACTGATGGGGAGGTAATTGAATGGGTTGAATTTATCCTACCTTTTGCACAGGATATACCCAAGCAATTTTCCACATTGTTGGGTAAATGCCAGTGTTATAACTGTACCAAAATATCTAGGGTTAAGGAGTGGCAAGTTCTGGAGTCTAAGTCTTCAGTACTATTGTCAGGGCCCATAGCCTTTGCACTAACTAATGCTTTCAACCATTTTTTGATATTACATGGAGTGAACTGAATTGGCTGAACACTAGTATCTGTGATGCTGGGGGCCACTGGAGGATGCCAAGATGGATCATCTACTTGGCACTTCTGGCTGAAAACTGCTGTAAATGCTTCAGCCTTTTGTACCAATAAGGTGGACTTTTCCATCATTGAGGATGGGGGTAATTGTGGAGCCTCCACCTCCAGTGAGTTGTCCACCATCATTCACGACTAGACTGCAGAGCTTAGATCTGATCCATTGGTGGGGGAGAATCATTTAGCTCTGTCTATTACTTGCTGCTTTTGTTATCTGGCTTACAAGTAGTCCTGTTTGGTAGGCTCATCAGGTTGACACTCCATTTTTTTAGGTATGCCTAGTGCTGCTCCTGCAATGACCTCCTGCACTCGCGATTGAATCAGGGTTGATCCCTTGCTTTGATTGCGATGGCAGTGGTTGAGCGGGGAATATCCCAGGCCATGTGGTTGCAGATTGCGCTGGAGTACGATTCTGCTGCTATTCAAGATCCACAGCGTGTCATTGATGCCCAGTCTTGAGTTGCTAGATCTGTTCAAGTCTGTCCTAATTAGCACAGCATAAGTGCTACACCACATGATGGTATTCTTAATGTGAAGTTAGGGCTTTGTTTCCACAAGGACTGAGTGGTGGTCATTGCGACAGTACTGTCATAGATATATGCATCTGCAGCTGGGAGACTGATAAGGATGAGGTCAAGTATGATTTCTCCCTCTTGTTGTTCGCTCACCACAAACTGCAGATCCAGTCTAGCAGCTATATCCTTTAGCTCAATCAGTAGTGCTGCTACAAACCTACTGTTCATGGTGGACACTGAAATCTACCACCCAGAGTCTATTTTGCACCCTTGGCACCTCAGTGCTTCCTCAAAGTGTTTTTTTAACATTCTCTAATACTCATTCATCAGCAGGAGGACAATACGTAGTAATCAGCAGGGTGTTTCCTTGCCCACATTTAATCTGAAGACATGAAAATTCTTGGGGTCCAGACTCAATGTTGAGGACTCCCAGGGATACTACCTCTCAACTGTATACCACTGTGCCGCCACGTCTGCTGGGTCTGTCCTGTCCCGACTGGTGGTGTACAAGATATTATCAGCAAAGTTTGAATCCATAAGTATAATTATCTCAGGCTGTTGCTTGATGGCCTGAGAGGCAGCTCTCCCAATTTTGGCACTAACCCCCAGATGTTCATGAGGAGGACTAAATTAGGCAAACATGGCTGCTAAGAGGCCTTACAGCTGCTCTGTAGCCTTACTAATCTTCATCAGCCAAATGATAAAGCCCACATTAATCATCAAATAACAACATTCTTTAAATAAAAAGTAGCCTACCATTTTCTCATCACTGCATCAAACAAAAATGAGATGTGCCAAAAAAAACTGAAGTTAGAGCCCCATTTGACCTACAGAGCTGAATTTAGATCAGATTCAGCTGTAGCAGTTCTAACTGAACTCCAACTTTTTCCAAGTGTAACTTAATTGACCAGCAAGAGATTAGACACTGATTTTACAATTGTTTACATAACAAAGGTTTGTTCACAATATTGGAGTTATTGGCTACCAACATTACAAAAGGTTCAGCTGTCAATATGGCCATGGTACTGGCACAATAAGCTGAAAGGTCTCCTACTCTTTTAAAGTGAAATGAAAGCTCACTCTCCACTGTTTCTATCAAACACTTCCAGGCCGGGCAGAGACACCTCAGACTTCGGTACAAAATAAAGCGCTCTCTTCAACATCCCCAAGCAAACACTCCCAGGACAGGTACAGCCCGTGGTTAGACACAAAGTAAAGATTCCTCTACTCTTTTGAGCCAAAGTAAAGTTTTCTCTACTCTTCTAAGCAGAAAGCCATGCTCATTTTATACTGTCCCGATTAATCACTACCAGGACAAGCATTGCATAGGGTTAGACACCAAGTATAGTTCCCTCTACTCTTTTAAACTGAAGGCAAATATTCCTTGACAACGTCACGTTCAAACACTCCCAGAATAGGTAGCATTGGGTTAGATACTGCATCATTCTATGAGTCCATTGTTGTAATAATTTCTAGGAATGCTATAAAAATATAGATGCCATTGTTACAAAGTCCATGATTTTAGTCTAACTGCAGTTCCTTTGAATACAGACATCTAAATTAAACAATTTAAAATATAATTGCTCTAATCTGGAAAAACTGAGACCAATTATAGAATCATAAAATTATCCAATAGGAGACCATTCAGCCCATCATGCCTGTACCAGTTCCCGGAAAAGCTACCCAGCTAGTCCTATTCTCAAGCCCTGTCTCTAATAGCCCTCTAAAATTCATAACTTTTAAAATATATATCCAGCTGTCTTTTGAAACCTCCTGTGGAATCCACCTCGACAACTTTCCCAGGCAGGGCATTCCACATCCAAACTGTCTCAGTAAAGAATCTTCTCTCCATCTCATTTCTAGCTCTCTTGCAGACAATCTTGAAAGTGTGACTCCCTAGTTACTGACCTACCAACCAGTAGAAACAGAATATCCTACTTTATCCTCTCAAAAATTGTTCATAATTTTGAACTCCTCAGTGAGGTCACCTCTTATCCTCCTTGAAGCAAAGAAAATTAAGCCCATTTTCTCGAATCTTTCCTTGCATTTAAAATCTCTCATTCTTGGTATCGTTCTAGAAAATCTCCTTTGCACGGTCTCCAGGGCTTTAACATCTTTCCTTAAATAAGGTGTTCAGAATTGAACACAATATTCAAAATGTGGTCTGAGCAATGCTTTGTAGCAATGTGGCATCACTTCTCTGCTATTACACTCTATCTATTATAAACCTAGGGATCCTATAAGCCTTTTTAAGAATCCTTTCAATTTGACTAGTCACTTTCAGAGAATTATGCACTTGATCCTAAAGATCGCTCTACTACGGTACTCTCCTCAAAGTTGCACCATTGAGCCTGTATTCTCCCTATGCTTCTTCAAACAAAATGCATTATCTCACGTTTCACTGTATTGAAATTTATCTGTCAGGTGTCTGCCCATTTGGCCAATTTGTCAACATCTCTCTGAAGTCATTCAGCAAATCTTCACAATTCACTATTCTCCCTAGCTTAGAATAATCCACAGATTCAGAGATTTTATCCTCAACACCCAACTCAAAATTGTTTATTTAAATCAGTTGATGCAAGGGTCCCAACACTGATCCCTGGGAACACCACTTTCACCTCATCTCCAATCTGAGAAATGCTCACCTATACCTAGCCCCGGTTTTCTATCTTTTAGCCAACTTTTAATCCATACTGCCAAGGACCTATCAACCCCAAACACTCCTAATTTGCTGATCAACCTGCCATGTGGCACTGTATCAAATACTTTTTGAAAGTCCAAATATGCAACATCAACTACCTGCATTACCTCATAATGGGATTTTAAAAATTTGCATATTTAAAGTTATTTAAAAATCCATTTTGCCCTACCAATAGAACCAATTCATATCTGATGGCTTACATAATCAACGGGCACTGACTTTAAATGTTAACTGCATTTCTCTCCACAGGCAGAGTCAGACCTGCAGAGTATTTTCAACATTTTCTGAATCTCTTTCTGATTTCTAGCATCTATAGTGCGTTGCATTTTTAAATAACAACACATGGACATTGATTTGACAATCTCACTACCTAATATCCACTACTTAATATCTTAAAATTCTGTAGTAACGTTTTTGAAAGATAGTCAACCCAAATGTAGGAAAAAAATATTTTGCTAGTAAACTTTCTAGTTGGCAATGAATGTTTCAGAAAGTTCCTGTGGTCACTGCACTTAGAAATTACTACATGTTAGCAATGCAAAAATTGCATTGAAGAAATCTTAAAATATAAAATGGTGTACAATAAGTCAAATGCTGCCAACAAACAATGATTTCAATGACACTGTAAGAATGATCCCCTGCAGCCACAACTTCACAAACCTCAGGCATCCTCACTCAAACTGAGTCCTGCTCAGCCATCACCCATTTGCTCACTCTCCTACACTGGCTCATTTATACACAATGCCTCAGTTTTAAGATTCTCATTCTTGTTTTGAAATCCCTCCACGTAATCTTTCCTTCAACACAGACTATAATCTCCTCTGGCCCTACAACAGTCCGCGATTTCAGTGTCCTTCCAGTTCCAGACTCCTATATTTCTGTTATGTTAAGTACCATCACCACTTGGCATGCATCCAGCTACCAAGTTCCTAAGCTCTCTAGCATTCTCTCTCTAGACTTCTCTATCCTCCTGTAAATTTCAAATGACATGTTTGTAATGTTAGTCAGCTAGTAATCCTGAGACAGAGGTTAAGTGTAATTTTAAAATAATTAATTAATTTAGAAAGACAGAAAAATAAAATTAAAGATCATAAAGATTAAGATAATAGCAGAGCAAATCTGAGGGGTCAACAGGCCTACTTCTGCTCCTATATCGCACATGAAGATGCTCCTTAAGCCAGTCTTAACGATCAAAGTTTAGTCATCTGTCTAATGCTCCATGATGTGGCACAGAATTAAATTTTTGTTTATAAAGCCACTGCAAAAAAATGCTGGGACACTTCAACTATGCCAGAGGCTGTAAATAAATACAACTGGCTGTTATTTTGCGGTGCTAATATAGGTCATGGGGGTTAGTGAGCACAGTTTTTGCAGTAATTGCCAGTACCTTGCAACCCTTTGTTTACATTTTTTAAAATCTTGTGTTGAAGGAAGGTAAAACTAACGGTAAAGTCACTATATTCCCAGAGGACCATAAGGCTGTTCTCTCATTACAGAGAGAAATGACCAGTAGTGACTGGGTCACCACATCTCTCTTGGGGAGGAGGAGGAGGTTCGTAAGAAGGGTCCTTCAGCCAGCACAGGAATTGAACCCATGCTGTTGGCATCACATTACATTGCAAACCGATCTTCCAGCCAACTAAGCTAACTATCCCCAGTGCGGAGGAAGAACACAACTATTATAATTATTTCAGCCCCACCTTTTTATTTCGATTTACACTAAGGAAGTAGGCACTTTCTGTTCCCACAAATGGTGGGCCCCAGGCTCGAGTGTCATCACCAGCACCTGAAACCAAGGAAATTAATTAACATGATTAATTGATTCTTTTATTAAAAGTTTAAGCTCTTTTTCCCTTTGTAACAATTACAGAGAAAATTAAATACAAATCTGTGAAGCAAGGTCATCCACTACTCATGATGACATCAATCTTACAGCAAAAAGCTTTCCTCTTTCTTCAGGTCAGTAAACCTGACCATTTCTTAAGGGTATGCCAAAATCTCTGATTAAGGAATTCTTAAGAATACACTTAGAATGACCAGAAGGTCAAACAAGCCATTAAACAGGAAAGTTGACGTTTCGGGTCCTCTGCTCCTCTGATGCTGCTTGACCCACTGTGTTCTTCCAGCTCCATACTGTGTTATCTATGCATTTAGACAAGTTGTGAATAGCTGGACAATAGCCATCCAAACCCACAGCAAAGGAAGGGAAGCAAACAACAAGATAAAAACAAATCATCCAAAAGAAAACATAAAACGAAACAGAATTAAAGCTAAGATATTGAAATCAACGCAAGACTCCAGAAGGCTATAGAGCATCAATTGGAAAGATAAGGTGCTACTCCTGGATTTGGCTTTGATAGCTCAAATACACTGTAGCCAGCCATGGATAGAAAGGTCAGAGTGGGGCCAAGGCAGAGAGTTGAGATGACAAGAAAGAAGTTCGGGTCAGGCTTACAAAGTGAACAGAGATGTTCTGGAGAGCAGCCACTCAGTCTGTGTACAGTCTCCCCAATGTGGATAAGACCATGTTTTGAACATAAAAGTGAAGTAAATTGAAGGATGGGCACATAAATCAGTGTTTCAGCTAGAAGGAATGTTTGAGGCCTTGGATAATGAAGGAGGAGGAGGTTAAAAAGGCAAGTGACTGAGGAGTAGACCCGAATGTCACAGTGCGAACAGTCCCCTCAACGTGGTGAAATAGGACTACAGAAGATACATTTGGTGATGGCATGGGATTAGAAATGGAAGAAAGGACACAGGGTGATCTATTATACAGAGAGTATGGTGGGTAAAAGAGGAGGGCAAGGTGAACCGTACTGTGGCTCTGAGAGGGAGGAGAAGCCATACAAGCAGAAATGCATGGCATCAATCAGACAGGAGCAAGGTTTTGTTAGTCCATGCCTATTCTGATTTCAGATATCCCACATCTGCGGTATTTGGATATTATATTTCCACTTTTGGTAATGGCCATTGATAAATAACCTACCTTAGGCACCAGGGAAAACCCTCCTGTACTTTATTTGAATAGCACTATGAGACCATTTATCCCCAGCTGAAAGACAGCTGGCTGTGACTTAGTCTCATCAAAAATACAGCATCTCAAACAATGTGGCACTCCATCAGTACTGCATTGAAGCAGCAGCCTAGTTTTAGTGCTCACACCTTACTTAAGCCTTTTGAAGCAAAGGCAAGAGTGCTATTATCTAACAAGAAGACAATAAAAATGATCTTCATAGGATCTTAGCTCCCCAAAGAACTGCTAATGTAATATCTTTATAGAAACAACGAAGCTAACAAAGAAAACAGGTAACCACAAGTTAGTTAGTTTACCATCAGTTATTGGGAAAATGTTAGTCTATTATAAAGGATGCAATTGCAGAGCATTTAGAAATGCAAATATGATCAACCAGGACAAGCATGGTTTCATGAAAGGAAAATCTTGCCTGACAAGTTTACCAGAATTATTTGAGGAGGCAACAAACTAGATAGATAATGGGGAAATAGTGGAATTAGTATATTTGGAATTTCAGCAGATGTTTAATAATGTACCACACATAAGGCTACTTAATAAGAAAAGAGCTCATTCTGTTGGAGGTAATGTACTGACATGAATAGAAGGCTGACTCATAAACAAAAGACTGATTTCAGATGTGGGGGCGTTTTCAGAATGGCAACATGCAACAAATGGAGTGTCAATGGAATCAGTGTTAGAGCCACAATTATTTACCAGAAACATTACTGACTTGGATGAAGAAAGTGAATGTACTATAGCCAAACTTATAGATGACATAAAAGTAGTGGTGAAGATGACATAAGGAGTCTGCAGAGATATATAAAGACATTAAGTAAGTGGCAATAAACTTGGAGGATGAAATATAATGTGTGGAATTGCAAGCTTAGGCACTTTGGCGGGAGGAATAGAACGGCTGAAAATTATTTTAAATGGAGAATGACTGCAGAAAGCTACAGAGGAGAGATTTGGAAGTCCTCGCCTACAAATCACAAAAAGCCAGCGTCCGAGTTCAGCAGGTAATAAGACGACAAATGAAATGCTGACCTTTATTTCAAAAGGAATGGAATATAAAATAGAGAGGTTTTTGGTAAAACTATACAAGGCACTAGTCAGATCACAGCTGGAATACTGTGAAAAGTTTTGGGACCCTTATCTAATGGATGTTATACTGGCATCGGAGGTATTCCAGAGAAGGTTCACCAGGTTGATACCAGGTATGGAGATATTGTCCTATGAGGAAATGTTGAGCAGACTAGGCCCGTACACTGGAATATAGAAGAAAGAGAAGCAACATTACTGAAACAGACCAGATCCCTACAGAACCTGACAGGGTAGGTACAGGCAGGTTGTTACCCCTTGTGAGGGGATCTAGGGCAAGAGGGAATATTGTAAGAAAAGCAATTTCATATTCAAAACAGAGGCATGGAGGAATTTCTCCTCCCAGAGGGTTGTGAATCTGTAGAAGTCTTTATCATAGGGGACAGTTAAGGCTGGGTCAGTTAGTATTTTCAAGGTTGAGAAAGATAGATTTTTAATCCATAAGGAAATCAAGGGTTATGGGGCAAAGACAGGAAAGTGGAGTTGAGGATTATGAGATCAGCCACGACATCAGTGAATAGCACACCAGGCTCAAAAGGCTGAATGGCCAACTTTTGCTCCCAGTCTTATGGTCTTAAAGTCCAATCATAAGACCATTATCAATCCTGTTTCATAGGTACGTCCTGCTAAAAGCAAACATTCTCCAATAAAATTCAATCAAATCAACTTACCTGGTCTTTCTACTTTGATGATTTCTGCACCCAGGTCTCCCAAGATCATTGTGGCAAAGGGTCCGGCTAACACCCTGTAAATGAAGAATGGAAACACCAACTACATTTTCCACATTAAATTCCAACTTAAAGTTATGATATTATCCACTTGAAATCGAATTTACCTTGTGAGATCTAGGATTTTAACTCCATCCAATGGTTTCACATTTCCTGAAAATAGATGCAAAAAATATTAGAACTCATTACCAAAGTATCATAAATTCAATATCTTGTCACGTGGGAGAAGTTATACAGGAACATAAACTTTGTTCCAAACTGGAAAGCCAGTTGGAGGAGGATATCATTGGAGCAAATCTTTATTCAGTCCTATTTTATTTAGAGTGAAATATTAAACACATACACCTCTTAACTTAATCACAACACACTTGTACAGCAACTTTACTAATTCCCATTGTTACCTCATAGGACTGGTCCAACGAATATGATTCACATCATACTGTAAAAACGTAGAATACATTATGGCTACACCTCCTGTCTTGCAGAACAGAAGTTTTCAAAACTCCCACTTTAACACATAAGATTAGAGAGTTATGACCAATTTTAATACCATCCCTATCTAAATGGCTGTTTATTCATCACCATAATGGGACCTGCTGCAGCATAAGCCCTCCAAAATGATCTTGCAAGTAAAAAGGATGAAACCAGACAGACAATTGCAATCAATCAAGGCATTAGAAATGAAAATGGCAAACTCAGCCTTGTCTACCCTGCAAAGTCCACTTCACTATCATTTTGGGAGGGGTGTGCCAAAACTGGGAGACTGTCCCATACAGTAGTCAAGCAAGAGCAGGTATAGTCGTACTCATGGAATCATAACTTATGGACTATGTCCCAGCCATCATGACCAACATTTAAAGGTGTGCCTTGACTCGCTGATCTACCAGATGTGGCTGTACAATGGTGTACATGGAGTGCTCTCCAAGTCTTCAACATTGACTGTCAGCCCAACGCAGTCTCAGTTACATATCACGAATTAGTCACTGAAATTCACCAAGTCTTCTTAAAAGCCTTCAGGTCTGTGACTACTACCAACTATAAAGGATAAGGCCAGACAGTTTACCGATACACCCTCACTGCCAGGATTCCCTCTAAATTGCACACAATCCCTAAGACATGAATCCCGACTCCGTCAGCATTGCCAGATAAGAATCCTGACACACCCTACTGAACTGGACGGGGGAGTACCTTTACCTTCAACAGTTCAAGTTGGCCCACCACCTTATCGAAGGCAAATAGAGACAATCAAACGCCGACCTTGAAGGTAATGCCACAAAGCCCTAACACCGCAACCTACCAACATCAACAACCAACTTTGAAAAGGACCAGGTGAACGAACCATTCAAAATAATTTATAGGATTTCAGGTGTCTAAGCAATCAGATATACAGGCCCCTTCAGATTCATTTTTAATGATGGAAAAGAGTTGTAAAAGCAGCAAGCTTGGAAGACATGAGAGAGGAAAGACATTTTCCAGATCTTCAAAAAAAATACTGATTACAAGAAGTTTAACATTGCCTTTGCTGGAAATGAGATCAGTGAACTGATAGAAAGGCACACAAGTTCAGCCTCATTTCTCCTTTAAATCAAACACTATAAAAGGGAAGCTGCAAATGTTGACTTCTCTTTAGATTCACATTTTGGACTCTCAGCTCACAGGTCTACAGCTTTACTCCACAATACTAGAATCCACCTCATTAATCCTATCAAAGACATGTTAGCATTGAAATTGAATCAGTGATAATGGGAACTGCAGATGCTGGAGAATCCAAGATAATAAAATGTGAGGCTGGATGAACACAGCAGGCCAAGCAGCATCTCAGGAGCACAAAAGCTGACGTTTCGGGCCTAGACCCTTCATCAGAGAGGGGGATGGGGAGAGGGTTCTGGAATAAATAGGGAGAGAGAGGGAGGCGGACCGAAGATGGAGAGAAAAGAAGATAGGTAGAGAGGAGAGTATAGGTGGGGAGGTAGGGAGGGGATAGGTCAGTCCAGGGAAGACGGACAGGTCAAGGAGGTGGGATGAGGTTAGTAGGTAGGAGATGGAGGTGCAGCTTGGGGTGGGAGGAAGGGATGGGTGAGAGGAAGAAAAGGTTAGGGAGGCAGAGACAGGTTGGACTGGTTTTGGGATGCAGTGGGTGGAGGGGAAGAGCTGGGCTGGTTGTTTGGTGCAGTGGGGGGAGGGGACGAACTGGGCTGGTTTTGGGATGCGGTGGGGGAAGGGGAGATTTTGAAGCTGGTGAAGTCCACATTGATACCATTGGGCTGCAGGGTTCCCAAGCAGAATATGAGTTGCTGTTCCTGCAACCTTCGGGTGGCATCATTGTGGCACTGCAGGAGGCCCATGATGGACATGGCATCTAAAGAATGGGAGGGGGAGTGGAAATGGTTTGCGACTGGGAGGTGCAGTTGGGAGGAGGTGTATTCTAGGTAGCTGTGGGAGTCGGTGGGCTTGAAATGGACATCAGTTACAAGCTGGTTGCCTGAGATGGAGACTGAGAGGTCCAGGAAGGTGAGGGATGTGCTGGAGATGGCCCAGGTGAACTGAAGGTTGGGGTGGAAGGTGTTGGTGAAGTGGATGAACTGTTCGAGCTCCTCTGGGGAGCAAGAGGCGGCGCCGATACAGTCATCAATGTAACGGAGGAAGAGGTGGGGTTTGGGGCCTGTGTAGGTGCGGAAGAGGGAATGTTCCACGTAACCTACAAAGAGGCAGGCATACACCTCCTCCCACACACCCTCCTGCAAAAATTCCATCCCCTATTCCCAATTCCTCCGCCTCCGCCGCACCTGCTCCCACGATGAGGCATTCCACTACCGCACATCCCAGATGTCCAAGTTCTTCAAGGACCACAACTTTCCCCCCACAGTGGTCGAGAACGCCCTTGACCGCGTCTCCCGCATTTCCCGCAACACATCCCTCACACCCCGCCCCCGCCACAATCGCCCAAAGAGGATCCCCCTCATTCTCACACACCACCCCACCAACCTCCGGATACAACGCATCATCATCCGACACTTCCACCATCTACAATCCGACCCCACCACCCAAGACATTTTTCCATCCCCGCCCTTGTCTGCTTTCCGGAGAGACCACTCTCTCCATGACTCCCTTGTTCACTCCACATTGCCGTCCAACCCCACCACACCCGGCACCTTCCCCTGCAACCGCAGGAAATGCTACACTTGCCCCCACACCACCTCCCTCACCCCTATCCCAGGCCCCAAGATGACTTTCCATATTAAGCAAAGGTTCACCTGCACATCTGCCAATGTGGTATACTGCATCCATTGTACCCAGTGTGGCTTCCTCTACATTGGGGAAACCAAGCGGAGGCTTGGGGACCGCTTTGCAGAACACCTCCGCTCAGTTCACAATAAACAACTGCACCTCCCAGTCGCAAACCGTTTCCACTCCCCCTCCCATTCTTTAGATGACATGTCCATCATGGGCCTCCTGCAGTGCCACAATGATGCCACCCGAAGGTTGCAGGAACAGCAACTCATATTCCGCTTGGGAGCCCTGCAGCCCAATGGTGTCAATGTGGACTTCACCAGCTTCAAAATCTCCCCTTCCACCACCGCATCCCAAAACCAGCCCAGTTCGTCCCCTCCGCCCACTGCACCACACAACCAGCCCAGCTCTTCCCCTCCACCTACTGCATCCCAAAACCAGTCCAACCTGTCTCTGCCTCCCTAACCTGTTCTTCCTCTCACCCATCCCTTCCTCCCACCCCAAGCTGCACCTCCATCTCCTACCTACTAACCTCATCCCACCCCCTTGACCTGTCCGTCTTCCCTGGACTGACCTATCCCCTCCCTATCTCCTCACCTATACTCTCCTCTCCACTTATCTTCTTTTCTCTCCATCTTCAGTCCGCCTCCCCCTCTCTCCCTATTTATTCCAGAACCCTCACCCCATCCCCCTCTCTGATGAAGGGTCTAGGCCCGAAACGTCAGCTTTTGTGCTCCTGAGATGCTGCTGGGCCTGCTGTGTTCATCCAGCCTCACATTTTATTATCTAGC
This sequence comes from Stegostoma tigrinum, assembly GCF_030684315.1. Lineage (NCBI taxonomy): Eukaryota > Metazoa > Chordata > Chondrichthyes > Orectolobiformes > Stegostomatidae > Stegostoma > Stegostoma tigrinum. The sequence goes on from NC_081358.1 coordinate 9,845,671, forward strand.
ATTGAAATTGAAGACCAGTCTGTATTGATTATATCTAGTATTAACTCTGTCCCAGAGGGAAGTTCATCACTAGTTTGAGGATACAGCAACCCTACCAACTTTATATCAATGAAACTTTTGACTCTGAGCAGCAAAGTGCTCATAATAACATCCTGCAATCATCACCACATGACTATGTGAGCTCTAATCTTACTAACTGCCATGTAATACCATATGCATTCTGGGCACATGACATGACAATGTTAAGACCATGAGCTGGTGAAGGAACGAATCAGTAAATGTTATCAGATTTACCTTAGCAACTGCAGAGATGTTTATGCAGCACAGTTAAGAATTTGAAAAGAAAAGCATATTTATGCTTTAGAAAAATGCTGAGAGAAGATTTTGTTGAAGTTAGTTAAAGTTTTATAACAAACTGAATCCCATTCATATGTTTGGGATAGTGTCAAACTGCAACAAGACATTGAGCCAAAGTGCAAAAAGGAGAAACCATTTTTAGATTTGTTTTCCAGATGCTGTTGAGAGAAGGTGGTGACATGATCTGCAGAGGGATTTGATGCTTATTGAGAGCGATAAGCAACAGAATTATGTACAATATTTCTTAGATTTGGAGTTATAATTGCCCTTTTGGATTGAATATGTAACTATGCAATCATGTAAATAATTGTTTTACTGCATATGTTAGTACCTCGTGCAGCAACAGTGGGTAGGAAGTAAAGCCACCTCAAATAAATACAAAGTTCATGAAGAGAAAAGTCACAAGGTTAATGTCTCACTGTTAAGACATAGCAGCATTAAAAGCATCTTAGGTGAAGGATGTTAAAACAAATAGATTTGATAATCTCAGATGAGTTACACTTTAACTTTTGGATTTGTAAGCATTGACTTCTAATTATCAATTATTAGATACTTGTACAGCCAACTTTAATGGATCTCAACCTTTCACTGGACATGTTTCTCCCATGTGTTTAGTAATTCATTCAAACCAGTTCCTATGATGGGTGATTATCTATTTGAACAAACACAGCAAATTAAGGCAAAGACGTAAAATCAATTCTAATTAAATTGCTTCCTTAAAATATAGATGATTTAAGATTCCCTTCACCATAAAAAAATAAAAGTTTTTATTTTGCTCCATCATGAAGCAGTTAATTACTGGCTCTATCATCTAAAGATCAAAGAGTACAAAAATCATTCATTCCTGACCAGAAACCAGATGCACAGGAAACTGTGGTATGTTAATTTATATAATACTTGAGTGGGCTCTGAAAAGTGGAATCATTTTTTGGTGATTGTGCACTCTTGACAGAATGACTAATCTATTGCTATCACTGTAAATAAACTGAAGCAGTGAACACAGCTTTCAATCTCCGAGCAGTCTGCAACAATAAGCATGCAATTTCATATTTTTAGCCTGTTGTTGATCCAAATACTGATGTGTCACTTTGATTTATTGCAGACATTACACCAAAAATCTATTCACCAATAATCTGGCATTGAAACATCTTAAATTACAGTATGTGAATGGCCACACAGTACAGGACAAATAGGAGGCGAAAAAGAAAACTGGCAGGGCCAGTGAAGGATCTAAAAATTGTTAGAGCTGCCAGGGGATTGAGCTCTTCATGTTATGCCTAAGTAAGTTCATAGACCCCCAGTTAGAGAAACCAGTAAGGTTTTGCTGACCCAATTTTGCAGACATGGTAATTGCTAAAACGGAAGGAATTAATATTCCATTTGAAAAAGAGCCATTGCTGTCAGCGAAATCGCTGTATGACAAGGAATTGCAAATATGAAAAGAAAGATGTCCAATAATTAGAAAAACAAAGGTGAGTAGATATTTTCCAACCAGTATAAACATTTGATTGCGCATTATCAATCTGAACGTGAGAATTATTAATGTTAAATCAGTGATACCAATTTGAGTTCAGACAGGCCAGCCATTATTCCTCATCAGAAATACCATCACCCCTATACTTGGGAAGACGAGAAACACATAGAAGTGTTCAGGTTAGATTGGTATTCACATAAATCACATTATCAACCTGTGCAAAACAGAACAACAACAACAGAACAATACAAACAGTAAGGAAAGTCATTGGGCAACTGAATTTCAATCTAAACTACACAAACAACACAAAACTGTGCAACAACTATTCTCAAAAATGGGGATCCTTGGTGAGTTACCCAAGGGTTCTACAATTAAATCAGTATCTGAGCTTCCCAATCATATAAGTTGATTATAGTGCACTTGAATTATATGAAGGATATAGATATTTTAATCAGCCTGTTCAGGCAGGCTATAATGCATATCTAAGGTGGTTGAGATTTGAATTTGGACACTGCCACTGCATAGCAAATTCCTCCAATGCACACAATGGAGCTCTTATTGATTGTCAGCTTGCACTTGATACTTAAAAGAATGCTAAGTGAATGAACTACTTAAGTTGGCTGTGATAAATTATCTAATTGATTAACTTTTATCATCAATTCGTCTCATAGCCTCATAGACAATGTGCACTGTTGACCAAGGGCGAGGTGCTCAGAGGAATATTTATCAGCAACTTCCAATTGATTTCTTCGTGTGGAGGAAGTTGTTTTGTGGTTTGTCAAACATGGATTAATCAATATCCACAGAATGGCCTACACCTCATCAATTTTCTCAATCACAATCTCCTCTGCTCATCCAATCAAATTTCACTTATTCAAGATCTTTTCACATGATTGTGTAAACTAATGGATTAACTTTCTTGCTCTTTGTTATTTACATTCAAAGTTCCTTGTATCTGTGGCAGATAGTCAAGCACAATTGAGCTAGTGAACTGATGACCAGAGCTGTGATTTCTCAGTCAAACTCAGGCTCTCCTCTCACAAGACAGCATTGAAAACTTAGCAATTTGAAGAAAAGTCTTAGTGAAGGTGCCTGTCACAGGAATTATGATCTGGAACACAATTTCTGAAAAGCTGGTGGAAGGAAATTCAATCATGGCCTTCAAAAGGAAATTAGATTAGCAAATTGAAGGAAAAAATTACAGGAGAAAGCACAGCACAGTGCAACTTGGTGAGCTGCTCTTGCACAGAACAAGGACGGACTTGACAGGCCTAATGGCATCCTTCTGTACTATAACAATTGTAACATTCAACTGCAATTTTTAAACCAACTGTCAATCTATATTGGTTTATTTTTCAAAAATAGAAACGCAAGGGTTTTTTGTGCTAAATCTCTTTAGAGTTTGTTTCAAGATTTGAGAGTTGATCAAGCGACATTTCTGGAGTTGTGTCAAATGCTACATTACAATCATGTGATCATATAAATCTAATGACAAACTAAGACAGGAGTATTTACCAGCACAGGTAATTGTCTCACAGTACTTACACACACAGGTAGGTTTTGTAATTTAACCTTTCCTCAAAGAGCAGATTTTGAAACACACATCATCCAACCAATTACCAAACTTTTATCAGCGGTTGTTGCCTCTCTAATGTAAATCCTCCTTTCTAACTTTCTACCACTTAAGTGGTAAAGTAAAGGATGACCCAAAGGCATTTTAAGTATATTAGAGATAAGAGGAAAACCAGGGTAAAATACACCTCAAGAGGAGGAGCCATAGAGGGGCAGAAACAGAGGATGAGAAGCAATGTGTGGGGGAGCCAAAAAATATTGGTGAGGTTTTAAATGAGAACTTTGCATCTGTATTCATTATCAAGAAGAATGTATGTTTGGAAATCAGGGAGAGACACTGTGATAAATTTTAATAAACTATCACTGAGAGGGAGGAGGGTATTAAAGTTTCAGCAGGCTTGAAGTTGAATATATGCCCAGACCCAGGTAAGATGCATCCTAGGGTGCATAGTAGACAAGAGAAGAGATTGTTGAGGCCTTGGCATTAATTTTCAAATTCTAGCTGAACACAGGAGAGGTACCTGAAGACAGTTCATGTGGTACCATTATTCAAGAAGTGCAGTAAAGATAAACCAAGGAACTTTATGCTTGTGACCAGGTGTGCATGTATATAGATCCTTGACGACAACAGGACAGGTGGATAAAGCAGTTAAGCAGCATAGGGGATTCTTGCTTTTATTAGTCAAACCTTGGAATACAGGAGCTGAGAGGCTATGATGGAGCTGTATAGGGCTGCTGCTGCAGTGCCGGTCGCCAAACTATAAGGAGGATATGATCACATTGGAGAAAGTGCACAAGTGATTCACCAGGTTGTTGCCTGGGCTGGAGAGTTCTAGCAATGGAGAGAGATTAGATAGGCTGGGGTTATTTTCCTTCGAGCAGAGAATGCAGAGGGTGTTTGTAATTGAGGTAGACAAGATTACGACGGGCACAAACAGGGTTGATAGGAATATATATTTCCCCTAAGTAGAAAAGGTCAATTACCAGGGTGCATAGATTCAAAGTAAGGAGCTGGAAATTGAGGAGATTTTTTTCATCCAGAGCATGCTGGGTACCTGGAATTCACTGTCTATAGTGGTGGTACAGATGGGGACCATTACTACTTTTAAAAGCAATTTAGAAAAACACTTGAAACACCATAGCGTACAAGACTATGGGTCACATGCTGGGAAATGGGACGAGAATAGATGAGCGTTCAATGAACTGTACGAATATGATGGGCCAACTGGCCTCTTTCCCTACTGTAATACTCTACGGTTGAACAGAAGTTCTACCAAAGAAGGTTTACTCCTTTGGTCTAGTCTTAATGATGGGGAAACAGAGAATATGAGGATAGGGCAAAAGGTCACTGGAGATAGAAAATAAGAAATTATTTTGAAGGATCGACAGGGCAGGCTGGAAATGTCAAATGCATACTCTTGCTCCTCCTATTACAAATATAAGAGTTTGTAACATGGTCAAGTTTTAAACTGTCTCTGTTAATCTAGACTAACAAAATTTATCGGCCTGGAAATGAGACTGATGATCCTTTCTTTATTCCTTCATGGGATGTGGGCATCACTGGCTAGGCCAGCATTTATTACCCATCCCTAATTGCCCCAGAGGTCAGTTAAAAGTCAACCATGTTGTTGTGAGCCTGCAGGCACATGTAGGCCAGACCAGATAAGGATGGCAAGTTCCTTTCCTAAAGGACTTTAGTGAACCAGATAGGTTTTTCTGACAATCAACAATGGATTCACGGTCATCATTAGATTCTGAATTTCAGATATTTATTGAATTCAAATTCCACCATTTGCTGTGACAGGATTCAAACCCAAGACCCCAGTAAGTAGTCTGTGTCTCTGGGTTAACCATCCAGCGATAACACCACTAAGCCATCACCTCGCCATGATCATACTACTTCTGGCCAAAGAAAGGCTAACAGTGAACTATTACTGAAACCTACTGAAATTCAAATATCGGGTTTCACACTTCAGCATAAAAGAGAGGCAGCTATAGATATGAAGATAAACACAGCATCAGAGGCACTAAAATAACTTCGTGTCTTGGGGAAAAGCAAATCCGTTCCAAACAATGGATTGAATAACTTTTATGTTAAAAACACTTGTAAAAATTGAGATAACAAGGTGTAGAGCTGGATGGACACAGCAAGCCAAGCAGCTTTAGAGGAGTAGCAAGGATGATGTTTTGGGCTGGAACCCTTCTTCAGAAATGGGGGAGGGGAAGGGGGTTCTGAAATAAATAGCGGGGGGGGGAGGCGGATAGAAGGTGGATAGAGGAGAAGATAGGTCAAACAGGCAGAGATGGAGCCAGTAAAGGTGAGTGTAGGTGGGGAGGTAGGGAGGAGATCGGTTAGTCCAGGGAGGATGGACAGGTCAAGGGGGCAGGATGAGCTTAGTAGGTAGGAGATGGGAGTGGGGATTGAGGTGGGAGGAGGAGATAGGTGGGAGGAAGGACAGTTTAAGGAGGCAGGGACAAGCTGGGCTGGTTTTGGAATGAGGCAGGGGAGGGGAGATTTTGAAGCTTGTGAAGTCCACATTGATACCGTTGGGTTGCAGAGTTCCCAAGCGGAATATGAGGTGCTGTTCCTGCAACCTTCGGGTGGCATCGTTGTGGCACTGCAGGAGGCCCAGGATGGGCATGTTGTCTGCAGAATGGGAGGGGGAGTTGAAATGGTTTGCGACTGGGAGGTGCAGGTGTCCAGTGCGAACCTTCAAGGCAGAGTTCGACAAATTCTTGATCTCACAAGGAATCAAAGGCTACGGGGAGAGTGCAGGGAAGTGGAGTTGAAATGCCTATCAGCCATGATTTAAATGGCGGAGTGGACTTGATGAGCCGAATGGCCTTACTTCCACTCCTATGTCTTATGGTCTAACTGAGCGTAGATGTTCTGCAAAGCGGTCCCCAAGCCTCCGCTTGGTTTCCCCAATGTAGAGGAGGCCACAATGGGAACAGCGGCTGCAGTATACCACATTAGCAGATGTTCAGGTGAACATTTGCTTGATGTGGAAAGTCTTCTTGGAGCCTGGGATGGGGGTGAGGAGGGAGGTTTTGCGGGCAAGTGTAGCACTTCCTGCGGTTGCAGGGAAAAAGTGCCAGGTGTGGTGGGGCTGGTAGGGAGTGTGGCGTGGACAAGGGAGTCACGGAGAGAGTGGACCCTCCGGAAAACAGATAAGGGTGGGAGGGATAAATGTCTTTGGTGGTGGGGTTGAATTGCTGACGGCGGAACTCTCGGAGGAAGATGCGTTGGATCCGGAGGGTGGTGAGGTGGTACGTGAGGATGAGGGGGATTCTGTTTTGGCTGTTATTGCGGGGAGTGGATGTGAGGGATGAGCTATGAGAAATGCAGGAGACACAGTCGAGAGTGTCCTCAACCACTGAGGGGGGTGATGTTGTGGTCCTTGAAAAACGAGGACATCTGAGATGTTTGGGAGTGGAGTGCCTCATCCTGGGAGCAGATGCGGCAGAGGCGAAGGAATTGTGAATTGAGGATGGCATTTTTGCAGGAGGGTATGTGGGAGGAGGTATATTCTCAGTAGCTGTGGGAGTTGGTGGGCTTGAAATGGGTATTGGTTTCCAGGTGGTTGCCAGAGATTAAAACACAGAGGCCCAGGAAGGAGAGAGCGGTATTAGAGATGGTCCACGTGAACTTAAGGTTAGGGCGGAAGGTGCTGATGAAGTGCATGAACTGCTCAAGCTCCTCATGGGAGCATGAGACGGGGCCAATACAATCATCAATGTAGCAGAGGAAGAGGTAGGGGATAGCGTCAGTGTATCTATGGAAGACAGATTGTTCCACATGACCTACAAAGAGGCAGGCATAACTTGGGCCCATGCAGGTATCCATGGCCACCCCCTCTGTCGGTAGAAAATGAAAGAGATGTTGTTGAGGGCGACGGATAGGCTAGGCGGATGAGGGTGTCTGTGGAAGGGGGCTGGTCGGGCCTGCAGGACAGGAAGAAGCGGAGGGCCTTTCGGCCATCTGCATGGGGAATGCAGGTGTACAGGGACTGGACGTCCATAGTAAAGGTGAGGTGTTGGGGATTGGGGACCGGGAAATTGGAAGTTTTGGAGATGGTGCAGGGTGCGGGTGGTGTCATAGATGTAGGTGGGGAGTTTCTGGACCAAGAGGGAGAAAATGGTGTCGGGATAGGTGGAGATAAGTTCGGTGGGGCAGGAGCAGGTAGAGACAATTGGTCAACCTGGGCAGTCAGGTGTGTGGATTTTGGGAAGGATACTGAAGCAGGTAATGCGGGATTGGGGAACAAACAGGTTGGAGGCTGCAGGTAGGAGGGCACCTGAGTTGATGAGGTGGTGGATGATTTGGGAGATGATGTTTTGGTGGTCGGTGGTGATCAAGAGAGCGGTAGGTGGTGGTGCCGAAAGTTGGCGCCTGGCCTCAGCGATGTAGAGGTCAATGTGCCATACTACAACTGCACCTCTCTTGTCTGTGAGTTTTATGGTGAGGTTGGGATTGGAGCGGACGGCTGCACGTTCTTGGGGTAGAGGTTGGAGTGGGTGAGGGGGGTAGAGAGGTTGAGGCGTTTGGTGTCACAACAGCAGCTGGAGATAAGGAAGTCGAGGGAGGGTAGGAGGCCTTGGGTTGGAGTTCAGGAGGAGGGGGTGCTATGGAGATATGCTATGGGGTCAGTAGAGGGAGGGTTAGGCTCACGGTTAAAGTAGTAGGTGCGGAGGCAGAGACGGCAGAAAAGCTGTTCAACATCCAAGCGTGAGCAGTACTCGTTGATGTGTGGTCGGAGGGGGATAGAGGTAAGCCCTTTACTGAGGACTGACCGTTCATCTCAGTAACGGGGAGGTCTTGGGGGGGGGTGATGGTGAAGATTTGGCAGGGCTGGGTGCTACTGTCTCCTCTGGAGCTGCTAGCTGTGGAAGCGGTGGGCTGACGGTGTTGGCGTCGGCAGAGCGGAGTTGGCAGCGGCAGAACCGGTGACGGCGGGTACGTTTTTCCGCCGCCTCCTTGCTTACTTCTTTAACTAGGAGCCTAACCCTCCCTCAACAGACCCCTTCTCCCACCTCCAACACACCCCCTCCGCCTGGAGAGCACCCCAAGGCCTCCTACCCTCCCTCAACCTCTTCATCTCCAACTGTCGTCGTGACATCAAATGCCTCAACCTCTCCACCCCCTCACCGACACCAACCTCTCCCACAGAGAACATGCAGCCCTCCACACCAATCCCAACCTCACCATTAAACCCACCAAGGGAGGTGCACTTGCAGTATGGCACATTGACCTCTACATCGCCGAGGCCAGGCCACAACTCTCTGACACCTCCTCCTAACTGCCCCCTTGATCATGACCCATGACCAACCACCAAACCATCATCTCCACAACCATCCACAACCTCATCACCTCAGGTGACCACCCACAGCCTCCAACCTGTTTGTTCCCCAACCCCACACTGCCCACTTCTATCTCCTTCCCAAAATCCATAAACCCGCCTGCCCTGCTCCTGCTCCACCAAACACATGTCCACCTATCTGGACTCTATTTTCTCCCCCTTGGTCCAGAAACTCCCCACCTACGTCCATGACACCACTCACGCTCTCCACCTACTTCAGAACTTCCAATTTCCCGGTCCCCAACACCTCATCTTCACCATGGTCATCCAGTCCCTACACACTTGCATTCTGCATGCATATGGCCTAAAGGCCCTCCGCTTCTTCCTGTCCCACAGGCCCAACCAGTCCCCCTGCACTGACACCCTCATCCACTTCACCAAACTAGTCCTCACCCTCAACAATTTCTCTTTCAATTCCTCCCATTTCCTACAGACAAAGGGAGTGGCCATGGGTACCTGCATGGGCGCAAGTTATACCTGCCTCTTTGTAGGTTATGTGGAACAATCCCTCTTTCGTGGCTACGCTGGCCCTAAACCCCACCTCTTCCGCCATTACATTGATGACTGTATCGGCGCCGCTTCATGGTCCCACGAGGAGCTCGAACAGTTCATCCACTTCACCAACACCTTCCACCCCAACCTTCAGTTCACCTGGACCATCTCGAATACCTCTCTCCTTCCTGGACCTCTGTGTTTTCATCTCTGGCAACCACCTGGAAACCAATACCTATTTCAAGCCCACCGACTCCCACAGCTACCGAGAATACACTTCCTCCCACCCACCTTCCTGCAAAAATGCCATCCCCCATTCCCAATTCCTTCGCCTCCTCCGCATCTGCTCCCAGGATGAGACATTCCACTCCCGAACATCTCAGATGTCCTCATTTTTCAAGGGCCGCAACTTCCCCACCACCACCCCTCAGTGGTCAAGAACGTCCTCGACCGTGTCTCCCACATTTCTCGTTACTCGTCCCTCACACCCCCTCTCCGTAATAAAACCCAAAACAGAATCCCCCTCGTCCTCACGTACTACCCCACCAGCCTCCGGATCCAACGCATCACCCTCCAACAGTTCCACCATCTGCAATCCAACCCCACCACCAAAGACATTTATCCCTCCCACCCTTATCTGTTTTCCGGAGGGACCACTCTCTCCATGACTCCCTTGTCCACTCCACACTCCCCTCCAGCCCCACTACACCTGGAACTTTTCCCTGCAACCGCAGGAAGTGCTACACCTGCCCCTACACCTCTCCCATGACCCCCATCCCAAGCCCTAAGAAAGCTTCCAACATCAAGCAGATGTTCACCTGCACATCTGCCAATGTGGTATACTGTATCCATTGTGCCCGGTGTGGCCTCCTCTACATTGGGGAAACCAAGCGGAGGCTTGGGGACCGCTTTGCAGAACACCTACACTTGGTTCACACGAAACAACTGCACCTCCCAGTCGCAAACCATTTCAACTCTCCCTCCCATTCTGCAGACGACATGCCCATCCTGGGCCTCCTGCAGTGCCACTACAATGCCACCCAAAGGTTGCAAGATCAGCACTTCGTCTTCTGCTTGGGAACCCTGCAACCCAGTGGTATCAATGTGGACTTCACAAGCTTCAAAATCTCCCCTCCCCCTGCCGCATTCCAAAACCAACCCAGCTTGTCCCTGTCCCCCTAACCTGTCCTTCCTCCCACCCATCCCCTCCTCCCACCTCAAGCCTCACCCCCATCTCCTACCTACTAACCTCATCCTGCCCCCCTTGACCTGTCCATCCTCCCTGAACTGACCGATCTCCTCCCTACCTCCCCACCTACCCTCACCTTTACAGGCTCCATCCCCACCTCTTTGGCCTGTCTGTCTCCTCTCCACCTATCTTCTCCTCTATCCATCTTCTATCTGCCTCCCCCTATTTATTTCAGATGCCCTTTCCCTTCCCCCATTTCTGAGGAAGGGTCTAGACCCGAAATGTCAGCCTTCCTGCTGCTTGGCCTGCTGGGTTCATCCTGCTTTACACTTTGTTATCTCAGATTCTCCAGCATCTGCTGTTCCTACTATCTCTGAAACACTTGTAAAAATTGCTCTTCAGTTTGATAGGAAGAGCAAAGGACTGATGGGAATTCGGGATCTAATAAGAAAGAGCAGCCAAATTCTGGATTATTCTGAGAGAGGAACAAATTTTTGAATATTTGACCTGTGGTGGCAGGCAGTCCTGAGCCTGCCAAGAGCTGGGACTGCTTGGGACAACTTTATATTGCTATCCATCTGTCCAAAGACATGTCAGAACATATCAGACAGTGAATTTCAATTGTATTAATTAGTTAATTTGAAAACAGCTTTTCTTTAAATTAGTATGTTAGTAGCCTTTTGAGTACTATCAGATTTTCTGACTAAATTGTTCAGTTCTATCAGTCAGTCACTAGGAAATTCGCTTCACAGGGATCATAACAGTATGCATAAAACAGACCATTTGCTCCCAGGCAGCAAAAGCACTGAAAGTGATGTTTTTTTTCTATAAGAATTAAGCATAATCCATTACAGTTATTGTTACTTTGTCTTTTACAAAGGAGGCACTGACACTAAAATTAACAGACTACAAATGTATCGGGATTATGGTTCAATTGTACAGAACCTTTATGAAACCACATTTGGGGTGCTATGGAAAATCTTGGTCTCCTCACTTAAAGAAAGTCATAATTGCATTGGCAGCAGTTACAGAGAAGCGTTACAAGACAAATGCCAGGAACGGGCAGGTTGTCTTATAAGGAAAAGTTGGACAGACTAGGCTTGTATCCATTGGAGCTTAGAAGAATGAGAGATGACTTGACCGAAACACATTCAGAAAGGTCTTGACAAAGTGGATGTGGAAAGGATGTTTCCTCTGGTGGGAGAATCTAGAAATAGAGGTCACCACTGAAAAATAAAGATTTCAGACAAAGATAAGGTAAATATTTGTCTCAGAAACTTGAAAATGTGTGGAACTCTTCCTCAAAAGGCAGTGGGAGCCAATGGTAGATACATTATCAATAAGCAAGAGAGTGAAAGGTTATCAGGGTAGACAGTCAGAACGAGTAATCAGAAGAGCCATGATCTTACTGAATGGCAAAGCAGACTTTAGGCAATATGTGGCCGGCTCTTGCTCCTAATGTGTACGTTTTGTATAGAAGAAGCACTGTATCATCCATTTGAGCAAATTCAATTTACACCAACACCGCAGTTATAATTTCAATCCTAATCTAGCATCAGGATCCATCCTGGATTCTTATTCGCTTAAATTCAGAAGCAGAACAAGAGCAGAAACGTACTGAATGGCTTTATTTTTATCGTGGGTAAACATTCCCAGATTCCTTCTGAGGGATTTCACTCCTGCACCTCAGCGCAAAGTGACACCAGTGTCCATTAGCTAAACTGCAACAACTTATCAAGGCTACTTTGACAATTACCCCCAGACCTGTAGCCCCTACAACAAGGATGTACAAGAGTAACAGACACACCTGCAAGTTCCCCTTCAAATTACACACCATACTACCTTGGAAATATACTGTCACCAGAACTCCTTTCTTAACAGCATTACAGATACACCTGCACAACATGAACTCCAAGGGTTTGAGAAGGCAATTCACCATCACCTTCCTTACTGCAATTAGTGATGGGTAATAAATGGTGCTCAAATCCCATGATCAAATAAAATACCAAACAAGATTATATGATTGCTATCCTTAATCTTTGGAGGAAGTAAATAAATAACTTACAAGACCGATAAATAAAAAATGAAAAGCACTTTGTTTTAAAACAGGTCTCCCAACCTCCAAATAAAATCCCAAAGTTCATGGTCAGAGAGCTCTAGAAGAGCCAGGAACTTACAATCTAATTGTTCTGTAAGTTCCAGCTGTGGGTCAATTGACAGTATTTCCACTGGGTTTCAAAATACTGAGTTCAAATCCTACTCCAACAACTTGAATATATAATTTACATGGATATTTCTCAAAGTACTGAGAGAATGCCATTCTGTTGGACATGCCATCCTTCAGACCAAAAGTCTGACAAAAAGGAAATTTCACCATTGTCCAAGAGGACCATAGTGTTGCTCTCATATTAGAGACAGACAAGTGGTGATGGTATGGGTATTTTTCTAATCGACCTATGCCGAGATGTCATTATACACCTCTGGAGCACCGGGGCCTCCTGGTTCAGAGGTACTCCTGCTACATCACAAGAGCCCCTCTTGTGGTAGTTTAACAAGAGGATCACCACACCATAGGCGAGGGACAAGGTTGCAAAGATTGGATCTTCATAGTGACCTCAGCCTGTATGGAGAATTGAACAGTGACCATTCTGAAATCAAACTATTAATTTTACCCAGCAATTCCTGCATTTCTTTGTCTTGTGATTAATTTGTCAACTGAGGCAGCTGCAACCCATTTTGACAGACAGCTCTGAGGACACTGGATGAGAATTGGACTGAGATGTATTGATCAGAGAAACGTGAAGTGCTTTAGAATACAAACACAAAACAACTTGGGAAGGGTCACTGGACCAGAAACATTAACTCTGATTTCTCTTGACAGATCCTGCCAGACTGGCTGAGTGTTTCCAGCAATTTCTGTTATTGTTTACAACTGAATAATGGAAGAACATTAGAACAGAGATTAAACCAATCAACTTTCAAAATACATTTCTCTCTCTGTGCAAGCAAATGTCTTTTAGTAACTATGACTGACAAGTCACAACTGGATGGTAGCCCACCCAGCAGCTCAAGAAACATGGATCACCATCTAAGACCATACTAACCATCCCCTCTCAAGATAACAGAAGTTTTCAGGCAAGACAGATCAAGTATGGGAATCAGTCAGCTCACCAAACCTGAATTAACAAGGACTGAAAAAATATAAATTTACATAGGATGATTCACTACTTCTTGCACCATCCTCTTATAAACAACACATACTTCCACTTCCTTGCCCATCCGTACTTCGTTGCCCATCTGCACCCTCCCACAGTTCAACTGCTGCTGAAGCCCTCTTCTATGTTATTTCTAACCACTAGATTTTCCTGGCTTTCCTCTCGTCTCCCCATAAACTGGAGCTCATCCAAAGTTCTGTCACACTAAGCCTGTTTCACCCAGCATTGTGCCCACTGAACTAATTTGGTGCAAGTCACAATTGCAGGCTGTTTCAATTTAGAATCATTCAAAAGCCTGCATCAGCATTGAAGAAAGCACTAGCTTAGCAAAGAACTGAAGGCTGCAAGTTCAAAGATTTAAAAGGACAAAAATGCAATTATAAAGCACTTTTTACAATTGTGACACTGACAAAGCACTTTGTATCCTGAAGAACATTAATGTAGAATCTCTATTCTCCATTGAATGCTGGGATGGGGTGTTTTAGCATCTCATCCAAAAAAATGGAACAGCTTCAATGCTGCTTTGAAATCAGTAAAGATCAGTCTGAGAGTGAGCCTTGAACCCACAACTGTCTGACTCAGACAAAACCGCTGACCATGAGCCAAACCTGACACGATCACTATTCCATGCTAGGGGGAAAAAGCAGTACAGCGAAATGCTGATAAACAAAATCACAGAAGTAAAAGCCATTCATTACATCCCACAAGTGCTGTCAATTTAATTTAATATGTTCCTCTGTTCAATTGAGACTGAACTGGTTCTAACCCTCAGTAGTTTATATTTTATAAAAGTGTTTACATAAAGTATGACTTTAGTCTGCTGTAATCAGTAAAACGTCTGAGCATTTCATAAATGTCTTGAGTCCTTCCGGAAGCAGTTTCTCAGAACACCAGAATAAAAGCGAGCAGCCACAGCCAGAATAAGAGGTCACATCTGAACCAGGTGAACTGGAAGCGAGTTTTGAGAAGATTTGTAGCTCAGGTTGAGGTTCTGGATGTGAGTTTGCTCGCTGAGCTGGAAGGTTAGTTTTCAGACGTTTCGTCACCATTCTAGGAAACATCAGTGAGCCTCCGACGAAGCGCTGGTGTTATGTCCCGCTTTCTATTTATCTGGTTAGGTTTCCTTGGGTTGGTGATGTCATTTCCTGCGTTGGTGATGTCATTTCCTGTTCTTTTTCTCAGGGGATGGTAGATTGGCTCCAAATCAATGTGTTTGTTGATGGAGTTCCAAACACATTGATTTGGAGCCAATCTACCATCCCCTGAGAAAAAGAACAGGAAATGACATCACCAACCCAAGGAAACCTAAACAGATAAATAGAAAGCGGGACATAACACCAGCGCTTCGTCGGAGGCTCACTGATGATGTTACCTAGAATGGTGACGAAACGTCTGAAAACTAACCTTCCAGCTCAGCGAGCAAACTCAGATCCAGGTGAACTGGATGCCAGGCAGCCAGATAAAGATGCTGGATAGGCTGTAAACATCTTTTACTTTCTTTCTCTTGAAGCTCACTTTGATTCACTGCCACGCTTAATGTTATGATATGAATAGATACTCAAGTGTCACACTAGTTTGCGTACAGAGCATCAACAGCCAGACATAAACCTCAGGTGATATAAGATTTCAAATAGTATCTCAGGAATGAGTGATGATGGAGGATGTTTCATCATTCCTGCAAGCAACAGCATTAGATAGCATTGTCTGAGTTGGATGGCAGACATCCTGCTTTTAACACAAGGGTCAAATACACACTTTCATCACTGGGCAAGGAAAATCAGATGAAGTGCAAACCAAGTGACTGGTCCACTTAATGCCTGTTGGTAAAGGTGCAGAATCACCAGATGGAGATTGAGAACAAAGAGCGAGTACATTCAGATCATTTTACTCCCACTGGCTCTCTGAAAGATGGAGTAATCTATTTAAATTCTACTAACTTAGCCTTCCCCATACTCTTTTGTATTTAAGCCATTTTCCCCACTTCATGGATTCTGCTTCCATCACCTTTTTAAGAAAGAAAATCCACTTTCAAACACCCCAAATTCATAACAATTTTTCTCCTGACACCGTACTTTTTTTTAGCACTTTCAGTCAGTTTGGTACCCACTAGTTATCAATTTACCAATAGATTCTCCTTTACAATCAAAGTTCAGCTTAAGTCTGGTTTATTGACACTATGGTAGCATTTTATAGAATGGTGTCAAAAGGACACACAGGCCTATCTGGTAATCACAAGATTAGGTATCATTCTATCATGGTTAATCATTGCTCAATTCTTTTTAAAACAACAAAAACATTTGGAATACAAATACTCAAATAAACACATATCACTTCTTTGGAGCCTCTCAAACTCAATGTCAAAAATATCCTGTTGAACATCTGTCTTACAGCATAGTCACATTGGTCCGACTGTTTGGGCTGCACACAATGGCTACATATAAATGGAACATTTCTCACTGATATTGTGCATTATTACAAGATGGATAATTTTTCCAAGATATCATCCGTCCTTGTTGCAATATTATTTCTTCAATATTGTGACTCGCCTCCTCTTTTATCGCTCTATCTTATCTGAATACCATGCATCTAAGAGTGTTGAGCTTCTAACCCTGCCCATCTTTCAGATGATAATAAAATGTGAGGCTGGATGAACACAGCAGGTCCAGCAGCATCCCAGGAGCAGAAAAGCTGACGTTTCGGGCCTAGACCCTTCATCAGAGACCCTTCCATCTTTCAGATGAGTCTTGGCCACAGCTATGACAGTGTATTAGAACAATTAAGCGCTTTTGAAGTACAGTCACTGTTGTAAGAGAGAAAAATGCAGCTGCGTAAAGCAAAGTCTCTCAATATCATTGAGATATACATATAAACTGGTTTCTAATTATGTCAACTGAAGGATGAGTGTTGGCTGGGGCACTGAACAGAACATTATTACCCTTCTTCAAATACTGCCATGGATCTTTTACCCTGAGGGGCCATGCAAAGCTTCAACTTAATCTATCATTCAAAAGACAGCACTTTCAATAGTGTAGAAATATCTCAGTATTAGCAATGACAGTGTTAGCTAATATCATGTGGTCAAATCTCTGGAATTAGACGTAGCCCATCAACATTCCAATTAAGATGAAGGAGTGCTACCACTGAACCAGTGCTGACACAATAAAAACCGAAGAACTGCAGATGCTGTAAATTATGAATGAAAACAGAAATTGCTGGAAATGCTCAGCAGGTCTGGCAGCATCTGTAAAGATAAAACCAGAGTTAATGTTTCAGGTCCAGTGACCCTTCCTCGGGACTTGCATAAGAACTGAGGAAGGGTCACCCAACCAGAAACGTTAGCTCTGATTTTTTTCTTCACAGATGCTGCCAGACCTGCTGGCATTTCCGGTGCTGACACAAGCTGTTTTGCAAGACTGGATACTATCTGAACAACAGGTTCTAAACAGATATGATGGTGAACTATACCTGGGCAGGGCAAAACCAGAAGAAACTCTGGTGGAGTTTCATAACAGTCCTTATGTGCAAATTAGTCATCCAATCTGCATACAGGGGTGAAAAACTAATCAAACCACCTCGTAGCTGGTTTCTTCCGAAAACTCCCTTAGGATAGCAGGTTTTATCCGCCATGCAGTTTTACCCAGTGAAGCATATGGTTAGAGGTCTTGGGGGCCAAAACAATCTCAACCTGTTCTCAAACTTTACATCGGTAAGAAGCCCAACTCACTGGCTTGAAGCTGGGCACGGAATGCGAGGACCTAGTTGGCCACTTTTGGTAAGCAGTACTAGCACTGCAGATGAAACAAGTGCTGGGTCAAGTACAGTCCTGAGTTTGTGAATTTGGTTAGGTCCATGTATGGCATCAATCCAAACTGTTCCACCATGGAAGATGGCCAAGCTCAAACCAGCCTTGTTCCTTTCAAGCAGCTAAACTTCAGTTTTGGTTCAAACCCTGTTGAGAATGGTAAAATACAAGAAATAATGGGTATGTTGAAGTTACAGCACAGAAATAAGCTATTTGGTCCTACCTAGCTATACTGGCATTTACTTTTCTCACAAACAGACCATTCTAACTACACTCATCTATTCTGCTCTGGTAACCCTTTTGTTCAATCAGAGTTGAGAAGATATCAGCACCTTGTATTTTGTATTTTCCCTAATCAAAGGATTCAGACGGTAGATCCAAGTGTACCCGTTGAAAGTATCTGAAAGGTCAGAAATTGGCAACATTAGCTGATCAATGAATTATAATTAAGCAGTACCACCTCTCCTTGAACAATGTTGCTCCATAAAGACATCCAGTTTCTAAACCTAAGACACAGCCAACTCGATTACTACCTATAATTCAGCTGAAAGGTCTTAACTTAGCAGAGATACATATTCACAACAAAGAGCATTAACAATCATTCATCATTTGATAGTGTGTGTCAAGATTATCACAGGTCACACCAGCAGGATATAGTAGGTTGGCTGGAAGGAAATGATAGTGAAATGCAATGTTTGTAATTTTTGTGTAGAAATCACTAAGTCAATCATGAGAGGCTCAGCAGAGCTGGGAGCCTTTCCCTTCGGAGTAATTACCCCACTGTATGTCTGGCAGCCTTCCCAACACACACACACACACACACACACACACACACACACACACACACACACACACACACACACACACACACACACACTTTATAGTCAATAATTCACAATTACTTTTCTGCAAACACAAGGTCGTGAATCATTATGCCATGTTTGGAATTCGTGCTAGGACTTTCAGTCAGTCTGCGTCATCACTGTTGTACTTTTGCTCTTATTCTTGGAGATGGAAATGGAATAGAAGGATTTGCAGGCCAAGTAGCAGTGCCACATAAATGCTGGTAACAAGTGGGTCTTATGGGTTTTCAACACACGTAGAGAAGTGGAAACCAAACTCATGGGGGTCATCCACTGGATGAATTAGGATTTGAAGTCATGGTCTCTGCCAGAAGTGTCTGGGATAAGGTCAAACCTACTGAAAGTTGAGTATATGTTCTACACGCCTATTTGTTTTGTCATGAGCCTAAATGGTTTTCCCTTTCAAATATTTGTATCTAATTTCCTTTAAAAAGGTACTGTTCAGTCTGCTTCCACCATCTTTCCAGGCATCGCATTCTAAATCACAACAGCATGCTCGAAAAAGGAATCTTTCATCTCTATTTCTTGCACCAATTACTTTAAACCAGTGTCAGAGATAGTAGGAACTGCAGATGCTGGAGAATCCGAGATAACAAGGTGTAGAGCTGGATGAACACAGTAGGCCAAGCAGCATCAGAGGAGCAGGAAAGCTAACGTTTCGGACCTAGACCCTTTCAGATGAAGGGTCTAGGCCCAAAACGTCAGCTTTCCTGCTCCTCTGATGCTGCTCGGCCTGCTGTGTTCATCCAGCTCCACACCTTGTTATCCAACTTTAAACCGGTGTTCTCTAATTACTGATAACAAAGTGTGAAGCTGGATGAACACAGCAGGCCAAGCAGCATCTCAGGAGCACAAAAGCTGATGTTTCGGGCTGAGACCCTTCATCAGAGAGGGGGATGGGGTGAGGGTTCTGAAATAAAAAAAGCTTCACACTTTGTTATCTTGGATTCTCCAGCATCTGCAGTTCCCATTATCTCTTCTCTAATTACTGACTCTTCTTCCTGATGCTGTTTTCCCTTGTTTACTCTATCAAATCCCTTCACAGTTTCAAACATTTTATCCCATTTCCCCTTAATTGTCTCTGTTCCAAGAACAGCAACCCAACCTTCTCTAGTCTTTCTGCACACTGAAGTCCTTCACCTTGGTACCATTTCACTAAAACTAAAGCCAAAATACAGCAAGCACTAGAAATCTGAAACAGAAACAGAAAATGCTGGAAGCACACAGCTGATCAACTAGTGCCTGTGGAAAGAAAAATACGTAACATTTAAGGAGTGTGGCTGTAGGTCTCAGTTATCTGTTTTTCTCCAGAGATGTCCCCTGACCCAGATACATTTTGTCATTCAGCCCTTCAAGTCTACTTCACCATTCAATAAAGCCCATGGCTGATCGGTTTGCGTTTGAAGTTCCCACTTCCATCTAGAGTCATTAGAGATCTCCAGCATGGAAACAGGTCCTTCAGCCCAACTTGCCCAGGATGCCCAGTTTTCACAATTTAAACTAGTTCCCGTTTGCTCGCATTGGTCCAAATCCCTCCATACCTATCCCATCCATATACCTGTCTAAGCATTTCTCAAATGATGAAATTAAACTCACTTTTATCACTAACTCTGGCAGCCCGTTCCAGACATTCACCACTCTGCGTGAAAAAATTGCCCCTCTGAACCCTTTTGTATGTCTCCCTCTTGCCTCAAACCTATAGCCCCCTAGTTTTAGTCTCCCTAATCTGGAGAAAAGATCTTGGCAAACCACACTATCCATACAGCCTCGTGATTTTATAAACTTCTTTAAGTACACCCCTCAGCCTCTAACTCTACAGGGAAAAGCACCTCAAACTATTCAGCTTCTCCTTAAGGTTCAAATCCTCCAAATCTGGCAACAACCTTGTAAATCTTTTCTGAGCCCTTTCAGGTTTAACAACATCTTTCCAGAGAGACCAGAATTAAACACAGTCTTCTAAGAATGGCCTCACCAATGTCCTATACAACACAACATGACATCCCAACTCCTGCATTCAACGTTTTGACCAATGAAGGCAATCCTGCCAAATGCCTTTTTCACCACCCTATCAGCAACTCTACTTTCAAGGAACTATGCTCCTGCATCCCTAGATCTCTTGGTTCAGCAACACTCCAAAGGGCCCATTAACTGTACAGGTCCTACCCTGGTTTGCCTTACCAAAATGCAACATCTCACACTTACCTAAATTAAATTCCATCTTCCAATTCTCGGCCCAATGGCCCATTTGATCAAGGTCTCGTTGTACTTTGAGATAACCTTCCTCACAGGCCACTACACCACCAACTTTGGTGTCATCTGTAAACTTACTAACCATTGCTCCTTCATTCAAATCCCCGTTTGCTTTTCCATGCATACTCAGATACAGAGACTTTAGTTTTGTCTTCATGTCACGTTTGTAACATCTAATTTTAACTGTTAGCATATTCCTGACACTTTTTCTCTCTGCTCTTACCTATCATTCTCTGATCCTCATTTCCTACATTACTGTTTTTTTCTCTCTTACATCATTTCTATTCTTTTACACAGTTCTTTCCACGTTTAATTCATTGCCTCACCATTTAGTTTAAAACCTTGTCTACTTCCCTAGTTATGCAGTTTGCAAGAACACTGGTTCAACAGACTTTGGATGTCAACCATTGTAAACATCCAGCTGCCATTTTCCCTTGTACAGGTGCCAGTGGTTTAAGAACTGGAACATAGTTCCACAAATATGAGCAGTTTATTCACCTTTCTAATTAACCTTGGCCAATTTTCACATTGTTCAGGTGATAATCCAGAGATTATAACCTTTGAGGCTTTGCTTTTCAATTTAGTGCCGCCCTACATACCTGGATACCCTCCCCTAAACTCTGGGCAGAACTTCTTTCCTAGTCCTAACTATGGTATTACTACCTATATGGATACTCCCGTTTCCACTGCAAGTTCCTTACTACACCATTTGTTGCTCCCTCAAATGAATGGCTTCCTGTACCACGGTGCCATGGTCAGTTTACAATCTGTACACCACACCTTTCCTTATAAAGCCAAAGATTCAGAAAGAAGTTTTTTTTTGAGCCTGTGCTGCTTGTATCAAATGCTTGCACGTGTACATCCTAAGGGCTTTTTTGGTACTTGAAGCTTTTTAAAATTATACCATTTGGAGGATATTATTTCTTCCTTTTTCCTTTGGTCTGTATATGCCCAAGTCCAGATCATTAATATTTATCTTCTTAATGTCAAATCACAGAGGAAACCATCAAAAATTTTCTTCCGGGCTCCAAACTAACCACTCACCACTATTCTCCTGCTTTCTTTTTCTTAGCCATTTTCATATCCACACTGCTATAGACTTCGATTGTGCTAACTAATCCAACTATGATAATCATACACTATTAGGGCGGCGCGGTAGCTCAGTGGTTAGCACTGTAGCCTCACAGCACCAGGGACCTGGGTTCGATTCCCTCCTCGGATAACTGTCTGCGCGGAGTTTGCACATTCTCCCCGCGTCTGCGTGGGTTTCTTCCAGGTGCTCCGGTTTCCTCCCACAGTCCAAAGATGTGCAGGCTAGGTGGATTGGCCATGCTAAATTTTCCCACAGTGTTCAGGGGTGTGTGGGTTATAGGGGAATGGGTCTGGGTGGGATGTTCCATGGGGCGGTGTGGACTTGTTGGGCAGAAAGGCCTGTTTCCACACTGTAGGGAACCTAATCTAATCTAAAAGTCCACATACAAATCAAGTAACTCACTAAAGCTAGTCAAACACAATTTGCTTTTATCAAATCAGAGATGGCCAACTTTGACACCAAAGTAACATTTGACCAAGTAAGCAAAGAACTAGAGTTAAATTGAAGACAGACAATCAGCAGGGAAACTCTCCACTGGTTGTGATTATTGGGCATCAATCATCTCTCCTCAGGATATCACTGGAGGAGTTTTCCAGGATAGTGTTCCAGATCCAACCTTTATTAGCTGCTTCTTCAAGGACCCTCCTTCCATCATAAGATCTAAAATGGAGATACTCAAGGCTGATTACACAATGTTCAGAACCATTTGCAATCACTCGATACTGGAGCAGCCCTTACCAATCTGCAACAGGATCTGGACAACATTCAGGCTTGAGTTGATAAGTAGCAAGTAATATTCATGCTGCACAAATGCGAAGCAATGTCCATCTCAAATGAGAGGATCTATCCATCTCTCCTTGACATTCAATGGCATTACGGTTGTTACATCTCTCACGATCAACATCCTGAGGGTTACCATTGGCCAGAAATTGATCTGGCAGCCATATGTGAAAGCAAATCAAAAGTTGGGATTTCTTCTTCTGTACTTTGTCCCATGTTCTGGTTACTGTAAGGGGGCCTGTAGACAATGCTCACCAGTGACTTCTTTCCCCAATGATTTCTGCAATAAGCAACTCACCTCCTGATTTCCCAAAGCCTGTCCACCACCTACAAAGCATGGGTCAGGAATCTGAAGGAATACTCCGCCTGGATGACTGAAGATCTAGAATAAACTGGCCTATCTGCTCAGCATCTCATCCACCACCTTCAACATTCACTCCTCCCAAAACTGGCACTGAGTGCGTACTATATACAAGATGCCCAACAGGAAGTGACTGAGTTAACAAATACAGATCATGCTTGTAACACTCACATCCCATGAAAGAATAATATAAACATCTACGCTGTCTTTAATTTAATCGATCCATATTCCTCTCTACACCCATCCTCCCTCTCCCCTCACCCTCCCCCTCCCCATCCCCATCCCCATCCCATTCCCTCCTCTCTCCCCTCGTGTCCCTGTCTCGCTTCCCAAACCCCGTCTCCCACCCAACCCCAATCCATGTCTCGCTCCCTCAACAACGCCAATCCCTCTCTCCTCATCCTCCTTCCCCAACTACTTACTCTCCTTATCCTCTCCACTCCCCTCATCGATCCTTGTCCCTCTTCCTCAATCCCCTTTCCCTCCCCCTCCCCAGCCCCAGCCCAAACCCTCCCTCTACCCTCCCTATCCCCCCTCATCTGTTCCTGTTCCCACCCCAGCTCTCCTTTCCGCCCCAAGTCTCCCTCCACAATCCCAATCCCAATCCCAATCCCAATCCCCTTGGTCTCCCCCGCACTCTCTCCCCCCGATCTATCCCTGTTCCCGCAGCCTCCTGCTCCCTCCCCCCGCCGCAACCACCAAACCCCGGGATGTACCTGTTGCGGTCCCGAACAGTCTCGCTGGAGCCGTCACCAAACGCAGCATTCTGTTCGTCAGCCCGGAAATGACCCGCAAAGGCCCGTATCCCGGGACAACCGGAAAGGTGCATCCGGAAAATGGGGGTGTGTGTGAATGTGGGGTGTAGGAGGTGTGGGTGAGTGGAGGGAGGGGGGAGGGAGGGTGGAGAGAGGGGAGGGGAGGGGGGAGGGGGAGGGGGTGTGGAGAGGGGGGGGTGGAGGGGGGGGTGGAGAGGGGGGGGGTGGAGAGGGGGGGGGTGGGGAGGAGGGGGGATGGGGGTGGAGGGGATGGGGGGGTGGGGAGGGGGGAGAGGGGGGGGGTGGGGAGGGGGGAGGGGGGGATGGGGAGGGGGAGGGGGGGTGGGGAGGGGGATGGAGGGGGTGGGGAGGGGGGTGGAGGGGATGGGGAGGGGGAGAGGGGATGGGGAGGGGGAGGGGGGGGGAGGGGGGGTGGGGAGGGGGAGGGGGGGTGGGGAGGGGGGGGGAGGGGGGGTGGAGGGGGGGGGAGGGGGGGTGGGGAGGGGGGTGGAGGGGATGGGGAGGGGGAGGGGGGGGGAGGGGGGGTGGGGAGGGGGAGGGGGGGTGGGGAGGGGGGGGGAGGGGATGGGGAGGGGGGGTGGAGGGGGAGGGGATGGGGAGGGTGGAGGGGATGGAGGGGGGGGTGGAGGGGATGGAGGGGGGGTGGAGGAGGTGGAGGGGGGGTGGAGGGGTGGAGGGGGGGTGGAGGGGGTGGAGGGGGGGTGGAGGGGGGGGTGGAGGGGATGGAGGGGGGGGTGGAGGGGATGGAGGGGGGGGTGGGGGGGGTGGAGGGGGGGAGGGGGGTTGGGGGGGATGGGGAGGGGGGAGGGGGGTTGGGGGGGTGGGGGGGATGGGGAGGGGGGAGGGGGGTTGGGGGGGTGGGGGGGATGGAGAGGGGGGAGGGGGGGTGGGGGGGATGGAGAGGGGGGGTGGGGGGGATGGAGAGAGGGAGGGGGGGTGGAGGGGGATGGAGAGAGGGGGGGGTGGAGGGGGTGGAGAGAGGGGGGGGGTGGAGGGGGTGGAGAGAGGGGGGGTGTGGAGGGGGTGGAGAGAGGCGGGGGGGTGGAGAGAGGGGGGGGTGGAGAGAGGGAGGGGGGGTGGAGGGGGTGGAGAGAGGGAGGGGGGGTGGAGGGGGTGGAGAGAGGGAGGGAGGGGGGGTGGAGGGGGTGGAGGGAGGGAGGGGGGGTGGAGGGAGGGAGGGGGGGTGGAGAGAGGGAGGGAGGGGGGGTGGAGGGGGTGGAGAGAGGGAGGGAGGGAGGGGGGGTGGAGGGGGTGGAGAGAGGGAGGGAGGGAGGGGGGGTGGAGAGAGGGAGGGGGGGTGGAGAGAGGGAGGGAGGGGGGTGGAGAGAGGGAGGGAGGGGGGTGGAGAGAGGGAGGGAGGGGGGGTGGGGGGGGTGGAGAGAGGGAGGGAGGGGGGGTGGAGGGGGTGGAGAGAGGGAGGGAGGGGGGGTGGGGGGGGTGGAGAGAGGGAGGGAGGGGGGGTGGAGGGGGTGGAGAGAGGGAGGGAGGGGGGGTGGAGAGAGGGAGGGAGGGGGGGTGGAGGGGGTGGAGAGAGGGAGGGGGGGGTGGAGGGGGTGGAGAGAGGGAGGGGGGGGGGTGGAGGGGGTGGAGAGAGGGAGGGAGGGGGGGTGGAGAGAGGGAGGGAGGGGGGGTGGAGAGAGGGAGGGAGGGGGGGTGGAGAGGGTGGAGGGAGGGAGGGGGGGTGGAGGGGGTGGAGGGAGGGGGGGTGGAGGGGGTGGAGAGAGGGAGGGAGGGGGGGTGGGAGAGAGGGAGGGAGGGGGGGTGGAGGGGGTGGAGAGAGGGAGGGAGGGAGGGAGGGGGGGTGGAGAGAGGGAGGGCAGGGGGGGGGGGTGGAGGGGGTGGAGAGAGGGAGGGAGGGAGGGGGGGTGGAGAGAGGGAGGGAGGGGGGGTGGGGAGAGGGAGGGGGGGTGGAGGGGGTGGGGAGAGGGAGGGGGGGTGGAGGTGGAGGGGGGGAGGGGTGGAGGGGGTGGGAGGGGGGGTGGAGGGGGTGGAGAGGGGAGGGGGGGGTGGAGGGGTTGGAGAGGGAGGGGGGGTGGAGAGGGAGGGGGGGTGGAGGGGTGGAGAGGGAGGGGGGGTGGAGAGGGAGGGGGGTGGAGAAGGAGGGTGGAGAAGGAGAGGGGTGTAGAAGGAGGGGGGTGGAGGGGGTGGAGAGAGGGAGGGGGGGTGGAGAGGGGTGGAGGGGGTGGAGAGGGAGGGTGGTGGAGGGGGGTGGAGAGGGGTGGAGAGGGAGGGGGGTGGAGAGGGGTGGAGAGGGAGGGGGGGTGGAGAGGGGGAGGGGGGGTGGACGGGGAGGGGGGGGTGGAGGGGGTGGAGAGGGAGGGAGGGGGTGGAGAGGGAGGGGGTGGACGGGGAGGGGGGGTGGAGGGGGGTGGAGAGGGAGGAGGGGTGGAGAGGGAGGGGTGGAGGCGGGAAGGGGGGGTGGAGGGGGTGGAGAGGGAGGGGGGGTGGAGGGGGTGGAGATGGAGGGGGGGTGGAGAGGGAGGGGTTGGAGGGGGTGGAGAGGGAGGGGGGGTGGAGGGGGAGGGGGGTGGAAAGGGAGAGGGGGTGGAGAGGGAGAGGGGGTGGAGAGGGAGGGGGGGTGGAGGGGGTGGAGAGGGAGTGGGGGTGGATGGGGTGGAGAGGGAGGGGAGGTGTGGTGGAGGGGAGGGGGGGAGGGGGAGTGGAGAGGGAGGGGGAGTGGAAGTGGAGGGGGTGGATGGGGTGGAGAGGGAGGGGAGGTGTGGTGGAGGGGAGGGGGGAGGGGGAGTGGAGAGGGA
Organism: Stegostoma tigrinum; assembly: GCF_030684315.1. Classification (NCBI taxonomy): domain Eukaryota; kingdom Metazoa; phylum Chordata; class Chondrichthyes; order Orectolobiformes; family Stegostomatidae; genus Stegostoma; species Stegostoma tigrinum. The sequence goes on from NC_081358.1 coordinate 9,872,011, forward strand.
GGGGGGAGTGGAAGTGGAGAGGGAGGGGGGGGTGGAGGGGGTGGAGAGGGAGGGGTTGGAGAGGGAGGGGGGGTGGAGGGGGTGGAGAGGGAGGGGGGTGGAGAGAGAGGGGGGGTGGAGGGGGTGGAGAGGGAGGGGGGGTGGAGAGGGAGGGGGGTGGAGAGGGAGTGGGGGTGGATGGGGTGGAGAGGGAGGGGGGTGGAGACGGAGGGGAGGGGAGGGGGGGGAGGGAGGGGGGGGTGGAGGGGAGGGGGGGTGGAGGGGAGGGGAGGGTGGGAGGGGAGGGTGGGAGGAGGGGAGGGGAGGGGGGGGAGGGGAGGGGAGGGGGGGAGGAGGGGGAGGGTGGTGGAGGGGGAGGGGGGGAGGGAGGTGGAGGGGGGGAGAGGGGAGGGGCGGGGACGGGGGGTGGCGGGTGAGGAGGGGTGGGGGTTGGAGGGTGAGGAGGGGAGGGGGGTGGAGGGTGAGGAGGGGTGGAGGGGAGGAGGGGAGGGGAGGGGGGAGGAGGGGAGGGGGGTTGGAGGGTGAGGAGGGGAGGGGTGGGGAGGGGAGGGGAGCGGGGAGGAGGGGAGGGGAGCGGGGTTGGAGGGTGAGGAGGGGAGGGGGAGGAGGGGTGGGGGGTGGAGGACGGGGGAGGGGGAGGGGGGTGGAGGAGGGGGAGTGGAGGGGCGGGGAGGGGGTGGAGGGAGGGGCGGGGGGATGAGGGGAGGGGGGTTGGGAGGGAGAGGGTGGGGGAGAGAGGAGTGGGGGGAGGGGAGGGGGTTGGGAGGGAGAGGGTGGGGGGGGGAGTGGGGGGGGGGGGAGTGGGGGGGGGGGTTGGAGGGGTGGGGGGGTGGGAGGGGGGGGGTGGGGGGGGTGGGAGGTTGAGGAGCGGTTGTGCAAGAGGTGTAGGGGAGGGGAGGGGTGGGTTGAGGAGCGGTTGTGCAAGAGATGTGGGTGAATGGGTGGGAGGGCATGTGCAGGACGTGTAGGTGAATGGAGGGGGGAGAGGGTTGAGGAGGGGTGTTGCAGGAGGTGTGGGTGAATGGGGTGGGACGGCGTGTGCAGGAGGTGTGGGTGAATGGATGGGGGAGGGGCTGTACAGGAGGTGTGAGTGAATGGAGGGGGGAGGGGGTTTGCAGGAGGTGTGGGTGAATGGAGAACTTGGACATCTGGGATGTGCGGTAGTGGAATGCCTCATCCTGGGGGCAGAGGCGAGAGGAATGGGAATAGGGGATGGAATTTTTGCAGGAGGGTGGGTGAGAGGAGTGTATTCAGGTAGCTGTGGGAGTCGGTGGGCTTGAAATGGACATCAGTTACAAGCTGGTTGCCTGAGATGGAGACTGAGAGGTCCAGGAAGGCGAGGGATGTGCTGGAGATGGCCCAAGTGAACTGAAGGTTGGGGTGGAAGGTGTTGGTGAAGTGGATGAACTGTTCGCGCTCCTGTGGGGACTAAGAGGCGACGCTCATACGGTCATCAATGTACCGGAGGAAGAGGTGGGGTTTGGGGCCTGTGTAGGTGCGGAAGAGGGACTGTTCAACATAACCTACAAAGAGGCAGGCATAGCTTGGGCCCATGTGGGTGCCCATGGCCACCCCCTTTGTCTGTAGGAAGTGGGAGGAATCGAAAAAGAAGTTGTTGCGGGTGAGGACGAGTTCTGCTAGGCGGATGAGGGTGTCGGTGGCGGGGGACTGGTCGGGCCTGCGGGACAGGAAGAAGCGGACAGCCTTGAGGCCATCTGCATGCGGAATACAGGTCTATGGGGACTGGACGTCCATGGTGAAAATGAGGTGTTGGGGGCCAGGGAATTGGAAGTTCTGGAGGAGGTGGAGGGTGTGGGTGGTGTCACGGACATAGGTAGGGAGTTCCTGGACCAAAGGGGAGAAAATGGAGTCCAGATAGGTGGAGATGAGTTCAGTGGGGCAAGAACAGGCTGAGACGATGGGTCGACCAGGGCAGGCAGATTTGTGGATTTTGGAAAGGAGATAGAAACGGGCCATGCGGGGTTGGGGAACAATGAGGTTGGAGGCAGTGGGAGGCGCTTCGGAACCCTGCAGCCCAATGGTATCAATGTGGACTTCACCAGCTTCAAAATCTCCCCTTCCCCCACCGCATCCCAAAACCAGCCCAGTTCGTCCCCTCCCCCCACTGCACCACACATCCAGCCCAGCTCTTCCCCTCCCCCCACCGCATCCCAAAACCAGCCCAGCCTGACTCTGCCTCCCTAACCTGCTCTTCCTCTCACCCATCCCTTCCTCCCACCCCAAGCCGCACCTCCATTTCCTACCAGTAACCTCATCCCACCTCCTTGACCTGTCCGTCTTCCCTGGACTGACCTATCCCCTCCCTACCTCCCCACCTATACTCTCCTCTCCACCTATCTCCTTTTCTCTCCATCTTCGGTCCGCCTCCCCCCTCTCCCTATTTATTCCAGAACCCTCACCCCATCCCCCTCTCTGATGAAGGGTCTAGGCCCGAAACGTCAGCTTTTGTGCTCCTGAGATGCTGCTTGGCCTGCTGTGTTCATCCAGCTTCACACTTTATTATCAGGGACAGAGATGTTGTCCAGGGAACAGGGTGGTGTGTTAAAGTGGCAGCCAACAGGTAGTGCAGGATCTTTTGTGCGAGCAGAATGTAGATGTTCTGCGAAGCGGTCACCCAATCTACGTTTCATTGCCTCAGTTTAGAGGAGACCACACTGTGTGCAGTGAATGCAGTAGACTAGATTCTGGCAAGTGCAGGTGAAGTATTGCTTCACCTGGAAGGTATTTTTCGGCCCTTGGATACTGGGGAGGGAGGACCTAAATGGGCAGTCGTTGCACCTTCACCGGTTACAGGGGAAGATGCCATGGGACTGTGGGAGAGTGCTCAGGGTGAAGGAGATGTGAATCAGGGTGCCCCGGAGGGAATGGTCCCTGTGAAAGGCAGATAAGGGAGGGGGGGATAAAAAATGTTTCCGGTGGTGGCATCTTGCTGGCGGTGGCAGAAATGGCATCTAATGAACTTCTGGACGTGGATGCTGGTGGGACGGTAGGTGAGGATAAGGGGAACCCGATCCCTGTTGCGAGAGGGAAGAGAGGGGGGAGAAGGCAGAAGTACAAAGGGATCTGGGAGTGTTGGTCCAGGATTCTCTAAAACTTAACTTGCAGGTAGAGTCCGTGAGTAAGAAAGCGAATGTACTGTTGTTGTTTATCTCAAGAGGGTTGGAATATAAAAGCAGCGATGTGCTTCTGAGTCTTTATAAAGCTCTAGATAGGCCCCATTTCGTATGCTGTGTCCAGTTTTGGGCCCACACCTCAGAAAGGACATACTGGCCCTGGAGCGTGTCCAGTGGAGATTCACACGGATGATCCCTGGAATGGTAGGTTTAATGTATGATGAACGGCTAAGGATCCTGGGATTGTACTCATTAGAGTTTAGAAGGTTGAGGGGAGATCTAATAGAAACTTACAAGATAATGTATGGCTTAGAAGGGGTGGATGCTGGGAAGTTGTTCCCGTTAGGCGGGGAGACTAGGACCCGTGGGCACAGCCTTAAAATTAGAGGGGGTAAATTTAAAACAGAAATGAGACGACATTTCTTCAGCCAGAGAGTAGTGAGCTTGTGGAATTCATTGACACAAAGTGCAGTGGAGGCCGGGACGTTAAATGTCTTCAAGGCAGAGCTCGACAAATTCTTGATCTCACAAGGAATCAAGGGCTACGGGGAGAGTGCAGGGAAGTAGAGTAGAAATGCCTATCAGCCATGATTTAAATGGCCAAATGGCCTTATTTCCACTCCTATGTCTTATGGTCTTATCGTCTTAAGTGTGGGAGATGGGTCAGACCTGGTTGAGGTCCTGTTTACAGTGGTGCTGGGAAGTCCTCCGTTGAGCAAGAAGGTGGAAATTTTGGAGGCTCCCTTGTCGAAGTTGGCCTCATCTAAACTTATGCGAAGGAGGCAGACGAACTGAGAGAATGGGATGGAGTCTTTACAGGAAGCAGGGTGTGAGGATGTATAGTTCAGGTAGCTGTGGGAGTTAGTGGGCTTGTAATGGATATTAGTGACCAGTCTATCCCCAGAAATGGAAACAGAAATGTTGAGAAAGGGGAGGGAGGAGTCAGAGTGAGGGTAAGGTGGAAATTGGAGGCGAAAGTGATGAACTTTTCCAATTCCAGACGAGAGAGGGAAGCAGCACCAATGATATCATTGATGTATCGGAGAAAACGTTGTGGGCGAGGGCCGGAATAGGACTGGAACAAGGAATGTTCCACGTACCCTATGAAGAGACAGACATAACTAGGGCCCATGCGGGTACCCATGGCAACCCCTCTTACCTGAAGAAAATGAGAGGAGTCGAAAGAGAAGTTGTTGAGGGTGAGGACAAGCTCGGCCAAGCAGAGGAGGGTGGTGGTGGATTGGGATGGTTCAGGCCTTTGCTCCAGGAAGCAGCGGAGAGCCCCAAGACCCTCCTGGTGGGGAATGGATGTGTAAAGGGATTGCATGTCCATAGTAAAGAGCAGGTGGCTGGAACCGGCAAACTAGAAATTTTGAAACCGGCATAAGATGTCAGATGAATCATGGATGTATGTGGGTAGGGGATTGGACCAGACTGAGTCATGTAGGAAGAGATGAGTTCTGTGGGTAGGAGCAGGCTGAAACAATAGGTCTACCTGGACAGTCCTATTCATGGATTTTTGGGAGGACGTAGAAGCGAGCTGTGCAGGACTGGAGAACTATCAGCTTGGAAGCAGAGTTGGGGAAATCACCGGACGAAATGAGATCATTTATGGGAGTAGGTACAATGGGCTGATGTGTTATGGTGAGGTCATGGTCCAGGGGAAGGTAGGAGGAAGTATCCGAGGTCAGTACGCCAGACAACAACAGCACCATCCTTATCGGCAGGCTTAATGAGAAAGTCAGGGTTAGATCGGAGTGCACAGAATGCAGTCAGATCGGAGGGAGTTAGGTTGGATTTGGTGAGGGGGGGGCAGAGAAATTGAGGCGACTAGTGTCACGTTGACAGTTCTCAATGAACAGATCGAGTGCAGGTAGAAGGCCAGAGGGAGGGGTCCAGGCGGAGGGAGCGTGTTGGAACTGGGCGAAAGGGTCTGTGGGACGGGGAGAGGACTCTTGCCCAAAGAAATGAGCACGGAGGCGAAGACGGCGGAAGAAGAGTTTGTCGTCATGTCATACCCGAAATTCATTAGGGTGGGGACGCAGAGGAACCAAGCTGTGGCCTTTGCTGAGTACAGAGCATTCAGCATCAGAGAATGGAAGGTTAGGAGGGACGATGATTACCCAACAGGAGGTGGGGGTTTGGGAGAGAGCATGGATTCAGAGGGAAAAGGAGGAGAAGAATGTTCCAGAGGGCCATGGGGCATCTTTGAGTTGTTGCATCTTGTGGCTACTGGAATACTAAGAACAAAGAAAATTACAGCACAGGAACAGGCCCTTCGGCCCTCCAAGCCTGCGCCGATCGAGATTCTCTCTCCAACCTGTCATCTATTTTCTAAGGGTCTGTGTCCATTTGCTCCCCACCCATCCATGTACCTGTCCAGATATATCTTAAAAGACGCTAACATGTCTGCGTCTACCACCTCCGCTGGCAACGCCTTCCAGGCACCCACCACCCTCTGCGTAAAGAACTTTCCACGCATATCTCCCTTAAACTTTCCTCCTCTCACTTTGAACTCATGACCCCTAGTAATTGAGTCCCCCACTCTAGGGAAAAAGCTTCTTGCTACGCACTCTGTCTATATCCCTCATGATTTTGTAGACATCAATCAGATCCCCCCTCAATCTCCGTCTTTCTAATGAAAATAATCCTAATCTACTCAACCTTTCTTCATAGCTAGCACCCTCCATACCAGGCAACATCCTGGTGAACCTCCTCTGCACCCTCTCCAAAGCATCCACATCCTTTAGGTAATGTGGCGACCAGAACTGTACACAGTACTCCAAATGTGGGCGAACCAAAGTCATATACAACTGTAACATGACCTGCCAACTCTTGTACTCAATACCCCATCCGATGAAGGAAAGCATGCCGTATGCCTTGACCACCCTATTGACCTGCGTTGCCACCTTCAAGGAACAATGGACCTGAACACCCAGATCTCTCTGTTCATATTAGCATTTATTTTCAGCAAGTTGAAGTATAACAGCAGGGAAGCCTTACTGCAACCGTACAAGGTGCTAATGAGACCATATCTGGGGTTCTGGGAATGGTTTTGGGCCCTTAATTAAGGGAAGGGTCTAGGCCCAAAACACCAGCTTTCCCGCTCCTAAGATGCTGTGTTCATCCAGCTCCACACCTTGTTATCTCATTGGAGGGAGTTTAGAGAAGGTGCACTAGGATGGTTCCTAGTATGAGGAGACTGTCTGATGAGCAAAAGCTAAATGGGTTGGGACTCTATTCATTGGAGTTCAGAAGAATGAGAGGTGGTCTCATTATAACATATAGAATTCTTAATGGGCTTGACAGGGTAAATGTTGAGAAGATATTTCCCTTGTGGGGAAGGTATAGTCTCTGAATAATGGGACACCAATTTAAGACTGCAACGAGGAGGAATTTCTTCCCCCAGAGGATTGTGGGTCTTTGAAACTCCTTGCCACATGGAGCTGTGGGGGCAGAGTCCTTGTGTATATTTAAGGTTGAGATAGGTAGATTCTTGATCAAAATGGGAATCATGAATTTTGGGGAAAGCAGGAAAGTGGATGTGAGGAATGTCAGATTAGCCAGGATCCTAGTAAATGATGGAGCAACTCATGGGGCTGAATGGTCTAGTCCTGTTGCTGGTTTTAATGGTGTTATGGGAGGGGGATCAGGGTGGGGCTGGGATGTGAGGATGAGGGGAAGGAGGAGGTGGTGTGATGATTCCTGCAATTTTAAACGCCGCATTCAGTTCAGAATTGTGTCCTTTATTACATAATGTTTTTTACCGTTGCTCTTACCAAAACATATCACCTTGCACTTCCACACATTAATTTTGTGTGCCACATGCCTGCGCAGTCCACCTCTTAGAATCAATCACATTTCATCATTTCTCTGTACATAGATCTAGCTCCCTCCCCTGTTTAAAACCTTTCTCCAAACCTCCACTCCTCCCTGCCCTGCACTAATCCCTGTCTCTCCTGCACTCCCTGTCCTTCTGTTCTCCTCTCTCCCCACCACCTGTTTATGTGTTGCCACAACATCGACTATTGAGGTGAAAGTTATCTGTTGCCTTATTCTTGAAGGCTTTAGTCATCAAGTGCTCCTCAATAAAAATTGCCAGTCAATGTATTTCTGAGTAGACTATTACTGACATGCTGTGGAATGGTTCATATTATTACTTTCAAACTGACAGTTTAGTTTCTGGTTCCACCTAGTGGTTAGTCCTCCTATTACCAGATACGCAGTGCTGCTTAAATTAAAACATGAACAATATAAATAAACGGTAAGAGTATGAGAGATAATGGGAACTGCAGATGCTGGAGAATCCGAGATAACAAAGTGTGGAGCTGGATGAACACAGCAGGCCAAGCAGCATCTCAGGAGCACAAAAGCTGATGTTTCGGGCCTAGGAGAGGAAACAGACAAGTTAAAGGGGCGGGGATGGAGCCAGTAGAGGTGAGTGTAGGTGGGGATGTAGGGAGGGGATAGGTCAGTCTAGGACGGACAGGTCAAGGGGGTGGGATGAGGTTAGTAGGAAGGAAATGGAGGTGCGGCTTGAGGTGGGAGGAGGGGATAGGTGAGAGGAAGAACAGGTTAGGAGGTGGAGACGAGCTGGGCTGGTTTTAGGATGCAGTCGGGGGGTGGGGCGCAGATTTTGAAGCTTGTGAAACCCACATTGATACCATTGGGCTGCAGGGTTCCCAAGCGGAATATGAGTTGCTGTTCCTGCAACCTTCGGGTGGCATCATTGTGGCACTGCAGGAGGCCCAGGATGGACATGTCGTCTAAGGAATGCAAGGGGGAGTTGAAATGGTTTGCGACTGGGAGGTGCAGTTGTTTATTGCGAACCGAGCGTAGGTGTTCTGCAAAGCAGTCCCCAAGCCTTCGCTTGGTTTCCCCAATGTAGAGGAAGCCACAATGGGTACAGTGGATGCAGTATACCACATTGGCGGATGTGCAGGTGAACATCTGCTTAATATGGAAAGTCTTCTTGGGGCCTGGGATGTGGGTGAGGGAGGAGGTTTTGGGGGCAAATGTAGCTCTTCCTATGGTTGCAGGGGAAAGTGCTGGGTGTGGTGGGGTTGGAGGGAACTGTGGAGCGGACAAGGGAGTCCCGGAGAGAGTGGTCCCTCCGGAAGGCAGACAAGGGTGGGGATGGAAAAATGTCTTTGGTGGTGGGGTTGGATTGTAGATGGCGGAAGTGTTGGAGGATGATGCGTTGTATCCGGAGGTTGGTGGGGTGGTATATGAGTACGAGGGGTTTCTCTTCTGGCGGTTATTGCGAGGGATGGGGTGTGAGGGATGTGTTGCGGGAAATGCGGGAGACACGGTCAAGGGTGATCTCAACCACTGTGGGGGGGAAGTTGCGGTCCTTGAAGAACGAGGACATCTGAGATGTAAGTGAGTGGAATGCCTCATCCTGGGAGCAGATGCGGCGGAGGTGAAGGAATTGGGTATAGGCGATAGAATTTTTGCAGCAAGGTGGGCGGGAGGAGGTGTCTTCTAGGTAGCTGTGGGAGTCTGTGGGCTTGAAAGGGACATTGGTTTCTAGATGGTTGCCTGAGATGAGACAGAGAGGTCCAGGAAGATGAGGGATGTGTTGGAGATGGTCCAGGTGAACTTGAGGCTTGAAGGTGTTGGTGAAGTGGAACTGTTCAAGTTCCTCTTGGGAACATGGGATGGTGCTGATACAGTCATCAATGTAACGGAAGAAGAGGTGGTGTTTTGGGCCAGTGTACATGTGGAAGAGAGATTGTTCCAAATAACCTACAAAGAGGCAGGCATAGCTTGGGCCCATGCGGTTACCCATGGCCACTCCCTTTGTCTGTAGGAAGTGGGAGGAATTGAAAGAGAAGTTGTTGAGGGTGAGGACGAGTTCAGCTAGGCAGATGAGGGTGTTGGTGGAGGGGGACTGGTCGGGCCTGTGGGACAGGAAGAAGCGGAGGGCCTTTAGGCCATCTGCATGGGGAATGCAGGTGTATAGGGACTGGACGTCCATAGTGAAAATGAAGTGTTGGGGACCCGGAAATACGAGGTTCTGGAGGAGGTGGAGGGCGTGGATGGTGTCACGGACATAGGGAGGGAATTCCTGGGCCAAGAGGGAGAAAATGGAGCCCAGATAGGTGGAGATGAGTTCGGTGGGGCAGGAGCAGGCGGAGACAATGGGTCGACCAGGGCAGGTGGGTTTGTGGATTTTGGGAAGGAGATGGAAGCAGGTTTGGGAACAATGAGGTTGGAGGCTGTGGGTGGGAGGTCACCTGAGGTGATGAGGTCATGGCTGGTATTGGAGATGATGGTTTGGTGATTGGGGGTGGGGTCATGATCCAGGGAGCGGTAGGAGGTGGAGTCGGAGAGTTGGCATCTGGCCTCAGCAATGTAGAGGTCAGTGCGCCATACTACCACTGTGCCTCCCTTGTCTGCAGGTTTTATGGTGAGTTCGGGATTGGAGCAGAGGGCTGCATGTTCTGTGGGGGAGAGGTTGAGGCGGTTGATGTCTTGACGGCAGTTGGATATGAAGAGGTCAGGGAGGATAGGAGGCCTGGGGGTGTTGTCCGGGGGAGGACTTGTGTTGGAGGCAGGAAAAGGGGTCCATGGAGGGAGGGTTAGGCTCACAGATAGAGAAGTAAGCAGGGAGGCGAAGGCGGCAGAAGAACTGCTCGATGTCCAAGCGTGACTGGTATTCGTTGATGTGTGGGTAGACGGGGACAAAGGCGAACCTCTTGCTGAGGACTAACTGTTTGTTTTCCGTCAGTGGGAGGTCTGGGGGGATGGTGAAGATGCGGCAGGGCACAGTGTGGCTGTTTTCTCTGGGGTTGCTGGTTGTGGAGGCTGTGGGCGGAGCGATGTCTGTGTCGGCTGTGGGCGGGGTTCCGTCAGCTGTGGGCGGGGTTCCGTTGGTGTCAGCTGTGTCTATGTATTAGTTACAAAACCTCGGGATGTTCCAAAGAATTTTACAGTCAACGATAATACTTCATTCCTTTTACAATGTGTTTGTATTTTATTGTTTAAAAATAGTAGCAGTCAATTTTCATATAGCAAATTATGACAGCAGTGCAGTAAGGATTAGATGATGTTGACATGGATCAATATCAATCTGGGCACTAGGAAACTTGCCTGCCTTTCTTTGGAGTAGACATGTGGGTATCTTTTATGCTCACCTGAGGAGGAAGATTCTGCCCCCTCTGCCGTTTTAATCCAGTTGTAATACATACCTTTTATTACATACATTCAATAACAAGCATACCATCTAGGATTTAAGAAATTTATGGCACAGTGGTAGTGCCCCTGTTTCTGGGCCAGAAGGTCCATGTTCAGTGCTGAGCCTGAGATTCTGTGCAGTGTTCAGTTATGGAGGGTAGAGCATTAGTGCATCTTACATATTTCGGTGCAGTTTATTGTGCGATAGCTGAAGGTAACAAGCAATAATAACTATTTAGTCATAACTACAATGATGGGCAGTCAGAGATGACAGGTCTGTCTGTAACAAGATCTCATGCTAAATTGACTGATTCACTACCTAGAGACTGTGAAATGTTGTTTCTTTAGGTGGATCTCAGTTTCAAGATTGAATCATTCAGAACTAGTAGGGTACACCACAATTCCTATTTTATTTGGAGATTTCACACCATACCTGAGATACTGCTGACTGACTCATTCCACACAAGTCTGAAACAAATCCAACTTAATAATACCGTAAGGACGACATATACTTCTTTGAATAAACTGGAAAATGGAAGATTACAAAGAGTGAACATTTTAAAATTTGAAGCAAAAGTGGAACTGTGTGGAGTTCACTTATTGGTTCCATTTTGTTTGGAGAAGCTGGATTTGATACTTACGTGAGACCAGCTGGTATCAGGTTCTTTCAGATGGGAAAAATAAAAACACCTGCCCAACATCAACATAAACATAAGATCATTAGGGAAGTAATTTTCTTTAATAAATTTAAAAATTCATTCCCTTCATTAGTAAGATCTCATGTAGAAATCAAGAAAGTTGGAACTGCAGAAATACTGCTGATGATGATGGATTAGTCAATAAGATTCATGTTAGACTATGTTTCTGTGTTCTTGGAACAGCTCGCAAAGGCCTGCAATATATCTCAATAACACAGAGCATTAAAACAGTCATGAAACAATAGACCCACATGTATGCCAAATCCCCAAAATTTCAACCAGGGATGAGTTGTTCGTGTGACTGCTTTTGCAAAGTGAACCATTGAAGGCACAATTTGGGGTTAATTTATAGAGTAGTTAAAAGAACTCCAGATCGCGGGAAAAAACATGATACATTACATCAATATGCTGAAGCAATATCATTGTTGGGGTCAAAGAGTTGTACGGCACAAAAACCGATTCCTTGGTCCAACTCATACATGATCGGGTGTCCTAAATTAATCTAGTCCCATTTGCCAGCATTTAGCACATATCCCTCTAAACCCTTCCTATTCATATATCAATCCAGATACCTTTTAAATGTTATAACTGTACCAGCCTCCATTGCTTCCCTCTGGCAGCTCATTCCATACATACACTACCCTCTGCATGAAAAAGTTGCCCCTTTCTGCCCCTTTTAAATCTTTCCCCTCACCTTAAATCTCCATGCCCTCTAGTTTTGGACTCCCCTATCATTGGGAAAAGACCTTGTCTATTTATCCATGCCCTTCATTATTTTATAAACCTCTATAAAGTCACCTCCTCAGCCTCCAATGCCCCATGGGAAATGATCACAGTCTATTCAGCCTCTCCCTGTAGCTCAAACCATCCAACCCTGGCAACATCCTCGTAAATCTTTTCTGAACACTTTCAAGTTTCAACAACATGACCCCCCAATTCCTATACTCAGTGCACTGACCAATAAAAGCAAGCATAACAAACGCCTTCTTTGCTATCCTATCTACCTGCAAATCCACTTTCAAGGAACTATGAACATGCACTCCAATGCCTGTTTGTTCAACAACACTCCCCAAGGCTTACCATTAAGTGTATAAATCCTGCCCTGATCTGCTTTTCCAAAATGCAGCACTTCACAACGATCTAAGTTAAATTCCATCTGCCACTCCTTGGCCCATCTGAACAAGATCCGGTTGTACTCTGAGGTAACCTTCACAGTGCACTATACCTCAAATTTTGGTGTAATCTGCAAACTAATCATACTTCCTTTGTTCATATCCAAATCATTTATATAAATGACGAAAAGCAGCGGACCCAACACCAATCCTTGTGATACACCACAGATCTCCAGTCTGAAAAACAACCCCTCAACACCACCCCCCTCTGTCTTCTATCTTCAAGCCAGTTCTGTATGCAGATAGCTAGTTCTCCCTGTATTCCATATGATCTAACTCTGCTAACCGGTCTACCACAAGGAGCCCAGTTGAACACCTTACTGGTCAATATATGTTGTCCACCACTGAAGTCACCAGACCCAAAACGTCAACTCTAATTTTTTCTTCACAGATGCTGTCAGACCAGCTGAGCTTTTGCAGCAACTTTGTTTTTGCTCCTGAGTTAGACAGAAGCCTGCTAAGAACAAGGCTGAATTGGAGGAAGGCTTGCTACAAAGACTGTCCGCAACGGTTCAGGGTGAAACCGATATGTTTTCTTCAAACAGCAATTGAACAAACATCCCATGACTGTATTTCCTGAGCAAGTTGTTTCTGCGTGACTTCAGTGTCAACCATACATGATTAATAACAATCGTGTGCTAAAGCACGACAGAAACAGACAACAAAACTTCCGATGCTGTTTTTTCCCTTTTGCCTTCAAAAATAATCCATTGGTTTAATTGTTTTATTTTTCAGAAGGCTACTCTTTGCAGAGAATTTTTTTTCTTTCTCATTTCTTCAAATGTGTGTGTTTTGGCAATATTTAGAGGGATAAGCATTTATACTGATTGTGTATGTTAACCACATGCATTTGTTGAATAAGTTTTGTTTTCACAATAAATCCATAATTGTGTTTATTAAGAAACCTGGTTAATAGAACTTAATGTATAAATACCTAAACTTTAACAAGTTTTGATTGATCATCTTAGTAAGTGGAAAATGTACTTTCATGTTCCAACCCATACAGTAGTGAAACTAGAGCAATGCTACATTCCCCCAGCCTCAGTCATAACATATTACTGTTTTTCATTTCACTAGAAAGAGTTCACTACTACTTTGGGCTGTCACTCAGCAAACAGCTGTAATACACCTTTCTTTTGCAATTAAAGTATTTGGCATTTTTGTATTAAAACATCTGTAGCATATGATTGCGATTCAAAGACTAAACTGCTATCATCCACTCACCTTTGACTTGGTATTACATTTTAGGCTTGAAGGCATTCTGACTAAACAGAAGCTGTACTAGTTACTGCCTCAGGACAAAATTCCTAAGCATTTTTGTACTTAATCCTTTCTGCATTGAAAGAGCATTCTTACATGTTAGCTCAAATGTTGTTCAGTAATTTTGAGTGGGTTCTCATGTCCACCGGTGCATACAGAGATCAGTCTTGTAATCTATGATCGAAGAATGTGTCGAAGGTGCAATATCGTATTAAATTGTTCAGTGCCACTAACAGTTTCACCCTCCTGATATCTGATTCCAAGTTTGTAGTTCTTTGCTAGATCCCTAGTAGCTTAGAATTGAAAGGTTTCTCTAACTTAGGCCTGACATTTTTTATTAATTTTTATTAAAAAGACACTCTTTATTTAAAAAAAGGCACGACCATCTTTTCAGAGAGAAAACTTTTATCAGGATACCATATATTTCTGGGTCAATTTCCAGTAGGAAAGTGCTTTCTTGAACTCAGGATATTCCTTATTCTCAGTTTTGACCTCTTCAATTTTACCTTTAAGTTTCAAAATATTAGTAGCTCTGAAAAACAAGTCCATTTTATTAACATACAAATTGAGTGATTCTCAGGCTCTTTCTTACATTCCAAGTCCCCTAATATATTCCAGGGGATCAACCACATAGCCAGTTTGCAAATTCCACTGTGACAATAAACAGTTTATTGCAGTCATCAGTCATATACGAGCATTAACTATAACCAATCAATTAACTTACATAGACAAACTCACCCTAGGTCTGTCTTGACCATGACTGAAAATATCCTTTCAACAGATGAGATATTAGGCAGAAACAAATTAGGGCTCTGCAGCAATCTTTCAACAATGGAGACAGTTCTAGACACTTGACATATTTCATGACAACTGCTAAAATCAATAGAAAATTCCAGTTTTCCTCTCCTATTATGGGGTTATAGTCCCCTTGGATTCCAGTTCAGGAATCAGTGTCAGGGTCTGCTGACTTGGAGGAGTCTAAACACATTGTGGAGTGAATGGTCAGACTCCATGTATTTCGGCTGAAATTTGCACCATCCTAAACTGAACATGCAGGGTACTAGGAGTTGGGTCCTCTTGTTCCTTGCAGTTAATGCCTACACTTGTGGTTTTCCATAGCATCAACATATGTAGTATATTGGGTGACATTAATAAGGATGATGAACACCAGATATTGTCACTTTAAGGAGTATATATGGTGTTTACCATTAAATTATTAGCATAATATATAGGTACACTACAACGTTTGACATAGAAACCCCCCCTCAACTTTGTATTTATGTCTGTATCACAATCATTTCATGCTCTAACACTAAACTGAAAAACATTTTTTAGCTTGCTTCCAATGTTCACCCTTCTCACACATTCTATTTCTGACTGTTACCTTCATGGACTTCTGTCTCCATTTTTGGGAATAGGCTATGAACTAATATTTCTCATAATAACAATGACACAAAAGCAATCTCAATCCGTCCTAATGATACAACCTTCCACATTAGCATGTGATATGCCTTACCCATTTCCTTCACTAAGGATTCACCTCCACACCCCACTGTCATTAACAATACCCATAACTATGTCTAAGCCATTTTGTGTGCCCATTTTCTCTACAATCTAGAAACATGACAGGGTTTCTCCTGTCCTTATCTTCCGTCCAATCAACATCTGTATTTATATTTCTGCCACTTCCGCGGTGATATCATCACCATGTGCTCCCTCACTTTCCCTTTCAGCATTCCAAAGGACTTATCACCATAATAACCCAATCATTCCTCAGTTATTCCCAACTACTTGCTTTTTCTTTCCTTTGTTAACTTTCCATGCAAGTGTTGGAGATGCAACGTCTTCACTTTTAGCTCTTTGCTCCACAATGTCCAAGGCCTCAAACATTTCTTCCAGCTGAAACCACAATTTAAGCAAACACCTTTCAATTAAGTAGTTTGCTTTTGCTATTTACAACACAGTCTGCTCTATATTACATAGAACATAGAACATTACAGCACAGTACAGGCCCTTCGGCCCTCTATGTAGTGCCGACCTGTCATACCGATCTCAAGCCCATCTAACCTACACTATTCCATGTACGTCCATATGCTTATCCAATGACGACTTAAATGTTCCTAAAGTTGGCGAATCTACTACCGTTGCAGGTAAAGCGTTCCACTCCCTTACTACTCTCTGAGTAAAGAAACTACCTCTGACATCTGTCCTATATCTTTCACCACTCAGTTTAAAGCTATGCCCCCTTGTGCTCGCAGTCACCATCCTAGGAAAAAGGCTCTCCCTATCCACCCTATCTAACCCTCTGATTATTTTATATGTCTCAATTAAGTCACCTCTCAGCCTTCTTCTCTCTAATAAAAACAGCCTCAAGTCCCTCAGCCTTTCCTCATAAGACCTTCCCTCCATACCAGGCAACATCCTAGTAAATCTCCTCTGCACCCTTTCCAAAGCTTCCACATCCTTCTTCTCATGCGGTGACTAGAAATGTACACAATAATATTGAGGAAGCAAAATTCAGATTGAATGTCTGCTTTGCAGGACATCTTTCCTCAACCACAACTATGTCTGCCAAGGCTCTAATGGTCAGTTACTTTAATTCTTCACCTTGCTCCCACTTTGGTCTCTCTGTCCTTGTCCCATAGTAGTATTTCATTGAAACCCAATGTAGGCTCAGGCAGTAGAATTCCATCTTTCAATTAGGAACTTCAGAGCTTTCGGAACTCAACACGATGTTCAACAGTTTCAGATCATAATCATTAATCCCCATTCTGTTTCTTTCTGTTAGCATGTTGAGTGGTCTAAATCTTGTTTTTGCTTCGGGATGACAGGTATTCTTTACCGTATCATTCATATCTCATCTGAACAACGTTTTTGTTCTTTAAATTCCCATTAGTACTCCTTTTGGCTCTTAACCATTAACTCCTTGGTTATTTACTATTATCCATTTTCGAACCTCTCACAAACTTTTCCTTTTGTTCTTTTTCACATCTTACCCTATCTGACCTACTTAAAACTGATTAATCTATGACAGTGGGCCAATCAGCATCATAGGAGCACAAAAGCTGACGTTTCGGGCCTTCATCCTTTTCTGATGAAGGGTCTAGGCCTGAAACATCAGCTTTTGTGCTCCTGAGATGCTGCTTGGCCTGCTGTATTCATCCAGCTCCACACTTTGTTGTCTCGGATTCTCCAGTATCTGCAGTTCCCATTATCTCTAATTACAACTACTTCCTCTGGTAATGAATTCCACAGGCTCACCACTCTTTGGGTGAAGAAACGTCTCCTCATCTCTGTCCTAAATTGTCTACCCCGAATCCTCATACTGTGACCCGTGGTTCTGGACACACCCAACATTGGGAACATCCAGTGATAATGGGAACTGCAGATGCTGGAGAATCCAAGATAATAAAATGTGAGTCTGGATGAACACAGCAGGCCCAGCAGCATCTCAGGAGCACAAAAGCTGACATTTCAGGCCTAGACCCTTCATCAGAGAGGGGGATGGGGTTCTGGAATAAATAGGGAGAGAGGGGGAGGCGGACCGAAGATGGAGAGAAAAGAACATAGGTGGAGAGGAGAGTATAGGTGGGGAGGTAGGGAGGGGATAGGTCAGTCCAGGGCTACCTCCCCACCTATACTCTCCTCTCCACCTATCTTCTTTTCTCTCCATCTTCAGTCCGCCTCCCCCTCTCTCCCTATTTATTCCAGAACACTCACCCCATCCCCCTCTCTGATGAAGGGTCTAAGCCCGAAACGTCAGCTTTTGTGCTCCTGAGATGCTGCTGGGCCTGCTGTGTTCATCCAGCCTCACATTTTATTATATTGGGAACATCCACCCTGCCCAGTCCTGTTAGAATTTTATAAGTCTCTTCGACATCCCACTCATTCATTTGAACTCTAGTGAAAACAATCCCAACTTAGTCAATCTCTCCTCATACGTCAGATACACCATTCCTAGAATCAGCCTGGTAAACCTTCACTGTGCACCCTTGAGGGCAAGAGCATCCTTCCTCAAAACAATACCAAAGTTGCACACAATGTTCCAGATGTGGTCTCACCCAGGCCCTGTACAACTACAGCAACACATCCCTGCTCCTGTCGTCAAAACCTCTCACAATGAAGGCCACCATACCATTTGCCTTCTTTACCGCCTGCTGCACCTGCATGCTTACCTTCAGCAACTGGTGCACAAGGACACCCAGGTCCTGCTGTACACTCCCCTCTCCCAAGTTACAGCCATTTAGGTAGTAATCGACCTCCTTGTTTTTGCTTCTGATGTGAATGACCTCACATTTAGCCAAATTATAATGCATTGGTTTTCTGAATATTATTTTCAGTGTGCTGCAATGATTTGGTGTCTCTTTTATTTGCTCCATCTATGTAAATGATTTAGTCTTATGTGTAATATAAATTATCTTGAAATGTACACCAAGTTAAGGGCTTAGCAAGCTGTGACGGATATTTCAAGAGAACAGGGGGCTGTGGTAATAGGCATCATTTTAATGTAAAGTGCTGTTATTTAACTCTTCCCTGCCCGCAACACCCCCCCCCCCCCCCGCCCACCATCCTCCCTACCACCCACCTCCACTCACTGGTGAGAGATTGCTGTGCTAATTGGTCTTTCACCTGTTTACAAAACAAAGAGAATCGATACGGAATAGGAGGGGAAGCAGAAAATACTGAAAATACTCATCAGGCAGCGTTTTTGGAGAGAGAAACACAGGCTTAATATTTCAGACAATGACGTCTCACCAGAACTGGGAAAAGTTAAAACTGATTAATCTATGACAGTTTTAAGTAGGTCAGATAGGGCAAGGTGTGGAAAGAACAAAAGGAAACGTTTGTGAGAGGTTTGAAACATCGAATGCATTTAAGAGGTGACTAAATATAGCAGTTAAGATGGTGTGAAGCTGGATGAACACAGCAGGACAAGTAGCATCAGAGGACCAAGAAAGCTTGACGTTTCAGGTCGAGACCCTTCTTTAGAAATGGGGGCGGGGAAGGGGATTCTGAAATAAATAGGTAGAGGTAGGGAGGCAGATAGAAGATGGATAAAGGAGAAGATAGGGTGAGAGGAGACAGACAGGTCAAACAGGTGGGGTTAGAGCCAGTGAAGATGAATGTAGGTGGGGAGTTAGGCAGAGGATAGGTCGGTCCATGAAGACGGACAGGTGAAGGGGCCGGGATGAGGTTAGTGGTAGGAGATGTGGGTGGGGCTTGAGGTGGGAGGAATGGTTAGGTTTTGGAATGTGGTCGGGCGAGGGGAGACTTTGAAGCTTGTGGAATCCACATTGATACCCTTGGGCTGCAAGGTTCCCAAACGAAATATGTGATGTTGTTCCTGCATCTTAGGGTGGCATCATCATGACAATGTAGGAGGCCCAGGCTAGACTTGTCGTCTGAGGAGTTGGGAGTGGGGAGTGCCAGAGTTGAAATGGTTCGCGACTGGGAGGTGTAGGTGTTTGTTGCGAACTAAGCAAGGTTATGGGGAAAAAGCAGGATTAGTCTAATGAGTTTGACAATCAGCCATGAGCAGGAAGAATGGTACAGCAGACTCAAAGGACCAAATGGCCTCCTCCTGCTGCTATCTATGTTTCTGTGTAAAAGGTCTTTAACTCGTATTCACCACTTTATATTAGACACTTGTCCCTTGATATGGTTACTTTCCCCTGACTTCAATGGGTCTTGACAAAATGTAGAAATTTCTTAACTTTCAATGTTTTGTTTTCCCAATCAAACACAGTGGAATCTGTGGGAAACCTAGATACACCATGTCAAGAGATTGGCGCTGAAGTGAAGATAGCTGATTAAAGAAAGCCCTAGCATGGAGAAAAAAAAAACTGAATTAGGCAGAGGTACTACCCCTGGAGAACAACAGAAATGTACAGTATCTCTCAACCTATCATGTTTGTGCCAGCAATTTGTTAAATTCATCCTTAAATGTAGCAGGATAGGTTCATAGGGTAGTTAAGGGACTATACAGAACATTTGCCTTTACCGGTGTAGCATAAATGCTGGAGGTGTACAGGGCTTTAGCTAGGCCACAGCTGGAGTATAGTCTGCAGTTCTGGACACTATACTATAAGTAGTATGTGATCACAGTGAATGGGGTGCAGAAGGATGGAACATTTTAGCAATGAAGAGAAGCTGGATAAATTCAGATTGTTTTCTTTAAAGCAGAAGGCAGTTCAGAGGAGAACTGATTGAGATGTAAGGTCACGGTGTGCCTAGATAAGGTGGATAGAAAGCTGTTGTTCCCTTAGTTGAAGGGTCATTTTCTTAGGCACATAATTTTAAAGCAAAGGGCAGAAGGTTTAGAGGAGGCTTGAAGAAATTTCTTTTCACCCAGAGGGGTGGTGGGAATCTGGAATGTACTGCCTGGGAGGGTAGTTGAGGCAGGAAACCAAACACCCTTTAAGAAGTACTCATATAAGCACTTGGAATGTCATAACATGAAAGGAGATGGGCCAAGTGCTGGAAAATGGGACCAGTGTAGGTGTCGAGTAGTTTTTGTCAGTCCAGACTTGATGGGTCAAATGGTGTCTTCTGCACTGTACAATTTTAAGATTAAATTAATCCCACTTATCTGGTCTCTGCCTATTTTCCTTTATCTTCTACTTCAAATATTAATCTACACTTTCCTTAAACAATTCTGGAATCTCTGCCTCAAATACTTTGTGACAGCATTGTTCTCAAAAACATCTCGCTTCATTCGTATCTTAAACTGATGGCCAAACTTTCAATCTCCTTTAAGGCTTTAAAATTTTCCTTTCAGGTTTCTCTATTCTAGTGGAAGCAATTACAATGTCACAAGTCTCTCAAAACTACAGTTCAGCAGTATTACGAAAAAAGGAAGTACAGTCTGCCACAACAGACAATATTGGAGAAACTCAGCAGGTCTAACAACTGTGGAGACAGTAACATTTCAAGTTTGGTATGACTTCTTCAGAACTGTCATACTTCACTGTCTGTGTGCCACTACTAGAGCGAAAATGATCCTATTTCTTGTTTTCCTACATCAGTGTCTTATTGCACAATATTCCACATTACATTGCATCTGCCAGCAGTTTCCTGGCTTATTTCCCCGGTTGGGATTAGCTAGCTCAATTGGCTAGGAAGCCGATTTACAACATAGTGATTCCCTACAGCACAGGTTCAATTCCTGTACTGGCTAAAGATACCATGACAAAACTGCCTTCTCAACCTCACCCAAGCTATGGTGACCCTCAGGTTACACGCACCACAAGTTGTCTTTTTTTTCCGCCCCACAAGGTCATTCCAGTCCTTTGTTGGTCAAAATATTTCACTTTTTATTATTAAATTAGTAACTTTGAGCACAATGTTTTTCTGGCTCAAGTAAATCATACATAGATAAGTTATCATTCAGCCCATCTTGCCTTGCCATCCAAAAGTGCAGTCTCACATTTCCTACTTTCTAACTCAGTCTATAATCCTGTATTGGTTACTGATTGCTCGGATATACATTTTCTGTTACGTTCTATCTAGGCCACTCAATTTTAGATCCCTCAACTACATCTCCCTTCAGCCACCTCAGTTCCAAATACAATAATAAAACAGCCAATCCAATCTTTGATTACAGCTTTACTTCTCATTTCTGGAAACACCATAAATCTTCTTTGCACCCTCTTCTTCCGGGATGCATTATACTAGCACAATTCCTACACCCTCTCCACCTATCTTCTTTACTCTCCATCTTCGGTCCGCCTCCCCCTCTCTCCCTATTTATTCCAGTTCCCTCCCCCCATCCCCCTCTCTGATGAAGGGTCCAGGCCCGAAACGTCAGCTTTTGTGCTCCTGAGATGCTGCTTGGCCTGCTGTGTTCATCCAGCCTCACATTTTATTATCCAGTATAATTTTCCCTCCTTTCATATGCTTTATCCATCTGACATGTTATCTGTAAGGGATCTATGTCATGCACTCAAAAGTCTCTCTTGCCTGCTACATCTCTCAGTATTCGCCCATTTATCACGTTCATTTACCTTTCTTGCCCTCCATCCCAAATGCATTACTGCTCTGAATTAAATTCAATCAAATCTGTCAACATCCTCCTGCAGTCCAGAATTTTTGTTTTATCAACTACACAGCCAATTTTCTTACCAACTGCAAGTTTTTGTAATCACACCCCGACTTCAATAACAAAAATGTGTCTGAACTTGCTGTCTAACAGTGACCTATTTAAGGATACTTGCTACTTTCCTTAGGTCCCATGCATTTTTAATTTTCTCATCAGTATGCCAACATGGGGCTACATCAAAAGTCTTACTAGATTGCATACAGATGTCAAAGAGTTAACTCCTCAAAAAACATTCAAGTTAATCAGACAGGTCCTTCCTTTTAACAAATTGTGCCTTTCCAGACAACTGTTTCACTGCTGATGCTAAGCTGGTTAATGTCCATTATCCCTCCCATTTTAACTATTACTACATTAGCAGTTCACCAGTTTTCTAGCACACCTGTAAACACAGGGGATTGAAACATCATGACCAGATCCCTTTCTATCTCTTTCTTTAAATTTCTTAGCAACTTTGATCAATTTCCTCCAGGCTTGATGCATATTCACATCCATGGATAATTACTAAACTCCTTAATACTTCCTCCCTATGGTTATTCCTCAATTATCTCCTTGTGTGAAAACTGAAAGGTTCAGAAACCAACCCCATACTTGCGTCACTATATTCAAGTTATCTCTTGGTTTATAATTGGCAAGATCAAGATTTATCCTTTTGCCCATTTTAAAAACGTCAGTGTGTTTTTCTGGATTTATGTACCTATAATTTTTCACATCCTTTCTTTCCTCTGCTAATTCCCTTTCTTAATTTTACCCCTACACTTTCTGTACTCTAGGCTTTGTTCAATATCCGTTTCTTGGCATCTGATACAAGCTTTTGTTTTTGCCTTATTCTAACACTCTCTCTCCTGGCGTATTTTTATCACTATACTAAATAACTGTAAATACTAAAAATTTGATTCACTATTACCAAACACGCCCCACTAACACTCTATCCGTAAATCCAGCTTCAATCCTTAAAATCCACAATGTAAAAAATGCTTTATGTAATCCTGTGACTGGGCAACCATTACTAAACATCCTGTCTGTGGTTGCAGAGCCTTTGGTTCCCCATTGCTTTTGACATGGAAACGTCTCAGCCAATTATAGTTTCCACACCAACTGATCAGGACCCCTTCTTCCAGCAGCATCGATTGTTGTGACTGTTTGCAATGTAGCATTATCACATTTATCCTGGCGAGTGTAAAAATTACCTAAATGCCATCAACAAAACCTTTTCTGAGTATAAAAAAGTGTTCAGGAGAACTAGATTTAAACTGCTGGCTATTATTTATCTCAGCATTCTGCAGGGATACATGCTCGGGGAGAATCCATTCCAACATATATAGGGATTATAGATGAACAGACGCTCTGCAGAAATTAATCTCCATCTTTATTTACAGATCCATACAAAATTACAATGCCAGAATTTAATCTTTTAACAAATTATGTGAAACTCTTTGAAAAGGCCATAGTATCCATAAAACATATTACAGTATAAATAGATTTTTTTTTGAATTCTTCTGAAGTGGAGATGAAGTAGGTCAACAGAAAGCATCCTGAAAATTTGAAAATAAAACAATTGATTTAGGTTGGGAAAGCAAACATTTCACACCTGGGTATGAACTAAAATATCAATGTGTCAATTTATCCCCGAGTATATTACAATTTTGGAATGACGTCTAACCTGTACCTTCCATGCACAAGTGAAACTTTAAAAAAAGTCTCAATTTATACAAGTGTAACAAGGTTTCCTGTACAAGACAGCATTATTTCACAAGTTAATGTGAATGTCCTGTAACGGTTGGGCACCTGAGATCTTCTACCTTACTATAAGCATAAAATGGTGTACAAAATAAATTTGAAATGGACATTTATTATTTCATGCTACAACTGAATCATAACAGGGTTATTTGTGTCAGTGGAGAAAATAATGCTTCAAGAACTTGCATACATCTCTGGAAAATCTGCAACACAGCACACATTTCACTCCCACTGAAGGGCAACATCCTTGTGTATGTGAAACAGCACTGAGATCAACAGGGTTATAATTTTATACATTTACACCAAGAGAGTGCATGGTTGGAAATTAGGTACATAAAAATTGACTTAAGTCAATGTGTTTGCCAAGTACATCACTTGGCATGCATAAAGTGTTAAGTTTTGCATTCTTTTTACTGGAGTATAGTCATGGGCATGCCTTTTCTGCTAATGAATCAATACAAAATATGTAAATTTGTAAAGTCAAGCATGCCACTAAAACAATGCAGAGGGTTTGCTGTATTAGTAATTGGTGCCGACTGACAAAATTGGACGTGATCAAATGGATTATATTTGGCAGATCACTGGAGGACGGCTGGAGCCTTTAGCCCCATAACCATCCTGCCACGAAAAATGTACTAATCTCCACATACAATTTTGTATTAGCATGTAAATTAACTGGGAGTTCTGGACAATTCAAAATATCTGGAAAACTTCAACATTAAGCATTAAACTCTCATGACCCAAGGGCAAAACATAAGTTATGAGATAAAAAGCCTATTATTTATTGGGTTATTAGAACAGAAGTAGTTCCACCCTTTTCTGGCTGAAGAATGGTTAAAAATATGCCCAAAGTATAAACTGTATAAATCAATTTTCTTGCTGCCTCAGGTGATTTTAGATCATAATAGATAATGAATACCTCTAAATCAGCAAGTTCTCACAACGCATTTAAAAAACAGCCTCAGGTGAAACTGAAGTGGGTTTATGGTCTTGGTTTGAGATTGAATTACAAAGCCCTTATCCCTAGAGGTATTAGGCATCTCGCGTGTAAAACTTTGCTTCATATTAGAACTACCAATGCAAATTACATTGTCATATTTTGTGATGTAGGAAGTACCTTGTTCCACAATTGTGGGGATGAGTTCACGAATGTGCACAGATCTCCATGAAAGGTGATCTCTTTTCCAAACCTAGTGCTTGTCTACCAGACACCATTATGTAATGCAAGTTATTTTTGATAATAGGCAAAAATAAACTGCCTAAATGAATGAATTGAAAGACCCATGAAAAACACTGAAGTAACCAGGCATTTGCTGCTTTTTGTTTATATATTTCTCATTTTAGTAAGAATTGTCTGATAAAAGTAGAACTACAAAACAAGGCAACAATTCAGTTAGCATGGACTTTACTCAAAACTTTTGATGACCTTTTTTCTAAAAAGGACCACATACCTGCTGTCCTTGTATAGAGGGTAAATCAAATTGGTGTTGTTAGCTCAGATACATTGTGAATTAATCACATATTCCCCAATAACGCCAAGCTTAAGAACTGACAGTCACCTGCCAATAAGAATTTCTTTTTTTAAAAAAAAAGCACACTACTTAAGAGCATCGCAGAGTCTAGCAGCTCACAGACAGTAGACAGTTGGTCCAAACTCATAAAAGCACTTAATGTACAGAATTCTCGCCAACTTTATGATCATGGTCTTGCTAGGTTTTAGCCACAAAGTACCCCAAAAGTCAGCCAGCCTAGAAAAACCATTTTCTTCAAAACTATTATACAAACGGGTTTAACCGGTCAAAAGGGAAAAAGTGATGTACAATCATAAAAATAATCTTTTAAAAAAACAGAACTGTAGAACAGAGGACGAAGAAAAATATTGCAGTTCATGAGAGAAGCCTAGTGTTTTCTTCATTACTTCTCCACATGTACAAATTGGTTTTGTGATGGAATACTTCAAATTTGTCAAATCTAATAACTTTTGCATTTGTATTCAAATGTACATTTTACATTTTTAAAAAATCCCTGGTACAAACCACAACTATGTAGAAGACTTCCCAGCTGTTTCAGTGTATTGTTCATGTATATTTTATAAAGTCTGGTTTGTAAATCAATATGGTAAACCTCTGCCTCGTCCTCCTATGGTTGATGTGCTAATACGGCCGCTGTACGCATGAGAATAACCTGTTCCACGCCCAGGGGATCCCCAGTTCTGTCCATGAAGGTGGCCACTTGTGGCTAGGTTCTCTTGTCTGTTGGCAACATACCCATAATTTTGCAGTTTTGCGGCAAGAGGCACATTTGCGCTGTTTGTACTTTCAGATATTGCTGCTGGATTACTTCCACTGCTGCCCAGCAGGGGCAGAGCACCACGGTTGTACTCAAATCTGTGGTCTTTGTCTCCTGTAAACTGCATAGCACTGCTGCTGAGATAATTAATCCCTTCTCCATAACCTGTCACTGAGCTAGAAAAGGCATCTGAGTAGCCAGAATGCAAGTGCGTACTACTAGCAAGAGATGATGGAGCACTGAATGTAGACGACACATTATCCAGAAGTGAGTGACTGGGAGCATCCGCACTACCCAGGAAGGTGCCCCTTCCCCCACCGCTGCCAAGTCTGCTGGTATACCCATCAGTACTGAAGTTATTAGATGTGCAGGATGTCCCAAATCCATCCCCATAATCTGCAGCGGTTCTAAGGTTACCACTTGCTCGATAGTCAAGAGACGTTTGTCCCAATTCCTGGGCTTGGTGATGAGCTAATAGCTCCAAAAGGGCTGCTTTCACTCCTGCAGTTGGATCACTTGTTGAGCAAGAAACGGCACTATGCTGCTCCTCTGTCTGAAAGTTTCCGTCTGCTGAAGCGGGTGGTGGTTCTGGCGGTTCTGGGGGTCTCTGATCTGGGGGCAGGATTCGAGGATGTTCATGTACAGGTGACTGTTCTGGGATGCTAAGATCCGAATGTCTAGCAGAGTCATCACTGAAATCTGAAATCACATATATTAGAATTTTGAAAATCAAGTATGATATACCAGAGATGAACTGAAAAAGCATGAATCAAACTGGTCTCCTGTACCTTATGATTCGTGGACAGATTACTTTTTGAATAAAATGTGCTTTTAAAATGTTTGCTACTGAACTTCTAATCAACTTTAGATTTTTGTCAGAAAAGTCTTTTTATGACACTGAACAAGAAAATAAACCATAATCCTTTAAAACATCCCACTAAAGGTTCAACCACTAGTCAATACCTCCAGGTGCCAGTGGGTCAAATATTCTTCAAATTCTAGAGTCTGACTAAATCATCAAGCATCATGGTGCACTTCCAAATACAATCAACATCAGAGATGAATTTACTGATGGATCTAACCAGTTTGTGCAGTCACCACATCCTCATCACAGAATTAAACAGATTCAAATAAAGTGCAGTTAACAAAAAATAACTTTGAAAAACTTTTGTCAGAAGTCTTAACCATTTTCCTTCATTCTTTCATTGCAAGTTAAAATTGCTGCAATGCCACTAATCTTTTGTGTACATCTAATTACTCTTGAAAAGATGGCGGTGAGCCAGCTTCCAGAATTGATGCAGTCCACCTGGGGTGCATACTCTTAATATTGTTGGGAAAGGAGTTCCAGGATTCACCACAACAGTGAGAAAAGAATGTTATAATTCCAAGTCAGGGTGGTACGTGGCTTAGTAGGGAATAAACAGATAGTGATGTCCCTATGAGTCTGCTGCCTTTATCCTTCCAGATGGTAGAGGATATGGATTTGCTAACTGCTGTTGAAGACCTTGGTGAGTTGCTGCAATGCATCTTGTATACGGTACACACATCTGCCACTGTGTTGGTGGCGCAGGGGAGTCAAACAAGTTGCATTGTTTGCTCCTCGATGGCGCTGAGCTTCTTTAATATTTGACACCCGTAACGTTCCCTCTAAGCCTTGCAGCCATACACGCCAATAGCCATTCCCAGCATTGATTTCAACTGGTTTTGAAAGGTGCAGCCGTATGCGGACCTGAGGGGTCCATGGTGAAGTAAAACCCAGATGAAACATAGGACTTGTGCTCTGAAGACAATTATCGGGCTTCGGGCAGTCAGACAACTGAGTTAAATCCTTGAGAATTCCCAGTCTCTGACAGGCTCTTATAGCCACAGTATATATATGGAAGTTTCAAAATGTTGCTGGTTACTGGTAATTCCCAATGCCTTGACACCGGGGGAAAATAATATTAGCAATGGCAATCCTATTGAAAGTCAAAGGGTGATAGTGAGATTCTCATTTAGGAAAGAGTGGCACTAGAATGGTATAAAGGTTACTTGTTACTCATTAGCTCTAACCTGAAGGCTGTCCAGATCTTACTGCACTTAGACTTCTTTAGAATCTGATGAGTTGTGAATGGTATGAGACATTAGGCAATTATCAGTGAACATCTACACTTCTGACCTTAATGTGGAAGGAAAAAGTGATGAAGCAGCTGATGATGGTGGGACCTAGGACAATACCCTGTAGAACCCCTACAGCAACGTACTGGGATTGAGCTAAGTGGCTTCCAACAATCATCTTCCTTTGTGCCGGGTATGTGTCCAACACATTGAGAGTCTCCCTTGCTACCTCTGGGCTCTATT
This sequence comes from Stegostoma tigrinum, assembly GCF_030684315.1. Classification (NCBI taxonomy): domain Eukaryota; kingdom Metazoa; phylum Chordata; class Chondrichthyes; order Orectolobiformes; family Stegostomatidae; genus Stegostoma; species Stegostoma tigrinum. Next base: position 9,899,918 of record NC_081358.1, read on the forward strand.
GATTTCAATGTTGTCTGGGCTCCTTCATACAACATTGGGTCAAATGCTGCCTCAATGTCAAGGGCAGTAACATTCAGCTCCCCTATTTCCCATTTGGAACACTACTGCCCAACTAGCTCCAATAGTGATAATAAAATGTGAGGCTGGATGAACACAGCAGGCCAAGCAGCATCTCAGGAGCACAAAAGCTGACGTTTCGGGCCTAGACCCTTCATCAGAGAGGGGGATGGGGAGAGGGAACTGGAATAAATAGGGAGAGAGGGGGAGGCGGACCGAAGATGGAGAGTAAAGAAGATAGGTGGAGAGAGTATAGGTGGGGAGGTAGGGAGGGGATAGGTCAGTCCAGGGAAGACGGACAGGTCAAGGAGGTGGGATGAGGTTAGTAGGTAGATGGGGGTGCGGCTTGGGGTGGGAGGAATGGATGGGTGAGAGGAAGAACCGGTTAGGGAGGCAGAGACAGGTTGGACTAGTTTTGGGATGCAGTGGGTGGGGGGAGCTGGGCTGGTTGTGTGGTGCAGTGGGGGGAGGGGACGAACTGGGCTGGTTTAGGGATGCAGTAGGGGAAGGGGAGATTTTGAAACTGGTGAAGTCCACATTGATACCATATGGCTGCAGGGTTCCCAGGTGGAATATGAGTTGCAGTTCCTGCAACCTTCGGGTGGCATCATTGCGGCAGTGCAGGAGGCCCATGATGGACATGTCATCTAGAGAATGGGAGGCGAAGTGGAAATGGTTTGCGACTGGGAGGTGCAGTTGTTTGTTGTGAACTGAGCGGAGGTGTTCTGCAAAGCGGTCCCCAAGCCTCCGCTTGGTTTCCCCAATGTAGAGGGAGCCGCACCGGGTACAGTGGATGCAGTATACACATCGGCAGATGTGCAGGTGAACCTCTGCTTAATGTGGAATGTCATCTTGGGGCCTGGGATAGGGGTGAGGGAGGAGGTGTGGGGCCAAGTGTAGCATTTCCTGCGGTTGCAGGGGAAGGTGCCGGGTGTGGTGGGGTTGGAGGGCAGTGTGGAGCGAACAAGGGAGTCACGGAGAGAGTGGTCTCTCCGGAAAGCAGACAGGGGAGGGGATGGAAAAATGTCTTGGGTGGTGGGGTCGGATTGTAAATGGCGGAAGTGTCGGAGGATGATGCGTTGTATCCGGAGGTTGGTAGGGTGGTGTGTGAGAACCCCTCATTCTCACACACCACCCTACCAACCTCCGGATACAACGCATCATCCTCCGACACTTCCGCCATTTACAATCCGACCCCACCACCCAAGACATTTTTCCATCCCCACCCCTGTCTGCTTTCCGGAGAGACCACTCTCTCCGTGGCTCCCTTGTTCGCTCCACACTGCCCTCCAACCCCACCACACCCGGCACCTTCCCCTGCAACCGCAGGAAATGCTACACTTGGCCCCACACCTCCTCCCTCACCCCTATCCCAGGCCCCAAGATGACATTCCACATTAAGCAGAGGTTCACCTGCACATCTGCCAATGTGGTATACTGCATCCACTGTACCCGGTGTGGCTCCCTCTACATTGGGGAAACCAAGCGGAGGCTTGGGGACCGCTTTGCAGAACACCTCCGCTCAGTTCGCAACAAACAACTGCACCTCCCAGTCGCAAACCATTTCCACTCCCCCTCCCATTCTCTAGATGACATGTCCATCATGGGCCTCCTGCACTGCCACAATGATGCCACCCGAAGGTTGCAGGAACAGCAACTCATATTCCGCCTGGGAACCCTGCTGCCATATGGTATCAATGTGGACTTCACCAGTTTCAAAATCTCCCCTTCCCCTACCGCATCCCTAAACCAGCCCAGTTCGTCCCCTCCCCCCACTGCACCACACAACCAGCCCAGCTCTTCCCCCCCCACCCACTGCATCCCAAAACCAGTCCAACCTGTCTCTGCCTCCCTAACCAGTTCTTCCTCTCACCCATCCCTTCCTCCCACCCCAAGCCGCACCCCCATCTACCTACTAACCTCATCCCACCTCCTTGACCTGTCCATCTTCCCTGGACTGACCTATCCCCTCCCTACCTCCCCACCTATACTCTCTCCACCTATCTTCCTTTCTCTCCATCTTCAGTCCGCCTCCCCCTCTCTCCCTATTTATTCCAGTTCCCTCTCCCCATCCCCCTCTCTGATGAAGGGTCTAGGCCCGAAACGTCAGCTTTTGTGCTCCTGAGATGCTGCTTGGCCTGCTGTGTTCATCCAGCCTCACATTTTATTATCTTGGAATTCTCCAGCATCTGCAGTTCCCATTATCTCTGATACTATTTTAGCTCCAATAGTGAATGCATTTGGAAGTACAGTATTGTACTGATCCATATGGACCAGTAAGGTGTCCTACGTTAATGGTCTCATTCTGTCAACAGGAATCCAACCATTTGATCTCCACTCAGAAGTGTAAAGGCTGATTCAAAATTCCTGCTGAAGCGATTATTCAACAAGCTCATTAAAAATATACATATGAAAGGACTAGACTGAGTTTAGCTGTGGTGCTTTACAAGATCAAGTGAGATTTACTAATCAAACTTGAACATGGTAGGAGAATGAAGGCAAAATGGAGGGAGGAAAGAATAAATCTGCACTAGGACAGGTTGCATAAAGTGTGAAGAGACCTACCACAACCATTAGTAGAATATCTAACATGAATTAATCAAAATTGAAAAGTGGTTACATGCAAACATACCGAGCGTAGCAGCAGCAGGGTCAGGTGGATCCAGAGGTTCTGGCGGTTGAGCGGGCAGTTCGATTTCAGTAACAGTGCTCTCTGCCTCTGCAACAATTTCTCTCTCTTTTGGCTGTGGTGTCTTAATCAGTTGAGCTAGTAAAACAGCAAGTGTACTCTGGATGGCGGCCTGAGTAGCATCAGGCTCACCTTTCAGTGTTGGCTGAGTCACAGGCAGTGGGGGCTGAACTGTCAAAGATGATGTTACTTGTGGCTTCTCCAATTCTTGCTGCTGCTTAGCAGCTGCTGCCAGGACTCCAGCTGGAAGGTTAACTGTACTGAGTTGCTGCTGGGTCTCAGGATTCACCTTAATATTCAACATTTGAGCAAGATGTGCTAGGCTGAGACTGTTCTTGGATCTCAACAAATTCAGCAGAATTGCCAGGTCATTCTGGTTTAGTGGCTGTCCAGTGCATTTACTCCCTGCAGAACAATAATATGAAAGCTTGTTAACTGCCCAGCAAGTGAAAAGGCTTGAACAGCAGTGTGCTGTGAATTAAACCTTAAATTCTTACAAAAGATCAGGAATCTACAAATAGGTCACGTACTTTGGTAAACATGGGAGCCAGATGGTTATGGCAAAAGCTAAATATTGTAAATATAGGCATATATGGCAACCCTGCTGGGTAATAATGCTACGCATGTCAGATAATTATAAACACAATGGATAACAATATTAAAGGGCACTATGTAAATATGGAAATCACAAACATTAATAATAGGCAAACATTGGCACTCAGAAACAGGTACTGAGCAGTAAATTACCAGTGGTAACACAGTGAAAGAGGGCAGTCTTTGGCCTTGTATCATGACGTAAATGATTACATGACTTTTGGGGGAGGGGGCCTGTGATGATAGTTTGAACAGCAAAGTGTACGAACATAGAACTGGGAACAGACAGGCAAGTTCTAAGTCTGTAATTAGGGTCCCAGAATAGCAGGAAAGACAACAGGGTTAGAAATTACAGAGCTAGATGGAACCAAAGAAAATATTGGGTGATTTAAGTTAGACTGGGAAGACAAAGTGTGGTTGATAATGCTCGTGCATTGAAGTGCAACCTCTGTCAACCTACTGTGTCCAGTTCTGGTTTTCCTGTATTAGTAAGATTGTTACTAAGCTATGGAGGTTCAGAAGAGATTTACCAGGAAGTTGTCGGTAATGGAAGGCTTGAGTTATGATGACAGGCTGGATTGGCTTGGGCTTTTTCACTGGAGCGCAAGCGGTTGAGAGGTGACACTTCTTGGAGGTTTATAAAATCATAAGGGGTATAAGATAGGCTAAATGGCAGTTGACTAATTCCCTATGGTAGGAGATTTCAAGACATATTTTTAAGGTGACAGGAGAAAGATTTTTAAAAAGACCTGAGGGACAATTCTTTTTTTTAAACACAGAGTGGTCTGTATGTGGAATGGAATTCCAGATATGGGTACAGTTAAGATATTTAGATAAGCACATGGACAGAAATGGGCAGATTGTTTATAGAGGAGACACTGTCAGCTTGATATCTCAAGGGAGAATTAAAATTTAACATTACAAATAGAGAAAAGTATAAAAAAGGGAAGAAAACATGAACAGAAATAGAAAAGTTCTTCTGAAAACATAAAACAGTATAAGGGCTTTCAGAGGAGTTGCGCTGCCAATTATGACCGAAAATATGACTGAATTGGAGGAGACGAAAAACATGATTGCGGTATAGCCAAAAATGTTGTTGTTAAAGATAGGTAAGGAACTTGCTAGGATACACGAGCTATTAGAAAGGCTGCCAGTGGAAATGTCACACAGTCCAGATGGGGGTACATCCTGGGTTGCTGACAGAAGGGTAGTGTTATGATTCCCTGCAGGGACCATTAACACAAAAGAGAAATTCAAAATCGCTGTTACTCACTAAAGGAATGAAGCCACAAGATTCCACTGCTTAAACCAACAATGTTACTGTACAAAAGCCAAACACAGCAAACACTATTACCTAACCTTTCATCAGCTTAAGTTATTCACAATAGAAAAAGTTAAATCTGAAATCCTCAATTCAAGTTGATTTCTCCTCCAGAAAGTCATAGAGTCATACAGCATGGAAATGGGTCCTCTGTCCAACTCGTCCATGCTAACCAAGTTTCCTAAACTGAACTAGTCCCATTTACCTGCATTTGGCCGATGTCCCTCAAACTTTCCTAATCATGTACCTGTCCAAACGTCTTTTAAATGTTACAACTGCACCCTCCACTACATTTCCTCTGGTAGCTCATTCTGTACAAGCATGACCCTCTGCAGGAAAAAGTTACCCCTTAGGTCCCTTTTAAATCTTTTCCCTTCTCATCTTAAACCTATGTCCTCTGGTTTTGAACTCGCCCACCCCAGGGAAAAGACCTTGGCTATTCAGCCTATCCATGCCCCTCATGATTTCATAAACCTCTATAAGGCAACCCCTCAGCCTCCTATGCTCCAAGGAGAAAAGTCCCAGCGTATCCAGCCTCTCCTTATAATTCAAACCTTCCAGTCTAATAACATTCTTGTAAATATTTTTGGCACCCTTTCCAATTTAATAAGATCCTTGGCAATAGCAGGGCAACCAGCATTATAAGCAGCACTCCAAATGTATTTGGGAGCTCAATTCAGGATTAGGTAAGATACCTCAGGAATGCTAATTGGATGCATAAATACATTAAAAGGAAACAGAAAAATATTTTAAATTTTATTAACACAAGTCTATGTGGATGGCTAAGTCTTCAGGTCATTATTAATACTGGTGAATGCAATAATCCTAGAATAAGTAATTATTCAATTAAAAACTAACTCCCAATTAGTAAGAAGGAATATTTTATTTAATGCAAACACCATTTTTTTGGGAGGTTAGCAATATTGTTCCTCCCAAAATTGCATTAAAATTATTCTAACCATCAACAGCATACCCCCACGACTTCGGCAACCTTTCCCACGCCCTCCCCCCCCCACCCCACGACCATCACCACCCCATCCCAATACCAGCCTCCACTCATGCTAAATCTGTTATCCAATCTTCCAGTTATTTTGCACTGTCAGCCTCTCTTCTGGCCATCTCTAGCCTGTTACCCTCTGTTCTGACCCATCAGCCTGCATAGCAACTCAACCAAATCATCAGGTTCCAACAATAGTTGAGGATGCTCATTAGATGCCTGCACATGGTGACAGTTAGGTTCTTAGGCCCTAGATGATATGCAGTTCAAGCTTATCCATTCAGGCACGGGGATCATTCCTTGTGCACCCACCTTTGATGTGTTTCAATTTCTAAGTCAATGCAAGTGCGAACTCACTGTCAAAAAATGTTGTGACACATTCATAATCTTGAAGAAACTAACATGTTGCTACAGCAGAACCATCCACCCCTGATGTTTCATCATCAAAAACAAAGGACTACAGAAAAGCAGCACAAACATCTTAACTCGGATATATATTAAGATAATAAAATGTGAGGCTGGATGAACACAGCAGGCCAAGCAGCATCTCAGGAGCACAAAAGCTGACGTTTCGGGCCTAGACCCTTCATCAGAGCTCACATTTTATTATCTTGGAATTCTCCAGCATCTGCAGTTCCCATTATCTCAGATATATATTAATACTTTTTTACTCTCGCTAGATCCAGGTGTAGATATTTTAATCAACTTGTTCAGAATGACACACCACTGGAGCAGGTGTGACCTGACCCCAGGCCTGCATGAAAGCATCATCACTCTAAACACTGCCAAAATCAAGAAGACCCACATCATCGTTTCTGAGCAACTCAATGATAATAAACGCAGCCGTGCCCATGTCACTCATGTCCAGAACACATTTTTTTTAATAAAACTGAGAATGGCAGGGGACTACAGCATGATGGAAGGATTGAAAGCAAATGGAATAGCATTATCTGATTTCAAGTAGTCAAGTGAAATACATGGAACACGTAAAAAAATGTGAGCAACTCAATAAATCCTCCCCTTCGCAAGTTATCTGCTAGGTAGCAGTGAGATGGGGACAGACAAGCTTAGAAATTTTTTTAAAATCTCAAGAAGTATACTAACTAGTAATTTCTATTTTAGAAACTAAATGCATAACACCATTGTCCACAATTCAAGTTCAGATAATATTAAAGTCTTTTATTGAAAGGATGGCTCATGGGTCTTGAAAACAAAAACAAAAAAAAGCAGTGCTGTCTACATTTGAAATAATACAAGTATCAGAATTTAAAAAGCTATATAATTTTCAGGTATCTGTGAAAACTATCCATTTTCTTTTGACCAATTATGAAATCTCCCACAATCTGAAATTTTTCAACTCAAACCTGAACGCCATTCTCAATTCCTGCACAGCAAATTAAATGGAAGATTAGAAACATCCTTGGTTTCTAATAGCTCTGTTCTCCCAATCACAGCAGTTCTGTGCAAATTCTCTTCTGTCTTCTACAAGATGCTGCTCACAGAACTTCAAATGCAAAACGACTATCTGCCTTCATCTGCAAGGGCAACTGTTTCTCAAGCTCTAAGTGAAGCAAAACAAGCTTGACTGCTGACTGTTTGCTAAGAGGACACACCAATACATTTAAATTCAACCCAAAACAGCAGTTACTTACAATTTATTTTTGAGGCCACAAAGTATATTTCAGGACGTTCCAAACAGAAATAAGAACTATCTTACCTTAAAACAAATCTTCTTGATTATGGTCATACAAATAATTTCTCTCTTCAATGGAGTTTATGCCTCTTTCTCCAGATTTGCTAGCCCCACCACGAAAGACCTTCATGTATCAACTGCTGCTAGATTATTTATGAAGGTTCTCAGATAGAAAGAACCTGTTTCTTGAGTGAAGTGTCGACTGCATGCCCACAATCGGCAGCTAGTTATGAAAGGATCTTCTTTGAGTAGATCTATTGTTCCCAACCCTTCATCCAACAGAGGTCTGTTGGAGCTTATTAGTATTAAGTGGTGAAGGATTAACCACAACATGTCTTTGGAGAAAGAAACACGATTCAATGAGAAAATGGTACTAGCTAGGTATATCATGTGGATTTAAACTGTATAACTAATTAACAACGAGCAAAGTAAAACTGACTAGCTCTGCCCAGAAAGTCATTTAAGAATTATCACGCAGGACTATTTCAAAGATCCCTAGTTATTAACATTTCAGGCCGACTGGCTGATACAACATCGATCTTCTGGTTCTGTTGCAGACAGAGGGATAGGTTATCTATTGTTTAAGTCTGCTCCCCTCTTGCAACGTTAAATATATTCTTGAACTACAATAACATTCAGTCTGTTGGCCAGATGCCTCAACCAAGTGCTTTCTTCTCATTTATATTTAATCTTTAATCTCAAACCTAAAAATTACATTCCTAAAACTAAAATTTATATCTCCAACTCATATGAATTGCAAAATCAGATATTCACAATTAGAAATTGCAGTGCCGGTGCAATCCTCCAACTCCGAAACTGGGATAAATATCCAACGGACTGGAAAAATGCTAATGTTCGCTTTATAGAGATAGCAGAGGGAAAAATAACTTCAACTAAATTCATTCTTTTTTGATGAGACAAGATGATAAACGAAGGCAGTGCTGTTAGTGCAGTGTCTATGGACAGTCAAAATGCGTTTGATAAATAGAGTTGGTGCAAAATTGAAGCCCATGGGAAAAAGGAACAGCAGCAGCTAGAAAATATAAAGGGTTGAGGCTCTTGTGACACAGTGGCAGCATCCGTACCAAAGCTGTCAATGGTTTGAGTTATCACTTTTCATGTCTTCAATCACTATTTGCTGGTTCATAGTCAGAAAGACTGCAATTTAAATCTTTGGATGTCTCCAGCCCAGAAGGCTGTGAATGTTGAATGATTGAATATAAGATAAAGTTATATTTATTTTTGATCAGTAAGGTAATCAAGGAACCATGACTATACTAGCGATGTAGGGTAGTTATTTTTATGCCATTTACACAACGATTTAATAGGGTCCCATAAAAATGGAGTGGGGAAGCAGCAGCACGGTGGCTCAGTGGTTAGAACTGCAGCCTCACAGCGCCAGGAACCCGGGTTCAATTCCAGTCTTGGGTAACTGTCTGTGTGGAGTTTGCACATTCTCCCTGTGTCTGCATGGGTTTCCTCTGGGTGCTCTGGTTTCCTCCCACAGTCCAAAGATGTGCAGGGTAGGTCGATCAGCCATGCTAAATTGCCCGTAGTGTTCAGGGGTGTGCGGGTTATAGGGGGATGGGCCTGGGTGGGATGCTTCAAGGGGTGGTGTGGACTTGTTGGGCCGAAGAGCCTGTTTCCATATTGTAGGGAATCTAATCGAAAAAAATGGAACAGTTTAGGATCTTTCATCAATGGATTACTTATGTTCTTCCATGCAATCTTAATTTTCTTGGAAGAATCTAACAGATATACTGAACGTATGTCTAAACCAATGAGTATTCCAGCTTAAAGTCCACTCAATTGTGCATATTACAATTCATTGTTATTTGTCAACAATGGATAGTAGTTTCGCCCTCTGGGAACTTGCAATTTATGTAATAAATTATAGATTTGTGCATAGTTTTCATTGTACTGCAAATTTTAAGTATTTTGCTGCAGTGTTTACATGGGCTTTTAAGCAAGCAAATAGTTAATTGCTGGATTGTGTTTTAATAGATGACTGCTTTGGTGGTACAGGAAATGAAGATGTCGCATGATAATGAGACATAATATGTTTATGAAACATGACATTTACAGAGACAAAATGTGGCAAGTTAGAACAATCCAGAATTATTAATGGAAATGATCACAGTTTAAAGTGATTATCTGCGGAATGCAACTTAACAATAACAGACAGAAAAAAAGTCCACTCGGAATGACTTTTTTTGCATATTATTAATCAGGTCCCTTAAATGCTGATTGCAATTACATTACCAATAAACAATTTGTATTCCAAATTATTGCCTGGCTTAAGCTTTGTTAGTATAGTTAAAGGCATAGCTATTGATTGCATATTGATAGTCTTTGACATAATTGTGAATAGCAAATTGATCAGATGGATTGCTATCAACAGTGCAAAATAACTGCTTTTACCAAATATAGAAGAAATAATCATGGCTACCGAAGATCAAGACATTAAAAAAAATGTTCTTCAAAAAGATTCAATATATAGTTGCACAGATTCACAGCAGCAGGAAAAAGTTAAGAAAGGAAAATAAACAGTCAGGCCAAACCAGACCAAAAGTTGTGTCGACATATGTCCAAGCTGCTCTGGAGTGCAAAGAGCCTGAAGACTTGTAAATTATCACGTGGTTGTCAAGTATTGCTTTACTACTGGATAGATTCTCTGAATTTGCTACACCATCCGCCAACCCTCTGTCTTGACATGAGCTCAAATACAGGTACTTTGCAGAACTTTAACTGTGTAATAAATTCATTTTTTATAGTAGACAGAGACCAATCAATCACATGCCAGCACCATGAAAGCATGGGCCTGAGGCCATCAGAAAACTAGACAAATAAATTAGCATAAAACTAAACTGTGAAGCCATTAAATGATGTAATTTACTTCTGTGCATCACTCACGATATTTCAATTCTTTAATGACTGCTTCATTTATGAGAACATATGAAACGAAGGCTTAAGCCATTTGCCTTCCAGGCCACAAGTGTTCCATTTAATACGCAGAGGTCAAGTTACCGATACTAACAAAATTGTAAAATGATAAATGCATACAATAAAATTATTAGAAGATGAAGTTGATATAAAGCCTTTTGTGGAGTGATTCAGAATAAGGGACACAATCTAGAATTATAGCCAGGCTACTCAAATTAAATCTGGAAACAGCTTTTTGCAAAGAGTAGAGTTAGTCTGGAAGTTCCCTCCCAAAGTATTACATCAACAGATTTTAATTAGGGAATAGCATCAATTCATATAGATCAATAGCAGGTTAATGAAATTAAAAGGATATATCTGCCATAAACAGTAAAACAGAATCAACAGATTCAAGTCCTCCTAGGATCTCTGATATAGGATGCATCTTCCAATGATGTGTTAAAAGTGGACTGTTGGAATTCTTCATGCCAACATAATTGCAATAGGATTGATAGCAAGAAAGAAATAATGCAAATAGATTAGAGATCCACAGACCACTGTTGTAGTTTGAAAGCCCTTTGTAGATAAGAAAATAACAATTACTCAATGCAGTTCATATGTTTTAGTGACGGAAGTTGCAATTTTATCACCACAGCACTGATTTCCAACAAAACACACAAAACAGGTAACAACCTTCCCACCAGCCCCAAATGAACTGCATCAGAATCTACATGTCATAGGATAATTTAGCCTAGAAGCAAACCTTAACTCATCTTAATTTCTCTGTGCCAGCTTTAAGAGAGTTAACAGTCACACTGTAACTTTTCTCCTTCAACGCTTTAATCTCCTTTTTAAAAAGTTAGTACTGTTATAATCCCAGTTGAATGGCCAAAAGTTTTTTTTTGTTAATTTTTACTGTGGGTCAATCACTGAACATATTCACAAGGGGCTGCCAAGGAATTTTAAAGAAAAAAGTTATTTGTGCACAAAAAGCAAAAATAAAATTACATTATGTAGGTAGTTAAAAGTCTTATTGCAAACTTCAAAAATAAAGATTCAACTCGTTTACCCTTAACAATAACCTTACAAACACAAACCTCCATGAAGGATCACCATAATTCTACTGAAAAGCTCACTGTTGAATGGGAAACCTCTGCATTGAATTGATGTGAACTTTTTAGTTAATGTGTTAAAAAGTCAGGTTAATAAAAAAAAAGTTGCCAACACGGCTCTCATTTCTTATCATGGGATCAAGCATCTCTTCCACAGATTAACCATTCCGGAGCTTTTCTCCCACCAACTTCTAAGCCACTCAGGACTTATCCTCTCGTACACGACTGTTTTGAAGCACAGAAAATAGGGACACTATTTAGGCTACCTGATCCTGCTCCACGGTTCAATATGATCAATGGTTGATCTTTCAGCTTAGTTCCCTGTACCAGCTGCCTCTCCATAACCTTTAATCCCTTTAGCCCCAAGTGCTATATCTAATTGCTTGTTGAAAACATTTAATGTTTTGGCCTCAACCAGTCTCTGTGGCACAGAATTCCAGGCTCACCACCCTCTGGGTGAAGACAACTCTCCACATCTCAGTCCCAAATGGCCTACCCCTTGTCCTCAGAACGTCATCCATGGTTCTGGACACTCTGGTCATTGAGAACATGCTCCCTGCATTTGGCCTGTTTAGAATTTTATACGTTCCTATTTGATTCCCCAACATTTTTCCAAATTCCAGTGAATATAGACCTAACGAATCCAGTCTTTCTTCATATGTCAGTCCTGCCATTCCAAAAGTAAGTCTGGTTAAACTTTGTTGAACTCCCTCTGAAGCCAGAACATCCTTCTGAGAAGGTCAAAACTGCACACAATGTTCCAGGTGTGGTCTCATCAAGGACCTGTGCCAAGACGTTCCTGCTCCTGTACTTGAATCTTCTCAACGTGAATGCCAAGATTAGCACATACAAGGACACCCAGCTCTCACCCCACCTCCCTTTTTCTTCAATTTATTGCCTTTCTGTTTTTTTCTTACAAAATGGATAATCTCACACTTATCCTCATTATACACAATCTGCCATGCATTTGTCCACTCACACAACTTGTCCAAATTTCATAGAAGCACCTCTGCATTCTCCTCACGATTCACACTCCTAGAGTTTTTTGTGTTGTCTAAAATTTGGAGACAGCTAGACTGCATTACTTACGCGAAAGGTTCCTTTCTTTCTGAAAGAAATCTGCATATGCATTAACTGCCTGGATAGTTCTGTTGTGATTTTTTTTTAAAAAGAAAAAGGAAACTTGTTTCTGTTTCTGTCTTCCAATGTCACAGAACACTGTGGTGGGGCAATGGCCCAGTATTTTTCCTCTTTTCTACACTGTTTTCTCAAGTACTGAACTATTCACCAAGGGTTTTGTAAAAGCACGTAAAATAATTTCTAGAAAACTCAGCACCATTCAAGTAAGTCAAAATGAAACTAAGTCTGTCTTATTAAGCATACTCAATGTAGAGATACAAATTAAACTTGAAGTTTTAAGATAATATCCAATTCAGAAGCAAAATTTTTAAACATTAATACAAATCATGAACCTTCATTACAATATTAAATATGCTTCAAATGCCCTTTCAATGTATTTAGATCATGCTTCTCTGTATAATTTTTCTTCACGTTACTCTGAATCTTTTGCCAATTATTGGAAATCAGTGTATTGTGGTTCCTGATGATTCTGTCAGTATAAAGTTCTTCCGTATTTATTCAATCCAAAGCCTTCATGATATCGAACAACTCTCTCAAATCATTCCTTAACTAACCCTAATCTATCAGCAGCAAACCGAGTTTCCTCAGTCTCTCAAAGTAACCGAATGTGATCTGCACTCAGTCTCATTTAGCATCAACATCCTTCCAAAAGCATGACTGTAGGATTCTTCATACAATACTATAGCTGGACTCAAGCAGGGTTTTAAAAATTGTAATGTATTTTGTCAACTGTATACAATCTATCTCTATCTCTAAAGTGAAGATTACTATGTGCATCTAAACAGCTTTCTCAATTTGTCTTTTAATCTTCAAAAGACATGCGAAATGCACTCTCTGGCCTGTCCCTATGCACAGAAAATATTCAGAATTTAGTCGAAGTTGATTCACATTCCTATCAAAATTAATAACTTCACACTTTCAAGTTTCATCTCCCCCTTTCATCAGTCTGTTCTCTTGTAACTTTTTGCTAATTGCATCCTCACAATCTATTACATTTCTAAGTTTTGCATTATCTACATATTCTGAGCTTATGCACTGTCTATCCAAATCCCAGGTTTTTAAATATTCAAGAGCAATGGTCCAGTGGCCAATCATTTATCCAATGCCCTTGAATCACAGGGCTTCACTTTTGCCCATGCAGTACTTTATAGAATGTTGTTTGGAAGTCCATATACGAAACATCTACCACATTATGTTCAATATCCCCATTCTGTTATTTCAAACAGCTTAATCAAGGCAGTTAAATACAACTTGCTTTTCATAAGTTTGTGCTGCTCTCCCTAACCCATATCTTTCTAGATGACAATTTCTTTTGTCTCACCTCTCCATTCACGTTAGATTGCCGATCTGCAGTTTTCAAGCTTATACCCACCTCTGTGCACAAGCTTAAAATGTATGCAAAGCCTTGTAGTTTAACGAACCTGTGAATTCTCAACGGCAAGGCCTCTATCTATCGCAGCAAGTTTGCCAACCAGAGCTTTTCTCATATACAGCATAAACATTGGTTTCCCCTTAAATTGGTATTCTTGCAAATTGTCCTGTCTTGTGCAAGATGAAAGGATTTTACAAAATGTCTATTGGTCACTAATACTCAATATTGTGATCACTGGTCTCATCCTCTCTCTACTGGTTAGCGGCCTATAGTATACTCACAGTGAGTATGTCCTCTATTGTTACTTTCCTGTTTCTTGAAAAACAGCTTCGGATTCATTCATTCCTTGAGCAAATAAAAAAGATCCAACTCATCCTTTGAAAATTCCTTGGAAAGTTTTCTGGATTCTACTTTAACATTGGTTCCTCAATCAACATAACCAAGAAATAATTATCCGGTCATTCGTTCATTTGTTTTTTTGAGGATCTTGCTCAGTGCACAAATTAACAGCAATGACTGCATTACAAAAGCAATGCCATATATAATGACAACTTAAGTTATACCTCACTCTCACGTAGACACGACATCCTTCCAGAAGCACGGTTCCAGGATTCATCTCTCAATATTTTAGCTGGACCCAAGCAGTGTTTTATACATATATTCATTAGCATTAACTCCCTCATCTCTACATTTTTGTTTGTAAAGTGAAAGATACAATACACATTTCATAACAGCCTTCTCAATTTGCCCTTTAATCTTCAAAACTGGTGAACATACACTCGTGGGTCTCTCCTTATCGTCATAAAATTCACAATTTAACCTATGCTGGTTTCCATTCTTCCCAAAACTAATCACTTCACATTTTTGTTAAATTTCACTTGCTCCTGTCACGAGTCTGTTCAGAAAGAATACTCAGATTTGCAGTTGCCTCCCCACTTCCTCTCCTTGTATTTGCTCTTCAAATTTAAAATCATTTACTAAACATTCAAACTCCACACATCAGTGCTACTTCTGTGCAGCTGAGGTTATTCATAATGCTTTTTTCACAGTAACGCTATGAGATTCACATTGTTTCTTAATAATTCCTCAATTTTCCCCCTTTTTTTGCCATAACCAAAGAACTTATTACATGCTTTCCCTACCAGTTGTACCAAATCGGTTCCTTAAAGCTTAACTTATCAGTATACATTGGCTTTAAATTCACAAAATCGGAGATTCTAAAAGTTATTCATGGCTTCATTCCTTCACATCTCAAACTTCTCTAGCGTTGCTTTCCTCCAAATCTGGCCCCTTGCGTATCCTAAACTCCCTGCATCCCACCAATGACAGTCATGTTTGCAACCATCTAATCTTCAATCTCTGAATTTTCCTTCTGCTTCCCTCCCCCTCCCCAACTACAGCTGTGGCTCAGTTTGTAGCACTCTCACTTGAGTAGGGAAATTGTGGGTTCAAGTTACATTCAACAGATTTCAGCATAAAAAAAACTAGACTACTTTAGTGCTATACTGAAAGAGGGCTAGTAGAAGGTCAGATAAGATTTCAAACCAACACCTTGCTTGTTTCCACAGGTAGTCAAAAACGATTCCATTGGATAATATCAAAGAGAAGCACAGGAATTATCTACTATGTTTTGACCAATACTTATCTCTCAATCAACATGGCTAACCACTTGGTTGTTACTGCATTTCAGGGAGTAGGCCATGCAACAATTAGCAGCATTTTTGGACATTCCAATGTCAGGAAAAATACTGTATGAATACAAGTTCCATTTTAATGTTCCTGCAATGTATCCTAGGTCATTTTTTTAAAACCTTAAAAATACAATTGTACTTTTGAGTTTCTTATTCTGTATACTAAGCTCAACCAAATCATGGTAAAGAATGATCCCTCCTCCACTTTCCTGTGATTGACATGATTGACCCTCAAATATCTACCACATGATCTATATATGAGGTATGGATTTGGTTGCTTCTGCTTCAAAGGGCCTAACAGAGCATTTAGAAAGAATTTCTGTTAATAAACACCAGAATTCCTTATCCTTGGTATATTAATTTTTCCTTGTTGTATACTTTCCTTTAATGACATCTTTCATGGGGTGCGAGCATCATAAGCAACACCAGCATTTGTTGAGCTGCCTTCCTCAACCGGTGTGGTAAATCAACAGCGCTGTTGTACCTTTATTTCTCTTAAATACATATCATATTATTGGACACAGTCATATATTCCCTCAGTACGAACTAAAGCTAATATTCTTGGCCCCACTATGAAATCTATTTTGTTACTATTGGTACCTTGGTTTGACCCACAGCTGTGCAACAAACTCCAAATTCTTTCAAGCATGAAGACAGCCTATCTTCAGCCTGCTTCCACTTCTACCCAAATCCATTGCCAGTGAAACTTCTGCCATTTCCTAATCCAATAATTCCAGTGCTTCAATTATTGGCCTCCATAATTCTAACACATCCTTAATGCACTGTCCATGATCTGGTCCTGCACTAAGTTCTGTTCAGGCGTGACTTCAACCATCAAAGGAGTTGGATAATTTATTGGAAACAGAGAACACATTCTCACTTCAACTTTAAATGCTCAAGACCTCACTCTGTCCTGCTGCTAATATCATGTACAGAATTGCTGTCTTTCCTGACTATCTTCTGACTCTGGCCTTTTGTGTCACATTGTATCTCCTCCTACCCAGTGCTTCACCACTGCTAGCACAGCTCCATCTAACTGGGTCTTATCTCTTTCACTCTAAGACCCTAAATCTACAATTTCCCTCAATTAAAACTCATCTAAAATCACATTTGCTACATTTCAAGATTTTTCTGACGATGCTTCTCAGAAAGGATTACAAAAAAGTTCTGATTTTTTTCTCTTAGATTGCAATGTGTATTTCAGGTTTTAAAAATCACAATGAAGGCTTGTTAATCTGATGAATAGGAAGTAGTTTTCTCCAGGGACTAAACAATTGATGGTCTGTTAGTGAGTGTGGATTATCTCACAAACTCTAATCTCTGCTTGCATGAGCAATAAGATAGAAGGAAATAATGTTGCATCTGCTACAGAAGATGATGCTATGGTTGAAGAGGCCAGAAAAAAGCAGCTTTTGGTCAGAATTCAGAACTGTTAATCTAACAAGACAAGCTAATAAAGAGAGCAGAATAATGTTGTCATTATTTTTATGCCATTAAATGAAAATTATTTGCACCAACTAAACATTGCAAATTTAATCACAGCCACTACTCCAGACATCCATGTCACTGTGACATAAAACAATTCAAACAGTTTAAACCAAGGGAATGCAACTACCATGTGGTAGAATTCCACATTGCAATCATGCTCTGAGAAAAGAAGCTGTTCTTGAAAGCCCTGCTGAATTTATTGGTGCTAACCTCATATTTTAGTCCTAGTTATGGTCACCACTCTGCAAATGAAAATACCTTCTCTAGATTTGTAAAACAAACGTTTCATTATCTTAAAGATCCCTCAAAGTCACGCCACAAATCTTCTCTTTTCTACACCTTTCTACATTGTTCAATATTTTATCATAGGTATAAAGTTTCAAGCTCTGGTATCTTCACGGTAAATAATTTTTGTACCATCTCCAGTACCTACATGATAATTTTATAATATGGAGACCAAAACTGCGTATAATAATCTGTGCTCCAACCAAGTTTAATCTTGCTGTTTCTCAATTTCATCCCTTTGGAGAACCATTTCGTTTTAAAATGACATAACTAATCTACATTGCTCATGATACAAGTCTCTAAAACCCCAAATCCTTCTCGCTTAGATACTCATTTTCCAAGTCTTAACTGACCTCCTTAAACTTTCCCCTCCTTCCTTCTTTATAAGGTAGTACACTGAATTTCCTTTCAAATTAAGTAGCCAGTCTGCATGTACATTGTGCTTGTTTATCTTTCGAAAGAATTTGAAATGGTTAAGGTACGATCTTCCACTTTTGAAATCTTTGCTGACTACTTCTTACTACATTTTCAGATTCTTGATGTTTTCTACTACATCTTTGAATAAAGATCAACTACTTTCCCTTCCTAGTGCAAATGAAGTAGTCTATTACTTCTTAGACTTATTCTGTGAATAACAGCATCGTTGCTATAGAATTCTCTTTTACACAAAGTTTGTCCCATATGAACTTAAATAACACCTCATGGCAAATTATGACATTGGTAAATATGTGAGGATTTCACACTTGCAATCCTAGACAATTAGAAAGCCCTGACTCATAGAATTCACAGAATCCCTACAGTGTGAAAACAGTCTATTTGACCTAACATGATCACACTGAGCCTCCGAAGTACATCCCAACCAGATTCCATCCCCCCCTATTGATTTCAGAACCACCCCCCCGCTTCCCCGTTTTCTGATGAAGGGTCTAGGCCCAAAACGTCAGCTGTTGTGTTCCTAAGATGCTGTTTGGCCTGCTACGTTCATCCAGCTCCACACTTTGTGATCCTGCGTTTCTCATGGCTAATAGACCTAGCCTACTATGGGTAATTTAGCATGGCCAATTCACCTAACCTGCACATCTTTGGACTGTGGGAGGAAATCCATGCAGACACGGAGAGAATGTGCAAACCCCAGACAGACAGTCACTCAAGGGTGGAATTGAACCCAGTCCTGTGGCAGTGAGGCAGCAGTGCTAACCACTGACACAGTATTTCTTTCTCCATTTTTTATACTTAAATGTGCAATTAACACTCATCATGATCCAAGTATGGGGTAAAATTCAAAATGTAGAAATAATCAATAAAATTACTGTGGTGGTTAGAAAGTCCAGTCAGAAATGCTGCTTCTACAGGGACAGATAGGTAGCCTAGACACGATTTCTGAGTCAATTTTCCATAATTACTGTGTATGTTAACGTGGTTAATACAATGATAGAATAACAGTGATTGGTAAATTTGTGCCAGAATCTAAAAGCTTTGAACACTCAAATTCAAAAGAAAAGACTTTATTTTTGCCCTTTATTTAAACACAGCACATGTTCTAACACAGAACCAGCACAACCATGGATATCAACAAACAGCCAAAATCATTAGTAAACGTGAATGCACTAGACCACATTTTATGAGTGACCGCATACAATGTGAAATCAAAACTAAGATCTAAACTTGAATCTACAGGACATATTCCTTATGTTACCATGCTAAAAAACTAAAACGTTTACTGGAATTTCTGGCTCATGCATTGTATAATGTAGTAAGCACACCACAGGAAAAACGGCATAATTGGAATGACGTGCAGTCTAGCTCGAATGCAACAAGCAAAAATGAGATCCAGTTAGGTTTTAACTAGATTTTGCTGAAGACGCAGACATTGAAAAACAGATCAATACTCATTAGTGGAATTTATGAAAATGATATCCTTAATCTCTGTACTTGCAATACAAGTGCATCAGTTGCAAGGTGTGTCCTGACAGCTTAAGAACAATGCTGCAAATGTTTTATAAGTCCAGTTCAAATTAAAATATTGTTCTTCTTTACCCACCAGACATCCAAAGTGGAGTTGAAAATGCAAACTGGAATCCAAATATGCGCACAGCTTCCTGTATTATTGGGTGGTCAAATTAGCAGGACAAAATCTTTATGGACAGTGATTGCAAAGCAAGGCTTAAAAGATTGCCTTGACCCACCAGGAATACTGGTCTTGTGAAATATCACTGTAAAGTCAAACAATAAGTAACTGAGTGTATCCTCCACACATACTGCGTCACACTATATAAAACAAACTGCATGCCCAAAGCCCCAGAAAGCTAACAATTTTAGGTATAACTGCCCAATGAATGTGTTGTAATAAATAACAGAGGATGTTACTTAGGTACCAAGTGAACGTCACAGTTCTTCTCTCAATACTACAAGGGATTTTTAAAGTGCACAAACTCACAAGAAGCCTTCATCTCATGCCTGATTCAAGAGACAGGACTTCTGACAATGAAGCATTCCCTCATGTTAGCCCAGATGTGAGTTCAAGTTCTGCAATTTTAACTTCCAACCTTTTAACTTAGAGATAACAGTCTTCTTAAGTTAAATTTAGCAAAGTAAAATATTACAAAGATACATGGAGTCATGTATAGAGAGGTTTAGCTTGTAATGTCCAAAAAACAGAGACTGAGCAGGACACATGCAGGAAGGACCAAACCAGCTGGGAGAAATAAAGCAGCTGCAATGAAACAAGGGGAAATGAGGGAAAGGCTTTTAAAGAAAAGTGCAAATGAGATAAGTGAAAGGACCTCACATAAACATGAGGAAGACATGGGGTCTGGCGGGCCAGCATGACGGGATGGAGGAAGAGAGGGAGCAAGTGTGATGGGAAGAGAAGAAAGCAAGAGAAAATGTGGCGGGGGGCGGTGGTGTGGGAGAAAAGAGCGGGGGGGCAGGGAAGAGAGAGAGCAAGTAAGAAACAGAGTGCAAGAGAGTGGGAGGGAAAAGAGAGGAGGGAAAAGAGACAGATGGGGGCTGGCGAGACAGATGGGGGGGGAAAACAGAGACAGAGAGCGCGCAAGGGGTGGAGGGGTGGTGGGAGACAGACAGACAGGGAAAGGAATGGGGGGGGGGGGAAAGAGAAGAGAGACCAACTGAGAAATGTGGGTGTTGGGGTGGTAGAAACTTTGGTTATGGGAAAAAAACATCAGTCATGAGGTAGTGAATTGGTTAAATATTTGACTTAAGAAACCTTTTGCTCTGGGTACAAATTGAAACATGCGCCAGTGATTCTCTCCCCCCCCCCCCCCCACCACCCTGTATACCACCAGTGTCATTTACAGCACATTATTCTCTATTTGAAAACTTCCACTGGCTAAGCTGAGTTTTGAAATACAGAATGTGGAGACACGCTGAAGCCATATTTACACCAGACCCTTTTATTATTGGACATGCGACACAACAGAAAATGGGAGAAGCCAACAGAAAGCGGAGTTATCACTGACCTATTCCTATACTGGAATTGCCCTGAGTTTTATGTTGAGAAAGCTGCAAGCCTTGAGGTGTGTTGTTCCTGCTGTCATCCAAGCATAAAGCAGAATCCTTACGAGGAACTTTAGGTGCTGCATCATCACTAATTCCAGATTGCTTCTGTCTTCGCCGCTTTTTGCTCCATAGTTCATGACAATCTTGCCAGTGTGGTAGGCTGCAAAGAGACAACATTCTTACAGTTGGCACAATAAGCATTGGCACTTGCACATGTTCTTCATTAGCCTTGTTTTAGTTTCTATAATCAGAGATTGCTGATTCTAATATTACTTCAAGTAGTTAGCCCCACGACAAATTCACAGCCAGCAACCTCTTTTGCTCATAATGGAAATATTAAAATAAAACCTTTTCAAAAAAACATTCATGATATCGATAAGGCATACTGCACTTTGTAGAGGAGGTTGTAGGAACAGGGTTATGGTAATGAATACATCGAGGTGGAGACAAGGGTAGTGATTGGGAAGGATACAGTTTACATAGGAACAGGTGCAGGCCAACTAGCTTAACTACATTTTGCCAGTCAATTAGATCATGACTGATTTTAAATCCATTGTCTTGGTTTCATAATAATTATTAACCTTGCCTATCAAAAATGTAACATTCAATTTCCAATTTACATAAATTCAATTTTGTGGAGGATACAATTCCAGATTCCACTCTATCGTGTGAAAAGGCCCTTTGCAAGATTTCAGTGTCAGTAACTAGGGACCGGTATTTATTACCTGTCCCTAACTGCCCTTAAGAAGATAGCAGTGAGCTCTTCTACTGAACTGTTGCAGTCCATGAGGGGTATTTATACCCACAACACTGTTCAGACTGGAGTTCCAGGATTTTGGCCCAGGGATAGTGACACAGGCAAACAACACAAACCAACATGCACAATTCATGCAAATTCTCTTTGGTTAATCAGACAGCACTATGGATTGTCAGTCGTCCCTTTTCATTCCCCCACATTGTAACTCAGATTAAAACCTTAGCCACTACCATTGTTAAATTAACTGTTCTGTGCTTACTAGTCCTGTCTCTGCATCCTTTTTTTTACCAAGAGTGTGTGATTTGCCATTCAGATTCAGTTTAGTTGCACTAATATACTTAAAGTTGCAACAAAAACGAACTTCAGTTACAGGGAGAGATAATTTAAATATATTAAAAGATGGACTTGATGCCTTTCAGAGAAAACAGATGCAATGAACTGAATTGAAAATTCATCCAGTGGTCTGGTTTGACCAGATTCGCGTTGGAGAAACCAGCATTAGGGTTTCTGGCCCCACCAATTCAATAACTAGTTATCTGGGTTGGGGAGCATTAGACATGCAAAGCAGAGTGCACTACTCTCTCTCTCTGCCCCAGTGTGGTGAGAAAAATACAGAGGAAGTTATACAATCAAAAGGAATGGTTTGTGAGGGGAGGGGGGGGGTCCTGCTAAAGTGCATACCTACAAGAGGGTATTAATTGTCCTTCCACTGCTTTTCCAGGAACTATCACCATTTCTCTACAATCAGCACATTTGCAACAAAAGGGAAAGAAATCAGGGGTGTCAGCATGCTGTAGGCAGCAGGTTGGGAAAAAAATCTAGATGAGGATGGGAAGCAGCAGTGTCCAGCCCTTGTCTAAACCTCTGAATATACCAACTATTTGCCTGCTTAACTGCCCAGCTCAAGTCTCTAAGTGCAATATCTAGTGAAAGTGGCAAAAATAAAACCACAGAAAGGAGCCATTCAGTCCGTGCCCGCAATGGCTCAATAAACAATCACCCATGCTAATCCCACATACCAGCATTTGGTCTGTAGCCTGGAAAGTTATAGCACTTATGGTGCAGATCCAGTGTCCTTTCAAATGAGTTGAGGCATTCACACTTAACCAAGCTGAACAGTGAATTCTAGACACCATCACTCTTTGGGTGAAAAACTGTGTCAGATCTGCTTTAGTTCTTTCACTAACCATCTTAAATCTGCGCCCGCTGGTAATAGACCTTCTATAGTTCTGGAATTACATTCCTGCTTTTGTATTCAATACCTTGTCCAATATAAGGAAAACATCTTAAATGCCTTCTTTACCAACTTATCTACCTGCCTTACCACCTTCAGGAATCTTGGAAGGCACTTTATGGCTTCTCATTTCCTTTACCCCTCTAATAGCCTCTCGTTTATTTTGGGATTAGACCATAAGACATAGGAGTAGATTTTAGGCATTTGGCTCATCAAGTCTGCTCCGCCATTCAATCATGACTGGCTGATAAGTTTTTCAACCCCATTCTCTTGCTCCCTCCCCTTAAACTTTGATCCCCTTGACAACCAAGAACCGATCTATCTCTGTAAAATCCTTTCCTTAGTTTGTTCCCCACAAATGCAAAAACCTCTATTTCTTCAGATTAAATTCTATTTGCCACTCTTCTGGCCACACAACTAAAGCTTTCTGCAGTAAACAACCATCTACTTCTTAATCATCTACCAGGCCAGTTTTGTGTTCCCTGCAAATTTCCTAATAATGCCTCCTACATTTAAGTATAAGTCATTAATATACACCACAAATAGCCAGGAACCTAAAATTAAACCCTGTCACTGATTCGATTCTGAATTCAACTCACCATTCTCCCTAGATTCCACGGCTTTAATTTTTCTTAGTAGTCTACCATGTCAAATGCCCAATTTAATCCATGTTTGACAACATTCCCTGCGTTACCCTCAAAAATCCATGGTACTTCCTCAGAAAGTTTAACTTCTTCAACTTCCATTAAAAGAAACAATGCTGAGTACTCCTGATTGATCTATACCTATCCAATTAACTGTTAATCCTTTCTCTCAATATTGATTCCAGTTATTTTCCCACCAATGAGGTCAGACTGGCCAGTCTATAATTATTTAGCCTATCCCTTGCACCCATTTTGAATAACCTTGGTAGACCTCCAGTCTACTGGTACCTTGCCTGTATCTCTTGAGGACTGGAAGATGATCCACAAAACAGCTGCTGTTTCCCTCCTGGCTTCCTTTAGCAGCCAACTAAGTGGTAGTTGTAGAGTAGGTTGAATGGATGTTAGCACTTCTCAACTGGCACTTACGGCACTACAGTCGTTAAAATGATACAAACTAGATAGAGATAAAGTGTTGAGCTGGAGGAATACAGCAGGCCAGGCAGCATCAGAGGACTAGGAAAGCTGACGTTTCGGGTTGGGACCCTTCGTCAGAAAAAAAACTAGACAGGCTTCCTTTTTGTTCTCATCTTAGTAATATTACATGAGAACCTCTAACGTGCTTAGCATTCTGAGGGTGACTTACTCAGGTGGAGGCATTTTCGTAGGATCCACTTCTCTCAGGAAATCGGACTGAAGGGCATGTTCAGCAGTGCAGCGTTTACTGGGATCCAAAGCTAACATGTGATCAAAGAGATCCAGAGCAGTTGCTGGAATACTAGACAAAACAATTGCAAGTGGAAAAATAACCAAACCTCAATCTTTAGAGATCTCAGACACAAACACACAGCATACATGTACATTATTGATTCTACTGAAAGAGACCACAAAGGGTTCCATCTCTAAACTTATGACAGCACCACGAAAATAAAAACATCATAGACACACTAGGCTCCTGAGTAACTAAAATGGGATTCAAACTCTCCTTTGAAAGGATAGATCTTAACAACACGGAGTAACTGATCACTACAGCAACACATTAGTTGAAACTAACAACCAGAAGATTTCACACAAGAGAACAAGAATGTTCAGGCAGCTTAAAAGGTGACAACTGATGGTATTCAGTCCAATGACCTGGCATTTATGCAGGTAAATACCAGTAATGTTTGTGTGATATACGTGTGAGAGAAGATCGGCATGTCTGGCAGACTCTGTGGATAGAGAAATAGAGCTAATGTTTGATTTCAGTACGTCTCTTCTATGGAACTGAAAAATGATTGTTTTATGTTACTGACTGGGGGGGGAAGAGAATTCAAACAAATGATGATCACGCATTATACAAAAACAAAGGCAGTGAGGGTAAAGGAGTGAGACACAGATAAAAGATGTAAATGCTAGCTATGGAAAAAAGTGTCTGCTCTGCTGAAGACAGCCAGCAATCCACAATCAAGGCATAACCAGGGCAGGGTGGGGCATATAAGAAAAAATGGTGTACAGAGGTCATATTCTGAAGCTGTAGAATTCAATATTGATGCCTAGAGGCTGTGAAGTGACTAGGTGGAAAATAAAGCTTTATTCTTCCAGCTTGGGTAGATAGTCACTGGAACAACGTAGTAGTCTAAGGATGGAAACGTAAGCATGACAGCATGGTGGGGATTGTTGAAATGGCAAGCATTCAGAAGGTCTGGGTTATACCTGCAACAGAGCAGAGATGTCATCCAGTTTCTATTTGATCTCGCTAATCTACATTTGAGCAGCAAATACAGTAGACTCAACTGAAAGAAGTACAATTATAATGCTGCTACCCTGGATCACATGCTTGGTCGAAGAGGGAAAAGGTGAACGGTCAAGTGCTCTACCTTTTCTGATTGCCTGGGAAAGTCCCATGGGTGAGTGGGGAAGATTTGGAAGTGACAGAAGAGTGGACCACAGCATCTTGGAGGGAATGGTCCCTGCAAAATGCAGACAATGGAGAGGTGAGTAGGATATGTTTAGTGGTAGTATCCTGCTGGAGGTGGCTGAAATGGCAGAAAATGATTGTTTAAATGCAGAGACTGGTGGGGAAAGGGATGGGGTAGGGCAGAGTGCATGAGATGGGTCAGGCACTGTTGAGAACCCTGTCAACCACAGTGAAGGAGAAAGAGACACAAAAATCCTCAAATGAGGATAAAAGAGAACACGTCTGAGGGACCATGGTGGAAGATGGCATCACTGGAACAATGCAACAGAAAGACGCAAAACGGAATGGGGTTCTGACAGGAGGCAAAGTGACAGCAAATACGATCAGTAGTGACTGTGAAGGCCGGTTATTTTGCAATGAATTATTCGTGGAAAACATGCTCCCAGAAACGGAAACAGCAAAATTAAGGAAGGGATGAGTCAGAGATGGGTCAGGTGAAGGTGAAATGAGGGTGGAAATTGGAAGAAAACTGGTTCACTTTTTCAATTCCAGACAAGAGCAGGAAGTAGTATCACCAACATCATCATTGTACCGAAGACAGACTTGTGGGCACATTTTCTCACCGCCAACCCACATCATGGTGAAGAAGTGGCAGCTAGGGTCAGAACTGATGTAAAGCTTACAAAAGAATCACAAGTAAAATTAAGTTAGGAAAAAATATGTCCAAAGCAGGAACAGGTCGAAATAATTGGTCTGCCAGGGCAGTCTGACTTGTGGATTTTGGGAAGAAGGTAAAAGCAGGTAGTGTTGGACTGGCGAACAGACAATCAAGTGGGAAGCTGTAGAGGGAAAATATCCAGTGGAGACAAGATCAGTGACAATCCTGGAAGCAACAACTTAATATTCAGTGGTACGGTTATAAGCCCAGGGAAGATAGGATGAGATGACTGATATTTGGAAGTCAGTTTCTGCGAGACAGAACAACCGTTGTCTTTCAGTTTAGTAGAGAATATATGAACTGAAACGATAATAGGTTTGAGGGAATCTAATTACGTTCTAAACTGACAATGAGTCAGAATTTATTTTCTAAAATTAGAGTGCTGAAGAATGGAAGAAAACATTCATGGAATGGAAAACATTTGTTTCCATAGTACTGACCTGATTTTACCTAGCATGCTGGATTTTCCTCTTAAACTCACTAAAAATCTAACCAAGCTCCCTAAATAAGTAAGCAATATCGTCCTTCCTTATATAGTTAAATTAAGTCTCTATAACACAATTTAAACAGGAAATTGACGCTTGTCAATTCATCATTACTGCCTCTTCAACCTACTGTAATCACCCTATTCCATATCCTTTATATTTCTGTCTTTTAAAATACTTAACCCATCCCGCATTAATAACGATAGATACATTTTAACAGTTACCTGTGGTAAAGCAATCTATGTTTCAGTAAATTTGAAATAATACCTAACCTGTGTCTCCAGTCTTCTAACATCCTTCAATCTAATTCCCCTTGTCACAGATTCACCATCAAACAGAAACTGTTACTCGCTATTTAACTTTTAAATCCTTCAGTAATTTTGAAACTTTCTAGATCTTTCCTCAAGCAACTTTAAGCCAGGAGGAAAATCTGCCTTCAAACTTCCATAAAAAAGCAATCACCTTTCACTTCTGATATCTAATTCAAGAAGGGTGTATTCGGAGGACAGTGAAACGTACAGGGTTGGTAAAAGACTGCACCAATAATCACCCAGATTCTGAAGTGCATCTTCAGTAGTACACTTACAAAGAATATTCTTCTCTTAATCTTCTGCGATATTGCTTCTTTGGTTTCATGGTATGGAAGTAAGGTAGTTTAATCACGTCAGGCCACACTGCTGGACATGGGCTACCACAGATTCGGCTATTGGAAAAATATGAAACAAGATGAATGTCCACAAGTTGTTCAGTAAACAGTACTGCATTCACGATAATAAAGTGTGGAGCTGGATGAACACAGCAGGCCAAGCAGCATCTCAGGAGCACAAAAGCTGATGTTTCAGGCCTAGACCCTTCATCAGAGAGGGGGATGGGGAGAGGGAACTGGAATAAATAGGGAGAGAGGGGGAGGTGGACCGAAGATGGAGAGAAAACAAGATAGGTAGAGAGGGGATAGGTCAGACCAGGGAAGATGGACAGGTCAAGGAGGCGGGATGAGGTGGTAGGTAGGAAATGGAGGTGCGGCTTGAGGTGGGAAGAAGGGATGGGTGAGAGGAAGAACAGGTTAGGGAAGCAGAGACAGGCTGGGCTGGTTTTGGGATGCAGTGGGGGGAGGGGAAGAACAATCCAGTACTGCATTCACATTGGGTTCCCCTGCCTTGGCTTATCTAAAGTTAGTACTGGTATTTAAACCCCAAGTACTACTTCACCCATACTAAGAAACCAACACGTAGAGCGTGGCTGGCAAAAGCTTTTCCCTTTTGTCTTGGTAAGGTATGTTACTGCGTGTTCAGGAGGTTCAAATTAAACTGCCTGTTACCTAGTGCACAAGACCCTGACCTAAAAGTTGTGGCCATTGAAGAACGAGACTGTGAACCACAATGTCAACATATTTCAAGTAGCCTAATCGTTAAAAAGAGCTCAGTCTGAGTAGAAACTAGACTATTCTCTCATTGTATCAGAGATAATGGGAACTGCAGATGCTGGAGATTCCAAGATAAGAAAATGTGAGGCTGGATGAACACAGCAGGCCAAGCAGCATCTCAGGAGTACAAAAGCTGACGTTTCGGGCCTAGACCCTTCATCAGAGAGGGGGATGGGGGGAGGGAACTGGAATAAATAGGGAGAGAGGGGGAGGCGGACCGAAGATGGAGAGTAAAGAAGATAGGTGGAGAGGGTGTAGGTGGGGAGGTAGGGAGGGGATAGGTCAGTCCAGGGAAGACGGACAGGTCAAGGAGGTGGGTTCCCACCTCCTTGACCTGTCCGTCTTCCCTGGACTGACCTATCCCCTCCCTACCTCCCCACCTACACCCTCTCCACCTATCTTCTTTACTCTCCATCTTCGGTCCGCCTCCCCCTCTCTCCCTATTTATTCCAGTTCCCTCCCCCCATCCCCCTCTCTGATGAAGGGTCTAGGCCCGAAACGTCAGCTTTTGTACTCCTGAGATGCTGCTTGGCCTGCTGTGTTCATCCAGCCTCACATTTTATTATCCTATTCTCTCATTGTATTGCTCTGAAATGTTGTGCCCCAGCTGTAATGTTATTAAATGGCATTTCCACTTGAATTCTCCTCATCAGAAGGACCAGATCAACATCTCAAATCAAAGAAGCCAACAGATGGGAATTAGAGATCACTAAAAAAAGGTGGTTTACACACCATCTCAGCACATGGTTCATTTAGAGCTGTTTTCTTGGCCAATAATTTAATAGTCAACCACATTTCCCACAGGTGGATATTCACTATTGTTTTGGGCATTACTAGGTGGTTGATTGATGAAGATAGACAATACACAGCTTACCACCACCTTCTCAGGGCCACTAGGGAAGGAGAATTAGGTAACTGGCACTAAAAACTGACTGGTGTTCAAACGTGTTTATTTCTCAAATGTGTGGGGGTGTTATCAAATTTAGAGTGTTAGGTTACCTTGATATGAATAATGTTGAAAATGTGTGCTACCCACAACTTACAAATTCATTTCATGAACAGGATGGTAATTTGATAAACTACAATCATGTTTTGGTACATTTTAGCCGTGAGCATGTCCAATTGTAATGATTACACATCTTTCACAGTATATAAAGCTTTTGGCAAAGCTTAAAATATAAACAGCATGCACAACATTGAGCAGGACATTTTCACATGCATTTTTAGGTTCTCATGAAAAATATGAAAAAAGATGAATGTTCACAGCTTTTTTTTTGAAAAGCACTATTGCTTTCATATGGGTTCCCCTGCCTCGGCTTACCTAAAATTAGTATTTGAATTTAAACCTCAAGCACTATTTCACCCACGTTAAGAAACCAACAAGTAGAATACGACTGGTAAAAACTTGTCCCTTTTGTCTTGGTAAGATATATTACTGAATGTCCAGGAAGTTCAAATTAAAGTGCCTGCTACCTCGTATACAAGACCCTAAGCTAAAAATTGTGATTTTGGGTTCAGCATTTTTGGGAGCACCCATATTGAAACTGAACATTTAAATTATTGTCAACTGAAATTTTAAGATAGATAAAGGCAAAATGGCCTGACAACTCCAGCAAAGAACTGACAAATTGACTTTTGCAGCCTGATTTTAAATATACCACATGCGGCAATGCAAACTCATACAGGATATGGGTATCCATGTACACACATACCATCATAAAGGCTTGTCGCCCAACAGTAGAAAGGTGCTCAAGTTGTTAATAGTAACAGATTTAGCTATATTCTCATTCTTATATTTATGCACTAATAAAATGCACCAGTTTTTGCAAAGCGCTGTACAAAACAAGTACAGATAACTACAAAAAGAAGAAATCAGGAATCAAGAAATATAAGTGAACAGCTGGGGCTCAGTCTGCAGGTTACCATATATGATAATACATAACGCACAGCAGGTGAGTTTCTTTTAAAATGTTATGTATTAATTTGAAGGATTAATGCTGACAGCAAATCTGAATACAAAGGCTGAACTTTAAAGGACTTTTAAATGACAAGAGCACCTACCTGATCAACTCCAATTGAGCAAGTTCTTGATTTGCTTGAAAGATAGGCTTTTTAGTAAAAAGCTCGCCCAAAATACATCTGTATGAAATAAAATATTAGCTTTAAGCACCTACATGCCCAGTTGTTTATAAGATGACAGAACACTTCCTTATGATTTTTTTTTCCTGACAGCCAATGTAGTGAGTATAACACGATCAGTCAAGTGACTCTTACAGAATAAGTTTCCCTGATTGGACCAGATTAACAGCCACAATCAGGGAGTCCTGGCTGATATATAAATGAGCGTCAAGGGTTCAACTCACTCTAGGAGCCAGCTCTGTGTCATGTACTACGCACGTGTAAGTAACGGGTGCCTTGGTGACAGGATACTGGCCTTTGTGGAGTTATTTCAGTAGCGATGAGTGGGATTAATGATATGACCATGTAAAAACACCTACTAGCTGAAGCCCAACTGGACTTCAATCAGGCACTACAAGTGACTTTTTCCATTGGAAAATGCGACAAATGCAGGTTATGAATTACAGGATCCACCAAAGTAAGTCCACATCTTCGACTAGCTGACTGAGAATGAGGAACATCACTTGAATGAAAGCAATTGCAGAGCCTCAATCAGGATATGTCCTGAACAGCAAGACCCTATCTCAGCCCACAGCAAAAACCCAAAACAAAGCCAAGCAATGGCCAAACAGTTAAAATTTTCTTGAGGATCCCGGCTGGCAGGCAGGCAGGCAATTGTAGTTGCTGTCGGTATGTGGACCTGAGACAGCAAGAGCGTCCCATTAGGCATGAACTGAATAAGAGAACTCATAGCCTTGCACCGTGGAGAGTGGGCGCCCTGTAAAGTCTATCTACAGTTTGTTTGGAACAGATAAACTGCTTAGCAACATCCAAATCAGAACCAATCAAAATAAACATGTGGCTAAATGGTCACCCAGTCCAAATGGACGTTGATACCAGCAGAGCTGTATCAGTGATTGCGGAACCAATCTTTAGCAAAATTGACTCCGACCCTTTAAGTTTGCTTGTGACCTCAGCCACGCTGAGAATATAAACCAGGGAATTCCTACAGATTAAGGGTTCCAGTCCCTCACTAGTAGCAACTGGTTCAATGACCACTGATTGCAGTAAAAGGTTGGGCCCCAACACGATGGAGCAAAATTAGTTGAGAAAGTTTCAACTTAGCTGGCTCAAAATTTTACAATAGAAAATGGCCATCTGAGTGAAGTCCTAATTAAACACCCAGAGGATTTTCAGGGAGTTCTAGGCACATTCAAAGGGGTCCAGTGCCCCCGTGCATGACGACCTGGAAGCAATTCCACGATTCTAAGTCGGCTCAGTGCCCTCTGCATTACGTGCAAACGTTGAGGCAGGAATCAGGAGGCTGGAAATCAAAGGAATCATCAAACCAATACAGTCTGTGGAATGAGTAGCACCAGTCAAACTAATTGTGAAGCCCAATGGATGGATTTGCCTTGGTGGGGATTTCGAACAAATAGTGAACCGCTTTTCACAGCTGATAAATACCAAATTCCTTGCAAAGAAGGCTCAAATGTAAAAGTGGCAGGGGTGGAGCTAGAGACGAGCCAGGTGTACCTGCAATTCCAATTAGATGAGGATTCCCAGAGGTATGCTGCAATTAACAATTAATCTTCTGGGTATTTAAGGTTTGTACCAATATATGAGATTGCCTTTTGGGGCATCATCAGCCTGTGCTAATTTCCAGTGGACACCGAAGAACATTTCACAAGATCTACCCCAAGTCACCATTTATCTGGTTGATGCACGAATAAACTGAAGACCGATTAAACAGCACTTGCAGAACTTGGAAATAGTGCTTAAACATTTCTTTTCAGTGGGAGCAGACCTTAGTGGGGAGAAGAAATGGGTGTTCCAGGCACCCCAAATGACCTACTTGGACTATGGAGTTGACAAGATCATGTTACACCTCTTCAAAGATAAAATGAGGATGATCAAAGCTGCCTTGGCTCCAAGAGAGGTTTGACCTCTCCTTGGGTTGGTGAATTGTTACAGAAACTTGAGTATAACCTGGCCTCTATCCTGGCACTTTCACATTTGTTATTGAAAAAGGGCCAGCCTTGGAAATGGTCTCATAGCCAAATGTAGTCTTTAGGGAAGTGAAGGAGCAACTATCATCGTCTAAAGTGTTGGCACACCATGATCCCAAGTGAGATATTGTGCTGACGTGTAATGTCTCCCTGTATGGTATTGGGGTAATTTTGGCTCCCCGGTGGCCCAGCAGAGGGGAATGCTCAATAGCGCATGTTTTCCAAATTCTGGACGTTGAAGGAAGATATGGCCAGATAGAGATAGAAGGTTTGGTAGTCATCTTTGGCATGAGAAAATTCTACCGATACCTTTACAAATGTAAATTTGTAATGGTAACAGACCACAAACCCCTGCCAGGACTACTTAAAGAGGACAGGACAGTGCCACCCATAGCTTCAGATCAAATTCAGCAGTGGGCCCTTATTCTGAGTATGTAGAGTCACAAGCTGGAACACCGTCCAGGAGGCTAAGTGGTAAATGTGAATCAAAAACAGAAGTTGCTGGAAAAGCTCAGCAGGTCTGGCAGCATCTGGTGAAAATAAAACTCAGAGTTAACCTTCCTCAGAACTGGACCTGAAATATTAACTCTGATTTTTTTTTCTTCACCAGATGCTGCCAGACATTCTGAGCTTTTCCAGCAACTTCTGTTTTTAATTCACATTTACCAGAACAGACTCTTCCTAATGATGGCACTACTGGTGGTGTATCTGCCATTGGAAATCCGTTCAAGGCATCCATATTTGCCAAATAAAAACTGAAAGAACTGAAGCTTCTATAAATCAGGAACTAAAAACAGAAGTTGCTGGAAAAGCTCAGAAGGTCTGGCAGCATCTGGTGAAGAAAAAAATCAGAGTTAATATTTCGGGTCCAGTTCTAAGTAAGGTTAACTAGAACTGAAACCTTTCCGGACCTGGTGAGACCACAATCATCATAAAGCATAGCAAGTTATTATGGGGAGTAAGAATGACTGTCCTGAGTTTAGGTCCCCACCAGATACTGGCTGAACTCCACAAAGGGTCATCCAGGTGTTTCCAAAATGAAGATGTTGGTAACAAGTTAGGTCTGGTGCCCAGGATTGGATGCTAACAGAGCTGCATCGATGGGGGCAGTGCATTGAGTGATGGAGTGAAGACTCTGCACCAGGTTAAATCTGACTGTCGCACCAGGAACACCAATGCCAAACACAGGATTCCTGCGAGCGAGCGAGCGAGCGAGAGCGAGAGAGAGAGAGAGAGAGAGAGAGAGAGAGAGAGAGAGAGAGAGAGAGAGAGAGAGAGAGAGAGAGAGACACAGTCTACTTTGCTAGATGAAGTCTGGTGTCAAAACCATGAGAAAGGCCCTGCATGAATAAAAAGGCATGGTTGATGCGAGATCAGGTCCCGTGACTTACGAAATTTTGGAACATGAGGCAATCCTGAACAAACACGTAGACGACATGAAAGCTGCAATCTTGCAAACAGGGCAAAAGTAAAACATACCCAGCCCCTCTGAGCACCCAGCAAAGCTGTCAAAACCTGTGACTTCTCCCCCCTCTGTCTGGCGACAAGAAACCTCTGAGGACAAGATGGACACATCAGGTGGCACAGCCTCAACGCTGTTACTGTGTAAAGATGAGTTTGGCTGAGATGCTCTGGGTGCTAAAGGCAGGCTTTGGTCCAGTACACGCCACCAGTATCCAAGGCAGAGTCAGAGGGACTGGATCTTGTTCGAAAACACCACAGGAGAAGCTTCAAGAGAATGATCGGGCTGACTTAGAGTGGGACGGATATCGTGATTGGAACGTCAGCCACATGAATCTCACAGAATGAGTTCCCTTATTGAGGTGGTTAACCCAGTCCAATCAGAGAGCCTCGGTTGACAAAGAAAACAAACAAGGGTGTTGGGTGTTCTACTTACTCTAAGAGCCAGTTCTGCGCCATCTAATATACATGTGTAAATGAAGGGTTACTTGGTGATGGGATACCGGCCTTTGTGGAATTATTTCAGCCAGCATGTATGAATCACTTACCCACAACTCCATACATCTATAGCTGGCGTATATCGCTCCTCCCCAAGCAAGAGTTCAGGTGGCCGATACCAGAGAGTAATAACTTTATTGGTGTACGGTCGACTAAAATAGTAATCAGGAGAACATAAACGAAGAATTAGTGACTCAAAAGTTTAAGGAAGTATGAATTAAGCAAAATAGATAAAGGTTATAATGAAAGAAACACACCCAATTAATGGCCAAAAAAATAAGATTTTCTGTTACCTATCAATACAAGTATAATCTCATGATTCACAATTTACCAGGATCTCTTAACCACAAGGAAACATTCCCAAATTTGCTTCTTCCTCTTCAGCCTGTATTTTTGTAATGTTTGTAGTGTCTTTGCAAACAATGGTTGTTTCAATTTTCATCTGGCATTTGACTGCTTCCCACCAGAACCTAAGGTTCTCCAAGGTTAAAACTATTCCTAACAAAGCTGAGTTAACAGTTTCCCACAATTTTCAATTCCCACAATTTTAAACTATTATAAAAACTCCAAACTCATTCATGACCTTAACATTGGCCCAATATCGGACAGGACTTTCTACCATACATTTTAATTGGACACAGAAGAGGGCTCTTCATATCCAGTGTACGCACAAGAGGAAACATCTAAAGTACTTCCACTGATCTCACTCCTGTCAGTCATTTTTATTTCCATTAATACTTTGAGCTGTACTCAATTTCCACCTTTAATTCCAACAAAAATAGTATTCTACACAATCTCCATCCTTGCATTATCTTCAAGTGTTTAATTGCAGAAACACTGCAACATAACCTATTCTAAAACCATTTTCTCATGGGGGTCTTAAGATTTTTAAAACTCGACAGCAACATTATGCAATCGTGACTGCTCAATACACTTCATCCCTCCTTTAAACCTTGGTTTAAACCTGAATTAAGAACCTTAGCACATTGCTCTGGTTTCTCAATTGGAAAACATGTACAGCAAACCTTTTATTAATCGGCACCTATGGGGCCAGGACTGCACCTTCTGATCAAATGGAATACTTGATCAAGAGGACCACATAATCAATGTAAAAACACACACTAAGTAACAGAAACAGAATGTAGAGGATATACACATCACTATTATACATTACTTACTACATTAACCACTTAAATAATAATGCAACTTTGCCTTAAATAAAACTTAACGTCCGAGAATCTTCTCACTTGTACCCTCAACCAACT
The DNA here is from genome assembly GCF_030684315.1 of Stegostoma tigrinum. NCBI lineage: Eukaryota > Metazoa > Chordata > Chondrichthyes > Orectolobiformes > Stegostomatidae > Stegostoma > Stegostoma tigrinum. The sequence continues at coordinate 9,935,307 of NC_081358.1, forward strand.
GTTCCTTCGTATCCCTACAGTGTGGAAACACGCTCTCCGGCCCAAGACGTCCACACCGATCCTCAAGAGAATCGCACCCAGAATCATCCCCCTAGAACCTACCTAATCTACACATGCTTGTACACTAGGGGCAATTTAGCACGTTCAATCCACCTAGCCTGCACATCTTTGGACCTTGGGAAGAAACCAGAGCACCCGAGAGCACACAGACACGAGGAGAATGTGCAGACTCCACACAGACGGTTGCCGGAGGTTGGACTTGAACCCAGGTCCCTGGCGGTGAGGCAGCAGTGCTAACCACTGAGCCACCGTGCTGCCTGTGCTCAGACATCACAGAGGCCATGGTAATACTGCAAACTTTCGGTATATAAAGAACATAATTTTTGCTGGTGTCTCAACAGTGATGGTTCATAAGGTGCTGTTAAAAACAAAGTTTGCTATATTATTCTCTTCTCTTGCAAAAGTAACTTATGGTACACGCAACCAGTGAAAATCGCACCCTGAATGAAGGAATACTGAAAACAATGGGCAGATGTAAGAAAGAGCATCATATCCACCTTGCTCAACATAATACCAGTAAATGATTTAGACATGGTGAAAATCTACAATTGCAGAAGGAAACAACTAATTATTACCAATATTGTTCCAAACATAAGGAGCAACTTGGGCATTACACCGTAGGTTTATGGATTTCTGTTTTGTGCGGACACTATGCTTGCAATTTTAATACAGAATCCAAATCAAAAATTATTCTGGAACGAAGTCAAACATGATTCCGCAAACAGTGCTGCCCCATGCAGATGCGACATGGAGTACAAATTCTGAGCGCACTACCATGATTTATAGTATTAATAGGGGTCAATCAACTTTGTTGCCACTTTTAAAAGAAAACTTGCCTGATATTAAGATAGCTGTTTGGAGCAGAATGATGCTCTTCTCCCCGCCTTATAAACATTCAGACTCCTAAAGAGACTAGGCACAAGGTATAGCCAATCTTGACTAGAGCTCTCTTCTGGACAGAATGGTTAGAATTCCAGCCCCAAAGCAATTAAGCAAGATAAACAGGATTCTACACAGCTAAATACAATCCAGGAATGTTTAAATAGTGAACTACAGCATCCAAGAGGTTGTTTGGAAAGATTGTGGTTGCTAATTATGCACAACTATGATTAGTTACTTGAATAAAAAAAAACTATATTTGATAATAAAAGTAAACAGACCAGGGTCAGCACAGCATCTTTGATGAGGGAATATCAAATGGTAGCATTCTCCTCTTTAGCAAAAATTAATGCAAGCTATTCATTAAGTAACTCAACCTGCCTCCAAAGAAAGATTCCTTTTACCATCTTAATTGGCCCCAGCTTTTCTTTTGATGGCCCTTTTATAAATTAAATGTTGGTAGAAGACTTTTGACTTCCCCTTTTATACCACCTAATCCATTCTCATACAATTTTTCTCATGTATTCCTTCATCAGATTTACCCTGTACTCTCTACCTACAACTCGGTTTCCTGTTTTATCATGAATCTTATTTTTTTTTAAATCACTTTACTGTTTTATTTGAACCTCTAGTTATCCAAGGGCTCTACCTTCGGATACTTTTCCTTTTCCATTTTTGGAGATGTATCTACTCATATTCAAAATCTTTGAAGGCTGTCCCTTATTCATTTTTCTCAACTAATCTTTGATTCTAATGCACCTGCACAAGATCCCTTTCCAGCTCACCGAGATTCTCCCTCCCCCAGTTAAGAACTTTTATGCACGGTTGGTCCTTGTTCGCCAGGATCTTTACAGTACATTTGAAATCTGTGATGCTCAAATTAAAGAGAATGTACTAGGTCGCATTGACAACCAGGTCTGGTTAAAAGAGCAGAGCCACACCGGTTGACAAGCTTCAAAGCAAATAAACATTTCCAACTCATCAAAAGCAACATTTATCGTGTTGATGATGCACTAAACAAGATCATTGTTAAGACAACGTAGAAACATCATCAATTCATGCTTGACACTCATTTTATAGTAGCAGAATGTACAAAATTTCCAGTACTGATATCTTATTACTACTTGTCTCTTTTAACTAGCCAAAAACATGAAAATTGGATTAATTTATTAGTTAGAGGTATAAAGGGATATGAAGCAAAGTTGTGTTATTACAGCAAGACACAGATCTCACAAAGTTGTCAGTTGTTTCCCCGAAAATTGTTAAAGTTAAATTACTTTAAAATCAACATACAGCTGTAGTTAGGTTCTGTAGGACATGCCTCATCCTAATTAAAAAGGCACTGTGTATAGAACCTGTGAGCTGAAATATCTTAACACTGCTATATTCTTCTGTTGGTAAATGGAACACTCCTGAAGTCTGATTTTAAATTAAAAGAAATAGGGTAACTTTCCAGTTAAATATACCTTCCACATGCTGCCAACCTTCCTTCCTGGACCTCCAATTAATCATCTGTCCCACTCTCTGACCATCGTGGTCATTATGAATCTTTCCTCCTGCCGTCACTCCAATTGAAAGCCTGGTCTGTTCCAAATTCACATCTTACTGTCACCTTTCTGACTTGCAGTCTCTTCTGTTCCCTGATTCACCTTCTCACTGATCTTTACTCTCCACAGATTTCCCATTCCCCACTTCACTCATCCACTTTTTCCCTTGCCTGAATTCCTATTGTGGGTAAGAGCTCAGAAACAACAGAAGGTAGGCAGTACAACTTTAATTTGATTCACAGAAGTTCAAGAAAAGGGACATTTAAATAAAAAGCAATTACAACTGACACAACTTCTGTAATTCTGGGACCTGAATTTTCATAACCCCGAAGTTCCAGCTTCAGGTGAGCTCTGTATCTAGGACAGAAACAATAGCTCTGGAGAAAGAAACGATAAGCAAGGGAGCTGGAGAATAGGAGGGGCAGCAAGAACAATGATCAGCAATGGGTGAATCAGGAGCCACAAACTGAAGGATCGCTAGCGTGAGTGTGAGTATGTTACAACAGACATCACAGGTTGGAGGGTCGGCAGCATGAGATGGGCTAAGAAGCAGGAAAGGGTGCTCCAAAATGGCAAATAGGTCACACATCCCTTCATCAGACCTGGCAGGAAATGACTCTGAAGCTAAATCTTGCAAAACTGAATAGACATTGTCTTGATTTGACATCGACATGCTAAAAGGGATATATTGCACACATCAACCACGTCGACAGATGAAACATGCTTGAGGGCCATATCCTCAAGAAGGTTCAAGCATTTTAAAGCCAATGTGAAAATGTTAAACTTTATAATGTCACAAACCTTTCCTCCGAATTGTACAGTCGAGCCAGTCCAAAGTCAGCAAGTTTTATCTGTCCCCTGGTGGTAGAGAAAATTACATTTAATTCAACCTCTGGTTGGTTTAACAATACCTCTGGGATATGGTATGAGTACCAATATTTTCAATACATCAACAATGCTACTCCATCAAACAGGCAAATTATATAACATTTTTTAACCTAACAGTGTAAATTTTAAACCACACGTGAAATACATTAAAGATAGTGACAAAAATCGCAGTCCTTGATACTGTAACGAGCTTATCATAATTGGCATCTCCTGACATCAGAAGGATATACGGACAATTAAAAGACAAATTCAACATATTTGGAGAAATCAAGGATCTCTGACTGCATTTTAAGAACGGACACAATTACAGAACCATAACCACAGTATGATCCCAAGCTTTTAAACTGATTGAGGCAAGTGAGCACAGAAGTGCCATAATGCAAGTGCAATTAGTTGAAGAGAAAAAGCGGGATGGTGGAGATGAAGGGGTCAACCATTTTTAGCTCGACAAAAGGAAGAGGGGAGAAAAGAATCACGGAGACCAGTGCACACAAGCTCAAACGACAAACATACAAATGTCAAATCACACAAGACATGTAAATAAAATTCTACGCTTTCACAAAGTAATTGATGTATCTTTTTCAGAATGTAATTTCTTCACATGCTTGATAAACAGGAAAGTTCTTAAGTGAAAGACTTTTTCAAGAGCTCACAAAATGGATATCGTATATCTCAATTTGTTCTCAGGGTACAGATACTCACAGAACAAAAGCCAAAGTATGACCCAAATTTAACAACACTAAAGACACAGCTGTCAATCATATGATTAAGGGCCCAACAGTGCAAATTAATGAATAGAATCTGGATGTACAGAGTTCACCATAATAAGATAATAAAGTGTGAAGCTGGATGAACACAGCAGGCCAAGCAGCATCTCGGGAGCACAAAAGCTGACGTTCTGGGTCTAGACCCTTCATCAGAGAGGGGGATGGGGTGAGGATTCTGGAATAAATAGGGAGGGGGGGGAGGCGGAGGCGGACCGAAGATGGAGATAAAAGAAGATAGGTGGAGAGGAGAGTATAGGTGGGGAGGTAGGGAGGGGATAGGTCAGTCCAGGGAAGACGGACAGGTCAAGGAGGTGGGATGAGGTTAGTAGGTAGGAAATGGAGGTGCGGCTTGGGGTGGGAGGAGGGGATGGGAGAGAGGAAGAACAGGTTGGGGAGGCAGAGACAGGCTGAGCTGGTTTTGGGATGCAGTGCGGGAAGGGGAGATTTTGGAGCTGGTGAAGTCCACATTGATACCATTGGATTGCAGGGTTCCCAAGCGGAATATGAGTTGCTGTTCCTGCAACCTTCGGGTGGCATCATTGTGGCACTGCAGGAGGCCCATGATGGACATGTCATCTAAAGAATGGGAGGGGGAGTTGAAATGGTTCGCGACTGGGAGGTGCAGTTGTTTATTGCGAACCGAGCGGATGTGTTCTGCAAAGTGGTCCCCAAGCCTCCCCAATGTAGAAGAAGCCACACCGGGTACAATGGATACAGTATACCACATCGGCAGATGTGCAGGTGAACCTCTGCTTAATATGGAAAGTCATCTTGGGGCCTGGGATAGGGATGAGGGAGGAGGTGTGGGGGCAAGTGTAGCACTTCCTGAGAAGTTGCCGGGTGTGGTGGGGTTGGAGGGCAGTGTGGAGCGAACAAGGGAGTCACGGAGAGAGTGGTCTCTCTGGAAAGCAGACAAGGCGGACCAAGTACAGAGTTCACCATACACCTGGCTTGCAAAGTGTATTAATGGTTTGATCATGTAATTTTAAGTAAAACAAAAACCAGTAAAGCTGGCATGGACCCATTCCAACATAACATTGTTAAAATAGAACCAGTTTTTGACAAAGTTTAGGAGGCTGCAAGACAGATATAATTCAGAGCCAAACTCAATCTTGTCGACTAAAATACTGACAACTTCTAGAAGCACACTTACCCTGAGTTACAAGGGAGAACATGAAAAACAAAACATTAATGATCAACTAGAAGAACTATTTTTAAATTCAAAAATCATAAAATGCAGTAAAATAAATCAGCATATCAGACCTCTGAAGAAAAAAAAACTAGCACTCCCATAATTCTTAAACACAACAAGTGTTCTTCCAAAATCAATACTTCTTTATCCCTGTCCACCATCTACAAGGCACAAGCCAGAAACATGATGGCATACTCCCTCTGGTCTACACGAGTACAGCAGCAATATCAAAGAACAAAATTGATAAAATAGAAGGCAAAACAGTCCCATCTACAACTAGCACACACTGATAATCATTAACTAGTTTCAGTGCAGGCAGACATGCCTCCTTTGACAAATTCACAACCTCTACCACCTAGAAAGCCAAAACAGCAGATGCATGGGACCTCTACCACCTGCAAATTACACATCATCTTGATTAGGAATGAAATCCTTGTTCCTTCACTGTTCCAAACCCCCGAAACCCCCTCCAACCACCGCGGACAATGCTGTGAGCACTTACACAGCATGGTCTTCAGCAGATCAAAAACGAAGTTCATCACCTGTTTTGAAACTAAATGCTGACCTGGCCATCTACACTTGCACCAATGAAAGAAATAAAACACTGGTTTTCAGGGAAAGAAACCCGTCATCTTTACTTGCTCTACATTACCATAATCCCACACCAGCATTGCTCAACTTCAACCAGCAAATAACACAACTGCAACTACATCATCTTCTCAGGATTACACTGAATGTGAGGCCCGGCAATAGACCAATATCCTTTGTCTATGCTCTTGTTTATGCAGACTTGAGCCTCTTAAAATCTTTCCTCATTTGTATCAAGTCAAATCTTCCTGGTCTATTCTCCTTCAAATGACTGTCCTTCCCCTTAAATGTAACCACACTGGGGCAGTAGATATACGCTCTCATGAGGCTCCTCCTCAGATTTTCACTGGTAAATTTATCAGAACAAGCTGGCAAAACCAGCCTGTGATTGGAGAAGCAGCTCCTCACCATTTACTTCATAATACTTACAGGGATGATTTCTCGCCAATCGGTTCCTCTTGAGCGTGAGTTTTCTCAGGCTTTTGGGGTGGTTTTGTGTACTTCTGAGTTTTGAGCTATGCTAATCACTTCAACAATTAATCTGTGGTAGCACGAACAATCACAGATCATCACAGAATCCCTACAATGAGGAACCAGGCCTTAGGCCCAACAAGTCCACACCAAACCTCAGTGCACCCCACCCAGACCCATCCCCCTATAACCTACGTAAGCTACACATCCCTGAACACTATGGGCAATTTAGCATGTCCAATCCACCTAGCCTGCACATCTTTGGGCTGTGGGAGGAAACTGGAGCACCCAGACACGGGGAGAATGTGCAAACTCCACACAGCCAGACATCTGAGGCTGGAATCGAACCTGGGTCCCTGGTTCTAACCACTGTGCCACAGTGCTGCCCCAAATCTTGTAACACATTGGGTAAAGAGGTTTCTTTTTAAGTTATAGGTTAACAATTACAACAGCATGAGAAACTGGAGCATGAGCAGGCCCTCAAGCCTGCATGTCGTTTAACAAGATGACAGCTGATTTTTCCTAGGCCTTAGCTCCTCAATTTGTGCCAGCTACGCATCGCCTTCAACTCCCTGAAATTTCAAAAATCTACCTCCTTTTTAAATACTTTCAGTGATCTAGCTGCCATGACTTGCTGATATATTGAATTCCAGGCATTCACTATCCTCTAGGAAAATAAATTCCTTCAGATCGCTGTTTTAAACAAGTGTCCCCTTATTCTGCACCACTTTTCCTAACTTAAGGTTCCCCTGTTATTGGAAACATCATCTCAACATAAACCCTATCCTGTAGAATCTTTCGTGTTTCAATAAGATCACACCTCATTAAACTCTAATGAATAAAGGCCTAAGCAATTTCATCATGCTTTATAAGGCAACATCTTCTCCCAAGAACTCAACAGCGAATGTCTTAAATGTAAGGGTCAAAACTGTACGCAGTGGCCTCACCAAAATCTGTACAGATGTGACAAAACCTCCCTATTTAAAAACGTGGGTATGAAGCCATAGCCTACAATGAACCACAGGCAAATCTCTCCATCAGGAAGAGACAGTTACATGTAGCTTAAAGGTAAGTCCACAGAAGTGGGGTAAGGTGAGGAGGCAGTGTTGTAGCTTTGCACAGTGCTCACGAAACATATTGTCAAATTAGTTGTCAGTTACTTGATGTTCTGCCAGTCAGCAAGCCATGCTCATTAACCGATAAAGTTACTCACTAAAGCAGCAGGGGCACGTGTGCACAGGTTTACTTCTGACGCTCAATATTAAGCCTGTTTCCTCTCTGTTCTATGCACACAAACTCAATCACATGTTCCTTTTAAAAAAATGTTTAAACGGTGGAATAATCCAAATACAGGGAGTCCTCACAAAGTTGTAGTTAGCTAACTAAAAGAAGTAGCAATATTTAAGTAAAGTCGCTTTAAGTGAATCAGAGTCATCCACTGGAATCAATGAAGTTGGGTGCCTTTGGACATTTTGCACCGAGACAGCAATGCACAAGTTGAAACAGTGCATCATACACTCTCAGCATTATCATTCTCTCACAGAAATAACTTACAAAACAAAAGATATTACTAAATATTAAAGAGACAGAATACATGATATTTTACACAATTACTCACCACAGTACTTTTAGACTGACAAAGTTCCATCTAATGGCAGAAGGTGACTACACCACGTAGTACTGAGACCAAGGACTACACAGACCGATTAATTTCTGTTACTGGATGGATTAGAATTTCAATACGAGTTCAGAATCGGGGCTAGGAGAAGAAAGAGGCTGAAGAAACAACCCCAGGGTCTAAGAAAAGAATGCAGGCTAAGAGGCAAGGATGGGAAGGAAAGCCTAGGGAGCAATGCCTGTGGCAAGGGAAGGCATACTGAATGTGAGGGCTTAGAGCTGCTGCAATGGCGATATTCACACTCAGGCCACAGAAAAGCAAGTGTGTGGCAACTACGCCATAATAAAACGGACAACTTTAAATAGATACGTTGACTCTAATTCATGAGCAACACTAACATGAAACAACATCAAGTGAGTCAATGTTAAGCAGAAATTTATTGTACACCTCTGCCATAACTACTAAGAGGAGCAGGCAGAGGTTGGAAAAGCACTTCAAAAGGAAGTCAGTCAGAATCAACAAAGTTGGAATTTTGCCAAAAGACAAAACATTCTCATTACTGGTAACAAGATAAATGGAAAATAAGCACAAAATACTTAACATAATCAACAATTACTTCTAAATATTCACTGGGCTGATATCCTTCATTACTGGACTTAGCCCGGAGAGCTTTAATGACTGTCAAATGAGTAGGAAGAGATCAGTGAAATGAGGATGTAATCCTAATGGTTGACGAATGCTGGAACAATTTCAGCAAAGTGAAGTAAGCAAATGAGAGTCATTGCCACAAAGTAAACAAGGAAAGCAATTATACCTTTATGTACATAAAAATGACCAGGCACAAACATGGGGATCACCTATATAACTTGATATAATTGGGGTCTTCATGACTTGAAAAGGAATAAAAACTTCATTAAAACATTATAAAAATCCACGTTCTTTCACATTTGAGCCTTTCCACGGTCCAATTAGCATGTGATTTAAAGGAGGCTGATGAGGCACCTGGCATTCCACCAATATTAGCTACATTAGACAGTATTATTTTAAGAGCAGCATTTTAGGAGCAAGTTCTCAATTTGGACAGTGGAATGGGCTACAGCATTTAGATGAATGAGAAAGTAATACACCACAGCAAACCTAAACTGCTGTCTGGAATACAGCATACCTCAAAATAAAAATGAGGAAACTCAGATTTCTGTAACTTAGTGCATGAAGTGAATCTAGTTTCACCAGGTTCAAGATTGCATTTTTCCTCTTGCACCCCAAAAGTGTCATCTTGCTATACAGTGTAGGTTATGACAACCCATCAAGAAGCGTTTTGATTCAAAATCAAAACGTGTATACAAGGTGTTGAAACCAAACAGAAGAACCAATATCTCCAATATCTAAGCAATTTCAATTTATATGCATTTCTCACTATAAGAGCACGTTAACCAAATTGTCTATTTTACTATGGTAATACCTGTTATTAAGTAAAATATTAGAACATTTGATGTCTCGATGCAAAAAGTTCTTCTTGTGGCAGTAGTCCAGACCTTCCATTAGTTGTCTCATGAAGGATTTGATATGGTTTTCAGTGAAATGCACTAATCCCGATTCCAAGAGTCCCATTAAGTCATGGTCCATATATTCAAACACCAAATAAAATGCACCTGAAAGAGACAGATAAAAAACATTATAGAAGGAACAAAATTGGATAAGCTACTAGCTAAAATGTCAACTTTTAGGATATTATCAAGGAATACGAACCAAACATTTTCACACAAATGGGAAAGGTAGGGCACTGAAAGCAATAGATGATTAAAGATATAGAAAAGTGATATTAAAAAAGGAAGTGCAGGATAAATGAAAGCTTTATCATTTTAGTTAAATGCCCAAGCTGAAAACAATAAGTACAACCAACTGGAAAAACAAGACGGACTACAAGCATTACAAGAACAGGTTACTGTGTAACGTAAAAGGGAATGCAAAGTCCCATAGTAAATAGATCGTGTGAAAGGAAAACTGGAATTGCTGAGACACTAAAAGGAAACCTGCTTGTGGCTGCAGGAGCATCATTATTTTACATTTTTGAAAACACTGGTTAGTGCCCAACTGTATAAACATTCAGGTGTGGGTATCACACTTTCAGAAAGATGTCTTCATCTCTTTGAAACCGTGCAAAGATGATTTACCAGAACGTTACTAGAGTTGAAAGCTTCAATTACATTGAGACTAAAGAATCTGCTGTTGTTCTCACGGCACATACGGTTAAGAGGAGGTTTGACAGAGGTTTCTGAATCTGGAAGGATTTTGGTGCAAGAAAAGAAGTTTCTCAGGACAAAAGGATCAGTAGTCAATGCATGAGATTTTAAAGGAATTGGCAAAGGGACTAGAGGCGATGTGGAGAGAAAACACAGAAAATGATGATGATCTGGACGTCTGAAAGGTTAACAGAACCAAATTCAACTGCAACATTCAAAATGGAATTGAATAAGTAAATGGAAAAAGTTGCAGGACTACGGGGCAAGCGTAGTGAAATAGAAACTTTCAGAGATCCAGGCATGACAGGCTGGTTTTAATCTGAGTTGTATCATAACAGTTCCCAAAGAATTCACTGTACTGAACTATGTAAGTGGATGAATGGGCCGATGACATCTTATATAAAGCCAGGGTGTCAAAAGAAAAAACAACTTTTGGATTTCAGAAGGGAAACCAGAAAAGTAGCTTATTTCTGTATTGGTGACTGCAATGATTCTTACTGAATTCATTCAGATCTGCCGGAACTGAATGAATGCAGGCTTATGGAATACGAGTGGTGCCTCACTGCATTAAAAAAATGGATTTAAGGACAGAAAGCAAACAGTCATTATAGATGGTTACTCCACAGATGATTCATCTAGCATACTGGCTACATATAATGGGCTTCAAGAAAGCATGTGGTCATGATAGATGGTTATTTCCCAGACTGGAGGGTGGTGGGGATTAACGCTCCGCAAGTGTCAGGGCAAGGTCCTCAGCTTTTTTTTTGCTGTTTAAAAATGACTTGGAAAATAGAATAATATATTAAATATTTGCTAATTACATCATACTTCAGGACGGCAAACAATGAGGATGAAGGGAATTGTCAGCAAGTAGCTACAGGATAAATTAATGAATTGGGCAGACAAGTAGTGGGAAATTGAGGGGGAGATTTGATAGGATATATAGGATTATGCCAGCTTTAAATAAGAGAAGCAAGGAAAAACTCTTTGTATTATCAAGCAATACAAGCAATGAGGGGCACTGATTTAGGGTTTTGGAAAAGGGTTGCTGGGAGAATATCAGAATGAGCAAATCAGAGGATGGCTGAAAGTCATCACAGTGGAATTCTAGGAGACATTGCCACAATCATCATGATTGTGCATCAGGTCAGAGAGAACTTGGTGTCAACAGGCAGTGGATACTAGAGGAACAGACAGAGAGATTGCAGATACCTGTAGGATAATATAGTAGTATTGGTTAGAGATATGAATTTCCCCTGTATTGATTGGGCCACCTAGAGTGTAGAAGGGCCAGATGGGGTAGAATTTGTTAAATATGTCCAAGAAAGTTTTCTAAATCAATAAGCACAAGTCCATACTCAGGACCTCCTTTTCGGAAACAAGGCCAGGCAAGTAACTGAAGCGTCAGTCAGAGAGACTTTGGATCCAGTGACCATAACTCTCTCAGTTTTAACGTAGTACTGGAAGAAGATGGGAAAAGTCCACAGGTTAAGGTGCTAGACTAGAGCAGGGCCAATTTTGGGGCCATTAGGCAGGATCTAGCAGCGGTCAACTGGGTGAGTCTGTTTGAAGGAAAAGGAATGACTAGCAAATGGAAGGCTTTTGAAAGTGTGACATCAAGAGTCCAGGGATACTATGTCCCTGTTACAGTGAAGGCAAAAGCTGGCAAGTTTGGGGATCCATGCCTTACAAGATTGAGGCTCTGGTCAGGAAAAAGGAAGTGGCATACATTGGGTTTAAGCTATTGGGCTCACGTGAATCCCTTGATGACTATAAAAAGTGTAGGAGCACGCTTAGGAGGGAGATAAAAAGAGCAAACAGGCGGTATGAGATAGATCTGGCAGAAAGGGCAAAGAGAATCCCAAGAGGGTCTATAGCTATATTAAGATTAAAAGGGTGGATAGGGAGATTTTTAATTAATATTTCTCCTCAGTGTTTACTGAGTAGTAAACAAATGGGGAAGTTTTGGGCTTATACATATTGCCAGAAAGGAGGTGTTTACAGCCTTAATGTGCATTAAGTTGGATAAATCCCCTAAGCCTGTTCAAGTCCATCCTCAGATGGGAGGCGTGGGAGGCTAGGGAAGAAATTGCAAAGGACACTGCAGAGACTTTTGCTTCATCTTTAGCCACTGGTGAAGTTCCAGAAGATTGGAGAGTGGCTAATGTTGTTCCTTTGTTTGAAGAAGATAGCAAAGGCAAGCCAGGGAACTACAAGCTAGTGAGCCTGACATCAGTGGTAATGGGAACTGCAGATGCTGGAGAATTCCAAGATAATAAAATGTGAGGCTGGATGAACACAGCAGGCCAAGCAGCGTCTCAGGAGCACAAAAGCTGACGTTTCGGGCCTAGATCCTTCATCAGAGAGCCTGACATCAGTGGTAGGCAAGTTATTGCAGAAGATATTGAGGGGCTGATTAGGGATAGTTCAGCACACAACTAGTCACATTTGCACACAGGAAGTCATGTCTGACAAATATTTTCGAGTGTTTTGAAGAGGTAACCAAGAGGATAGATGAGTGTAGGGCAGTGGATATTGTCCATAAGGACTTCAGTCAGGCCTTTGACATGGTCCCACATGACAGGCTAGACATGAAGGTTCAGTCGCATTGGATCCAAGGAAAGCTAACTAACTGGATTCAAAATTGACTCAAAGGTAGGAAGCAGAGAGTGATGGCTTACGGCTGTTTCACAGACTGGACGCCTGGGACAAGTGGTGTGCCAAGGGTTGGTACCTTTGCGATTTGTTATTTACATAGATGATCTGGATGTGAATGTATAAGGCATGATTAGTAAGTTTGCAGATGATACAAAATTAGGAAGTATCATTGACAGCAAAGGAGGTTATCAAAAATTACATTGGGAACTTGATCAGATGAGAAGTGGGCTGAGGATTAGGAAATGCAATTCAATACTGGTAAGTGTTGCACTTTGGAAAGTCAAACCAAAGTAGGACTTATGCAGTAAATGGTAAGATCCTGAGGAGAGACCTAGGAGTACAAACACATAGTCTGTTAAAAGAAGCATCACATGTACATAAGGTGGTGAAAGTAACATTTAGCATGCTAGTCTTCTTTGGTCGAGGCACTGAATATAGGAGTTGGGATGTTATGTTACAGTTGTACAAGTCATTGATGAGGCCGCGCTTGGGAGAATTGTGTATAGTTTTGGTCACCCTGTTATAGGAAAGACATGGTTAAACTGGAAAGTGAGCAAAGAAGATTTACGAGTACTACAACTAGTAAGCCTGAGTTGTAGGGGGAGGTGGGCCAGCACAGGACTTTATTCCTTGGAATGTAGTAGAGTGAGGGCTGATCTTACTGAGGTGTATAAAATCATGAGGGGCATAGATAGACTGAATGTGTATAGTTTTTTTTCCTCCCAGGATTGGAGATTTGAAAACTAGAGGACATAGGTTTAAGGTGAGGGGGAAAAATTTGAGGAGGACTTGAGGGGCAACTTCTTCATTCTGACAGTGGTGCACATGTGGAATGGACTGCCAGAGAAAGTGGCTGATGCAAGCACAATGGCTACATTTATACAACACATTTGGACAGGTACATGGGTGGGAAGGGTTTAGAGGGATTTGGGCCAAATGCAGGTAACTGAAACTAGCTGAGTGGGCATCATGGTCAGCATGGACCAATTTGAGCCTAAGGGCCTGCTTCCATGCAATATGACTCTATGACTCTAAATACTTCTTATGCAACAAACGTGTGATCCAGAACAGTCCACAAGAATAGAGGAAACAAGAAACTATTAAATGATTTTAAAAGAATTCGACTGAACTTGGAGAAGATGATTGCACAAGGTCATGTGGATCATGTGAAGTAATGGGACTGATCTGATTGTTCCATGTGGAGCATGAACGTCCTCCTTCGGTTGCATATGACCAAGTGATGGAGCTGGATTCAGTGTCAAGATGGTGTTTCAACTCACTGTACCAAACAGTTCATCCAAATATTTCCAAATTCTAAATGCCGATCACTCCAGATACCTTTATCTTTTTTAAAATCCAATGCATCTTCCTTGTCTGTCACAATCTCTTTCATGTTTATTATGCTCGAGTGGTGCAACTGCCTTAGTATCTTAATCTCTCGGATAGCAGTTATAGGGAAGCCTTCCTTTTCATTATCCAAGCGAACTTTTTTTAAAGCAACCATGTCACCTAAAAATAAATGTACAATTAGAAACATAATCTAGAACTGTTCGGCACATCCAAAGGATCAAAATTATCTTCTGATAAATTTAGAATTGGTGAGCAAATATCCAGCATGTGTAAAGACTATTTTAATTCAATATTGCCCCATGGATAAGCATATGGACGTACGTGGAATAGTGTAGGTTAGATGGGCTTGAGATCGGTTTGACAGGTCGGCACAACATCGAGGGCCGAAGGGCCTGTACTGTGCTGTAATGTTCTATATAACATAAGGAAAATTTATATATAAAACAAAACCGTTTTCAAAGATTTATTTCATTTTCTTTTGTTCAAGTTGGTTCTTTTCCTCATTAAAAGTGTGTGAAAAGAAAATGTAACATATCTAGAGTAGAGTTATGGTCCGAGTCTTAAACCTGAAACCTGTAAACTTTAACTCCATGATGGGGAAATGTAAAGTTGAATCTAGTATATTTGCTAATTTGTAGGCTAGACCCAGATAAAACTGCAATACAAGCTGCCCAAATGATGTGAATACCCAACTGGTCCACCAGTGTTTGGGAAGGCAATCTGGTGCGATCACCAAAGCAGTTTTGCATCAGCAGGGTTGATGGAATGTTCGACTTTGTTGTCTGGGACTTGGAATATAAGAGTAGGGAAGTACTGCAACCGCACAAGATAGTGGTGAGATCACATCTCAAGACTGTGAGTACTGCCCTTTTGGTCCCTTTATTTAAGGGGACATATTATTTCATTGGAGGAGGCAGTTTAGAGAAGGTTCACTAGAACTATAAAAACTGAAAGTACTGCAGATGCTGGAAATCAGATGAAAACAGAAACTTCTGGAAAAAACTCAGCAGTTCTGGCAGCATCTGTGGAGAGAAATCAGACTTAAAGTTTTGGGTCCAGTGACCGTTCTTTACATCACTGGATCCAAAACATTAGCTCTGATTTCTGTACACAGAAGCTGCCAGACCTGCTGAGCTTTTCCAGCAATTTCTGTTATTGTTCACTAGAATTATGCCTGCATTAGTGGGATTGTTTTAAGGTCAAAAATTATATAGCTTGGAACCTACTCTTTAGGGTAAATGCTGGGAAGATGTTTTGCCTCATAGGAAAGTCTAGGACTAGAGCATATAAATTTCAGAAAATAGGGGAGCCAATTTAAGACTGAGGTGCAGAAGCATTTGTTCTGTGAGTTGAGTATTTGAAACTGCTTGCCACAGAGAGCTGCGGGAACAAAGACCTTGTGTGTATTTAAGGATAAGTCAGATTCTTATCAGTAGGGGAATCAAAAGGCTATGGAGGGCACAAAAGTGGACATATGGAATGCTGGATCAGACCCAATCCAACTGAAAGGCGAGCGAGGGCTCGAGGGGCCAAATGGGCCTACCATAACATAATAGTCACACCTACTGGATTCTTCCTTCAAAGTTCTTTCAACTGTAAAACAGTCCAAGTTAATACCACAGTAAATTCTAAGTATTGAACAGGGCCTGTCTTTTAATCTGTCATTTTTACAATATTTGCCTGCGGCAAGTGGAATTGGTAAAGGCCTCAGGACAATGTTGCATGCTGCCCTTCTGATTTATGGAAAGGGTGAACACAAATACAAGAATGATCAAGGAAGGAGACAACTGTAGGTATCAACGGAGAGAATCACAAAATTATCCCTATTGCAAATTAACGCTCTTCATAAAAGTCAATTTAAATTTTTACTGAATAAAACTTGCAAGGAATATAATTTTACCAGCATCTTTGTCCTTAGCTTTGTAGACTTGTCCATAAGTTCCTTCACCTATTATTCCAATAATATCAAACTTGTCGACACAGCGTTTACCCCAGTCAATTTCTGCTATTACAGTCTCACCGTGCCGAGGGCCACAGATTCTAAAAATAAAACATTTCAGTTACCAACCTCAACATAAAGCTTAAACAGAATCAGGGTGAACAGTGATGATGCAATTCGGTTACATACAATTAGCTGATTGACACAGACTATCACTTAAATAACTCAACTGGTTACTTGCCACTATTCAGATCTCCAAAGAGTCTTGTGCCTTCCAAGAAACTTAGCAACATATTCAACATCCCCGGGTCACAGGAGATGCAACCTCTCACACACTGTCGTTCTCCAGAGGCTTTACCTCCCTGTCCAAGCCAAGCTTCTTTCAAACCACTGCCATTTTAAGAAGTTGAAAGAAAAATCACTCTTTTCATATTTCCCTTTCTTGGGTCTTCTTTGCAACTGGCTGAGAATGAGAGGTAACAACATAAGGCTGACTGGAGTGGGCCACCATTTCTGAGGCATGATGGGAAGAGATGCAAACAATGATATCTGGGGTGGGTCAAAGAGTTTCTTCAGTTGGAGAAAAAGAGGAAGTCATCAAGCTCAGCAGCCCGGGTTTATCCAAGAAGATGGGCCTCCCACATCCAATACACAGATGAAAAGCATTTGATTGTCGAAAAATAAAAAAAAAAGCTGATCTTCCAGAAAGTTTGTTTTTCACACAAATTCCCACAACTTTGCGCTCAACAGTATCATTTTTGTCAGAAGTGCACTGAAATAGCTTGAAACAGCACTACTCTCATCCCACAGTATGGTGGGTTCTTCGTATAACTTGATGTGCTGCCACTTCCAGTCAATCTAATATACCCTTAAGAACAGTGACGGTGGGTGCTCATTTCCTTTCTTATCAGCAGATCCGATAAGTAGGCATAATCAAAATGCAGAGTTCCACTGACCGGGTGAGATGAGAAAGTCAGTAACATTTCGGCATGCAACTGGAAGCCTCAGCTCTACATAATACGTTATCTAGCTAAAAGGAATCAGGTAAGCATTCAATACTTTTAACACCAAGTTTGTTCTGATTATTAATATATAGATATCATTCAAAACATTCCATGATATTCACCAATATAACCGTTCGAAGTACCTAATCACATTAATGTTGAACATCATCTGCTATATCAGATGAATAACTGCTCATTGCTTAAATACAACATTCTGAATTTAAATGGCTCCAACACTGAAATGCAAAATTATTGCCTCAAAAGATCTGTGTTCTACTTGTTAAACCAACAACCTAATTGTCTTAAGGAAAATTACAATTCTAGGGAATTTTAAACCTTTTTACCAAAGAGAACAATGGAAAAAAGTTAACTTAAAAAGGAGACATGGCTCTGCAAAAGCATATGAATATTCTCACAGGTATTGATATTGAAGGAAACAACTGAAATATACTGGAAAAATGTGGAAATTATGAGCAAGTTGCACAATGAAAAGTGGAAAGACATTATGCAGAGTTCATGGAATTCTGAGCAATTAAATTCCCAGATAATTAAAGCAGATAGAAGAGACAACTTAAAGCAAAACAACTTGAAGAAAGAAATCGCGCCATTGAAGCTGTTCATTCAATTTGTTTGAAATTATCTTTAAGTGATATTGAATCAGAAAAGGCATTAAATCTGAAAATACAAACGGACATCAGAACTTAGACTGTGCCACATTATATTCTTATTTTTACTGGATTCCTGATTCTACTATCATGTTAGTTTAGCATCTAATTGTGAAGGAGATCAGGAGAGTCATCAGAAGCTTCCGAAAAGCAAAACTTTCACAGCTCAGAGGACAGAAGGCACGAAGGAGGACTGGGGAACACGAAGTGCTGAGTAACAAATGCAGATATGCCCAGGTTCCATGAATGTAATAAGAAGTTGACATACATAGGCACAAGCATGAAACAATCAAGGATGCCAAATAAGTTAATAGCTTTGTTCCAGTTAAAATGTTCACAAGAACCGAGCCACTTTGAAAAGCAGAGGCAGAGCTAGATATATAGCAAGCCCTATATGGCCTCATGTAAACACTTTTATCATCACATCTGTAACATATTAGAACTACTTCACCACTTCAGAAGCAAAATTATTTATTTTAGGCCAAAGTATTGTTCAGATATTCCAAAAATATGCCTTGCCAGAAATGAATTCATGTATTATGGGTGCTCTTGGCCAATATTGATATTTGAAGTGAATCCAGCAGATGTGTCATTGAGAGAACAATTATAATTATCTGCATTTTGTTCATGGACAAACTTCACACTTGCACATTTTATCAATTTATTTTGCTGAGGTCATATAACAAGGTCACAAATATTCTGTGCTCAAATGTGATGCATTTTAGTCTTTAGGAAGCTGTCCTGCATTAGGCTGCATAAATTGCACTATTCGAAACTCCAATTATGTCATGTTGCCCACCTTCATTGAAGATTCCATTACAAAAAGTAGGAAAAAGGGCATGATGAGGTATGAAACATCATACAGTATTTGCAGTTTACTCTAGTCATCACTCAACAACTGGTTTTGTTAAGAGAGAGGTCGGACGCTAACCAAGACAGTCGCCGCTGAATGACTTTAGGCCTTCTAGCTTTTGGCTTCACTTCTTTTTCTTCTTTTGTGAGATATCTGAGGAGCAAGGTATCTCTAACTGCAATTGATGTGATAATGAGCTATCTTCTTAAATTGCTGGAGTGAATGTGGTGCAAGTTCACCCACAGTGCTGTTAGCAGGGAAATTCCAGAATCTTGACCTGTTCATTGTGAAAGGTCAGTAAGTACTGCATCACACTCCCACTGTGTGCTTTCTGGTTATCAGGGCATAGGACCTCCTGGATACTGCAGCAAAGCCTGGATAACATTCAGGCTTTGGCTGATGGACAAGCTTCTTTTTTATTCACTTGTGGAGTCTGGGCGTTGCTGACTGGCCAGCATTTATTGACCATCCCTAACTGCCATTGAGAAGGTGGTGGTGAGCTGCCTTCTTGAACTGCTGCAGTCCTTCTGTGGCTTGACCCATAATGCAATTAGGGAGGGAATTCCAGGACTTTCAGCCAGTGACACTGAAGGAATGGTAATACTATTCCAAGTCCAGACGGGGAGTGGGTTGGAAGGGAACTTGGTGGTGAAGGTGTTCCCGTATTTGCTGCCCTTGTCCTTTCAGTTGGAAATGGTTGTGCATTTGGAAGATGCCATCCTAGGATATCTGGTGAATTTCTGCAGTGCATCTTATAGATACCGAGTGTCAGTGATGGAAGGAGTGGATGCTTGAGGATGTAGTGCCAATCAAGCAGGCTGCTTTGTCCTGGATTTTGTCAAGCTTCTTGAATATTGTTGGAGCTGCATGCATCCATGCAGGTGGGGGGCACTGCCTCACACTCTTGGCTTGTGCCTTGGAGGTGATGGATTTGGAGCCGTATGGTGGCTCAGTGGTTAGCACTGCTGCCTCACAGCACCAGGGACCCAGGTTCAATTCCACCCTTGGGCAACTGTGTGGAGTTTGCACATTATCTTGTGTCGGCTTCAGTTTCCTTCCAGGAGAAATGTAGGGTTAGTGGGACAGGGTTGGTTTGGGAGGGTCAGCATGCACTTGATGGGCTAAATGGCCCGCTTCCATTTGTAGGGATTCTACTACAGGCTTTGGAGGGGGGGTCAGGGATCGAGTCATTTGCCACAGTATCCTTAGCCTGTTTTCCTCTTGTCAGGTTAGAGTTATTCACCACAGAATTCCCAGTTTCTGACCAGTTCATTTGTGTATTACATCAATGGAGTGAATCTAATTAAGGTTCTGGTTAATGATAACCCTGGCATGGTCATAACAATGGTAAATACCATTGTATGTCACAGGGAGACAGTCAGAATCTCTCTTGTCGAAGATATTCATGCCAACCAATGACTGTTATCCAGGCCTTGCTGCAGTATCCAAGGAGGTCTATGCCTCAAACCTTAACAATTACTTTCAATATCAATATCTTAACCGACGGTTAAGGACAGGCTGAAGGCTCCTCCCTGTATTAGGGTTCTCTGTAGTCAAGAATTCAGCAACAATTTTACACAGCTGCGCTAGACCAAATGATTCTGTGACTGTCCTTTGAGAGTGACCTTTTGAGAAAGGTAGCTGCTAAAAAAGAGAAAGTGTCAAACAGCATCGAAGTCTCTCCAATATTAACAATAACTAGAGGTATAGGTGCTTGAGGTTTTCTGGGCTTGCTGGTAGAGTTTAGCTCCTGCTGATTTTGTGAATCATCTGAATTTCACGTGTAAGGAGGCCATAAATGCAGTTACTATATTCTGTGTGGTGGATATGTTGAAGGGTCACCTGAGATCTTAACCTATTGAGGTAAAGCTTCAAAACTTACCCATGACCCACTGGAAAGGATTTCTTGAACAGGCTGCAGTATATGAAGGAAGTTGAAGCAATCACACAGCCTTACTTGATGACAATCCAGATAGCAAGGACTCAGTCACCAAACCATTGCAAAGGATTGTTGCTGCTAAAGAGCAATAGAGGGGTCCAGACCCTTTTCTTGGATTTCTTGAATTTCAAATAAGATGTATGTAGCTCTCCTATATGATCAAAAGGCACTTTAGGTCATCCTGACAGATGCCTTCACTGATAAGTAGAAGGCAGTACAGGAGAATGAGAGAGAGAATCTTCCCCCAGTGCACAGAACAGAAATGCTACTACACCTTCCACAAATTAATTTCTCAGCTTTCTAAAAGGCACATAAGTTGGGAAGTAGAACTTTTCCTTCCCTAGAGGCCAGCAGTAGAGGGAAGGTACTATTAAGCAAAAACCTTGAACAATGATACATCAGTAGGATTCTTCACCGCTGGTATTCCAAAATGTCTCACCTCAACAGCATTCCTCCAATCAATCTTAGCTGGTGAAGATAATCTTCTCATCAATCCTCAGAAATCCAGCAGTTTGGTCAAGAGATAAGGAGAAATCCTAGTGATGGTGTTGCGGTTCAAATGAAATGTCCTTGCTACTTGCCAGCGCAAGCCTGAATACAGTGAGCTAGCAGGGGTTGCAGCATTACAACAGGGTTATTAGTGGAGACAGTCCCACATCTGAACACATACCAAGAGGATAGTAGCTCATAGACAGTAAAAATGCTTGCTCGAGGAAAATCTCAATTTAAGCAGACTTTGACTACTATTATTATACATTTTTTGATAATATCTCTACACAGAGTAAACAAACCTGGAAATAAAGAAAGTTCCACAAACATTTATTTGCAAGTTATAAGTATGTATATACACAAATACCTTCAAAACAAGGTAAGAAACAGGAGCAAGAGGAGGCTATTTGGCCCATAAAGCCCACTCTGTTGTTTAATAAGATCATGGCTGATCTAATTGTGGCCTTTTCTGCCTGAGCCCTTAAGCACTGTAGATTAAAATCAGTCTAACTTAGTCTTAAACATATTCAATAATCTGGCCTTCACTAATCTTTGTAATTCTCCCACCCCACACAGAAATGACCCTGAGAGAATGAATTCCTTCTCATCTCCATCCTAACTAGGAGGCACCTTATTTTGAAACAGTGCTCCCTCGTTCTAGATATCCTCAAGGAAGAACATTCTCTCTACATCTAACTTTTCTATTCTTCCTAACAAGCTGAACATTTGCCAAACTTCTGGCACTCATTCATCTACTAATATGCTTAGCTTTGGATCAACTGCAAATTTGGCTACAACGCCCTAGTCCTTTATACAAGTCATAGAATCAATATAAATTTAGCTAAGATCCCAGCGCTCATTTCTGTGAAACACCCGGTTAGTTATTCTTGACAAACCAGAAAATGACCAAGTTAACCTGACTCTATTTCAGGTAAGTTTGACAAACCTCTAATCCATACTAGTGTACCAATCCCAATACCATGTACTACCTTATCAAAGATCTTTTGGAAATCCAAGTACACTACATACTGGTGACGCTGTTTCTACCCTTGTCAGATTTCAAAGCACTCAAACAACTTTATCCAAGATGATTTCTCTTTCACAAAACCATGCCAACCCAGCTCTATCGTGTTACAGCTTCCTAAATATACTGGTACTACTTCCTTACTATGTATGACATCAATTTCCCCAATTACAGATGCTAGGATAACTGGCCCAGTTTCCTGCTCTGTCTCCCTCATA
Source organism: Stegostoma tigrinum (assembly GCF_030684315.1). Lineage (NCBI taxonomy): Eukaryota > Metazoa > Chordata > Chondrichthyes > Orectolobiformes > Stegostomatidae > Stegostoma > Stegostoma tigrinum. Next base: position 9,957,699 of record NC_081358.1, read on the forward strand.
TGTTTAGTAGAGGTATTACAGTGTGATTTTCCATGTCACCGGTACCTTTCCAGAATCTAGGAGAGTTTCAAAGATTACTAACAATGCATCTACTATTTCTGCAGCCATTTCTTTTAAAGGCCTACGATGCAACCTATCAAATCCCGGAGACCCGTCAGCTGTTAGTTTTCCTTGTCCTTTTTTCTCCGACAATTTATGATTGTTTGGGGTTTTCCTTGGCCTGTCAACCTCTCTTACAATTACAGGGATTTTTTATTTACTTCTGACACTGAGACTGAGCAAATGTTTTGTCTAAGGCTATGTCATTTCCTTGGTTCTCATTATCAATTCCTCTGTCTCATCCTCTAAGGCATCAATGTTCACTTTAGCTACTCTCTTCCTTCTTACAGAGGTTCTTACTGTGTGTTTTTGTATTTTTTGCTCATTTGCTCTCATTTCTTTTTAAGTAATTGTTTGTCAGTTTCCAACATTTTCCTAACCTTCTACTTCAACATCTATTTTCACTGTTTTACTCAAACCCTTGTAACTGCAGTGTAACTATATCCGATCCTTTGCCAACAATTCCATCCTTTGCTCAACATATTTCACAACAAATGGCATCATCTATAAAAGTATTATCCTTATATACATAAAGATAAACCTCTGAAAAGCAAAAGACTTGTGCACAGTGCAGAATCCTATAAGTATTGCACTGTCACATTTTGCCCATTACATTTAATTAAGAACAACTGTAATGTTAGAGTGTGCGAGATTAAAAGTTACTTCAGAAAAATTAAGTCAGTTTTCCCAAACACAATTTTTCAGTTTAACTACAGACAAAATTGACAGATGAGTTTGAGTCGTGAGATCTCGTTGCAGCTCTATAAAACTTTGGTTAGACCGCACTTGGAATACTGCGTCCAGTTCTGGGCGCCCTATTATAGGAAAGATGTGGATGCTTTGGAGAGGGTTCAGAGGAGGTTTACCAGGATGCTGCCTGGACTGGAGGGCTTATCTTATGAAGAGAGGTTGACTGAGCTCGGTCTCTTTTCATTGGAGAAAAGGAGGAGGAGAGGGGACCTAATCGAGGTATACAAGATAATGAGAGGCATAGATAGAGTTGATAGCCAGAGACTATTTCCCAGGGCAGAACTGGCTAGCACGAGGGGTCATAGTTTTAAGCTGGTTGGTGGAAAGTATAGAGGGGATGTCAGAGGCAGGTTCTTTACGCAGAGAGTTGTGAGAGCATGGAATGCGTTGCCAGCAGCAGTTGTGGAAGCAAGGTCATTGGGGTCATTTAAGAGACTGCTGGACATGTATATGGTCACAGAAATTTGAGGGTGCATACATGAGGATCAATGGTCGGCACAACATTGTGGGCTGAAGGGCCTGTTCTGTGCTGTGATGTTCTATGTTCTATGTTTATCCCCAATGTACTGAAAAATGCATATATCTCAAAGTAGCATGCACAAAAAACACCATCTTACCTAAATTTCCAGGGCATTTTCAGCATTCATTTTCATGCATGTATAGATGCCATGCACAAATGCCTGGAAATCATCTGCCATAATGTAGAAAAGGCTGATCTTTAACATCTAATAAATATTTTCACTCACTTGGGTCGTTTTTTAATTTGAGACTGAACAGGTGCTTTCTTCTCTTCAGGAGTTTTAGGAGATGGTAAATCAGATCCTGGAAGTTCAGGTGGCAATGGAAGGTCTGTTAGTAAGTGCCGGGTCTTCCGTTCAGGATCCTTCTTTATAGTCTTTGTTATAAAGCCATCCTTTGGACTGCAATTAGAAAACACAGGCTCATGGGAACAGAATTAAATGTCACTATAATTCTTCCCCATTCTAATGAAACATGAGAAAATCAAAGTCAAACAAAGCTTTTCAGGACCCGATAGGGTCATTCAAAAACATCTTTCCCTTTGACTTAGTGTATCACTTACAGCGTCTGTTTGGTAATGCTGCAGCCATAAGTTCGACAGCTTTGTCGGGCATTCACTAAACATGGACTTTGCTGTTTTTCCCCTGATCTATGTGCCAAATTAAAGACTACCTCAATTGAAAAAAACCAAGTTGACAAAATGCTGCTTTAAGGGCAGATAATTGCACAATACATATTAAACGTAGTCTAGAGTAAGTGAATTGTTTAAGTAGCTCTATAACTGGCAATCTAAAAGTGCAACCAGTCCCAACTCTAACCCACTTCCTCTCACCCATCCCTTCCTTCCACCCCAAGCCGCACCTCCATTTCCTACATACTAACCTCATCCCACCTCCTTGACCTATCCGTCTTCCCTGGACTGACCTATCCCCTCCCTACCTCCCCACCTATACTGTCCTCTCCACCTATCTTCTTTTCTCTCCATCTTCGGTCCGCCTCCCCCCTCTCCCTATTTATTCCAGAAACCTCACCCCATCTCCCTCTCTGATGAAGGGTCTAGGCCCGAAACGTCAGCTTTTGTACTCCTGAGATGCTGCTTGGTCTGCTGTGTTCATCCAGCTTCACACTTTGTTATCTTGGATTCTCCAGCATCTGCAGTTCCCATTATCTCTAACCCACTTTAGATTGGCATGGGCTGAAGGCAGGTTAAGAGATAACATGGAGTAGGAATAAACAGATCATTTGAGTTCACAGGCTGTAAATAGTAATCAGATATTCACAATCAAATCAGTTAATTTGATGAGGAGGTTTAGCAGTCTGCATCCAAGTTTGCTAACAAAACAAACTTAAGTTGGAATGCAAGCTGTTGTTTCTGGTTGAAAAATACAGAGCTGAGGATCACAACCTCAGAGTAAAGGGTCTGCAACTGTGAAGAGAATTTTCATCACAAATGATAATAAAGTCTGAAGTTCACCATCACAAAAAAAATAATGCCCTTGATGACTGAGCATGCAAGACAGAGTCATAAAGTTATACAGCCTGGAAAGAGACTTTGGTCCAACTCATCCATGCCGACCACATACCCTAAACAGATCTAGTGCCATCTGCCAGCATTTGGCCTAAATCCCTCTAAATGCTTCCTGTTTATGTATACACCCAGATGTCTTTTGTTGTATTCTTCTTTATCCCATTCCCCTCAATCCACATCCCCCTCTGGTTCTTTATTCAATTCCCCTCAATACCATGTCCCCCACTGGGCACCCACCCTATTGCCACTGATAAGATTTACTTCCTCATTGACTTGATTGAAAGTACCTGCCCTCGTAATTCTGGACACTTGAATTCAATCTCATCTACTCCCAATCTTCATCACTCCCAGGAGAACATTCCCAGCTTCTCCCAGTCACTCCTTGCAAACTGAAGACTGGAATCACAAACAAGGAGGGTGCCCCTGTACAAAGGGTGACCTCACTCAAACATGCCATTTTCTCAAAATTTGCTCCCCTCTCATCTCAAAGGGGGCATATTTCCCACAAGACATGTCAAACCTGGGACAAATGGTAACTGTGACTGAACAGCTAATATGGGCAAACTACCCCTTCCTCACACTAGTCTTGCATCTCTGAACACATTCACTTCCTTCCATAAATAAAGAAGCCAATAACACACAAAACTCAAGATGCCATCTCAAGATAATCTGGGGTATGTTTGACACACCAGAGAACAATGTTGCATACACAACTGAGTGTCATGTTTCCCAAGCTCCAACACAGTCATCACTTCAAAACTGCTTTGATGCCTGCTTCATGCTCCCAGGTGTACTAGGTAGATCAGCAGAATTTTAGATATAAGACAATCAGGGGTATAGAGAAAGTGCAGTTTGATGCAGCTGAGGTAGAAGGTCAACTATGTCATAGTGAAGGGCTGGTTCACTGGACGGATTCACCCAGGCCCCCAGGTTCTAAAATCCCCTCATTTTCCTCTGTTAAGATCCAACGTAGACCTAACATCTTTGAACAAGTGTTGTTAGCCCACCCAAAATCTCCTTTGATTGGGAATTTATTTTCAGATTATATCCTATAAGCGCTGTGGAATGTTTAGGTTGAAGGTAGCAATGTAAAAGCACGATCTTGTTTGTTTTCTTTTGAAGTTTGTTACTCTATCAAAATCCAGGCAAACAGCCTAGCCAACCCTGGGTATTTTCAAGAAATTATAAACTGATAAGTTTGAGATGATTAAAAATATTTGCACTCAATATACCACTGTGTGCGCTATCAACTTCAAGTGAAGTAGAAATTGCTGGTGCAACAATCCCATTTCTTAATACGGCACAAGAAGGCCAATGCATTCAGTAGTTAAACTTTTAAGGTTTGCAAATTGGAAAGTAACAGTTAGTATGTGTCAGTTATTCTCATATTCTGCCTGTAGTTAATGCTGCTCTCAGTATACCACAGTTCTGCCACAGACAAAATCATGAAGATGGCTTGCCTCAAGCAGCAAATATACTATTGCATACAGAAGTACATTTTAACCTATCCACCCAAATTTTGATGTAACAATCTATGCAAGGCTTTTTTAAAAAATCTATCACGGACTGATCTAAAATTCTAAACAGCCAACTGATCTATAATTGCAAGGTGGAACAGCAAAATTAAAAATTCTCTTTGGTCCCAGATGAGTCGATATATCACGGCCTGTCCTGCACTGGTCTTCAGTGCCCCCATCAATTGGCAGTAGAGTAAAAGGATTATTGCTTCCTGCTTTGACGAGATGTCCTTTAATATCCCCTGCCCTATTAGCAATTCCAGGGCCAAGTATAATCAGATAGGAAAACTTAAATGGTAGTAAGTTTCCTTTCATATACAATCAATGTTTCACTCACAGCAAACCGTCTATGTCTTTAATCAATCTTACGAGATGCTACAATTCTTGCTAGTGACAATATAGGACACTTAAAATACGCTGCTTTCATTGCTTACCCATCATCTACCTTTTGGTTGAAAAAAAACTTATGATAAAACTTGGAGGACGTAATGTTTGTTCTCCAAAAAAGTAGTTTGCTTGCTTTCATGCTATTGTGAGCAAGAACTCCAGCGGAAACACAATGCAATCAAAGTTTTAATCAAAACAAGAAAATATGAATCTTCAATTCGTTTAGGAAGGTTTGTATTTCCTACTTTTCTTTCGCCAGGCTCAATTTTTTTTTTTTAAGATCAATAGCCTCAATTTTATGTTTCAAATTACTCTCCCCTCATATTACCTAACACTAAACTTCACATCTATGGAATTGAAACCTGAACTTCAAGTCAATCATATGACTTACCACTCGTTATCTCAAAATTTAGCTCCTGCAGCACTTAATTTCTGGTTTTCATCCAGGTTTTTGGATTTATTTAGCTTTTAATACAAACTCCACAAATGCAGAAAAATAAAACAAGAAATCAGGCTTTGATTTCATTTACCCACAGCCCACCACTCACGCCATTATCATTGATGTCTACAGCACAGGAAAAGACCCTTGGGCCTAGCAAGTCTGTGCCAAAAGCATGCACCCAACTATTCAAAGATAACAAGAACTGCAGATGTTGGAGTCAGAGATAACATCGCGTAGAGCTGGAGGAATACGGCAACCCAGACAGCATCAGCGGAGCAGGAAAGTAGCTCATAGCCTTGTAAGCCTTGGCATCACAAATATGCTATGATATTGAAAACCTGAGCAGGCTCATATGGTCCTACATCAGTTCACATTTGCAGAGTACAGTACACATGCACATACCATTTTTTGCCATCAGCAGCTTCTATTTTCTAAATTGGCACTTGTGATCGTCTCTTGTCATTTAGAATATTTGATTAGAGTTCTAAGCAAACAATATGATGGGTCAAATCTGTGGAGGTATTTCGTAAAGCAATACTATGGCTAGAGAGATCATTCTTCTGTTACAAATAATTTTATAAGGAATATTCCCAACACCCTCTGCAAGACAAGGTATACTGATCCAGAGGTTGTATCGGTACCAAAATGACAGACTCTACTGCTGAGTTCAAAGAATACCTTGGTGGAAAAAAACAAGCCATCTCCCTGACAACCACAATAACTCATTCAACCCTCCAACAGGTACATCATTTAAGGGGAATACCATGGAGCTGCAGGAAGGCCACCAAGAAGCCAACTGCATTAAGGAATTCACACAGAGCGCCACGCAGGAATGGAAGAGCACAAACATGAAAATCACTTAAAACATTTTACAGAGCTAGATAAAAATCGATTGCAATGTACGCAGGGATGAAGGTAGAAGCTGGAATATAATGAAAACTAACATATGGATCTAAAATACTTTAAATCTTCAGTAGTTAATTATTATGGAAGCACTTAACACGGTTTAAAAAGTTCAAATGAACAAGCTGTGACTTTTTGTGGGACTATGTTCAGTGAGAACAGAGAAGAAAAGGCAAAGCTCTTGACGCCAACAGACTGTACAGCCATCCACCCCAAGTCAGTATCAACACTGGAAAACTTGTTGTAATCTGCCTGTGCACTAAACCCTCAAGTTACACTCTGCCACAAAATGACTTGACTAAATACTCTCAACTACACCTCCAAGAACACACATCAGCTACATGTGAAGATCCAGTGGCATGTTTTTAAAAGTACAACAGAAACCATGGTCACAGATGACAATACAGTTCTATTTAGCAGACTTTCAAATCTAGCAAAGAACAAGATATTCTTCTAGAATACTGGTGATACTGCTGACTCAAGAATTTGAAGATGACTTCGTAATCAATCTCATTTATTTTGGTCATAGCCAAGCAGAGCTGATTCAGCAAGGTACATAAGTCCCGATCAAGCAGATTCATTCTGGTCAGAGGTGAACGAGCATTGTCTAGGAATGTAATTTTCAAAGACAAACAAATGATTATTCCACAAGGTCCTCATTAAGATATGATTGAACATATTCACACAGGGCACACAGAAACAGGGAAGAAAACATTTGTCACATGGTTTTACCTATTGACCCAGCATTAACATGGATATACATCAATTGATCAATAGGCCTAAGCTTATTTCCCCTATTAACAAAATTATGACTGATCTGTTTGTTTCAAATTTCACATTCCCATCAACCCCCAGTAACATCTGATTCTTATCAGGCAAAGCAATCATGCTACTTCAATCTTAATATTATTTAAATGATTCTGCTTTCATTACAGTCTGACGTAGGGTATTCCAAACGCGCACAACCGTCAGCGATAACCGAGTTACACTTACTATTTTCCAGTCTGGTGGGCTTTTCCTGAATGAGAACTTTTGGAAAATTAACACCAATATATCTATGATCTCACCTGTCACCTCTTTTAAGACCTTATGAAGAAGTTATCAGGATTTGGAAACTTGAGAGCCCAAATCTCCTTTGGTTTTGGTTTGTTTAGTATCACTCCGCCTAGTGACAATAATTTCATTAAGTTTCTCTCTTCCTTCCACTTCTTGACTTACAGTTATTGATAGAAATATAAAAATGAACTGAAATGGGGACAGACCAAATCATTTGTTCATTTTAACCACTGTTTCATCATCAATTATTATTCCTCATTGTCAGTGTCTAGAGGATCAAAATTAATCTTACTTACTCAACATCTTTTTACATACCTGTAGAACTTCAATTCCCACACAGATGCCCTTATTGAGTCTTAGCCCCAGTCATTGCCCTTGCAAACTGGATGTTAAATTTAATCAGACTGCAGCTGTTGCTACCTGAGGCTACTTTTACTGAGATTATTAATTATTCCTGTCACATTACATCATAACAAATCTAATATAACCTGTCCATACAGCAGCACATCTGGAACAGACTTAAGAAATTTTCTCCAATGCATTCTATGAACTCATCTAGGGTACAACTGCCAATCTGATTCTTCCAGTTTAGAGACAGTCTCAAGTCACCCATGATTACTGCCGACCCTTTATCACCAGCACCTAATATTTCTTGTATACTTTGTCCTGTGGTTTGCGGTTACTACAAGGTGACCTGTATACCATTTCTACGAATGACTTCTTTCTAATGCTATTTCTAATCTTCATCTTGGTCTCCTAAATCATAATCATCTCTAACTACTATACCACGTAATCCATCATTAACAGTGCTACTCTCTAAGTTTACCTCACTTCCCATACTTCTCAAATATCATGTACCCTTCAATATTCAGGACCCAATCGTATATGTAATCACATCTCCATACTGGCTCTCAGATCAGATCTGTTTATTTCAACAGGATCTAACAATTTGCTTACTTTATTATGAATGCTACACGGATTTGAATCCAGTGTTGTTCTTTTGCTTTCTTTATAACATTCAGGCTTAATTTAGTTTAGACTCAAGACCTTTTTCATCAGGGCCTTCCGGTCTTTCACTGACCCCCCTTTCTAAAATTCATGTTTTCCTCTCTCACCTCATCTCTTTGATACACCACATCTTTTTGTATATGGCCCCTCATCCCCATTAGTTTACATCCCTCTCAATTTCCTCAGTTTTCCATTTTTAAGAATACTGGCCCTAGTATGTTTCAGGTATAGGCTCTCAATGACACAACCTACTTTTACGCCCAGGAACCAGAACACACTTCACAGTAGTTGTCAGCCACACAGTCAGAGCTCTAAATGTTATATGCTGTGCTGATTCATATGTAACTCAGGTAATAATCCAGAAATTAGCTTTGGAGGATCTGCTTTCAAATTTAATGCCACACTCCTCATTTTGTCCATACAGAGCATCTTTCCTAATTCCACCTATGTTGTTGAGATCTACACGAACCACAAGTGAGAGTCCCAGCCATGAGTAAAAATATGCTCAGAAGTTGAGCAGGTAACAGGAAATAAGTTTCGTCTTTACTTTGAGGATTCATGTCAAAAGAATCAAATTTCCCTATGCAGCTGACAGGCATAATTAGAAATAGTTTAAAGTTAATCCTATTGTCACCGATGGCTTGTTTTACTCCTTTTCTTCTCAGTTTTTATTCATTTACAAGATGCGGTCATCGCTGGCTGGGCCAGCATCCAGTGCCCACCCTTTGTTAGCCTTGAGAAGGCAGTGACGAAATGCCTTCTCGAACGCGGCATTCCACATGCTTTAACCTACAAAGCTCTTTGGAAGGGAATTCTAAGATTCTGACACAGCAACAGTGAAGGAATAGCAAGATATTTCCAAGTCAGGATGTAGAGCAGCTTGGAGGGGAATTTGCAGGAGGTGCTGTTCCCAGGTATCTGTTCCCCTGCCGTCTAGATGGATGTGGTCGTGAGTTTGGAAGGTGCTCTCTAATGATCTATGGAGAATTTCTGCAGTGCGTTTTGTAGATAGTATACACTGCCGCTACTGAGCATTGGTAGTGAAGGGAGTGGATGCTTGCAAAGAAGGTTCCAATCAAGCAGGCTGCTGTGTCCCGGATTGTGTCGAACTTCTTGAGTGCTGTTGGAGTTGAACCCATCCTCTTAAGCGGGGAGGGACTCCATCACACCTTTGAATGATGGACAGGTTTTGGAGAGTCAGGAGGCGAGTTATTCACTGCAGTACCCTCGTCTCTGACCTGCTCTTCTAGCCACTATGTTTGTGTGGTGAGTGCAGTTGAGTTTCTGGTCAATTCTTAAACACCCCACTCTCAAGTGTGGACAGTGGCGATTTCAGTGATGGTAACTGAATGTGTATGTGACGAGGAGATGGCTAGATCATCTCATACTGGGCGTGGTCATTGCCTAGTGTGATGTGAATGTTACTTGCCATTAGTCAGCCCAAGACGACACAAGAACTGTCCAACGCTTCTTGCATTTGAACATGGATTGCCTCAGTGAGAGTCTTTGCAAACGGAGCTGAATACTGTGCAATTATCTGCAAACATCCCCACTTCTGACCGGAAGGTGGAGAATGGTCACTAGATAAAGCAGCTGAAGATGGTTAGGCCTAGGACACAACTCTGAGCAATTCCTGCAGAGATGTCCCGGAGTTGAGGTGACCAACTTCAACCACGAACATCTTATGTGCCAGGTATGACTCCATCCTGGGGGATGTTTGCCCCCAATCCCCATTGATTCCACTTTTTCTAGAGCTCCTTGATACCACATTCAGTCAAATGCAACCTTGATGTCAAAGGCTGTCACTGTCATCTCACCTCTGGAACTCAGCTGTTTTGTTCATGTTTGAACCAAGGCTCTAAATGAGATCAGAATTTGAGTGACACCAGCAGAACCCAAACTGGGGGTCACTGAGCAGGTGCTGCTCAATTGCACTGTTGATAACACCTTCCATTGTTTTAGCGATAATTGAAAGTTGACGGATGGGGCAGTATTCAACAGGTTGGATTTGTTCTGCTTTTATGTACAAGGTATTCCACATTGTCAAGCAGATGCTTGTGCTGTAATTGTGTTAGAAGAGCTTGACTGAGGAAGTGTCAAGTTCTGGAGCATGAGTCTTCAGTACGAATGCCAGAATATTGTCAGGGGGCCATAGCCTTTGCAATATCCAATGTCCCCAACTATTTTTTTTAAATGTCACATGGAGTAAATCGAAATGGCCAAAGGCTGGCGCCTGTGACGGAGGCCACTGGTGGAGGCAGAGATGGATCTTCTACCCGGCACTTCTGGCTGAAAACTGCAGTGAATGTATGGACCTTTCCTTCATTAAGGATGAGAAATCTTCCAGCGAGTTTAATTGCCCATCACCATTCACGACTGAACATGGCAGGAGTATAGAGATTAGATCTGAACCTTTGGTGGTGGGATCACTTAGCTGTTAATAAAATGTGAGGCTGGATGAACACAGCAGGCCCAGCAGCATCTCAGGAGCACAAAAGCTGACGTTTCGGGCCTAGACCCTCGATCAGAGAGCTTAGCTGTTTATCACTTGTGGCTTATGTTATTTGGTGCGCAAATAGTCCCATTTGGTAGGTTCACCGGGTTGCCCCATTTTTAAATATGCCCAACTGCGTTCTCCATTGAACCAGGTTGATGGTAATGGTTGAGTGGGGGATTATACCAGGTCATGAGGTTACTGAGCAGTCAGCCTGTTGTAAAAGTCAACTAAAGATTCACTTTTAGCACTTCACATTGGGTTAATATTCAAAGAATTCAGCACTCAGCTCAACTATTTCTGGTGTTAACATCAAGTGTTCCAAGACTGGGCACAACATCACAGGGTAGAGGATATCCACAAAGACACAACTTGGCCCCAGCTTCAATTTGGATTTTCCTCTATTCTAGCTTTCTCCCAAAAGTAGAGTTCCAAGCACTTGAGCTTCTTCAGTCAAGATCTCCAAACAGCCATTATTCATATTTAGGTTAGAAAAGCAATCATCAGCAAGACACTCAGTACAGTGGGTGCTGAAGAGAATCAAAGCCTGTTCTTACCTGATACACAACAGCAAATGGATGAGCAGCCTCGATCTTGGTGGAAATTCTCTCTTCATTACCTATACCACGAAGAAGTACTTGGCAGAGATCAGAAGTCAAACTTCATACCTGCTCGCTTATATGCCTTACTGGCACACCAGATGGTATATTTATTCCTCAAGTTGCAAGGAACGATTTAATATCCTATTTATAGATAAATTAATTACATCTGTCCTGGCTGTAAGCAAGAAAGCCCAGCCTTCCATTAGGTACGTGGAAAACTTAGGCAACTAACAGAAAAGATTGAGTTTTGTGGTTATTAATTACACAATCAATTACACAAATCACCCTATCCAAATTGTCAAGAAACAGTTCGGCTTTGAAGGATCATGGTTGCGGAAAAAGACAAACAAAATCAGATTGTGAAGATCTTTATTCAATGTTATACCTTCGCCAGTAGATCAGGCCTAACGCTGTCACACTTTGAAGAGGACACAAACAATTGTTCAAAAAATTTCCAGAATCTACTGGGCTCTTCTCTGTAGCAATGTGCTATAAAGATATCAGTCTATGCTCAAGCTTTTTATAAATGCTTGGAGGCACAATCTTTGAAAGTAGTACCAACTCCTTAGGTCACCCAGCACAAACACTCAAGGCTTCTGGGATTCTATCCACAATGTCATGTCCAGGTTACCGGCCAACCAAAATCGGCCTCAACAATGTCCAACAAGCATGACAGCACTTAATAGTAAGTAGTGCTGAGGATACAGACATGTAGCAGTGTGACTTGGACAGGCTGAGTGAGAGGGATTAGGGTATGGAACTCTATGATTAGCAATGTTCAAACTGAATGATGGAGCAGGTTCAATCGGCCTGTTCTTTCATCTAAGTTTCTAAGTTACATTACAAATACATTACAGCAGCAGAAATCAATTCTTAAACACAACTAAACCAAATTTAGTCCACATCACTACAGAATTTAAGCCAAAAATGGCTTAACAATACAAGTTGGAATAATTCCCCAAGTCTCAATTATTCAGAATTCGACGAACAGATTAGAATACTTTGAAAGATGCACATCATTTCAGCCCTGATGTTTCCCTTTGAACGTGTTTGGTTATATGGTCATGTAATACAAAAGGCACATCCATCATGTGCAATTGCATTGCTTGCGACATTAAAGTCAGCAACAGAACAGCTTTGCTTACAAAATGCAACAGATTGTAAACAAGTTGAACAGCATTACAAAATTCTCTCTGGATTAGAATGCCATTTAGTCCAAATCAAAACAACCCATGTGTCTAAACTACACTTGGATATTTTTAAAAATTAGATTATTTTTCTGTATATATGTTTGGGGAAAATAAGCTACCCAAATCAAACGGGATTTCATTAAAATTTTTATTCAACAATTTCATTACTCTCACCTCCACCCCAGTGCCACAAAACCTAGCCTAGAACTCTCCACTTTGAACACAAACCTTCTCAAAAGGTACCATCATCTTCTGGATGCCTCTCTGCAACACATAATATGTTACCAGATTATGCTCAAGCCATTCCCAAGAAATGTTTTGCTCTACACCTGCACACCAAAACATTGTGAAAATAAGACCCACTTATTGGGTCTCACCAGAATGCATGTCAGATCTTTCAGAATAGTAGGCCACTTGAAAAGGGGAACCAAATCAAAGTTTGGCAATGACTAACTTTAACAATGACTACTTAATATTAAGTAGCACAGTCGGTCGAAGTTACCAAAACAAAATGTTATACCAGAAAGTTCATACAAACGTCAGTAAACTGCTCAAAAAGATTACATATTGCTGTTTATTATTTCCAAGAGGTGTTCACATCCCTCATGCTCATGTCCTTATGCAATATAACTTGCTGCATGGTGTGCAAGAGCAGCTTGTACATCAACAGCTACGGGAATGACACAGAAAGTACAAAAGACATGGCTCACAAAGGCCAGAGTTCAGAGCAATGTACAGCATAAGGCTTAGGGCTGCAAGTAGATGAGATGCATCAGAGACAGCTGCTAAACAAGCAACACTTTCAAATGGCAGGCACAAACATGGTCTGGAACCAGCTGATGGCAGACACCAAGGACACCAGAGGTGAGGAAATTATGTATAGATAAACGGATTCAGCAAGAGTCAGGTATGCCTATTCCTGTCACCAGGACCAAATGTCAGCAATTCTACTGACATATGCAAACAGATGTCCTCTACATTTCCAACATTGTTGGAAATTATTCCAATATATCATTCAACGAAGAAATTGGAAATTTTCTTTTAACCTGGTTAAACTTCATCCTGGAATCAACATCACCAAAATTGATCAAATAACCATTTGTCTGCTTTATTGAGAGACTCAGCTATGAATAAAGTAACTACCACATTTATTTACATACTTTCACTTCTGACGCAAATTTGCCTGGACCACTTCTAAAAGTTTTGAAGAAATAAAACATGCAACATAAATGAAAGCCCTTGTTTCTTCTTGCATTTTAAAAATCTATCTTCAAAAAAGGGCATTCACAAGTAATCCTAACACTGCTGTCTTATTAGAGAAATGAAGCTTCAAATGCTAAATCAATTCTTCACCACTTCATGTCCCAACTCATAAGTGAATGCTTCATCAGGTTTTACAACACTCACCTGCTCACTTCTTCATGTCCCTCCTTGGTCAGCACTGGGAGCAGAGGTAGTGATGGCAGTGCTGATGTTTGCAGATTCGGGTTTTTCTCTCTCTCCTTTGCAACTTCATTTGGCACAGCTTGCTTGAGTTTTTCTTTTGGCGTAGTCAACTCCACTTTCAATGGTTGGGCTTTCGGAATTTTTGCCCCGATGTTCGTTGGTGTTGCCTCTTTTTTATCTGTATTTGAGTCAAGATCTGTTTTCACCTCCTGAGTAGTCACCTTGACTTTTGGTTTCTCACTTTTAACTGTTACCTGGATCCCAGTATCTAAAGGGGAAACTGTCACTCGCTCAGACTTGAGCTTATTCGCCTCTCTTGTGTCCTTTGTTTGAGATGTATGGGCTGTTGTTGTTGAACTAGCATTGCTACTTGCCTTGGCAGTAGTCACAGTAAGTGCATTTGAAGTTTTTGAATTATTTTTAGCAGCCTCAACAGCTCTTGCTTTTTTGTGCTTACTCAGCTCAGCTGCAAGACTAGTTTTATAAGTTAAACTGTTTGGTGAAATGCTTGACTGCCGGCTGCGAGACCTTGATACACGGTGCTTGCTGCGAGATCTTGATCGTCTAGAATGATATGGACTTCTGCTCCGTGATTTGGGCCTCCTGAAAGTATAAATCATGCAATCAAAATAGGCTTAAGAAATACAATTACTATAACTAAAGAAATAAATCACATAATTTGAATGTAAACAAGTCTGAATCGTTTAAAGTAAACATATCCACTATAGATAATGCAAAGTCATCGCTTGCAGGAATAAATGTGAATTATCAAATACAGGAATGGAGCTTTACGTATCGAACAAGGTGAAAAGTTCTTTTTTAAATTTTAAATGTGAATTTCAAACAAGCAATTTAAAATTGCAATATAAATTTCAGAAACATTTACAAATAACTGAACTTTACAATATTTGCCTTCAGCCGAGATGTCCAAATATTTAAATTATTTGATGGGAAGTTGGTATTGCAGGCTGGGCAAGTATTAATAGTCTATGTCTACCTACAAAGATGATGGTGAGCAGCCTTCTGGAACTGCTGAAATCCTAGGAGCACAGGTAGACCCACACTGGTAAGAAGAAGGAAGTTCCAGGAATTTGACCAAGAAACAGCAATGTCAATTAGGATGGTTTGGGGTTTGGGCAAAAATATTGCAGAACATGTTTAATGTTTTACCCTCTGATATTCTTTTTCTATTTTACAAGCAGGAAAATAATGATTGCACACCTCATAATACACCATGTGCACACATTTTTCAGAGAATTTTGGCCAAATTTCAGAAGTCAAGCTCAAACTACAAAATAACATATTATATAGCTAGAGAAGGCAAACAGTTGTGTGGTCTTATCTCCACCATTCTAAATGGAACAGTATTGTACAGCTATGAAGCTAAGATATAGGAAGTTATTTGAGAAAGCCCAAGCAGCTAGTGCGAGAAACTACTTTTCAATACCAACAGAACAAAGCATGGGATTAGTTTAGAAATAGCATCATGGTCAGCACAGACATGGTAGGTTGAGGGTCTATTCCTCTGCTATACTGTTCTGAACTGGTTCTAAAAAGGTACCTGAACAATGATCAGCAAATTACTTTCAAACCCAGAGGTCTTGAAGTACAGGCCCTATATGATTCTTATATTCTTTACTTGCTATTTAATCACATGCAAATTTTGTGAGTTGAGTTGTTTGAATAAAAGGTTTACTTATTCTTAAAAATTGTTGACATATAACTGCAAATTCAGAACATCAAGACACATTTCTATCAGAAATATGAGGATTTTACAAGTTATTGGCAATGACAGATGATTCTCAAAGTCCCACTGATGCAAAGAAGTTGGGAATTACCGCCAGAAACCATATACAAATTAGAAATACAGCAGTACCCAAAAATGACAAAAATTCATATGTAGCCTCACTCCTTCTCAGATGTTCATCACTATATAGACTTGCAGTAGTTTAAGCTTCCATTTGTTCTTAATAACACATCATGAAATAGATCATAAAAACAAATCATCAGCTATAGGTGGCTGAACAAATATTCGATATTATGACTGCACCATTTTAGTTTCACAAGTGTTTCATCAACTATTCAATTACACAGGTTACCAAAAAGCTAGAGCTAAATATCAAAATACTTCCTAGTGTTATCCCCAATGGCGAAAAGATCTCTTTTTGCCAACAGTCAAGAGCTGATAAAGAATGAGTGGGTCAAGAACTGAATCCTCAAACAAACTAAATAACTGCAATTTCAAGAGAGTACCGAATGTTGCACTCTCTCAAATATTGTTACATAAAAACCACAAATGCAAAATTATCATTAATGGTACAAAGCTCAGTGTTCAATTCAATCATTTGCAAATTTGCTTTCTCACAAAGCATGACTTTTTAAAACTTCTAAAACTTAATTAAAAAAAACCATAAATCCTATGTGAGACTCCAAACATTTTAAACAATTTAACTGCCCAAATGAGTTGTGTAGTATCAAGAAACATTGCATTCGCTATTCAACGCCTACAGTTAATGTATGGCAGGAACTTATCAAACGGGCATGACGCGTAATGTATGTACACTACCTTTCCGATTTCAAGAAACATTGGATGTACATTTTTTCTCTTTACAATATTTGATGCTTGATACGTTATGTTTCACGTACATACTTCCGACTTTAAGGAATGTGTGTACACGGGGTACATTTCGGACTAATTTTTAGATATATTTAACACGATAATAGTTCAAACACTCGAGATGTGCAGACTGTTGTCTCACCTGAGTTCCGGGCTCCGGCTGTAAGGACTGGACGAGCGTCGCCGACTGCTGGAGGAGTAGGGAGCGGGGGACAGAGCGCCATAATCATAGGGACTAAGGTGCCTGGAGAAGCTGGGAGAGCGGCGGCGTGAAGTCGGGTAAGGGCTGGGAGAACGACCGGTATAGCCGGCGTGTAACGCCGACTCCCGCGAGCTGTACAGCGGCTTGAAAGCGAAGAGCGGCGGCGGAGGGCTGTACAGCTCGAAGGCAGGGGGCCTGCTGGGGCTATGGCCGGAGGTGACCCCGTAAGCCTGCGGGTAACACGAGACAGATGTACCGTAGGGGCTCTGCTCCCGGTAAGGCGGACTGCGGGGCCCGGGAGAGGTCGAGGTGCGGTAGGCCCGCGGAGCCTCCCAGTCGGCTTCCCGGTAGGCCCGCGGCGGAGGCTCTCTGTAAGCCGCGGGCGTCTCTTTGTCGGTGCGGTGCGAACCGCGGCCTCCCCGGGCCTCCTTGTCGCCTTGGGCCGGCTGCTCGGCCGCCGCCCCGGCTTTGTTCCGGCTCCGGCTTTTACTCTTGGCCTTGCCGTCCGCCCTGGACCGGGAGCTCTCTTTGCCCTTGTCCCGTCTGCGCCTCTCCTTGTCGCGGGATCGCTCGGCCCGGCGCCCAGCTGAAGACGCGGGGCTGAAGCCGAAATTCTCCGACTGTGAGCTCACGTCCTCGTACTCGACCAGGCCGCGGAGCGGGAGGGCCGAGGAGCCCGAAGCCGAGCAGGCTGCCGCGGCGGACCCCGGGTACTTGCCGTCCCTCCGCTGGGCCCGGCTCTCGGCCGAGCGCTTCCTGCGGCGTTTCCTGCGCCGCGAACGCGACGAAGGGCGAGGAGGAGCGGACGAGGCGGCGGCGGCGGTCGAGCAGCGGCCTTTATCCCGGGCCTGGGCCGGAGCCGGGCCGCTCTGGCTCTGGTGTCTCCTCCCGCTGGGGCTGCGACCCCGGCTCCCGCCGCGCGTATCCGAACTCGGCATTGACTTCCGCGACTCCCCGTATCCCCCTCCAGCTCCGGGGCCGCTCACTCCATCCGCTCGGAGCTGCCGCGCATTCCCGGTCTCCGGGCGAGGGAAGAGAAATCGGCGGAAAATAAAAAGCGAAGCCGGGAGGGAAGCTGGGCCTACCGCCTGTGGGAGTTTGGTGCCGCAGCGGTGGAGGGGGGGGGGGTGGTGGAGAGAGAGAAACAGGCTCTTAGCGCCCCCCCTCTCGCTCCTCTTCGCTCTAACAGCGTCGGCTCGTCCCCGGCCCCCGCAGCGCGCGCAACACTCGCCGCCTCTGCGCCGACTCACAAAATGGCCGCCTCCCGGTTTTGGGTGGTTGCGGGGTGTAGACCAGCCGCGACCGTGCGGCTAACCCTGCCCTGCCCGTTCACTTCCGGGGCGAGCCTCCAGGCAGTTGGAGAGGAGGAGGAGGAGGCGGTGATAATGTCTCTCGTCCTCGATGTACATGAGGGAGGGGGTGTGTAAGAGAGAGAGAGAGAGAGAGAGAAACAAGACCTGGATAACACAGTTGCACAACAGAGGAGGCGCCGGATCTGATGAAGGGTCCAGGCCCGAAACGTCAGCTTTTGTGCTCATGAGATGCTGCTTGGCCTGCTGTGTTCATCCAGCATCACACTTTGTTATCTTGCACAACAGAGGACTTTTATTTGCAAAAATTAGGTTAGTAGCACGAAACTCATCACAACATTTCTCTTGTGCAGCTCTTTGTACCGCTGGACCACCACTAGCCCAAGCACGCTGGATAGAAATGTGGAGGGTCTGGAAAGTTGATATTTTCCAATGAACCTAGTGCCATGTGATTTTTGACCTCAGCAGCCAAGACTCATTTGTACAGCATAAGAACAGTCCCCTCTCCCCCACCCCCAAAAAAATTTCTTTTGAACGCCCACCACATATTCTAGCTTAATGTGGACCCTTCCGCTTCATATACCCATCCAGCAGCCTTTTAAACGGAATTACGCCTGCCTCAGGTAGTTCATTTTAAATCTTTCCTCGAGCTTTTACCCTATTCACACCCCTCTTCTATGAACGTTTTGCCACTTTCAGCATCTTTTTAAATAGTGTAGCCTCTAAATCCTAAACAAATGAAGAAATATAAAGTTGTCAAGCCCTGAAAAGCTATGCTAATTAGCTGACAAGAGTCCAAGTACCCACATTTCCCTGTTCAAAACTACTTTACCTTGAACAAATTTTATTGCTTAAGACAAAAACACAACAAATGCTAGGAAATCTGAAGTACAATTCAGTCTAAAAGCAGCTTTTCAGGTAATATTTTTCCCCCTGTTGGACTAGGGACTCCAGTTGGAGATTAAACGGCTGTAACAACTGGGAAGGAGAAAGGAACTAATTTCTCCTAATAGTGATAATGGGAACTGCAGATGCTGGAGAATCCAAGATAACAAAGTGTGAAGCTGGATGAACACAGCAGGCCAAGCAGCATCTCATGAGCACAAAAGCTGACGTTTCGGGGCTAGACCCTTCATCGGAGAGGGGGATAGGGAGAGGGTTCTGAATTAGGGAGAAAGGGGGAGGTAGACCAAAGATGGACAGAAAAGATGATAGTTGGAGAGGGGCATAGAGGTGGGGAAGTAGGAAGGGGATAGGTCAAGGTGGTAGGATGAGGTTAGTAGGAAGTGGAGGTGCGGCTTGAGGTGGGAGGAAGGGATGGGTGAAAGGAAGAACAGGTTAGGGAGGCGGAGACAGGCTGGGCTGGTTTTGGGATGCAGTGGGGGAAGGGGAGATTTTGAAGCTTGTGAAGTCCACATTGATACCATTCGGTACTTTCCATATTAAGCAGATGTTCACCTACACATCTGCCAATGTGGTATACTGCATCCATTGTACCCAGTGTGGCTTCCTTTACATTGGGGAAACCAAGCAGAGGCTTGGGGACTGCTTTGCAGAACACCTCCGCTCAGTTTGCAATAAACAACTGCACCTGCCAGTCGCGAAACATTTTAAATCTCCCTTCCCTTCCTCAGACGACATGTCCATCATGGGACCCCCTGCAGTGTCACAACGATGCCACCCAAAGATTGCAGGAACGGCAACTCATATTCCACTTGGGAACCCTGCAGCCCAATGGTATCAATGTGGACTTCACAAGCTTCAAAATCTCCCCTTCCCCCACTGCATCCCAAAACCAGCCCAGCCTGTCTCCCTCTCACCCATCCCTTCCTTCCACCTCCAGCCACCTATTTCCTACCTACTAATCTCATCCCACCTCCTTGACCTGTCCGTCTTCCCTGGACTGACCTATCCCCTCCCTACTTACCCACCTATACGCCCCTGTCCACCTATCTTCTTTTCCCTCCAACTTCGGTCCACCTCCCCCTCTCTCCCTATTTATCCCAGAACCCTCTCCCCATCCCCGTCTCTGAAGGAAGGTCTAGGCCCGAAACGTCCGCTTTTGTGCTGCTGAGATGCCGCTTGGCCTGCTGTGTTCATCCAGCCTCACATTTTATTATCTTGGAATCTCCAGCATCTGCAGTTCCCATTATCTCCCACACTTTGTCATAATTAATTTCTCCTAATAGTCAGTCACCAGGTGGTATCCTACTACCTTGTGACACCCCATCATTTAACAGATTGTTAGGATGATCAACTAACAGTTCTCCTACCCAGCTGGATCCCAGAAATCGATTCCTGGCTCCTATTTCTAATCTACATGCTTCCCTCATGACATTATTCAAGTAGTACTTGCAGCACGCACACTGTCAACACACAGCTCCATTTAACTAACTTCTTTCTTGACTGCTACTCCTTGGCTAGCACCTAGTACTAGATAAAGAGAAATTTAATGGAATTAAAACGAATGGAATGGTAGAGATAGAGATAATGAGATGAAAATGAAAACAAAAACTTTGGAAAGGCTGGTTACAATGAATAAATTACCTGGTCCAAGTAGCCTCTCTCACAGGCAAGCTAAGAGAAGCAGGGATAGCAGAAGATTGGTTAACCAAGTTAAAAAGTACATACTTCAGAAATATCATCAAGCTCTGAGCATCTATCATATTTCCCTTTCTCATCCAGCATACATTGCTGCCACTCCACACAAGTGGTCAAAAGATTGAATGTTCAAAGTGGCTGAATAAGTGCTGATCAAATAGCCTGTTTTGTCCTGAAAAGTGTTAAGCTAAGTGTTAAGTCACATTCAGCCAGTTAAGTGAAGACTATTTACACCTTATTCCTGACCTAACTTATAGATGGTAGTCAGGCTTTGGAACTCAAAGCAAGTTAATTCTCAGCCTCTGACTGGTTCTTGTAGCTACAGAATTTGCACAGCTGTTCCAGTCCAGTTTGATTAATGAGAGTCAGCAATAGTAATGCCTTTTTGTGTCATGGAGAGATGGTCATGGCCTGAACTTGTCATCTAGTATAACTCAAAGTCTGTGCTACCTGTAGATGCTAACACTGCTTCAGTTTTTTCCTAATCCCAATGTGGATAGAAATAATCATAATTGGCCGCAGATCTTTCCCAAATCGTCACAACGCCCTCACCACTCTGCTGGAGCACAAGAGTTGATTGATCATTTGTATCTACACCTATGCAATGCCTTCAACCGTGATAGCCAGAAAAGTTGATTTACTTTAATGTGTTTGCACACTTTATAGATAAATGCAACCCTCAATCCAGTTTTATTTTCATATTCAGTTTACAATATGGATAATCATGACATTGAGCAATCACAAATTTTCAGTTTGCATTTTAATCCAAAAACAACATCTATTATGTAACTACTCTAAACAGCACCTTAGCTGAACAGAACAGTGGCTAGCAGGCACATGTTGAATTTTGACTTGGGCTGCAGTGGCAATTCATTAAAATATTTGCTATTGAGTTCATTCACTAAGTAGTCACACAAGCCAAGTTCCATACTCACAATTGAAAATATCCTACATGTTGCTGAACCCGGAGGTACTATTAGCACCTTTTGACAGTCACATTTTGCCACTACATAAAGAAAGAAACTCTGCCAAGAAAACTAAAGAAAAGGTACCTAGCAGTGAGAATTTTCTGCACTAAGTAAAAATTGGAAAGCCAGGGGCATGCTAAACTTTTCACAATGACAATTGGCTGCTGCAAGCTCTGAACCTTTTGCCAAATTCACACAATTGTTGATTAAAGGAATTAGGGCACAAATCTATTGAAAGGATTGTTAGCACATTGAATCTGCAGGCCCGACACATTGCAATTGCAATGCATAGCCAATCATACAGCAAGATTATCTGAAGCTAATAATAGCAATAGAATTCAGGAACAGATTTATCAAAGGCAGGAGAGGCGTTAAGGATAGCAAAATGGCTAAAAAGGAAGCATCAGAAAAGAGATCACAGGTTGCAATAAAACAAATAGCTCAATGCTCTTCAAACATGTTAATAAAAGATTAGCAAAGTTTCGAGTAGGACACCAGGAACAAGCAGGGCAAACTCTTTACTGAAATAAAAAGGGTACAGAAGAGTTATTAATTGAATAAATTTGCTGGCGTCTTCAACATAGAACAGTCCAGGCCCTTTGGCCCACGATGTTGTGCCAAACTTTTACCTGAAACATAAGGTTTATCTAACCTCCATCACTACCTTACACTATCCACATGCCTATCTAATAGCTGCTTAAATGCCCCTAATGAGGCCAACTCCACTGCCCTCTCCGACAATGCATTCCATGCCCCTACCAGAGTCAAATTAGAAGATGGTGACAAGACCTAGTTGGAAAGATGGGTGTTGAGCCACTGATCAGTATAGTGATAAATAAAGAGGTGGGCTAAAAAGGCCAGCAGGACTCCAAGTAGAGAAGTCACCAAACCTGATGGGAAGCCTCCTAGGTTGCTAGATTGCAAGGGAGCAAATTGCAGATCCGTTGACAGAAACTTTCCAGACCCCTCTGAATGCAGGATTAGTCCCAAGTGACTGACGATTACAAGTGTGACACTGTCTTTTCAGAAAGGGCCAAAAGGATAACCCAGGAAGTTACAGAACTATCAGCTTGACACCAATAATGGAAAACAATTGCAACGGCAGCATTGCCAAGACGAGCCAGACCCAACTCTACCCTTGCCTGGGGTCACCTCACTGGGTGGGTGGTGGTCCTGGGCTGACATCCACAACTTGGTCTCTCAGGCGGAGCCAAGACTCCAGGTGCATGCTAGGCCTGGGCACCTGAAGGAGCAGAAGCATAAGCAAATGGGATGGCAGAACACCCCGATGACTGATAACTAGAACATCTGGAGAATCTTATTGTGGGGAACAGGGAGGTACAGAACCCACACATCCCCAGGCCCATGGCTACAGCAGTTACAATTGTGGTGGAAGCAGGTAACCAAGACTGAAGAGTCCGTTACAGAGACTCCAGTCAATGTCAAGCAGCGACTGGAAGAGCAGCAGAACAGGGAGAAGACGACAAACGCTATTGCAGTAAAATCTTGCATTATATTCAGGAGGTCCAGAAGCCCTACTCCACCACCGCTTTACTGCAAGTTCTTTGACAAGGTGACAGACAGTGGATGAGGATAGTGCAGATTTAGATTTTCAGAAGGCACTTGATATGGTGCCACACGGCAGGTTAGTCAGCAAATTACAAATGTTTCGAATTGATGATTGGCAGCACAGAATGTAAGTCACCTAAAAGATAGGAAACAGGGTAAGTATAGATGACAGTGAAAGTGGTGGTCCCTAGGAAACAATGCTGGGGCCCTTGCTTTTTATAATTCATAAAAACATTTTGGGGATGGGTATTGTGGGCAAAATCTTAAATTTGCAGATGATACCAAGTTCAAGAGAAAAGTAGATTGTGAGAATGATGCTGAGTGACTACAGAGAGATATTGACAAGCTGGCCAAATGGGCAGCTACCAAACAGATAGATTTCAATGCAGCATAAAGTGAAGTAATGCACTTTGGTATACGAACATGGAGGGACAATACAAGTTGAAACGTAAAACATTGAAAGAGTAGAGGAGCAGAAGCACCTTGTGGTTTGACAACATAATTCTCTGAAGGTAGGCAATGCAAGGTGAAAAAGTTCTTTAGACAACTTATAGGATCCTTAGGTTTAGATAGAGGCAGAGAATATAAAAACAACAGTGATGCAATACCTCTACCATTGATCTGACTGTTTGGAATACTTGTGTTCAGCTCTGAGCACCTTATTTAAAAAGGATGTTAAAACTCTGGAGAGATTGCAAAAGAGATTTACTAGAATGATACCAGGAATGAGGGATTTTAGATACAAGGAAAGATTAGAGGAACTTATTCTCCTTGAAAGAGAGAAGATTAAGAGGTGACCTTACTGAAGTGTTTAAGATTATGAACAAATTTTGACATGGCCAAGAATATTCATGTTTCTACGAGTTGGTATGTCAGTAACAAGGGGTCAACAATTGCAAGATTGTTAGCAAAATAATAAGGGTTGAGATGAGGAAAAACCTCAACTCAGGTTGTTAAGATTTGGAATGCACTGCCCAGGAGAGTGGTGGAGGTACATTCCATGAGCGATTTCAAAAGAGCTCATTATATATTTGAAAGTGGTGAATTTAGAAGGCTATGGAGATAGGCTGGAGAATGAGATTAGTTGGGTTGCTCTTGAACTGCTGATACAGAGTGTGCCAAATGGCAGCCTCCTAATTGTAAAATTCTATGAATCTAAAGCTATGTTGTTCAAAGTCCTCTGGTGCTTAGCAAATTGTTTTAAGATATATACACAGGTCCCAGAAACTAAAGTCTAAAATCTTGAAGATATCTTTGCCCAAACAAGACTACCCTAGGACCT
The DNA here is from genome assembly GCF_030684315.1 of Stegostoma tigrinum. NCBI lineage: Eukaryota > Metazoa > Chordata > Chondrichthyes > Orectolobiformes > Stegostomatidae > Stegostoma > Stegostoma tigrinum. Next base: position 9,982,189 of record NC_081358.1, read on the forward strand.
CTCAACTTCCACTGAAGATAGGTCCTTTGCAATGATCACAGGTATTCTCCAAGCTTAAAATGATCTCCGCTAATTTCCACACAGTCTCTGCACAATTTTGAGACCTTTTACATCTGAGGGAACTAGCATTCCAGCTGGCATATTTCAAGTGGAGGGGAGCTTCTCAACCAAAGTGGAATTCAAGGCTCAAAATCAGTGACACCCATTTCAATGTGTACCATTCAGACTTATGGAAAAATTCATTAATCATATGCAATACAGTTATATCTCATGTCAATCTAAACTCTAGATGTTGGATCTTGACAATAGCATTGGCCTGTCCTAGGATCCTGATGTTGTCCCAATCAAACTGGTAGTTCTCCTTATCTGTGTGAATGGAGATGAATGAGCATTGGTCATATCTTTTGGTTGCTAGTTGGCGTTCACGTATTCTTGTAGCCAGTTTCCTTCTTGTCTGTCCAATGTAACGTTTGTTGCAGTCTTTCAACAGGATCTTGTATATCACGTTTGTTCTGTCTATAGTGAGTAAGGGGTCTTTGGTTTGAGTGAGCAGTTGACAGTGTTGCCACTGGTGCCCAATGGTTGTAGGAGTCTTCTGGTCAGTTTGGACATGTTCTTTGTATAGGGTAACGTGATGTGTGTCAGACATACTGTATCTTCTTGTTGTTTGAGAGAGGGGCATCGTCGGACCCAGCTGTTCGGGTATCCATTGTCCTCAAATACCTGGTAGAAGTATTCTTCGTTTTGGCATAGTTCCAGGTTGCTAAAAAGACCCAAGTGACACCATCTCCACAGACAGCAACATGCCAAAGTTACTGAACCTATGCCTCATGACCCACTTTACCTTTAATGGCCAAATCTGTGAACAAATCAACGGGACACTGATGGGATAACCTCCCTCTGGACAAACAGAAGCTGTGATGCAGAGACTTGAAAACATAGCCCTTCTGCAGATCCAACCTAAATTATGGGTCCGATATGTGGACGATGCTCTCCTCATCATCAAATGGACTAAACTAAGAAAGACGCACTAACGTATAAACAACATCTTCACTAGCATCAAATTCATCAGGGAAGAACAAGCAGCTCCCACTTCTGGACATTATGGTAGAACGCAGGGCCAATGGGAAATTTCTGACAAAGGTACACAGAAACGCCCCCCCCCCACACACACACACATACACACACACAAACACACAAACTTCAGGACTTGATCTGTGTAACAGCAACCATCCCAATACCCCCAAATGGAGTTGCATAAAAACACTAAAACGAGCAGCAATGCGCTGCAACAACAAAATCTACTCAAGAACCTTAGAATATATACCAAGCTCTTCATCAGGTTCCTTCTGAAGGCACCTAAGTAGGTCCCACCTTAAATCATTTGCAGCCATTTCACCACAAAGATCCTAGCACTAGTTTCTAACCCAGCTAACTACTCACTTGTCTGTTGAAGATTCTAGGTGGTTTTGGGGCCAATTCGGGTCAGCAATGATCAGTATATATTTGCTTGCTTTGCAATAACTCCTGAAAGCCGTTTATTCTACTACAGATCTGCATTTGTGCCTGTGACCCAAGTACATAAGAACGTGTCTACACTTTGATGACTCAGAAAAGAGATGAGCAGAAGCCTCCAAAGCATGGTTACTGTTTTGATTCAAATGTGCAGCTGGCTCACAATAAACATAAGTACTGAGCAAAATTTGAGAAAAAGGAAGGCAGGCTAGAAAGTAAAAATTTCCAACGCCTGCACTATGGGGAATAAAAGAACTTCTTTGAGGGTTCTCCCTTACCGCAAGTATTTTTTTTGACACACAAGTAATGACCTTGTTCTTCCCTGTTATAACCACGTCATACAGCTCAATAAAAAAAAAAAAAGAGGTTTCATGTACTCTATACAGATCATTGACAAGGTGGGATTTCTCACTTCAGGCCATGTATTCTGCTCAGATCATATGGATTCAGACATCTTTAATTTGCTGAAAACTGAACTAAGAAAGTTTTTCGAAGCCACTAGGTCATTCAAACGTAAATGCAGCATTAAAATATATTACTTAATAGAGAAATATAATCATCTTATGCCTATTTGAATCAGATTTTCAATTGCTTTTTAGAAAACAAGAATTAAGAACCACTTCGATTTTCAAAGGAACATACAAGATAGCATTGCCTGATCTACAATTATACAAGAGTACTGAACATCTTAAAACATTTACAAATGATCAAGCTAACAAGTTACTATGAATTTTCACTAGGAACTTCTGAGTTTTATTGTACAGTAAGTGACTACATATGCAGCACTTAAACTTACCATGAATTATGGCATACATTCAAGTCATACAGTATCTTGACACTAAATATAACACTTTCTTGACAGTCCTGCGGTCAAAATCTTAGAATTCTATTTAACAGTTGTAGGGACTACCTTCACATGTACTGCAATAGTTCAAGGAAGCTAATCAGATCCTGGTAAGGGCAATTAGGGATGGGCCAATGACCACCTCATTTCATGATGAGGAAAATATTCTCAAACAAATCTTATCTGCAGTATAGCAAGAACTGCCAATGCTGGAGTCAGAGATAACAGCGTGGAGCTGGAGGAACACAGCAGGCCGGGCAGCAGAGATGCAGAAACGTTGATGTTTCAGGTCGGGACTCTTCAGAAATCTTATCTATATCCTTCCCTCAAATTTTCATACCCTCTTGTGCATCCCCTATTGTTCATTCCACATTTACCAAATATTTCTTCAACCATGGCTTAATTATCTGAAAATTACTTACAATTTCTCCATCACTTTATGATACTACTTAAAACTCACAGGACTAACCTTTGTCACCTCTGCCTCCAGCTCCATTTCAAACTCGTTTTGCCTCTGAAGTGCTGAAGGGGGTTTGTCTGTACAATGTAAAAATGCAAGTTGTTCTCTATACGCCTGATAGATCTTTGACAGATCAAGTTAGGAAAAACGTGTTAGAATTAAATGGAAAAAAAAAAATCACAATCCTATCCCTTTCATTCATGAAACTGTTAACTGATATAATGTGATTACATGGGAAGCAATATAATGTCTGTACTAACCTGCAATTAACAATTGCCTTCAACTTGGCTCATCTCAATACTGGTGACCCTGTCCTATGATAGAGCTCTCAAGATAAGGGCTAGCCTTAAATTCCAGCCAAGGGCTTTAGGTATTTTCCTTTTATAACTGTCAAATTCTTAGCTGCTGAGTTGTGCCAGAGTGATTAAATCTTTTGTTCCAAAGAAATTCATTGATATAATACTCATTTGGCTTCAGAAATTCATGCTGCCAGAGTTGGATTTGGCTGTAATGCAGGTGGAGACTATAACTCTACTTTGCCACTGTTCCATTTGGATTTAGTCTTGAATAGAAAATCTGGCAACAATCTTCAACACTGGCTCTTCTAGGATAAGAACAGAGGAATTAGAATGTAGAGAAAGTACTGGTAATTCGGTTGCCTTGAACTCACTTCACTATTCAGTAAGATCACAGCTGAACTGATTGTAACCTCAATTCTACTTTCCTGCCTGTTTCCTATAACCCTCAAACCCTTGTGGATCATAATTTTAACTTGGCTTTCCAGTGCTATCAACAATAGAGAATTAATAGCCATCAGAAGGCATTCTCCACATTGAGTTTTAAATGGGATTTCCTCATGATGTAATGCCACTCCCATACATCCCAGATGTCCTCATTCTTCAAGGACCGCAACATCCCCCCCCCCCCCGCAATGGTTAAGAATGCCCTCGACCATGTCTCCCGCATTTCCCAGAACTCAGCCCTCACACCCCGCCCCCACAATAACCATCCAAAGAGAATCCCCCTAGTCCTCACATACCACCCCACCAACCTCCGATATAACGTATCATTGTCCGACACTTCCGCCATCTATAATTCGACCCCAAAGACATTTCTCCATCCCCACCCTTGTCTGCCTTCCGGAGAGACCACTCTCTCTGGGACTTCCTTGTCCGCTCCACGCTCCCCTCCAACCCCACCACACCTGGCACTTTCCCCTGCAACCGCAGGAAGTGCCACACTTGCCCCACACCTCCTCCCTCACCCCCGTCCCAGGCCCCAAGATGACTTTCCACATCAAGCTGATGTTCACTTGCACATCTGCCAATGTGGTACACTGCATCCGCTGTACCCATTGTGGCTTCCTCTACATTGGGGAAACCAAGCGGAGGCTTGGGACCCGCTTTGCAGAACACCAATGCTCGGTTCGCAACAAACAACTGCACCTCCCAGTCGTAAACTATTTCAACTCCTGCTGCCATTCCTCAGACGACATGTCCATCATGGGCCTCTTGCAGTGCCACAATGATGCCACCCGACGGGTGCATAAACAGCAACTCATTCCGCTTGGGAACCCTGCAGCCCAATGATATCAATGTGGATTTCACAAGCTTCAAAATTCCCCCCACCCCATCTATTGCATCCCAAAACCAGCCCAGCTTTTCCCCGCCTCCCTGACCTTTCTTCCTCTCACCTATCCCCTCCTCCCACCTCAAGCCGCACCTCCATTTCCTACCTACTAACCTCATCCCGCCCCCTTGACCAGTCCATCCTCCCTGGACTGACCTATCCCTTCCCTACCTCCCCACCTATCTTCTCCTCTATCCATCTTTGGTCCACCTCCCCCTCTCTCCCTATTTGTTTCAGAATCCTCTCCCTATCCCCCTTTTCTGATGAAGGGTCTAGGCCCGAAATGCCAGCTTTTGTGCTCCTAAGATGCTGCTTGGCCTGCTGTGTTCATCCAGCTCCACACTTCGTTATCTTGGATTCCCAGCATCTGCAGTTCCCATTACATCTTAGCATTAATCCTGCCAGGTCCCCTCATGTTGCTGTAAGATTATTTCTCATTCTAACTTGAGTGCGTTAAGGCCAACTTACACCTTCAGCCCAAGAATAAACCCAGTAGACTTAATTTGACCTGCCAACAGTTATTACCTCTTTAGTAAAAGAAGACCAAAACTGCATGCAGTATCCTAGGTGGGATTTAACAAGACATAACCCCCAACATTCTACTTTATCTCCTTTACCAGAGGCCAATAATTTTGGCTTCCACAATTACTTGTTTTACCTTTTGAAATCACAAACAAAAACTGCAGAAGACAATCGTTGGGACCCTTGATCCTACGCTGTCATTCAGTAATATTAAAGCTGATTTGTTTGTTTCAAATTTCAAATTTCCATAAGCCTTTTATGCTCGTATCATCTGACTGTGACTGATCTTGTATTTCAATGCCACGATCCTGCTCTTTCCACACAATGACATCTTCAGCTTCTAGAAAGCCATTTTCTTTCTTCAAAAAAAAATTTAGTAACTTTACATCCACAGGCTGTGATAGAGAATGGCACAGGGCTACACCTGAACAGCCTTGAATCCTTCGCCAATCAAGAATCAATCCAACGATCTTAAAAAAAAAATTCAATAACCCTGCCTTTTGAGGCAGAGCATTCTAAGGTCACACAATCCTCAAAAAATTTCTTTTGTTCTGGAAAGGATGACTAATGTTAAATGGTGCTTCTAGTTCTGGACTGACTCACACCAGGTCAAACAGCATTTCTTGTCCACTTTGTCAAGACCATTCGGTATCTCAGACACTTCAATCAAGTCACTTCTCAATCTTCAATAGAACAATGATATTTACTACTTTCCAACTCAATGCCACCTTTTTCAAATCTAGGGAATTTTGTGAAATTTAACACCAATGCATCCACTACCTCATTGGCATCCTTTTTCAAAGACCTCAGGAGGAATTCCATCAGGACCTGGGGACTTGTCAACCTGCAATTCCCTTGATTTGCACTGTACCACGTCATTTGAGTGTATTTTGCTGAGATTCTCCCCTCCCTCCCGATATACAGCAAAGGTGAAGATCAAAGCGAAATTTCTTCCTCTACCAATTCTTAATCTATATTAACACTATTCTCAGTCTCCACAAGACCACGGGATAACAAGGTGTGGAGCTGGATCTGCACAGCAGGCCAAGCAGCATCTTAGGAGCAGGAAAGCTGATGTTTCGGGCCTAGACCCTTCATCAGATGAAGGATCTAGGCCCTAAACGTCAACTTAACTGCTCCTAAGATGCTGTTTGGCCTGCTGTGCTCATCCAGCTCTACACCTTGTTATCTCTGATTCTCCACCATCTGCATTTCCTATTATCTCTCTCCACAGGACCACTATTTCTTTAATACCTATAGCCATTTGTTATCTAGTTTTATATTCCTAGCTAACTTCCTCTCATTTCTCATGATTAATCACAGTCATTCTGAACCTTTTATATTCTGACCAACCATCCGGCTCATTCATTTTTCTACAGCTGTACAGTTTTAATCTTAAGTTTGATCCTTTCTCCAACTTCTTTCACTATAGATGGTGATTCTCCCTTTGGACATCCTTATAGTAAGAACACGCTTCCAAGAATTCTAAACTACCCACTTAAATGTAGGCCACAATCTCTATTGGATCTATCCCCTTGACTGGAGGACAGTCAATTTCTTTGAAGCAACATTCACCAGAACTGACCAGAGAGCACATTGTTAGACTTGGTAATGTGCAATATGGACAGGACAACGTGCTCTCTGGTCAGTTCTGGAGAATGTTGCTTCAAAGAAATTCTCTCAAAATCATTCTATGAACTCCACATCCAGGGTACCACTGCAAGGCTAATGTTTTCCAATTTACATTCAGATTAAATTTAACATCTGCACCACACCAATGCCAGGCAATGACATCCCCAATAAAATGGATTGTTTTGTTGTCTGATGTACTGAGATGCAGCAATTAGTGCTGTTTTGCATGCTTATACAGGTAGATCATACCAAAGTGCAATAGGATAGCAGAGTGCAGAATACAACGTTACAGCCACAGAGAAGATGCAGAGAGAGGGAGATCAACATTAATATTTGAGAGGCCCGCTCAAAAGTCAAACAACAGCAGGGATGAAGCTGTTCTTGAGTCCATTTATACGTGTATACAAAGTTTTATATTTTCTGCCCAACGGAAGAGGGTGGAAGATACTATAATTAGGGTCTTGGGATCTAGGCCCGAAACATCAGCTCGTGCACTCCTAAGATGATGCTTGGCCTGCTGTGTTCATCCAGCTCCACACTTTCTTATCTTGGATTATGTTGGTTGCTTTCCCAAGGCAGCTGGAAGTATAAACAGAATCAATGGATGGAAGGCTGGTTTGCATGATGGACTACACTGTGTTCACGACTGCAGTCTTGGGAAGAGCAGTTAAACCATGCTGAGACATTCTAACCACTGTCCATTGGCATTCAGTGACATTATGATCACTGAATCCCGCACTATTGACATCTTGGGAGATACTTTTGACCAGACAGTGACCTGGACCCCCCACACACAGTGGCTACAAATACTGCAGCAAATAACTCTCCTCAACTCCCCAAAGCCGGTCCACCAACTGCACAACACAAGTCAGGAGTGTGATAAAACCTTCCAAATTGCCTGTGTGGATGTAGCTCCAACATTTTCCAAGACAAAGCAGCCTGCTTGACTGACAACACATCCACTCCCTCTGCGATCAACACTCAGTAGCAGCAGCAGTGTACACTACCTAGTGGAGTCATTGCAGACATCTACCAAAAATTCCGAGACTGCACTTTCCAAACCCACGGCCACTTCACCTGGAAGATGAAGGGCAGCAGATAAGTGTGAAACACCATCTGCAAATACCCCTTCACTCACAATGCCGACGTGGAAATCACTATTCTTTCATTGTCACTGACTTCAAAATCCTGGAATACTCTCCCCACTGTGTATCTTCCTACACCACATGGACTGCAGCAGTTCCAGGTGGCAGCTCACTATCCACTTAAGGGTAACTACAGACAGCAATAAATACTGGCCAGCCAGGGACTTCAATGCCTCATGTGAATTTAAAAAAATCCATGACTGGTGCCATCTCTTTACACTCTTGCACAGTCTCACTTGTTACTACTGGGAAGTCTGTATACCACTCTCATTAGCGACTTCTTACACTGATATCCCTTTCTGTTGTAGCATTGTGTTATCTCCATTTAATATTTCACTTTTTTCTGCTGACAAGGGAGGGGGAAGGGAAGATGCAAAAGGAAAAGTGGCCAAGACAGCCCTATGAAAAGGTGGCATTGTTGGAACAGATGTGACAGAGGAAGAGAAACTGGGAGGAATGGAATGGAATGGAGTTCTTACTGAGAACAGGATGCAAGGAGGGATAGTACATGAACATGATCTACTCGTTCTATTACAAACCCCTGCCCACAAAAATCAAGCCACAAAATTTCACGCTTTAATTCAATGCTTATAAAGTCAACCATTCATTTTCACGTCACCCTCACAATCAGAAGGTTTTAGCCTGCCCTTTTCACTTGTATATTTGTTTTTTTGCTACAGCTTCCTTAATTTCTGATTACCCTACTCAAACTTATTGATTGAAACCCTGAACATTGGACGCCCACAAAATTCTCAATCCCCCATCCTACTGATCTGCTTCGGCCCCAAATTGCCCTTTGGACAAGTCTTTGCACTGAATTCCAAGACTAGCTGTTCAATCCACCTATTCTCCTACTTACCACATTTGAGCTCAGAAACTTTTAAAAACTCCTAACAAGTTCAAAATCAAATATTTACAGATAGGCATAAACACAAAATAATAATTAGGCCCTGAAATAATACCACAGCAAACAATATCCCAGCAACAAGCCACGCTTTGACACACGGAGTCCTTGACATTAATCCAGCTCCTTTAGAACAAACCAACCTCTGACATTCCTGTTTATATGAAAGCCAAAGCTCCGATTGGACCAGGTGAACAGCAATCAGGGGAATGATATTCTGTGATGTCCACCTGGATGACTTCATTACAATATCTACAGGTGCAATGGTCCAAAGTCCATAGCTTTCAAATTTTCCCAAACAATTCAAACATTTAGTAGCCCCAAACTTGGTTTCCTGTCTATGAGCTAGCCATACACTACTTGTTATTTATCTTGTGCATCTTTAGCTGCTCAGCAACTCATGCAACAAGATTAAATCACAAGACATAGATTGAAGAATTTTGAGAGAAACCTTTTGTAATTGTTTGAGACATTCCATGAAAGTGCCACAAGTTGTACCTATCCTAATTTCCGTTTTGGGCTCTGTGTCCAGGTGCTGGCTAAGTGTTTTGGTGGATGCTCAACTTATTTTAATTTTCCATCTTCCAATAGCAACTTTTTTTTTAATAAAAAAGGTGAGACAATTGTGAAGAGTACTGAGTCAAATTGAGGCCATCAGGAGTTACAACTTTTTTAAAAAACATATTTACATGGGCAAATATTCCATATCTTAATAATTGAAAATCTTTCCAAAACATCTGTTGAAGTTGAGGTTCATCTTATATTTGGAACACATGAACTAAATTACACTGTAGCTCCCAAATACATTTTCCTCATACAAGTCTCAAATTCTCATTCAACTATGTAACGTGGTTTTTTTTTAAAAAACAAACAGCAGCATTAGTTGCCTTGTGACGTTTACATGTATATAATCATTTATTTTTAAGTAAAAGCTTAATTTCAAGAGATGATCAGAGTTTTGAATAAGAAAATGAAATTTCAGCATTTTTACAGCATCCTGAACAATCTAAAGAGGCTAAAAGTATCTCAGGCATTTCAGTGTCAAATTAATTCTCTTTCCAATATATTCTGAAATAAATTCTAGCCTATGTCATCTACAATGTACTTGTCTTCAGCTGCATGTTAAAATGCAATGCTTTTAAAAAGGTAAATATTTTCAGATAATGTTCAAATACATGACATTTTAGATGTATATTGATATAACATTGCAAAATGCTGGAACGTACAATATTTTACAACCAACCCAACCTCCAGTTTATGGCCTCATCCAAAAGACAGCAATTTTGATGGTACAGTACTCCATGGAACTAATCAGCCTAGCTGTGGTCAAGCTTCTAGAGAAAGTCAAAACTTACTTACATTGACTCAATAGCAAGAGTGCTGGCCATTGCAATATGCTCAATGTACTTTTTAAAAACTGAAGGCCAGTATCATCACACAAATAAACAAGTTACCTTCAGTTATTTGTCTGGATATTAGAGTCCACAGTTGTACAGGCATAGCATCATACTGCATAGAAACAAGTTCCTCAGTCCAACTTGTCCAAACCAAAGCTTCCCATTCGCCTGCATTTGGCCCATAACACTTCAGATCTTTCCTATTCATAAACCTGTCCAAATGTCATTTCAATGTTGTGACTGGAACTGCATCTGCTACTTCCTCTGGCAATTCATTTGACACACAAACCGTCCTGTGAAAAGTTGCCCCTCAGAAGGTCCCTTTTAAAATCTTTCTCCTCTCACATGTGCCATGTAGTTTTGAACTCACCCAGCCAAGGGAGAGGACCTTTGCCATTCAGGATATCTATGCCTCTCATGATTTAAGCCTCTATAAAGGGCACCCCTCAACCACCTTCAGTCCAGTGAAAAAAGTTCCAGCCTATCCTCAGCTCAAGCCCTTTCAGCAACATCCAGGTAAATCTTTGCTGAATCCTCTCCAATTTAATAATATTCTTCCTATAGCAGGGCAACCAGAACCATACATAATCCTCAAGGTAGCCTCACCAATATCCTGTACAACTTCAAAGATATCCCAACTCCTATGCTCAATGGTTTGAGCATCGAAGGCAAGTGTGCTAAATGCCTTAACCACCTTGTGTACCTGTGATGCAACAAAATAGTATGTACCAAAATCCCAAGGTCTCTGTTCTACAACACTACCCAAGGTTTTACCATTAAGCGCAGAAGTCCTGCCCTTGTTTGTTTTAACAAAAATGCAATACCTCACACTTATCTAAATTAAACTCCATCTCCCACTCCCCCAATTGATCAAGACTCCTTTGTAATCTTAGATAACCTTCTTCACTGTCAACTACACCACCAATTTTGGTGTCATATGCATACTTACTAACCTTGCCTCCTAAATTCTCTTCCAGCTTATTTACATAAAATTACAAACAAAAAGTGGACCCAGCACCGATCCCTGCGGAACACCACTGGTCATCGGCCTCCAGTCCAAAACACAGGCCTCTTCCACCACCACCTCTCTTCCTGTCAAGCCAATTTTGTATCCAACTGGCAAGCTTATCCTGAATCCCATGTAATCTAACCTTCATTAGTCTACCATGCAGAACCCTGTCTACATGGACTTTGCTAAAGAGTTTGACAATGTCTACAGCTCTGGTCTCAAACTCAATCAAGTTGGAGGGACACTTTCACTCACAAAGCTATGCTAACAGTCCTGATTAGTCCTTACCTCTCCAAATACATGTAAATCCTTGCTCTGAATCCCCCTCACCAACCCATCAAAATCCCAGGTCTACAGTTCTCCTTACAGCTTTTCTTAAGTAAAAGGCACAACACCAGCCACTCTATAGTACTGCACTTGAGGCTGTACATGATAAAAATCTGCACTAGGAGCCCTGCAATTTCTTCCACAACTTTCCATGGTGGTGTGGGATACACTAGATCAAGTTCCAGAGATTTATCCACCTTTATGTTGTTTTAAAACCTTCAGCATTTCCTCTGTAATGTGGACTGCTTTCAAGACATCAATATTTATTTCCCAGCTCTCTACCCTCCAATTCTCCACAATAAGAACTGAAAATATTCTTTAGCACCTCTATCTTGTGTTTTCAAATGTAGACAATCTTGATTTTTAAAGGGGGCCCTATCCTCTCCCTAGTTACTCTTTAGCTCTTAAATGAACTTGTAGAATCTGATTATCCTTAACCTCATCTGCCAACTCACTCCATTATCTCCTTTTTGCCCTCTTGATCTCCCTCTTAAGATTACTCCAACACACTTCATATTCTAAGAAATTCATTTGATCTCAGTTGTCTATACCTGATAGGATTCCTCCATATTCTTGACCAGAGCCTCAATATCTTTATTGATCCATTGTTTCCTCCTCTTACCAGGCATTTGATAAGGTTCCCCATGGTAGGCTCATTCAGAAGGTCAGGAGGAATGGGATACAGGGGAACTTAGTTGTCTGGATACAGAATTGGCTGGCCCACAGAAGGCAACGAGTGGTAGTAGAAGGAAAATATTTGGAAGCTGAGTACAGGATTAAGGATAGGATTCTTGGCAATGTGGAGGAACAGAGGGATCTTGGTGTGCAGATACATAGATCCCTTAAAATGGCCACCAAAGTGGACAGGGTTGTTAAGAAAGCATATGGTGTTTTGGCTTTCATTAACAGGGGGATTGAGTTTAAGAGTTGTGAGATCTTGTTGCAGCTCTATAAAACTTTGGTTAGACCGCACTTGGAATACTGCGTCCAGTTCTGGTCGCCCTATTATAGGAAAGATGTGGATGGTTTGGAGAGGGTTCAGAGGAGGTTTACCAGGATGCTGCCTGGACTGGAGGGCTTATCTTATGAAGAGAGGTTGATTGAGCTCGGACTTTTTTCATTGGAGAGAAGGAAGAGGAGGGGACCTAACTGAGGTATACAAGATAATTAGAGGCACAGATAGAGTTGATAGCCAGAGACTATTTCCCAGGGTAGAAATGGCTATCACGAGGGGTCATAGTTTTAAGCTGGTTGGAGGAAAGTATAGAGGGGATGTCAGAGGTGGGTTCTTTACACAGAGTTGAGAGAGCATGGAATGCGTTGCCAGCAGTAGTTGTGGAAGCAAGGTCTTTGGGGACATTTAAGAGACTGCTGGACATGCATATGGTCACAGAAACTTGAGGGTGCATACATGAGGATCAATGGTCGGCACAACATCGTGGGCTGAAGGGCCTGTTCTGTGCTGTGCTGTACTGTTCTATGTTCTATTCACTCTAAAAAGGAACACAACCTGTCTGAACTCAATACCTCACTGGGGAGGGGGGGGGGTGGAGAAGGGGGAAGGGGGAGGACAGAGACAGAGAGGAGTTTCTCACTTGCCAGTCACCCCTGTACTTGCAAACAATCTATTCCAATCAACTTTTGAAAGTCCCTGTCTTAAACAATCTGTATTTGCCTTACTCAAATTATGAGCTTGAACTTTTATGCAAGGCTTAATCTCTTCCATAAGGATTTTAAAACTAGTAGAATTATGATCACTGATCCCAAAGTGCTTTCCTCTGACACTTCAGCCACTTGCCCTGCCTTATTTCCCAAGAGAAGGTCAAGTTTTGTTCCTTCTTTAGAAAGTACATTTGCATATTGATGAAGAAAATTCTCTTGAACACATTGAACAAATTCCTCACCATCTAAGCCTTTAACACTATGGCATTCCTAGTCTGTTAAAATCCTATTACAACCTCATTATTCTTAAATATATAAGAGATCACTACATATTTGTTCCATTTCCCTCTGACCATGGTGTGGGGGGTGCTATACTACAGTCCCATCAAGATGATCATCTCATTTCAGAGCTTCACCAGACAATCCTTTGCTCCAAATCTGATGCTCAATTCTGTCAAATCATTAAAAAAGTGCTAAGTGACCAATCACAGAAAGAATTCAGTTTAAACCACACCTAACATTCTTCAAGTTTGACACCTGTCACAGAGCAAAACACATGATAGCATGTACACATTAGATTCTGTCAAAGTTGGAATATTAAAAAAGAATCATTAATAGAAAAATTACATTATATTTAAATTGTTTTTTCCAGGGCCGTGGTTTCTCACCTGTCGTCTTTCTGGAGGATGCTGCTGAAAATCCGAGATAATTTTGCTCAGAGTAATTATAAAGCAATGATATTGTTGCATTGCAGAGAAAACTCAGTTGAATGATTTTTTTAAAAAAAGATACTGATGACCATGAAAATATTGTGGGGGAAACCCATCTGGCTCTTGGGGAAGAAAATCTGCCATCCTCACCCAGTCTGGTCTTTACGTGTCTCCTGATCCACAGCAATGCAATTGACTCTAAACTGTAATCTGCAAAGGCATAGCAAGGTGAGTTTTATCACTTCGGCATCCCAAAGAAATCAAATTGGATACAGCACCTGGCATTGGTGTAGACACCAGAGAAGACAACAGCAAACACAGCCTTGCTGACCCTGCAAAGTCCTCCTTTCTAACATCTGAGGGAGAAGGAGTGTAAAATTGAGAGCATCGTCTCAGACTAGTCAAAGAACAGCCTAAAAATCAATCGCACTCAATCATACCTGGTAGTGGAGTAGGGCTCGTAGGCCAGAGCTCATCCACTGTTTTTTATCCCCCCTCTCCATTTACGTTTTAGAGGGGAGCTCAAGTGCAAAGGCAACAGAGATGGCAGTCGATTGGGCCCAGACCAGGGATTTAGATGTTTGGCCATAATGTGGCTGATGAGCCTGGATGCTGGTCGGTGGCAAGATGATAGCCCTGGCAGGTGGTGGTTGTGAGGGGGCTGCACGACAACTGTGCATGTGAGACTGAGCCAGAGACTGAGCCAGAGACACAAACACAGACAGACAAGCTGCTAAACTGGTTCTGCAGCAGGTGACGAGGGAACCAACAAGAAGGGAACATACAAGTACTTGCATGCTTCCTCACCAATCTGCTGGCTGCACACATCCATGGCAGTATCATTAAGAGTTACCAATGCACACAGTCTTAAACAGAGACAAGACCTACCTTCGCATTGAGAATTAACCACCCCCCCTCCCCCAAATCCCCGCCACCCTGTGTTGTACAGTAGTATAACTATGCTAAATGGGACAGACTTTGAACGGATCTAGCAAATCAATATTGGGCATCCATGAAGTAATGAATCATCAACAGAACTGTATTCCAGCATAATCTGCAACCTCGTGGCCCGGTATATCCCCAGTCAACCATTACCACCAAAGCAGGAATCAACCCTTGTTCAACAGAGTGAAAGGGAGCATGCCAGGAGCAGGCACACTTGAACATGAGGTGGGAACCTGGAGAAGCTACCAAATTGAACTACTTCCACAAACAGCATAAGAAGCAAGTGTTCAGCATCCCATAATCAACTGATCATATCCAAGTTCTGCAGTCCTACCATATCTAGTTGTGATTAGTGGTAAACAATTAGGCTATTCGCTTGAGGAGCCACCTCAACAAACATCCCTTATCTCCGAGATGGAATAGCCTCTTACATCAATGCAAAGTACTGAAGCATTCACAGCAATCTTTAGCTGCAAGTGCTGAATGGATGATCCATCTCTGCCTCCTCCAGTCACCCCCAGCCTTCAGCCAGCTCGACTCACCCCATGTGGCATCAAGAAACAGTGGAGGGTTCTGGTTACTGCCAAGGTTATCGGCTCTACAACATTCCAGCAATAGTACTGAAGATTTGTGCTCCAGAACTACTTGTTCCCTTAAGCCAAGCTGACAACACTGGCATTCACAAGCAATGTGGAAACTTGCTCAGGTGTTCTGTGAACAAAAAGCAGGACAAATCTAACCTGGCCAATTACTGTTCTAATCAATCAATTGGCTCAATCATAAGTCAAGTGATGGAACATGGCATTGTTGACACGAAGCTGCATCTGGTTAGCGATAACCTGCTCAGTGATGCCCAGTTTGGGTTCTGCCATGTCCACTCAGCTCCTGATCTCATTACAACCTTGATTCAAACATGGACAAAAAAGTGAATACCAGAGGTGAGGTGAACATAACAGCCTTTGAAACCAAGGTCACAATTAACCAGAGACTAGTAACATGAGGCAAACTCTGCTGGTTACCGTGATACCTGGAACCTAGGAAAATGGTTACTGTTGTTTAAAGTCAGTCATCTCAGCTCCAGGACGTCACTGCAGGAGCTCCTCACAGTAGTGTCCCAGGCCCAACCATCTACAGCTGCTTCAATAATTTTCCCTTCATAATGTCAGAATTGAGGATGTTCACAACTGACAATGTTCAACAGCACTGGCGTTTCCTCAGCCACAAGCAATCCACAATCAAGTCTAACAAGATCTGAATAGTGGCCAGGCTTGGGCTGACAAGTAGCAAGTAATGTGATACCACACAAATGCCAGATAGGTGACCATCAAGAGACAAACAATCCAACCACCACCCCATACCATTCAATAGTGTTATCATCAATCGCCCATCAACATCTTTCTGGTTACCAATGGCCAAAAACATAATTGGACTTGCCACAAACATGGCCTGCTCTTGCAGCCATGAGGCTAGGAATACTACAGCAAGAAATTCACCTGACTCCCAAAGCTTGTCCACCATCTATAAAGGTAGAAATCAGGAGCATGATGAAATACTCCTGTCTGACCTGCAATTCCAACACTCGAAACTTGACACCATCCAAGGTAAAGCAGCCCACTTGATCGATCACATCCATAAGCATAAGCATCAGCATCAACTCCCTCCAGTATTGAGATTCTGTGGCAGTGTAGAATCTCGAGATGCACTGCAAAAATTCAAAAGATCCTTGGACAGTAGCTTCCAAACCCATGACCACTTCCATCGGAGGACATGGGAGTCAAATACACAGGTACATTATCAGCAAGATCCTCTCCACTTACCATGCCGATTTGGAAATACTGTTGCTATCACTGGGTTAACATTCTGGAACTCCCTCCCTAACAGGATTGAGTCATCCTACCACACAGACTGTAGCAGCTCAAGGCACTCATCACCTGACTGGTAACTGGGAGTGAGCAATAAATACCGTCCAGCCAGTGGAGCACATGTTCCATGAATTTAGAAAGAAACTCTGTTATACTTGCACAGACATTTGAGCTACATTGTGTATCATTGTATGGTAGGCAGGACAATTCTCGCACAGATGTGATGTTCTGTTAATGCAAAATACCATGCCATACCCATAGCATGACAGTGATATAAAATAGCTTTTTTAAAACTTGTGAAAACTGAACTCTGCTTTTCCAGGAAAATGCAGTAGGTCGAGCATTTTTCAGCTCCAAACAAGGCAACTTTTGATCCTTTTGCTAGTTTCTATGATATAACAATCGATGATTGCTTTGAGTGATCTACTCTAGTTGTGTGTCAAACCAGAAAGTGAACAGTTAGGACCTACCTTCATGATTGATGTCAAGAATAATCCTAAGCACATGGAGCCAAAAAGTCTTCATGTCTATTAGTGACAAACAAAAATAGGTTTGAGGCAGACCATGGCCGAGTACCCAAAACAAAACAGCCACTATTAGACAGGATTCCTATAACAATTTGGGGTAATGACCTTGATTACACAGCTCACTTATGCTTGCTAAAAGCAACAATAGAGGATCAAAATGAATAAAAAAAGAAATATGTTCTGGTCTTGCAAATTCTTTGAATCACCCAATATCTGTGTTGTCTTCGTTGCCATTGGAAAAAGCAGAGTCAACTTGACAACCATTCAGCACTCTTTTCTACTGTGGTATAAAATTAGCATTTGAAATTTGACTTTGAGTTTGTCCTGATGACTACAAGACTGTCTCAGCAAATCACTTGCAGCAACATTAAAGTTCTGTCTTACAAAATTAAAACAGAATGAATTCCAAGTATTAAGTTTTGCAATCTGTTAGATTTAAGTTTTATTTAATGCTGTCTTGTTCAAGCAAGCTCTGGTTTTCTGCTGGGATAGAAATCCTTTATTATATAGTTGAAAAGTTTGTGCTGAATGATTCCTGTTTGACTTAAACTGTAATCTCAATGCCCCAGAGTTCCGGTTCCATTCTGTTCTTCCACTCTTGGTATGCAGTTTATTCCCAAATCT
The DNA here is from genome assembly GCF_030684315.1 of Stegostoma tigrinum. Lineage (NCBI taxonomy): Eukaryota > Metazoa > Chordata > Chondrichthyes > Orectolobiformes > Stegostomatidae > Stegostoma > Stegostoma tigrinum. The sequence continues at coordinate 9,999,903 of NC_081358.1, forward strand.
TGATTTCTCTCTACTTCAACCTTGAATATCTGCTCCCAAACATGCCCATTTTACATTTTATTATCTTCAGTTCATTTCCTTATCTGGTTACTCACTTGTTTAATATACAAAAAAAAGGTTCTTCCTCTTCCAAACAAAAAAGGCACACAGAAGTTATGGAAGTAGTTCATCTTCACTGTTCTGACTGCCCTCCATTTAGTTTTTCACGTGGTTCTCCAGGATTTTGATGCTTATTACACCCTTCAGATGATACTCAGGTGTCGTCACTTTGGTCCGAAAAAATGCTAGTATTTGGCAACACCCAAGAACATCTCTATCATACATCTCTGAAAAATGCCATATGCATGTTTATCAAATTTGAATAATTTTATTTAAATTTTATCCCATTCATTCACCAAACCTGTTATTGTTTGTAAAAGTTTATTGTAAAAACTGTATTCTCTCAATTCTAGGATTTGACTGCATCACCCTCCAGCTGCTTTACTGTAATAAGCACACCTTGATTTCATACTTCAGTGCAGAGATCAGAATGCTTATCTTGAAGCTAAAGTTCCTCAGGTCAGTTTTTACTAGAGGATGTTTTGTGGTAGTTAAGTTTGATCATTTATTTGTAACATCACTATGATTGAAAGAGTGCATTACTCCATGCTAGATAGAAGTTTAGCCTACAACACAATGCTGTAAAAAATGTTATTTTATTTTGTAATGGTTCAACATACATTAAAATGTTTAGCGGGCAAGGGCATCAGCTTTTAACACTTGTGTTTTTCAGCTTCATAACACCATAATACCCAAGCTTCACATTCACATATACTGCAAGTCTAATGTTAGTGGTTAGAATCATTTTCATTCTTATAGTTCACACCGCCATACAAATTTCACCGCTATGCACTGTTCACACGAAATAAAAAAGTGTTCAAGCTGCTCAAAAACAAGGTTCACATATCTTGCAGCAATTCTCCATGGCATCCCTCAATTCTATACAGTGGAAATAGCTCCTAATTTGAAATACACAACAATAAAAGCTTAAAACATGACAAAATTCAAACAATGCATCTAAATTAAAAAAGGACAGAACAAATTCTTATATACTATACACTCTAGGTTCCCAGCACTTCAGATTTAGTGGCATCATCCTGGCATTCCTTTGAAACTGTTAAGCAATTCAAATGGTCTTTTCTAAAAAAGTTCTTGTGTCAGTAAACTTCAACCAATATAAAGTGAATACACTGGCTGGTTGGTGGGGACTCGAGTCCAACAGTTCAAATCTTCCTTCTTTCACATTCCCACTCATCTCTGCACAGGCTGGGTACTTATAATTTGAAGGACAATACATACCTTTACAAAAAAAGTTTACCTATTTGAACCAAAATACATAATTCTGAAGATGGTAGTCCCAATATCAAGTCAATTGAATTGTGTTCTGGGCTATTAGACCCAAAATATGGCACATTTACAGGATTAGTAAAAAGTTCCTTGCAGTACTGTCTGCATAATTCATTTGCCACTCTCCCGATGGATGTAACCTGTAAAGATTTTAAATTAAGGCATTTTCAGATAAGTTTCTATTTACAAGTTTTACACTGCTTTTCTACAGTACAGCCCAGCTTGATTATATGCAAATGTATCTGCTATTGTGCATTAGTGCCCCATTTGTAAAGCCAGAATCTGCCTCAAAATGCCACAATTACTTTGATATGACAAGTGCAGTAAAAATCCATTTACATGCAAGTCCAGCACATTAGATAACAGAACCCCAGTTTGTCCCCATCCTAGTACAGACAAATTTGTCACATACAAGTAACTCACATTCATCTCAACTGATCATAAATGTCAGGATTCCAATGTTGAAAGAGCCCACCATCTGTTTCTCATTTTTCCTCCAAAAAAAAAACCAATATTTCAACCTTACTTGCTATGCAAGAAACCCACAGAATCAGATGTACACTAGTTTTGTGTCACACCTATTGCTACTCAACAGACATTTCCTTCCATTGGGAGGGGAGTAAAACCATTATTGCACTTGATCAGTCAGTTTCAAGTGAGTGTGTTGTGTTAAGATTGCCTCAAGGAGTCTAACTTGTATGGGTCAGTGTCTTCACAGCATCACAAGCTTCTCGAGGCGCCATAGGTAGCAAGGAGCTCATTTAAATCAAAGTCTGGTATGATCAAATCCTATTTGTGACTAAGGGAAGAAACTAAATCAATTCACATGTGCAGATATAATACACAACCATTTGCAGTTTAAAAATTGGAGATCATAATTTAACCCCAGCAGTTCCATAGTCAGGCTTCCCGAAGTTATCTCCCGAGACCAAAACAGGTTTATTAAATTCCAGAAGACTGAACAACTAGATGTTATCAAGTGCTCAATCTGCCAACAGCAAAGCAAAACTACTGACTACTGCTCCAGTAACTCAACATCAAGTCAAAAGTGAAATTTCTCACCAATTTGAGAATTCCACTTTTACTCCAATTAATCTGCTAATAAAATTGCAAGCTTAAAACAGCATGCATTTATTATTTAGTACATTAATAACAGGAAAAAGGAGTAATTTATTCATGAGAAATTAGGCCTAATTATTTATAAATGCCATGTCTTTTTACTCATACTAGCAACTTGATTGGAACAAAATAAATGGCATCACAGGCACATGGAATTTTTCCTATCTAATTTCCATGTTTGCAAATATCAGAGCAAGATACTGAGACATAAACAAGCTGCTGTGCACTCAACTGTTGGAAGTTTAGTTTGCCTTTTAACATGTAACATTAGAAACTCATGGCATCAATAGTCTAAGCTTACTAGCAATGCTACAAAACCAGCATTCATAAAAAGGGAAAGAAATATGTTAAGCCGCCAATTGGAGCTGCCAAAAACCCAAACTCAGCTCATTTAGAAGGGAAACAATTTTACAGGTTACTCTTAATACTTAAACTTTTTTTAAAAACCATCTATGCAGAAAGTTTTATCTCAGCTTGCAACGGGTCAAAATGAGTGCTTTTAAACAGCAAGTGTCTTAGAAAATCCAGTGGTGAAAAACCAGTACAACCTACTTAAAAGTAGACAGTGCTTTCTCCTTTAAAAAAATGAAAAAAAGTCTGGCAAGATAAAGTTCTGCTTAAGGCTAACATTTATCTTCCAAATTGCAGTACTTATGCCCTGGTTTTTAAACTGGAGAAAGACAAAAAGCTCTTGCGTAGAATCTACAAATGACGATAGTCCAGATTCAAAATGTGATTTAACAAAAGTGCTTTGCCTTGAGAGAGAAATAAGTCACCATTTCTGATTGCAATTTAAATGACGAATGATTAACCATCCCCATGAGACCCATCCAAAAGAAACTCCCAACGGTAATTTATGTACAAAAAAATTGAATCTGAAGCCCCAAAACCAAGTGACATCGCACAAAAGCAACGCTTTGGATTGACATGAAAACTTCCTGATCTATTGTGTCCTCAAGTTGGCTCCAATGCATGCTTTGAAACCTGAATGTGTAAAACATTAGTGTACCTTCAATCACTTTGAAGGACAGTGAATGAAATGAGATACTTAGTATGCTTAGAATTCTAAAATGGTTTAGTCTGCACAGTTTATAAAATGCAACATCTTTCCCGGATCCTTTTTGCTATGCTTTTCCGTTTCTTCTTTCCATTCTTTTCTTTACTATCTTCCATTTTTCTTGCACGTATTTCCCTCATCAAGTCAAAGAAAACCTACAAAGAGTAAAGAAACAGGCCTATAACTTGTACATAGGTTGACATGGCATGCTAAAATATTAAATTTTGACATATAAAGCGGAGACAGACTGAACTAAGCAGGATAATACTTGGAGTTAATGCATAGCCAAAGCAAAAATTGTGTGCATGTGGTATACATATCTGCACATTTCCGCAGAATGCAAACTCATTTTCCACGGTTAAGATTTAAAACATTTGGGCAACAAAAATCAGGAAAGTCACACCCATGACTTCTCAGGTGGCAATGTCAGATTTCAGGAGCAATGAGATGCAGTGTTGGCAACCAAAACAGCTTGGTACTGTTTTTATGTTTAAAATGTTATACAAATGCAAGTTCCAATAATTGAGAGGAAATAGATCTGTTCAATTACCTCAATGACAGATTAAAGATTGTGCACAGTAGTCCAGTTGACAGATTGTGATGAATGGTGTCCCAACGGGAATTTGTAGTGAGCCTTCAACTATTAACAATATTAATAAATAACTTAAGGATAGCAAGTCCCATATCCAATTTTTCCAACAGTCTTAAATGAAAAGCAATCTAATAGTTCTTCTGTATTAGGGGAATATCATAGCAAGTAAATTTCAATATAGATAAAATATAAAGTTATCTAGTTTGTTGCAAAATGGATGATACCTGTTAAGTGATACAAGCTAGAATCTGTGGAGCTGCAAAGAAACTTGGGAGACCAGGTACAGAGATCATTAAATGCTATGAACAAGTACAGAAAATGCATGAAAGAACGGAATACAGTCTTTATATCTAGAGGAACAAAGTAGCAATCATGCTTCATCATTGTCATGCACTGATTAGATCATAGTGTACTGAACAGTTTTAGCCCCCATGCTTTAAAGAGGGATGGACAGACCTTGAAAAAAAAAGTGGCAGAGTGTAGCAATTAGACAAGTTGAAATCAAACAAGTTAGTTTTATTTTCAGCAACAGGAAAAGCCACAGGATGATTTGGTCAAGCTTCAAAGTAGCAACATAACAAGGTAGATAGGAAGAAGTTAATTTCCATTGGCCTGGGCATCCAAGTTGCCAGAGAGGACCGTGCAGAAATACTTCTACGTGCACAGAAAGTAGCCGACATTTGAAACTCCTCTACAAAAGGTAAATGTTCTTTACGAGATATATTTTAAACAAAACTGATTGATATTTGTTGACCAAGGTATCAAATGATGTGGGTCAAAAAGGTGGGTGAAGGAAGTTTGGTCATAGATCAAGCATGATTGCAGTTAGTGACAGAAAAGGCTTGAGGGAGCAACTTTTTCATACATGGGATGTTGGCATTGCTGGCAAGGCCAACATACAATCACCCATTCCTAATTGCCTTGAGAAGGCTTTACCAAGCTACCTCTTTGAACTACTGTAGTCAGGGTGTAGGGACAACCACAGTTGTTAGGAAGTTCCAGAATGTCACCTACTGACAGTGTCATGTCAGGTTGGTGTGTCATTTGAAGGGGAATTTGGTTTCACACGTATCCACTGCTCTAGTACTTTCACATGGTACAGGTCAGGTTTGAAAAGGTGCTAAGAATTCCTGGTGAATTACAACAGTGCATCTTGCATATGGTACATTGATGAAAAATGTTAATGTTGAAGGTGGTTGATGGGCATGCCAATCAAGCTTTGTCCTGGATGATGCTGGGCTCTGTAAAATTTGAGCAGCAGCCAAGAAAGTGAGCAGTATTTAATCTCACTCCTGACTAGTGCCTTGTTGTTGGACAGGTATTAGAGAGACTAGAGGCAAGTTACTCACTGCAGAATTTAGCTTCTGGCCTGTTGTTGCTATTTACTGATGTGGCTGTCCAGTTCAATTTCTAGTCAATAGCAACCCCTACAATGCTGATAGTGGGGGGAAATTCAGCAATGGTAAGGTCATTGAATATAAAGGGTGGTAGCTTGATTGATATTGTAGATGATCATTGTCTAGAACTTGCATGACACAAAGCTACTTGCTGATAATTCACAGCCTGGAATTTGCTCCAGATGAGCAAGCAACTTAATAATCATGAATAATCTGAACATTGTTTGATTACTGCATATTGCTACTTCTGACTTCATGATTTGGAGAAGGTCATTGAAGCACCAGTATAGGCCTAGGCTGCCACCCAACGAGGAACTCCAATGATCTTCCTGGGTCTGAAATATTAACCCTCACCCCCATTACCAATGTTCTCTCTGCCAGGTGTGACTAAAATCGAAATAAAGAGAGCTTGGCTGTTAGCTTTCTCACTTAAGAGTGTAATGCCCCATTCCTGGAACCGTGAGGCCCAGGTTCAAGTCCCACCTACTCCAGAAGGTGTGTAATACCATCTCTGAAAATAATTAGAAAATAGGTTTAAAAAATTAGCATGCCCATCTTAAAAAAATAACGACTAGGCTGGGGATCTTGTGGCACAATGGTAGTGCCCCTAACTCTAGTAAGCCAGGAAGTCCATGTTGGCCCACATGTTCAAGGGATGAGAGATATTAAAAGAAAAGGGGTAAACAAGCTGGACTGGGAGTACAGCAGTAGGGCACAGGTTTTCAGAAGTTTTGCTGGAATATTGGCCAGGCTCATACCATAATATCCAGTGCCTTCAAATTGGTCGAAAAAGCTAGCATCTTTAACATGAGGATCTCAGAAGGAGGTAGAGATGGACCATCCACTTGGCACTTCAGCTGATGATGCAAGTATCTTAGCTATGTTTTAAACAGTGATCTGCTGGGCTTCTTAAACGACAGGGATATTTGTGGACTCTCCACCTTGCGTTAGATGTTTAATTTCCCACCAGTTGCAATTACACAGTTTAGATCTGATTCGTTGGTTGTGAACTGTCAGTGGTGCAGAGTGTTGGATGGCTTGGTGGTCACTCATGAGGGCAGATGTAAATCACGCATGTCCTATCTCTACTTGTTCACTTTTCTGTTTCTGCCTTAAGCATCATCATTATTTCTCCAAGAGGATTTATCTCAGGTAATTATAAATTCTACACTGCAGGAGTTACTAGACAAGGCTCATTTATAGGTGTCCCTGGGCTCAAAGTCAAAACCTGGTTGTTGCAGGCTTGTATATCGAAAAATATCCAAACTTAACACTCAATGACACTGGTTTCAATAATGGTAGCGACTGGCACCTCAATGCTTAATATCACAAATAATTCTACACTTATTATACACTGCTCTAATAATTTATTTCAGCTTAAAAGTTTTCCCCCCACTTCTTTTATGGGATGCAGACATCAACGATAAACTCACATTTTTGTCTGTTCCCAACTACAACTGAAATGAGTGGTTTCCTAAGCCATTTCGAAAGGCATTTCAGAAACCACCGCATAGCTGTGAATCTGGAGTCTCTTGTACACCAGACAAGGATGATTGATGGACATTAAAATGACGAGATGGGTTTTTAAAAAACAAATCATTTTATAGTCACTAAACTAGCTTACAATTCCAAATATTGTTCAATTTAAATTTCTTCTGCCAGTTGTCATGGCAGAATTTGAACCTGTGACCCATTATACTGGAACAGGAGTCCAATGACAATACCACATTGCTACCATCTCCCCTTAATGAGGGGGTGCACTACTTTTAGTGCACAACACAAAATCATTGTGATGGGTTGAAATGAGGGAAAACAACTGGAATGCACAGCCTCAGTATGAAAGATGTAGTGTCAACTGTGACTTTCAAAAGGGAATTTGATAATTAAGGAGAAAAAAAAATGCAGGCCTATATAGGGAAAGGCAGGGACTAGAAACTTTAAACTACTACATATCTAAGCAGCTGACTCAATTGTCAAACATTGTTATGGGTCCAAGCAAGTTTTCTACACAAATATTTAAAAACTAGTCCATAACATTATTGTAGGCATCAGCAATGCACAATTACCTTGTATTGAAACCCACATCATTTGAAATAATCAGAAGCATTATTCTTGGATCAAGTGATTGTTTTTATTGTAGAAGGAAATATAGATAGTGGAATATTGTTAAATGTAATACTTTTTCCCTTTACAGTACATGTAGAAGATGGACTTGCTAGGAGTGGGAGCACAGACAAGGAAATGGCCATCATTTCAATCAGGAACTAAAGATTCAAGGTACTAATGCGCCATTCAAGCCATGCTGGTGCTTTTTAAAAAAAAAACACATCTACTTTATCCTAGCACTTGTAAGAAGTAAACTAGCACTAATTGCTGGGCAATCGTGGAGGATGTCTCAACGACAAAACAATCCCACATTTGAGATCAAATAACCGTTAAGAAACAGGAACCAGAATAGGTCACTCAACCCCTTTAAGCTGCTCTACCATTTCAAGAGGATCACAGTTAATCTGATATTCATCACATCCATTTTCCTGCCTTTTCCTTGTAACTCAATTCACCTACACTCAAGTATCTATCTCAGCCTTACATATACACAAGGACTCTCCTCTGCACCCTGTCCCCCAACTTTCCAAAGCAACAAATTCCAAAGACACTCAACCCTCAAGAAATTCTTGCTCATCTTGGTTTTAAGTTTGTAACTTTGAGACAATGCACTTTGGCATTAGACTTTATGCGAAACATCTCAGCATCTGTTCTGTCAAGCTCCTTAAAAACTGATACGTTCCAATGAGATCACCTCTTATTCTAAATTCCAGTGAGTAGAGTCAGACATTCTCTCCAAAGCAGGCATCCACCTAGGGAACCTTCTCTAAGTCGTGTCCAATGAACCATAATTTTTACCTCAGTGGACCAAAGCTACTTATAACTTCAGATGTCTCACAACCACTTTGTACAGTCACCATAAAACGTCCCTACTCATACTCCAACCACCACTACATTAGCCTTCCTAATTACCTGCTGCACCTGTGAGTCCGCTCTGTGCTTCATGTGCAAGTATTACTATGGTTTCTGCAGTCTTTTTTCAATTAAATATTGTTTTGTTCATCTTGTAAGGGAGAACAATCTCAGTTTCTCATATACACGATTTGCCAGACTTTGTTCACTTCATTTATATTACCAACCTATCAATATCTGTACCTGCCTCATAATTTGCCTTCCTGTTTTTGGATCAAAAATTTGGCTACTATATTTGTTTCCTTCCTTCACAGCACCAATACTCAAACATCGGCACAATGACTCAGTGGTTAGCACTGCAGCCTCACAGCACCAGGGACCTGGGTTCGATTCCCGTCTCGGGCAACTGCGTGTGTGGAGCTTGCACATTCTCCCCATGTCTGCGTGGGTTTCCTCTGGGTGCTCCAGTTTCCTCCCACAGTCCAGAGATGTGCAGGCTAGGTGGATCGGACATGCTAAATTGCCCGTAGTGTTCAAGGGTGTGTGGGTTATAGGGGGATGGGTCTGGGTGGGATGCTTCAAGGGGCAGTGTGGACTTGCTGGGCTGAAGGGCCTGTTTCCACACTGTAGGGAATCTAATCTAATCTAATCTCATCAACAATTGTTTTTGGTTGAAGAAAACAAGTGAACTCGCTGTCTTCAAAAACAAAAGGAATGAATATACTTGGTCAATAGAAAACTGGTTAAATCCAGTTTAGAAAGGATCCATGCCTCCCGCTAAAGTGCACAGAAAAGACTGTGATATTATTGCTGCACTGTTAATCCAGAGATCCAGGTTTGAATCCTGCCATGGGAGATGGTGGAATTTGAATTCGATAAACAGCTGAAATTGAGAATCTAATGACCACCATGAATCCATCATCAGTTGTTGGAAAAATCCTATCTGGTTCATTAACATCCCTTAGAGAAGGAAACCGCCATCCTTACCTGGTCCCGCCTACATGTGACTCTCGACCAGAGCAATGTGGTTGACTTAACTGCCCTCTGCAGTTAGGGATGGGCAATAAGTGCTGACCTAGCCAGAGGTGTCCACATCCCACGAATTAAAAATCATTCATCAGAAATTAGCAGATTTCTAATATTCAAGTGATATCAAAATCACACCTAAACAATTCAGAAAATAAATTTTTCAAAGGAAACTTAACCATCTCAGACTCAAATTTGAAGGGATATATTTGAAAGTGTGTTATGCAACCAGTATATTCCACCACGAGGTACTACTTTCACTTTTGGGGGGGGGGGGGAAGATACCTTATCAACATTGGCTCGTGTTTTTGCAGATGTTTCTACGTAATTCACACTCCATTGGTCAGCTCTGTTCTTTGCTTCATCCACTGATACTTGTCGCTTGTCTTCCAAATCTGACTTATTTCCAACAAGCAGAAAGGGAACATTTTCGTCCTCTTTTACCCGGAGAATCTGTTCTCTGGAGAAAATTTAAATTGCTGCAATTTAAAATTCTGTTCAAATTTAATCCAAAATCTGTTCCTCTTGCAGTTTGACAAAATGGGTGTTTAGAAAATGTCGGTTAAAGCATTTATGACATGGCTGCCTTTTGGACGATACAGTATTTAACAGAATTTTTAAATATCAATATCTTTTTCAACAACGCCTGCAATGCCATTCTCAACAGAATCACAACGCATTCTAAAATGAGACACTTTCATGTACTAATTTAACATGTAAAAAAGCTGAGAAGCTGAAGACTAAGCAAAATACAAGTGGCATGAATTCAATCTACTCCATCAACCTGGACCAATTTGAAGCTCCACCATCTGGTCAGTAGTGGGCTGAAAGTGAATTTTCTTCAATAGAACCAGCCAAGGATCTATCATAGGCAAATGCTACTGGAATTCAAGATATTATGTAATTGGTGGAGTTGTACAAAGACTCAATGGTGGCTGAGTTATTTCCTACCCATATTACAGTCGAGGTTTACAAGAGGAGACAGCATTGTATTAACTTTGTATCCTTTACAAACTGGATGTGGGAAACTGTTACGTGAAGAGGCCAATTATGTGACGAGACAGTCAGGTTAAGCAAAATGGTTAACATGTATTAGCAATAAGAACAAAGCAAAATATTTGGTGTTTCAGGCCCTTTCAATGTTCAGAGACTCATACAAGGAGTAGACAGTTAGCATTGACAGTAACTATTGTCACAGCTGATCTGCTCATTTTGAAGTGAGCTAGTATTATGCTGTTCTAAGGCCTACTCCGACATGTTTTCTTACACCTAAAAATCATGTCTATCCTGTAAAATGCACAGCTGCAGTAGATTATGTAATCAAAATCTTCCATTTTCTTGAAACGGGAAGTTGGATCAATGAAACAAAATTCTAACTTACATTAAACATCCCCGTGCATTTGTTAAAAGCTGTACTGACATTAGTTTAGAGGTCTACTAATTGGACTGTCCTCACTCCCATAAAAGGATAACATGAATACAAATAACTCAGTCAAAAGAAAATCGGAAGTATATAAAATACTAGTAGCTTTGTTCCCAGTACAGCCAGAGGATACAGAGAACTGAAGTCATAAGAGTCAGGTCTATTAATTATCATTGCAGCACAACAGAAATAACTTTCAAAAAACTTCACCCAAAATGACTTCCTGAGTTAGTTTACCATTCAAGCACTGAAGTTGAATGGAAAAACTTCAGAAACAGGAAGACTGTCAGATGCTGCAGATAGATAGTCCAATGTTACTACTGTTGGAAAGAGAAACTAGGCAATTCAGAAGCAAGGTGCAGGACAAAAGGTTTAAGACAAAATGTAACAAACTGCAGAAAACTGCACCATTTCACAAAAGCAAAAGTTTATGCAAGGAGGATTAAGACAGATGAGAGAAACAACAAGGCAATAACCAACATGACTGTCCTCAACCTACACAGATATGGTGAGTGACTTGCAGAACCCTTGCAGAGACCAGGTCCCAAGTTTACACTGGGGATACCATCCCGCCATGTTGCATAGTACTTCAGCTATGTAAAGCAGAGAAATTAATAAAAGATTTAGTAGTTCTATAGTTTGCCAACCAGGAGAATTCACTTCTGGTCACCCTGCTATTGGAAGGACATTAAGCTAGAGATGACTCAAGAGATTTACCAGGATGTTACTGGGTTTGGAAGGCTTTGAGGTCTTGAAAAAGGCTGGATGGGCTGGGATCTTTTTCATTATAGCTATAGGTGGTTGAGAGACAACCTTATAGAGGCTTACAAAATCAGAGGGGTATAGGTAGGCTTAATTACAAGGTGCCCTTTTCCGCAGGATGGGGAATTTCAAGACAAGAGGGTATATTTTTAAAATAAGAAGAGGGGTTTTAAAAAAAGAGAGATGAGGGGCAATTTATTTTTTCAAACAACAAAAAGAGGGTGCCTTCTGTGGCATGGACTTCCTGACGAAGTGGTGGATGCAGGCAAAGTTAAGACGCTTGGGTAAGTACATGAATAAAAAAGGATTGGAGAAATATGGGGCCAGGAGCAGGCAGATGGGGCTAGTTAGTTTAGCATGGACTGATTGGACCAGAGAGTTTGTTTCTGTGATGAATGACACCATGACTATGATTCTAAGAGCATCAGAACTGAACGTCTACAAAACAGTAAGTGACCCTGCATATTCCTTGCACCTCTATCAAGTCAAAAGGCAAACATTGGATCAATGAAGCTTCTAGAAGAACGTGCTCAGAGTACCCGACGTACCTGGAAATGAGATGCAGACATTGTGAAACATCTCCACGTACATGCTAAACAGATAAAACAGCAACACAGACAGAGCAAAGTGTTTCTACAACTGACATCAGATCAAAGCTTTGAAGCCCTTGTCGATGCAATCTTAAGTTGTGGACAATTGAGAAGATTGAATATTCTCATCCTCAACAATGGCAGGGCCCCCAGAATGCAAGCGCAAAGAAGTGTTTATCTCTAAATTCAATTTGAAGTATTTCTACTTAAGATGCCAGTCTTCAGCTAATTACATTTACTATGAGAATACGTTTATTATGAGAATACGAAGAAAAGCCAAGTGTGCTGGGGACAGCAAAAGCTACAGGCCCCAACATCTCGACTTCCGTGCCTTAGGACAGTGTTCCAGAAACGCACATTAAAAAAAGGCCCATCCCAGGTACAATGATCTCTATTGAAAATGTACCCAGCTATGCCAAAAATGTGATCATTTTAACTGTCAATTACTTGCCCACCTACCTACTCCCAGTCAAAGTGATGGAGTCAACAACAGCTTTAAATAGCAGTACTTATTCACAAATCAGCTGCTCAGTGAAAACAAAGGAAATCAAGTGTCATATTTCAAATTTTAAAACAATCCACGTGGAGTTAACGGTTACAGCAAAAGCCATACCCAAGCACCAAGGTCACAGTTACATGTACTATAATTTGCTAACCATTATACAATATTGACACATTGGACAAATGGAAATATTAATTTCCAAAAGTCAGACTGCTGAGAGTTCCCATCCTGGATTAAAAAAATCCCCTGGAGGCTAACTCACAAAAAATTCAAACTTCCAGTGAAGGACTAAAAAGGATATGGAGTTTAAATATTAAATTTGAACTGTAAAAATCTCAAAGCAAAAAGAACTGTACACTGACAGTGTGCTTAAGCTATTTTATTCTCAATTACAGAAGTATATGTGAAGTGCACAACAGCCAAAAATCTATGATTAGACATTGTCAGAACAATCTGAATATTACCTCTCAAGGTCCTTTCCTGTCACAACCTAGGTGAATCCTAATCACAAATACCTTTCACAGTTGAGGCACAAACTGAAGAACTGCCCCTCTATCAAAAGATAGATTGCTATCTTCTCCTCTTTTCAATCCATATCATCTAACTACAGGGTGTGGTGACAGATGACTGGAGAGCAGTTAACATCATACCTTTGCTTGAGGGATGTAAGGAGATGCCTTGGAGCCATGGATGACAGTCTGACTTTGGTGGTAAAGGTAGAGGCAGCCAGACACTTTGCACACAATGTTTTGGATTGAAGATAAAAATGATTTCAGAATCATACGGTACAGAAACAGACCCTTTGTCTGACCATGGTCCCAATGATTCTGAAAGACCATTTATATGCATTTGGAGGGGCGAGAACTGATTAGGGATAACTAGCATGGCTTTGTGCAAGGAAAATCATGTCTCACAAACTTGAGTTTTTTGAGGAGGTAACCAAGATAGTTGATGAGGATAGAATAGTAATTGTTTACTTGGACTTCAGTAAAGCCTTTGACAAGGCCCTGCATGGTAGACTAATTAGTAAAGTTCAATCACATGGGATTCAGGGGGATCTTAATTGGATACAAAATTCACTTAATTGTAGGAGCAAGAGGGTATTGGTGGCAGTGGTGGTGGAGGGTTGTTTTTCAGACTGGGGTCTGTTACCAGCAGTGTTCCACAGGGACCAGTGCTGGGCCCACTTCTGTCATTTATAGAAATGATTTACAACTCAGAATAAAGGCGGCATGGATTAGTAAGTTTGCAGATGACACCAGAATTGGTAGTTGAGTGGATAATGAAGAAGGTTATTTAAGATTACAATGAGATCCTGATCAAATGGGTTAATGGGCTGAGGAGCAGGAGATGGAGTTTACTTTGGATAAATGAGGTATTCCATTTTGGTAAAATGAACAAGGGCAAGACTTATATCTTTAATAGTAGTTTTGTAGAACAGAGACTTAAGAGGTCTAGGTACGTAATTCTTTGACGTTTGTGTCACATGCAGGCTGTTAATGGAGGAGGAGTTTGGTATGTTGTCGTTCATTGCTCAGACTTTTGAGTAAAGGAGTCGAGACAATTAAGTGGAGGCTGTATATGAGGTTGGTGAAGCCTCTTCCGGAGAAGTGCGTCCAGTTCTGGTTGCTCCGTTTAAAGAAGAATATTAAGCTGGAGGGGGTTCGGAAAATATTTACCAGGATGTTGCCAGGGCTGGAGGGTTTGAGTTAAAAGGAGAGGCTGGGATATTACCCCCCCACTGGGGCGTGGGAAGTTGAGGTTAATAACATCAAGAGGGGTACAGAGAAGGTGAATGGCAGAGGTCTCTTCCCTAGGATGGGTAATTTTACGACTAGGTGCAAGTTGGGAAGAGAGTGCTTTCTTAAAAAAAAGTAACATTTTTAAAAAATAACAATGGATCACGTGTGAAATGAACTGTCAGGGAACATGGTGGATGCAGATACAGTTACAACATTTGGATAAGTACATTAATGAAGAAATGTTTGAAGGAGCATGGGCCAAGTGAAGGCAGACAGGGCTAGTTTATTCTGGGACCATGGTCAGACAAAGGGTCTGTTTCTGTACCGTATGATTATCTGAAATCATTTTATCTTCAATCCAAAATGTTGTGTGCAAAGTGTCTGGCTGCCTCTACCTGAAGCTTAGGTGATTTTGTTTTTAGGAAATAACCTGGGGCTACAATGGCGTCCATGGATTATTTTCCTCTCAAAAGCACCTTGTATGTGGTAGAATGCTGTTTACCTGCCTTTTCAACATCCTCTGTCAAACTCCATTGTGTCTTGGAAGCAAATAGATAGCTTTGTGTTAGCATTAACAAAAAAAATTCCTAATACCTTGCTAGGACTTGGAAACTTCGTCTGGCCATTGTAAATACAGCTGCTCAGGTCGTTTGCTTATAGGTGTAATTATCTTAGACCTGTTTCTCAGTAAAGCTACTTGAGTCTCTAGTAACCAAGCCACCCCAAGTTTCAGAATCCAGAACAAGACACACAACTGCTTTTATAATAAAATCTTCAACCGCACAGTTATAAACAGAAGCCGGAATAACATTGTCCATATTGGAAGTACCAACTTGTACAATCTACCAGCATTTCACTGTCTTTGCTTCAATTTATTCCCTTGCAAGTTGTCTTCCCCATTGATTTTTTTTTAAACTTAGTCATGTTGAATGGTATATAAAATTCACCTGAAATCAGCTGTGGCTGCAAAGGATTCTTGTTCAGTGATAGAGAAGACACAGAGGAAGCCTTCTCCACTACGAAAATAGTTATCCCTGATGGCAGCATAATCTTCTTGGCCTGCAGTATCAAGGATGTCTATCTGGACTTCCTCACCATCCAGCACCACTTTCTTCCGATAACTGTCTGCTTTTGTAGGTTCATAATCCTCAACGAACTAAAAAGTAGACAAAAAGAACAACCATTTCAATAATAGGCTTTCTGGTCTAAAACAATTTTTTTTAAGCATGGAATTAGAGCTGATATTTGTTTATTTATTCCACCCCACAAAGGCCAGCATTTTAGAAATTGAATCAGATTTTGAAATATGACTGAACCCATCTTTAAAGTACATAAATAAACTTGTTTTTCCCTTACACTTCAGTTCTTATGTTCACTCATGTGAAGACTCTTAGTTTCAAATGAGTGAATCTTTGATGCAGAAGTAATTAAAAAGGAAAAACATCTCCAAGTTCAAGGAAAGTAAACACATTTAGGCTCCGTAAAGAAAAGATCATTACGTTAAAAAGATAGACTATCATACTGCATAATGAAGCCAAATTTCATCACAATTTGAATTTAACAATGACTTTTAAATTCAGGGAGTTCACAAATTTAGTTTGTATTTGGGAAACAGTGAATGTTAGTAAAGAGAGAAGCTCAGTAACCCAGCCCATTGTATTTCTTAACAATCAGTGCAAGGGTTGCAAACAGCTGGAAAGAGATTGTCTGGCTTCCAAGTAGTTGAAATGTGCTGCATCTCTTCCAGAAATATTTGACTACATATTCAGTATGTTTCATGGACAGGACTGCTACTTTGTCTAGATTCAGCTAGAGGCTGATGGACAATTTTTGAAACCAGTAAGACACCAAATGCAGTTTCAACGATACAACATGAATAAGAATCAGCCATTTGTACAGGGGAAAATTCTATTTCCTCACGAGATCAGATTGACAGTAATGGAGATGTAAGTTAACCAAGAAGGAGTCGTGGCAGATGGGCCAGTTGCACGAATGGGCCGAGAATCCAGGCGAGTATAATGGGTAGTAATTGAGAAGAAATCAAAGACAGACAGGAATCTTGTAGACAAAAATTACCAGAGACAATTGGAGCAAGTTGATTAAGGCAGACACATGACAGTGATGAGTGAGCTGGCGAGAGGCAATTGGCAAGTGTCTTAAAGCACCAGACAGAAGGTGGCTTTCATCCAAGTGAAATATTTAAATAAGATTGGGGAGCAATGGTTAAAATGTTTACTGCCTATTTAGAGGGCAGGGGGGTGTTTGGGGTGGGAAGGTAGTGTGATCATTTAAGGGACCATTTACTAGCATGTTCAAAGGACAAAATTATTTCAAAAAAATGAAGGAGTGTGCAACAGTCTGAAGAGGAGAGAATACTACATTTCTTACAAGGTAGAAGGCACTCATGGTTCAAAAAAGGAGAACAGCTCAGAGGAGGAGGGGGGAAAAAAAAGGGGTCTGGTTAGGCAGAGATGAAAAAGAAAACTAAACCAGCAAGTGACTCAAATGACAACTTTGTCACTGACAACTTGGGAGTTAGAGGGTGCACAACATACAGAAAACAGATATTTAAAAAGCAGGAATACAATTCAAGTTTTGGGACAACACAGTAGAGGATGCTTTCAAAGAATGGAGGGGGATGGGGCAGAGCAAGACCAGTCAAATGAAACATGGGACGTGACTCATCCATTGCAGTTTCAACAGCGTAATGAGCTTCAAGATCGCAAAGACGTACCCTGGATTAAATCAAGGATCAGTTAACATTAGCAAACATTGACTCTTGTAAGAAGTCAGTTGTCCAGTAATTGTATCGCATTAGACATAGCGGATGGGAGAGCAGGGATGGCTGGCAGAGACACAGGTGATGTGTAGGTAAGATTGGAGGTGCACAGAACTAGTTTGCATGTCTACAGCAGTTGCACTAAAAGGGGAATGAAGGAGGTGGTATTTCTAAGTGTGGGCAGTGAGTGGTAGGTGCTACATTAGTTTGAACGTAACTTTGAGTGAATCCCAAAAGAACCTGAAACCTTAGGTCAACAGCATCTTATAACTTGGGTAGTCATGTATAAGCAAAGAGTTGGTCCGGAAGTTCAAAACCAAAATTGTGGTAGTTTGAAAATTAGAATTCCAGTTATTTTTAAAATGCAGAAATAAAAATGAACTACCAAAAAGTGAGCATGAAGTTGCTATCGTGTGACAACACCAACAGTGGCTTAGTAATCTCCAAAAAGGGAAAGAAACCTTTATGTTGTTTCCTCCAGTCCCAAATCCACATGGTTTATTTTTAATTGCCCGAGCAAGTCACTGTTGCATTAAATCAAAGAACAGCAAGGATTTGATCCACGTCACAGCAGGCTCAAATGGACAGAAAGGCCTGCTCCTGTTCCTATTTCTTATTTTTTTTTTAACAAGAACCTTAATCCGATATGGTTCTTGTTGTGCCTTGTAAACAGTTTGGAACACTCAAGATGACTCACCAAAATCTTCTTGAGCAATTTGCAATACATGCAGCCCTGTAAGCATCAACCCTAAGCCAAGAATGATGATATCACAAGATAGTTGATTGAAACATGAAAATGAAGCCTACTTAGATAAATTGTTTGGTAGTACAGAACTTAAACACTGTTAATAAGATAGGAAGTTGAAGCCTTTCATCTTGCATTCACCAGGCCCAATACACAAGAACACAACATTTTGTGCAACAAAACAGGCGCTATATATGGACAAATTTAAGTTTGCCTACTAAGAGCAGGGTCCTGTGTGTGAAAATGTAGCTTTCAATTGGTAAACAAATCCCACTAACTGATTATCTTAAATTGGTTTCCACTACAATTCTTAGCATAAATTGCTCATTGGATAAAGCAGAGGTTTGCACGGACAGTGTAGTGACCGCTGCAATGGTTTAATAGCATGTGTTTGGTAAAATCCACAGGTCATTAGTATCAGTGATCTACATACCCAGCATCAGAGCAATAAACCCATACCAGAGTACTCAGGTATGCAATAGAGAAAATGGCTTTGTTGTTTAAAAGCAGCATCCTGATCACAGGCAATACCATTTATGATTTTGCTGCAAAGTAAAAAGGAACGATGGCTAGCTTCATTCATTTTTTTGAATTAGCATCCACTCTAGGTTGACTAAAAGTAGACTGGACACCTTCCAGTATCGAAAGTGACAGCCATGTCTTTTCACTGGTTCGCGTGACATATAGCAAGTCAGGATTGATTTATAGGCACAAGTACATTTGTGCATTTTAAAAAATTGTGCAGACTGCCAAAAGTATTGCATTCACCATGGCAACACCCTATCTAATCAGTATACTCCATCAACCCTTGCAGGTACAATGAGCCAAGTTTGACAGTTAACAGTTCTTGCTGCATCTCCACACGAACCATAGTCCAATCCTCTTATGGTGTAGAAATTGCTATCAAAGGATCCATTTTCCTGCATGCCCATCCTGACAAAGATGAAAAGCTTCAACTTCATGCCTAAGCAACGTGTGAGATTTTAGAAAATTACACGTTTTCATTATACTGATGCAATTACTCCATAAGAAGCTGACAAAAACATTTTAATTTCTGCCAGTGTTTTGTAAAATGGTTGGGCCATTCAATCTCAATAACCTCAAAAACAAAATTGAGAAAGACAATCAACTGACAGATCAGTTACTGTAAACTGTGGTTTCTGTTGATGAAATAAAACCTCAAATATTTATTGCAAGCTACAGATCCTCAGACGAGGAATTCAACAGTTTGAGAAAAACCAAGATGACAAGTACTCTTACCTCATCATACATGAATTGTAGTGTCAAAGCAGATTTTCCCACACCACCACTCCCAACCATAATCACTTTATGGAGAGCCAAGGAATTTTGGCCTTTGGTCTTGTTTGCTGCCATTTTATGACTGGATGTGTATCACCAAAATGTGAAACTTGATAGATAGCAATTTTGCACCTAAAAGTAACAATGAGGAACAAACTCAGAGTGGCTGAACTGGAAGTCGATTTTTAAGATGAATTTCAGCAATTACAAAAACTGAAAAGATCTTCTAGGGTAGAGATGAAGCATGAGAATAACCAAACATCTTGGTAACGTTATGTTACTTATTAGGTTACCTGGGAAGGAGACATGAAATGAAAACGGAAGTACATTAGAAGCTAGAAACCAGAAAATAATTTCATTAAAATAGAGTACCTTCTGTAGAAGTTAATAAGGTCAATATTAAAATAGTGTCCTGTGTTACAGTAATGGTGAAATAGTACAGCAATTGGTAAAATCCATGGAATTATTCGGTAATTGGAAACCAGGGGAAGGGAAGAGAATTATGCTCACTCATCAGGTGACCTTATATCTAATCTTGCACCTGCACATTTGCTTCTTCACCGGAGGTGGCTTTGAGTAAGGCTAAGCACAAGTAATAAATTCCTGGGAGAACCTGGAAACTATTTCCCATGACAAAAAAAAGATTTTTTGCATTTCAAAATTCTTGGAGAAAGCCTACACAAGTGACAACACCCATACATCAGTTGGAATGAAACTGCAGTTTAGAAATTCAGCTCACACTCGACCTATTAGTTCTATTGTTCCGTGACAGTTTCCTATTTCTCCCCAAACCTCCACTTGATGGACTAAAAGTGAAGTAACATTCAATTCTGCACATGAAATAAATCTAAAATATACCAGAGGTAGAAGAAAAGATGCAAAGCAAAACCAGAGGAATTGTGCAAGCAGGAAAATTACCACTTAATGCAATAGCCTCCTAACCAAGACAGCATTACAGACAGGTTCAAATTATTAAAATGCTGCTTCAATGAATTGTTACACAATAGATTGAGAAATTCTTCATACAAGCGAAGAGCACAATGTGGATTAGCATTCATCCAAACAAACCCTGTGTGTTTGGTGTATATTTTTTGAAACAGTTAATGAGCTGATGAACAGATTCCAAAAAACTGGTTGTGCAACCATACAATTAAATAGGGCACAATCTAGACTTAAGGCAGCCTCTGCTTAGTGCAGAATTTAATAAGCACTTCTGGAAACTACAGTATAGCTCAACACCAGCAGCATTAGTATTATAATTACTATCCAATATTCTACTCAGCCTTAAGATGATTGCCTAATTGATTTGAGTCTGTCAGGCTAAAAATGAATAAAATAAATTACATTAATCTAATTCAGTCTTGAAACCAAATAAAACTTTCACCCCATTTGTCCAAACTGAATTCTAATTCATCATTGTTTCCATAAACAATTAGACTCCCATTAAGAAGCAAATCTTTCAATTTGCTGCAAAGTCATGCCTACAATCATATGGAACATATTCTATTTGTGCCTGTTGACAGGGTTTGCTTTACATCAACTACCATAGCAGTGTTTAGTTTTAAGATTACTCAAAGCGAAAGATTTTATTAGAAAGAAAATTACGGTTTTATTCATCCTAATCACGTTAGTAATCAAATAACTGGGAGAAAGTAGTAATTAAAAAGCCAAGGTAATTGGCAAAACACATCAGAAAGAAAACAAGATAATTTAATACAAACTAGCCAGGTGCCTGGAGCATGAGGCAACACTTCCAGTTCAAAAAAGGCAACAGCAATAGAAGAGCAACTCCAGCATTAGGTTGTTTCTGAAACCTGTGGTTTTTAAAAGGGAAGGCTTAAGGACCTGAAATTAAAAACAATTGCAAAGAAAGAACAGTCAAGAGAAATTGAGAACTGGGGGTGAAACTATGGCTAAAACAAAAACAAAACCAAGACCTTTTCAAACACACCACAAAGTGAAAATTGAAAGCTAAGCCCTGTAATGATCACATTATTCAGCTGACTACATTTGAACAGTCTGATTTTTGGTCGTGCATAAGGGCAATATAGCAACCCGAAGTTTTTTTGTTTCTGTTCTAATTCTTTTTATACCCCTATTTGTTTTCTTTTCTGGTGGGTTGGTCAGCAGCATCCACGCAGCAAGAGAGCCATGCGCAGTGGGGTGGATGTGGCTTTTCCTGGTAATTGGAGGTGGAGGCAGCAAGGGCCTCGTTCTGTGTTCTAAACCAGAGACAGCACAGATGCCCTCCAGCGATTGGGGGGGCAGCAGCAGCAGACTCAGATGGCAGCACCAAGGTGACATCTGCAGTTGAAGCAAGGTTCCTGGTTACAATCACTGTAGGCCAGGAGCAGGGACTTCTGGTTATCAGTGAGGCAGCAACAGCAATAGCAGCAGCACAGCTGGTGACTGCCAGGTACCGTGCGAGTGTAGGTTCAACAGCATTAGCAAGGTGGGCTCAGTGGCAAACTGATGGTGCCTGAAGACTGGCGGATCCAATACAGGTGGAGAAGGTCTCTTTCTTGGGGCGGCACGGTGGCTCAGTGGATAGCACTGCAGCCCCTCAGTGCCAGGGACCCGGGTTCAATTCCAGCCTTGGGTAACTGTCTGCACATTCTCCCAGTGTCTGCGTGGGTTTCCTCCGGGTGCTCCGGTTTCCTCCCACAGTCCAAAGATGTGCAGGCTAGGTGATTTGGCCATGCTAAATTGCCCATCGTGTTCAGGGGTGCGTGGGTTATAGGTCTGGGTGGGATGCTTCAAGGGGCAGTATGGACTTGTTGGGCCGAAGGGCCTGTTTCCACACTGTAGGGAATCTAATCTAATCTTTCAGTTACAGGAGGCTACGAACCAGCATGGACTGGTTGAAATTAACTTTGTTTGGACAAAATTCTGAACTTTTAAAAAAGATTTTCTTAATTTATTCCTATGATCTATAATGCTGGACTTCTTATTTCTTTACTTTTCTAGTTCTTCTCCCCTCCCCACCACCCAAGAATTAATTCTTTGAATCTGCACCTAGGTACCTTTGTACCTAAAATGGCACCATAATGTGGAAACTTGTAAACTTCACACTACTCACTTGAATACATGACAATAATGCTAATTCAATGTTTAAATTGCACATTAGTAACTACACAAAAAGTAGTCCTTTGACTACAAAGCAGTTTGGAATGCCCTGCTGTTATAGGAATGAAAGTGTGCAAGTCAGATGCACTTCGGTCATAACTTGGAGTGGGGTGAGAAGAAAACAGAAGAGATGACACCGGGGACCCTTTAGCATCAGCCAGTCCACACCTAAAATGAATAAAGACCACGAAGAAATCTCAGTACTGCTCTTCCTTCCCCTCGGTTCCACCTGAGCACCTCCCCTAAAGCCACTTACCACTAGTTCAATTCCAGAATGGACTATGCTGACAGGATGGTTGGCAAAGATGCAGCAAGAGAGGAAATGGATGCATGAAGCAGTAATGTGAACAAATCAGTCACAAACAGATTGAGACAAAAACTTAAGTAACTGGATTTTGAGATTTCAATAAGAGAGTGGCAGAGAGATGATTGGAAAGGGCACGATCTTATCAGACATTTAGTACCCAAACATCTCTGCTACCTACCTGGACTTCAGGAAGGCATTTGACAGTTGAACACAGCAAATCAATTCATAAGCTCCAAATCCATAGGCCAGATGAAGTATGCATACTTTATAACTAAGAAATAAACAGCAAAGACTGGCCAGCAAGACTTGTTTGACCTGCATCCTCTAGATTCTGTTGAGACTGTATTTATAATTTTTTTTCCAATAAATGACTAAGACTTAGGGTTAACTCTATTGCAGGAGCTTTGGATATCGAGAGACCAAAGTTGAGTGGAAAATTATTCATTTCTAGTTAAAATGCAGAATTATTGGTCACTTGAGCATTTCAGCCAGCCTGATCATTTTATCAATCGTCCTACTCAGCTATTACGTCTAAAACTTGAACAAAATCAGGATTTTTCTAAAAGAGGAGCATGTGATCTCAGCACTGCAGAAAGTGGACTTACTGATAAAGATTATACTAAACCAAAAAAAGTAATGACTTCATCTTCAACCTGCACAGTGGCTAAGTAGCAATGAAGAATTCGCCACTGACTGGAACTGAGAAGTGAATCAATCTCAACTTCCTTTCAAAAAAAAACTAATCAACGATGTACTCCAGCTGTCAGGTTACCCAACTGTACAATAACCTCAGACTTGATCATACTGGCATTTGGAATAGTATTTTCTTCGTGCAGCTTTAATCTGCTAAAACTGGTAGCTGAGAAATTAACACAAGACTTACACGTCTTTAAAAGTTAAAGCAAGAAACTATAAAAACTCATTATACTTAGGATGAACTAATTAAGCATAAACTTGAATTAGTGAACATCCTCTTAACAGTATTTGTATTGGAAGCAGTTAATGCCTTGCTGCATCAATACTTCCTCTTATGCTCCATCTTCACATCTACGTAGGCCATCATTTGATTTCTCTTCCTACACACTGACTGCATTCATGTGCAGAGAGACCAATAAACCTCGGGACTGAAGCATTCTGTAATCTCCTTCTACGGGATGAGGGAATCACTAGCAAGGCCAGTATGTTATCCATCCTCAATACCCTTAAAACAACGATGGAGAGCTGCCTTCTTAAATTGCTGCAGTCCATATTGTGAAGGCCTTCTCACCATGCTGCTTGTCAAGAAGATGCAGGATCTAGTGAGTGTAGAAACGGAGATATTTTTAAGCCAAGGT
Source organism: Stegostoma tigrinum (assembly GCF_030684315.1). NCBI lineage: Eukaryota > Metazoa > Chordata > Chondrichthyes > Orectolobiformes > Stegostomatidae > Stegostoma > Stegostoma tigrinum. The sequence continues at coordinate 10,024,047 of NC_081358.1, forward strand.
GGTATGTAACTTGGGAGTGGTGGCATTTCACATCTCTAACTCAGTTCTTCAAGACAGGAAAAACTAGTGGGTTGGATAAAGAAGCCCTGTAAACAATAGCTCCTTTAGACCAGTCATGGGAAAGTTGTCAAGAGAGGGTCTAGGCCCGAAACGTCAACTCTCCTGCTCGACCTATTGTGTTCATCCAGCTCTACACTTCATTATCTCTATTAATAAAGGGGATCGTCTGGACGTCCAGTCTGCAGACTTAAGCATCTTTAAAACTGCAAAGACATTTAATTTTGGTGCAACATTAAGTCCTCTAAAGCGAAAGCTTCTTCCAATTAAGGACTATAAAAACTAAATCAATGTTTGTGGTTCAAATCCCACCTGATAGCCATCTCAGGCTGAACCATAACATTTGGAGTCACAGCATCCAGTGCCGACCTACTAAACCTATATTTACTATCCCCACGTCTAACATTTATTTGTTCCAGTCTATCATCTGTGTTATTGCTACAATTACAAATCCAATGTTCTCTGTCTAATCTGTCATTTCATATCTTAGCCCAAAACTTTGCTATTCCTATCTTAACACCATTACATTCATCCAAGTGTATCCCCGCTGCCATTCCAAATCACATCCATTTAAGAAATTCCCAGCATTTAAAATTCTCCCTCTGCCTACAGTTCCCTCTGAAGCATCAGGTCCAATCTTTTGTTAAAGTGAATACTGGGGAATTAAATAAAAAAGAGCTAAAGAAACTCAGGTTTGGCAGCAGAGTTATCATGTTCGATTGGATTTTTCTTCAAAAATTCAGTTTTCAACACCCAGTCTCATGATCTACAGTAATCTACCTAAGCCCTTTCCCAGTTCTTTTACACCATTTCAGTCATGATCATAAAAGGTCAAACTGTCTCCCTAATCTTCTCCAACTAATTTTGTCCTTTAAATTCTTTTAATTTCCAAGGCATTCTTAAAGCCTACCTTTAGTAAAGCTGCCACAAAGTCCTTTTCGATATGGAGTCAATCTTATTTGTTCCTGCTGTTTAAACACCTTAGAAAGTTTTACTATAATTGAAGACACTAAAATCAATGTATTAACAATATATTTTATTGGTATTCACCTTAACAATTCTTTTTCACAATTTCAAACATATTAATTACCAAGGCTTATGATTTTGCAGTCTGACATCCTGTGAACGCTTTGTAAGCTGTCATAATGAACAGCTGTCAACAGTACAATGTTTTCTTCCCCACCCCTTGCTAAAATATGTTTAAAAAAAGTGTTGCTGAAAACTGTCTTCAAATTCTTAATTTAATAGAAGAGCCTGTACAGCTGCGTAGAAACAGCCAATCCTGCAGCTGAACTTGACAAATCTGTGGGAGAAAAATCAAACCAATTTAAAAAAAATTGACATGCAAGTTCCTGTCAGTACATAAGCACATCAGAAAACAGAATCAAAGATGTTCTATCACACTACACCAGCTGAAACTGTACTGTGGCCAAGGCTAAATCATACTCCAGATTTTTGTTGGCCAAGCTGCCACTGCCTTACAATAAGGTGTAATTAATAACCTAATGTTTGTGACAGCTGTAATCACTATCCTTCAAACAGTGAATTTCAGAACACTATGCCAACAACACCCTATAGGGTTAATGTCAAGTCAGCTGAACTCAAGTCACAGCATCATCCTGGTTACAACAGACAGAGACTGGGTCAACTGACCATCTGAAATTACTGTATACAAGGCTCAAATCTCAAGTTAGGTAAGATTTTGAATGGGTACACCTGCCCATGAAAGCAACTCAACACTACTCAAATTTGATTAGTGCCCCTAAATCAAAAACCATCCCTCTACCAGCTGTGTTTAAAATATATACAGAATTGACAGCTGCAACTCAACCAAGCTAAGCTGCTTTCAGCCACCTAAACATTGGTAAGAGTAGAGCAGCATATCATGGGAATACAATCACCTGGCTTGAATGTATACTGCTGTCCCTTCATCACTGGATTAATCCAGGATTTATCAATATAACACTATCACAAGGGCCACAGCCCACCATCATCATCTCAGAACTATAAACAACAAATGCAAACTTGCAAAGATACTTTTCATCCAGGGGCAGCACAGTGGCTCAGCAGTTAGCACTGCAGCCTCAACACCAGGAACCTGGGTTCGGTTCCAGCCTCAGGCAACTGTCTATGTGGAGTTTGCACATTCTCCCCGTGTCTGTGTGGGTTTTCTCAGGGTGCTCGTTTCCTCCCACAGTCCAAAGATGTGCAGGTTAGGTGGATTGGTCATGCTAAATTGCCCATAATGTTCAGGGATATGTGGGTTATAGGGGGATGCTCCAAGGGGCAGAGTGGACTTGTTGGGCTGAAGGGCCTGTTTCCACACCTTAAGGAATCTAATCTTAGTATGACAAAAGAGGTCTTTCACTTGAATGTATGTTTAACCAAGATTATTTCCAGTCACCACCAGGGCCAAGTTCAGAAGATGCGTGGGAGTGGCAAGAGGCCAAGAAAATAGGGGGATGCACAAAAAATGAGAATGCTGACAACGGCCACTGTCCTTAAAATGTGTTTATTTAAAAAGACAGGCTCATTTCTCCAAAAAATTCTGAACAACTGCAATCAAGACCATTTTTTAAACTCACTTCAAAAAGTGACAACTCATCATGCAAGTGCTTTTTTTCCAACATAATCACTACTCGTTAAATATGATCTCCACACCCCACCCCCCCAAAAAGTTGAGAGGTTAAAACATGATAAATTTCAGGACTTAAGTGAAAATTCATAATTATGAATTTACTGGGGTTTTCTCCTCTCAGAGGCTGGTTAACTCATCAACATGGACCAAAATGAGCACTTGAAGATTTAGTTTTTTTGAAAATGGAGATGGAAACAAGGGTAAGATCGATCTTAGGTGTACAGCTGGATGAACACAGTAGGCCAAGCAGCAGGAAGGCTGACATTTCGGGTCTAGACCCTTCTTCAGAAACTTTTCTTTCTGATGAAGGGTCTAGGCCCAAAACGTCAGCCTTCCTGCTCCTCCAATGCTGCTGGGCCTGCTGTGTTCATCCAGCTCTACACCTTGTTATCTCAGATTCTCCAGCATCTGCAGTTCCTACTGTGAGAATTATCTTAAATCAGCAAGCTCAATAAAAATATGCAAAACATTCAAAAGCAGACAAGGCTGTGGTCCAAAAGCTGGAACATGGGAAGAGAATAGTCAGGTGGTTGCTTTTGACAAAAAGCAGGCTCGATAGACTAAGGGATACTTTTCTGTGCCTTAGACCTCTACGAGGACACACGAACACTTTACAGCTTAGGAGAGGTACCAGTAATTATTCCTCAACACAAACATAGGAAAACTAATAGTACTAGTAGTTACTGCCGTAATATGGTAAATTTGGCCTTGATAAAATCCTATTAGCTCGCACATAGAACTCCATTTGGTCCCACCTATTTGTTCTGAACTCCAATCAACCTTTCATACTGTCATTGCTTAAAAGCAGCTTCCAGAGGTGGTGTTCTACAAAGCCACCTTCCCAACTCTCAAATACTCTGAAGTCTACATTTGGAGAGGCTCTTCCATCACATTACAAGTGTTAACAACATAATCTGTAGTGGAAAGCTTTACAATGGGTATCTTTATACACAAAGTAAAATTTTAGTTGCCATCCTACTCCAGACACCAGGTTTGGCTATTCTACAGGACAAGGGCAGGATTCTATGGTCATTGCAGTTGTAGTGATAAATTCTTAGGCAATCTACCCATGGAGAGGCTGAATAGAGCAACACTTTGTTGTTGCTAGACCAAACACTGCAGAATCAGATGCCACAGTGGCAGTCAGATCAAATTTAAGACATTCACAAAAATTTCAATGAAGCATCAAAACAGGACTTCTAGATTGCTTTTCCATAACCAAGGAGGCTCAAATTGTTCACCATGAGCATGTATAGTCATTTTTACAAATAAAAATGCACCAAAGAAACTCAGAAGATCTGGAAGTATCTGTAGAGAGAGAAAAACAAGAGTTAATGTTTTGAGTCAAGTGACCCTCCTCTTTGACAATAAAATACAAAATGTTTACAACTCCACGGTTAACTCTTAAGAATTAGGCAAAAACTGTTAAGGTTGGAAATTTCCTGCTAACAGTCTGGATTGGAATTGAATTTACACAATGTGAAAAGGTTAATATCTAAATTATAAACTTAAAGCGTATAATGCAACATTATTCAACTTTGGAACAAAACCACAAGTTGCTGAAAAAGCTCAGGTCAGGCAGCATCTGTGCAGAAAAATCAGAGTTAACCTTAAGGGCCATCAGACCCAAAACATTGTCATTTTTCTGCACAGGTGCTGCCAGACCTGCTGACCTTTTCCAGCAACTTCTGGTTTTGTTCTAAGCTTTACAGCATCCGCAGTTCTTTGGTTTGTATTATTCAATTTAGAATGGATTTAGTTCCAAGCTCCCACTTGCTTCCTATTACTTAATTCAAATTAGACAAAACTCATGCACAAATAATGATCAGGAAACAAGTTTGAGAAACTATAAAATCAAGGAAAACAAGATACATTTAAGAATGCTCAATAATCAAGTATCAGAGTAACACACTAACAGCAATCATCCAAATAGGATGCTCATGCTCAAGATTACATTGATCCTACAATGCATCATTGACAAAATATAGTGAACATTTACAGGAAAACTACCCGATTTCGTTTTTTAAAAAAGTTCTCACTAATACAGATTTTATGACCAAAACTAAACATTATGGATGCAAAAAAAAAGCAGAGGCAAAATCACCAAAAACTACCTACACAAGTTGCTCCCGATCTGTCCACTCCTTATTGCCACTGGCCCCACAACTTCTGCTAAAGTCTCAACTACTTCTCTCCTGGCAGGCTAACCTGGAAACCCTAAGTATTCACCACTTCATGCTGGAGCACTACTCCACGAAATCACGATTAAAATCAATCCCAATTCCTTCTACTTTCATTCAGATTTAGTGGAATTAGCTTTTATAAACACTTCACAGAAGGAACAAAAAAAGACACGCACACCTAACTAAAAGCAATGGGAGCAAAGGTAAAACAGAGAACACAAACGAGTTTTGAGAAGATTTGTAGCTCAGGTTGAGGTTCTGGATGTGAGTTTGCTCGCTGAGCTGGAAGGTTAGTTTTCAGACATTTCGTCACCATTCTAGGTAACATCAGTGAGCCTCCGACGAAGCACTGGTGTTATGTCCCGCTTTCTATTTATCTGGTTAGGTTTCCTTGGGTAACTAACCTTCCAGTTAAGCGAGCAAACTCACATCCAGAACCTCAACCTGAGCTACAAATCTTCTCAAAACTCACTCGCACCTATGGGCGCAATACACTAAAACTGGCCCGGAGATGGGAAACCAATGCCATCCGACAGACTGCCACCCACGAACAGGTGTACTTGCTGCATAAATACCCAAGGAAACCTAACCAGATAAAATAGAAAGCGGGACATAACACCAGTGCTTCGTCGGAGGCTCACCGATAATGTTACCTAGAATGGTGATGAAATGTCTGAAAACTAACCTTCCAGCTCAGCAAGCAAACTCACATCCAGAGAACACAAACCTGGAACATCAACCGTGTCTCCTCAAAACTTCCATATCCACTGTTTTCTATTTGAAATTCATGTTTCCAGCATCTGAGATCTTTGGCTTTGAGATAGAGGAGTAGAACAGAGTTTCAAAACTCTGATTAAACGTAATGAGCAAGCAGCCAAGGATAGAAATCGCTAGCAGCTAGTATGGAGTTTCAGCTACTTATTCATGCTGTTCAGACTTTGGTCATGGAGTGGAGGGGGACAACAGAAGCAGCGTTGGTGTCACCAGCATACACATGCCTGCATTCTCTACTCCTTTGGGGCAGCACGGTAGCCTAGCGGTTAGCACTGCTGACTCTCAGCACCAGGGACCTGGGTTCGATTCCACCCTCAGAACTGCCTGTGTGGAGTTCGCACATTCTCCCCATGTCTGCGTGGGCTTCCTCCCACAGTCCAAAGATGTGCAGGCTAGGTGGATTGGCCATGCTAAATTGCCCAAAGAGTTTCAAAGATGTGTAGATTAGGTCAGTTAAAGGGGGATAGGTCTAGCTGGGATGCTCCAAGGGTCAGTGTGGACTTGTTGGACTGAGGGGCCTGTTTCCACACTGTAGAGATTCTTTTCTAAGGAAGCTGGTATTTGGCAAAATAAGTAGTGGTGAAATGCATGAATGGTTAGGTTCTAAAGTATTGCCTGAGTGAATGGTACAGGTAGTGTCAATTGGAAGATTTATAAAAGGGAATGCAATCATTTTCTGAAAAAAGGAAATGTTTGCAGAGCTACAGAGAAAAGGCAGGCGAGTGACACCACCTGAAATTACTCCTTCAGTGCACCAGCATAGGCAAGGAGCCAAATGGGTTCCTTCTGTGCAGTAACCTTTTTACTTTTATCTGTCATTATACACAAAGATGATGTCACTGAGAACCTGCACATTAAATGAACAATAGGCAAGTTCAGAATACAACAAAACACTCAAAAGCAACATTGAGAAAAAAGGATGAAAGGCAAAAAAAAGTCCTAGCTGTTAGATGCTAAAATAAAATGAAGTAGGACATCACAGGAGAGATAGAGAATGAAATGATCAATCATGTTCATTGTGATAGAGTGATGTGTCATGGTGTACCTTCTGTGACTGAAGACCAAGTTATGTATATACCCATTTTAATTCACTGAACGAAGTGTATATTACAGGAATACTTGAAAATAGAATCATATTTGCAGCACTACAGTGAAGTACTTTTCACTAATAAAAATAATTTAAGTATTAAAATAATGGAGTAATAGAAGCAGAAGTTAAGGATTCCTACAAGTAGCTGTGCTGTGCTTAGTAGAATTCTAATCTTTTCATGTGACAGATATTTGAATGCATTAAAAAAAAATGAAAAATATTACACTGCTGCAAATTTGAAACAAAATGCTGGAGAAGCTCAGCAGATCTGACACCTTTGAAGCGCACAGGAAAAAATTCTCCAATGCTGCTAGACCTGCTGACTGTCTTCCAGCACTGTTTTTATTTTTTTTTGCCTCGACATTTGGTTACATTAAAAAGAAAATCGTCAAGAAAGAGTTTTAGACTTGAACATAAGAAAACATATTTTACAAATTGAGTTAAATTTTGAGCCGAGGAAAGTCTATAGCCAAGCCACCCCAAAGCTCCAGAAAAAAGATTGGCAGTCACCTGGAATGAAACTTCTCAAAAGGAACACATTGCAGAAATTTGGACATTGTGTTTTAAATACAAAAAGTTATTCTTCACCATAAAATATTACTTCCTGCCCCCATTAAGACCAATGCTGACTGTGGCTCCAGTTCAATTCCTGGGATCAACTTTAAACACACGCAACAAGAAATACCAAGATAACAAAGTGTAGAGCTGGATGAACACAGCAGGCCAAGCAGCATCTCAGGAGCACAAAGCTGACGTTTCAGGCCTAGACCCATCAGAGAGCCCAACAAGAAATACCACTATGTTGAAGTGAGACCATTTCTAACCATAATTAGAAATTTAAAAAATATTTTTAAAAATTGATAATTCGAATGACTTGAGGACATACATTTCGCAGATATTTGATGCATGAATTAAATTGGGGTGTAGTTCCTATTGCAGTGAGAGAGAGAACAACTTTGGAGACAAAAACCAGAGGCTGGCAAGTCTGACAGTAATGAAAATTGTTTGCAGGTTGAAATTGAAAATCTCCAAATTAGATGCAATTAAAAATTGACAATTAAATCAGTTTGTATTGGAAATCTCTCATACAGGGTACGAAGAAAATTCTAATTAGAGTTGCTTAAATTCTCAGGAACCTGACCGTCTCCACGTCGAACTGCCAATCAACATCTCTCAATATCTATTGTAATGTAGTTACACAGCCAAGTTAAACACATCCAAACCACGTTTCTCCAAGCTGTAATAGTTTGAACTCCCAGGCATCACGTTAGATGGGGAAGAATATTTTTGAAGTATCCCATACAGAAATAACAGTCAAAGACTCAGGATGCCCGAAGATTTGACACAAGCTAAACTGAGTCAGCAAATTTGTCATTATGTACTGAGCCAAATTCTAAAACCAATGTTAAAGTGCAACGAACATCACGCCACATCCTTGCGTCCGAAAGACAGCCTGCAAAAGCCTTCCCCCTTCAAAACTGGAAACTTGAGTGTTGATCTCACCAGACAAGCAAAACCTGACAGATGACCAATATGCAGGCAACCACTACCCATGGTTTTCCATCAGCATACCTCGGTACATCCTCTTATACCAGCAGACCAGACCCACCACCTTAGAATATAGCAGCAGGAAGTGGCCCTGGGAATCTTAAGTGTAGTCTCCACACAACACAAGAAAAAGGCATCAATAAGCCTAGACCAGTAGTGCTGCTGAGGGGGCACAGGAAGATTTCTGAACTGGGCCTGGATATGGCAACACATTTTCATCCATACTGCTAGCTCTCATAGGAGAAATGCAGAGCTCTTGGAGACCAAATTTTATCTTCACATTGAGGATTCTTGATATATAGTCCCGTTTGCCAGATAATACTAATTCAAAAAATCGGAAGCTCAAAATTGGCAATCCATGAGGAACTATGGGTCACCGGTTCCTTAGCCCAGCAGTTCCTTTGTTCCAATGGGTAACCGTAGGCCAGTTGGCCAACATCTGTCATAGAAAATGGCTAGAATTCATTAATGAAGATTACTGCAAATCACAGAATTGATTCTGTACAGTGTGGAAAGAGCCCACTGCATCTGCACCGATTCTCTGAAGAGCATCCCACCCAGACCTAAACACTATAAAGGTAACTCGAGTTACTACCGAGCTAGCCCACGCATTCCTGAACACTACAGCAATTTAACATTGTTAATCCACCTAACCCCCACACCCTTGGAATCTGGCTGGAAAGTGGAACACCCAGCAGAAACCCACACAGACACAGAGTGCATGCAAACTTCAGATGTCACCGTGGGATAAAGCAGAGTCAACAGTTTCATGAAAATGAAATCAGGTTTATCTCATTCAGACATTGTTGATTAAGTAACAAACAAGATGAATAAAGGGGAACACGTACAGGTTTTAGTTTGATTTCGAAAAGGCAGATGGCCTAAAGATAACATTGGGTGATTTAACAAGGATACATGAATACTTCACTAGCAGGGATAAGGGAATAATTTTCAGTTTGCAAGCTGTAAGTGGTTGAGTGCCACATGGATCAGCTGAGGCCTAAACTAGTTGCAATCTATTGCAATACTTTGCACGAAGGTACGATTGCTAAATTTTCTCAACACATCAAGATAAATAGGAAACTGGTTTCAAAAAGATGTTAAAAAAGTCTGCAAAGTGAATAAATTAAGAGAATGGGGAAAAAAATTAGCAATAGGAGTATATTGTGGGGAAATCTGAACTTGTCTCTTTTGGTTAGAAGCAAACGACAGCAGTCTACTAAAATACACATTTAAGAATCTGGTGGTTCAGAGGGATGTGGGTCAGACAGACAAACATTTGTATGCAGATACAGAAAAATGTTAGGAACTAAACAGAACATTGGTATTGTGCTGTGAGAAGAACATAAGAGGCACAATAAAATGCTGCTTCAGGTCAAAGGTGAAAACACATCTGGAGTACACTGCATAGTTTCCATCTTCTCGTTTGAAAACATTAGAATTGTGCTAGTAGTTTAAAGAAGGTTGATTTTAACTCGCTTATTCTGGGCTGAAAGGCTTAATCATTGAAAACTGTGTTGAACAGTTTGGGCTCAAAGACATGGGATTTCAATGTGGAAGGTGGTGATCCAATTGAAATAGAAAAGGGAATGCCAATCTTGTAGAAAAGATTAGAATTAAAAGATCAGTAAGAATAAGAAGTCTCCCTTTTAAAACCAGAATTGATTAAATAATTTTATCTGTGGAAGTCTCAAGCCTGGAAAGCAGAGCCGACTGGATCACAAATTTTTTCAAGCTCAAGACAGAAATTTCTGATGGTCAAGGGGATCCAAAGTTTCATAGGTCAGACAGAAAAGTGGAGTTGAGGCCACAACCATTTCTGCTAGGATCTTAATGTCCAGCAGAGCTGGCACAAAACAGTCTTTTCCTAAATCTACATTGAATGATCATGAAACCTAGTGACCAACCCTTTGGGGAAAGTTATACAGTGTACATGATGAACAGTAAAAACAACATAACTATAGAAATCAAGCATCCACAACCAAGAGATTAAATCAAAACTCTGCAATTTTGCCACATAATGTTGTGATTAATTGTGGACAATTAACAACAGCAAGTAATTTATCTAGGCTTTCTCAAAAGTGGTATAGCATGCAAATGTAAAAAAAATTAAAACATTTTCAGCTATCTGCAGCTAGAAATCCCAAGGGGTGGATCATCTCAGCTTGCTGAGAATTCCAGCACAGATGCTAACACCCAGCCAATTTGATTCATTCCAGGAGGAAAAGGCTGAAGGCTCTTGATGTAGAAGTGGGTCTAGGCCGTGATAACAAGGTGTACAGCTGGATGAACACAGCAGGCCAAGCAGCATCTTAGGAGCAGGAACACTGACGTTTCAGGCCTAGACAGGATCTTGTTATATTGGACTCCCCAGCATCTGTAGTTCCTATTATCTCTGGGTATAGGCCGTAGCAGCATTCTGGCTCTCATTGAACACAAACACTTCAGGAGTAGCCATATCCTCTAGCCAAGTTATTCCAGTACAGCTACAAACATTGGCACTGAACACAAGTTTAGGAATGTCTTTTCTAAGACACAGAACAATTTGACAAATTACTTTTAAATGCAAGATAGGTTGATTTAAGTGAACCATTTTGTTTCACTTTATTATAGAGAGGCTTTACACTTCAGGAAAAGAATCCCAAGATCTTTCCTGCTGTATGTGTTTGCATTTGGCTTCTGTGGTCTACGCTCCCAGCCAAAGTCATTAGAACAAGATATGTAAAATGACAGGAAAGAATTTTGCCAACTTTCAAACTCCTTTACTTGAACACCAAGTCTGGGACTAATGACACCGTTCTTGTTCAATCTGTCTGTGAAACTGACAGGTATTTTCCCACCTTCGTGGTCAATTATCTCAAATTCTCAAAGGCAGCCAAGCTTCACTACTACAAACTGGAATTGCACAAGTACTTCAGAGTACAGCCAGACGAGAACTTGGCATTTTCCACATTTCCCTGCATTGCTGTTACTGCTAAATGCATCAGCAAAAAGAAAAAAACTCCTGCACACCATCATGCCACTTGGCCAATTTCAGTGATGGGCAGTGTTAACAGGGTTACGAAGTGGATCTAATGTGGAAATAATCTGTTCCCTATCCAGTGGGACAAAATGAAAAAAATTGTGCTTATTGGAAAATAAGCACAATTGCTGAGGGGGTTCCTCAGTAGAATTCTACAACTATTCAGTTTACTTCAATGGTCATCCCTCCATTACAAAGATCAGAAGCAGGGATGTTTGCTGATGATTATAAAATACACACATCACAAGTTATCAGATAACTAAGCTGTGTCCACATACAGAAAGACCAGTATTTGACAAGTCATTTTATGCCCATACAGGTGCAAGTGTGTGCCATTTACAAAAATGCATTGCAGCAATTAACCAATGCTTGCTCAATGCACCTTCCAAATCTAACGAGAGGAACGGGCAACAGATACATGAAAACACGAACTGCAAGTCACCCTCCAAATTAAACACCATCCTGAGGTCAAACTATGTTGCTGATCCTTCACTATCATTGTGTCAACAGCCAGAAGCTGCTTCCCTACAACACTGTAGATGTATCTACACTGGGCAGACTGTAGCAGGTTCAAGTTAGCAACTCACCATCTCCTTCTCAAGGCCAACTAAAAACAGTCAATAGGTGGTGAACCTGACAGCAAGTTACATTTCATAATGTTTGGAACACCTTTTAAAATATGTCCATAACTGTTCCAGACCCAAAGAGAAGAACTAATTACCTGCTATTTACAGACAGAAGTCAGCTTGTACCTATTCTAGTAAGTCTCCCAAGGAAGACCTTGACATCCCTCAAAAAAAAATCCTCCAGAATTGGGCAATGCCAAAGGTGACTATCCAGTGACTTGAATAGAACTTTTTAAAAAAGCTTTTGTATTTTGGCAACTAAAGTAAAACTACAAAACCTGCACAATTTTGCATTTTATTTACTTTTCAGGGAGAAACCTGAATAATGCAAAAGGTAGAGAAATAAATTCTTATCCAGGGTTTTTTGGATAAGAATGTATCACATGCAGCTGTTCAATTAGTTAATCATAGCTTTTTAAAGGAACCTAATGGACAAAACAAAATAGCAAGCCATACAATCAGGGTATCATTGTTAATTCATTTCCCCTCAGTCAGAAACGTTGTGAAGTCAGTGCTTGGGCAAGAGGCTCTCAGTCAGGGCAGGACTGAAGAAATATTACATTCAAAAGAGCCACAGTTTATGCCTTCTAGTAACCATACATAGTTCTACTTATATCTTGGCTATTCATTCCAAAACTAAGTACAACTATTCAAATACAATTGATTTAATTGGACTCTACTGGATTTAAATGCCTACTTAAACTTTCTTCAAAGAACACTTCACTTCAGCCATATGGGTCTTCAAATAATAAAAACAACTTTCTTGACCCTCTTGGCATCCTAACATTATTTACAGTACAAGTAGTTTTAACATATAATCATTACTTCAATAAGTATATTGAATTGCCTTCTCATGGATGGTTAAACAAAAGGATACCCCCTCGTAGGCAAATAAACATTGAGCCAAATGGCCTCCAATTGTGCAAAGCATGCTGAGAATCAGTACAGATTAATATTAAATGTGAACTCTACACAATGGAGCTTCAAAGGGAAATGTGCAGCTGAGGAATGTTTAAACCTAAATGGTTAGGCTCCACTTTCAAACAGCACGTATTCAAACGACAAACTTCCAATTCAAAATCCCACAGGACCCAGTTATTGCAGGGTAAAAGAGGCCAAAGCATCATACCATCTCCTCGGACAGGATGGGGGCCTAAAGGGACTTCAGCAATATCCCCACCTTCTATGAGAAAGGTGGAAATCACACAATGATACCCCAAAGACGAAAAAGGGAAAGGAAACAGCCACATTATCAGAGATAATGGGAACTGCAGATGTTGGAGAATCCGAGATAAAAAAGTGTGGAGCTGGATGAACACAGCAGGCCAAGCAGCATCTTAGGAGCACAAAAGCTGACGTTTCGGGCCTAGACCCTTCATCAGAGAGGGGGATGGGGAGAGGATTCTGGAATAAATAGGGAGAGAGGGGGAGCCTCCACCCCAAAACAAAGGGGAAAGGGGGAGGGGTTTAAAACCAAACAATATCACCCCTCCATGAGTGGAAAAAAAAACAAACACACCCAATAGCACATCTCACCCAAACTGGAGAATGATCAGAGAACCATGTAATAGTGCTCTCCGGAGGGAGAAGAGGGAAAGGGGGGTCCCTCTTCTGTCCCGTCCCGCCTCGCCCCGAGGAGGGATCGCGCGCTGTGGGACCAACCGTCAGCTCGGAAACATTTCACGACCTCAGCCAGTGTCAAGACTTTAAAACACTCACCGGTCACCGCGTCGAAGAAGTGAGAAATCAACCACTGGTACTAAATGCAGATCGCTTACCAACCACCTCTCTACCGCCGCCCCGCCCGGCCGATCACTGTTAATATGGCGGAAGAGCGAGCGACGCTCGTCAGAAGGGCGGGGCGGGATTGGCGCGGCTACCGGAAATGGCGTGTAGCGCGCGACGTAAGTGTGGATGAACACTTCCGACACAATGGTGACTCCTGACTGGGATCATCAGGAGACTGGAGAGAGGCGTATGGTTGTGTTTTGTGGAGTGTATTTTTGGGAAAGTGACCTCGTTCCCTTCACATTAGATTTGTTTCACTTACGCTTATGAAAAACAGACTAGTTTCTGGCGGGGGTCAGCATCATCTGTGGTCCCAGCTAATCTTTTCATTTTCAATTTTTAACCAGCAACAGTTGATATTCTCTTCCACCATGAGATCTTCCATCTTCAACGGCGCAGACTAGTTTGTTTACTGTTAAGATATACCCTGCCTTTTCCTAATGACATTCAGCAGATTGCTTTGTTGACTCTTCTGAAAGCTTCAATGTCTATTACTTTTTTTCTGCTTTGGTTGGACAGGACTGGCAGTTTAATGTTCCAGGGTGTAGATGTTATAGGAGGGATTGAAAGGGGAGCAGGGGGGCATGGTGTTGATTAGGGGTAACATTATGGCTGTACTGAGAGAGGATATTCCTGGGCATATGTCTAGGGAAGATGTTTGGGTGGAATTGAGAAATAAGAAATGGATGATCGCCTCATTGGGATTGTACAATGGACCTAACCGCCCCCCCCCCCCCCCCCCCGCACCCAGTAGTCAGGAGATCTCAGTTATCTGTGAGAATAATAGCATGGTTATGGCAGGGGATTTAAATTTTCCAAACAAAGACTGCCATTGTGTTAAGGGCTTAGATGGAGAGGAATTTATTAAAAGTGTACAAGAACGTTTCTGATTCAGTATGTGGATGAACCTATTGGAGAAGGTGCAGACTCTGACCTACCTTTGGGAACTAAGGCAGGGCAGGTGACCATAATTGTATTGGATTTAAAATAGCGATAGAAAAGGATAGACCGGGTCTAAAAGTTAAAGTTCTAAACTGGAGGAAGGCCAATTTTGGCAATATTAGGCAAGGACCTTCAAAGGTTCATTGGGGGCAGATGTTCACAGGTAAGGAGACTGCTGGAAAATGGGAACTGTCAAAAATGAGATAACGAAACTCCAAAGACTGATGTCCATTTCAAGCCCACCGACTCCCACAGCACGTGGAACAGTCCCGCTTCCGCACCTACACAGGCCCCAAACCCCACCTCTTCCTCCGTTACATTGATGACTGTATCGGTGCCGCCTCTTGCTCCCCAGAGGAGCTCGAACAGTTCATCCACTTCACCAACACCTTCCATCCCAACCTCAAGTTCACCTGGGCCATCTCCAACACATCCCTCACCTTCATGGACCTCTCAGTCTCCATCTCAGGCAACCAGCTTGTAACTGATGTCCATTTCAAGCCCACCAACTCCCACAGCTACCTAGAATACACTTCCTCTCACCCACCCTCCTGCAAAAATTCCATCCCCTATTCTCAATTCCTCTGCCTCCGCTGCATCTGCTCCCAGGATGAGGCATTCTACTCCCACACATCCCAGATGTCCAAGTTCTTCAAGGACCACAACTTGCCCCCCACAGTGGTCGAGAACGCCCTTGACCGTGTCTCCCCCATTTCCCGCAACACATCCCTCACACCCCGCCCCTGCCACAACCGCCCAAAGAGGATCTCCCTTGTTCCCACACACCACCCCATCAACCTCCGGATACAACGCATCATCCTCCGACACTTCCGCCATCTACAATCCGACCCCACCACCCAAGACATTTTTCCATCCCCACCCTTGTCTGCCTTCCAGAGAGACCACTATCTCCGTGACTCCCTTGTTCGCTCCACACTGCCCTCCATCCCCACCACACCCAGCACTTTCCCCTGCAACCGCAGGAAGTGCTACACTTGCCCCCACACCTCCTCCCTCACCCCCATCCAGGCCCCAAGATGACTCTCTATTAAGCAGAGGTTCACCTGCACATCTGCCAATGTGGTATACTGTATCCATTGTACCCGGTGTAGCTTCCTCTACATTGGGGAAACCAAGCGGAGGCTTGGGGACCGCTTTGCAGAACACCTCCGCTCGGTTTGCAATAAACAACTGCACCTCCCAGTCGCGAACCATTTTAACTCCCCCTCCCATTCTTTAGATGACATGTCCATCATGGGCCTCCTGCAGTGCCACATTGATGCCACCTGAAGGTTGCAGGAACAGCAACTCATATTCCGCTTGGGAACCCTGCAGCCCAATGGTATCAATGTGAACTTCACCAGCTTCAAAATCTCCCCTTCCCCCACCGCATCCCAAAACCAGCCCAGTTCGTCCCCTCCCCCCACTGCATCACACAACTAGCCCAGCTCATCCCCTCCCCCCACTGCATCGCGAAACCAGCCCAGCCTGTCTCTGCCTCCCTAACCTGTTCTTCCTCTCACCCATCCCTTCCTCCCACCTCAAGCTCCACCTCCATTTCCTGCCTACTAACCTCATCCCACCTCCTTGACCTGTCCGTCTTCCCTGGACTGACCAATCCCCTCCCTACCTCCCCACCTATACTCTCCTCTCCACTTATCTTCTTTTCTCTACATCTTCAGTCCGCCTCCCCCTCTGTCCCTATTTATTCCAGAACCCTCACCCCATCCCCCTCTCTGAAGAAGGGTCTAGGCCCGAAACGTCAGCTTTTGTGCTCCTGAGATGCAGCTTGGCCTGCTGTGTTCATCCAGCTTCACACTTTATTATTCAGAGACAGTATATTCCTGTTAGGGTGAAGGGCAATGCTGTAGCTGTATGGAATGCTAGATGTCAGAGAAAATTGAGTTTTGGTCAAGAAAAAGAAGGAAGCATATGTCAGATATAGACAGCAGAAATTCAGTGGATCCCTAGAAGAGTACAAAGGCACTAAGAGTATATATAAGAGGGAAATCAGGGAGGCAAAAAGGGACATGAAATAGCTTTGACAAATAAGGAGAATCCAAAGATATTCTACAAATACATTAAGGACAAAGGGTAACTAGAGACAGAATAGGGACCCTTATGATCAGCAAGGCCACCAATGTGTGCAACTGCAGGAGATAGAACATAGAACAGTACAGCACAGAACAGGCCCTTCAGCCCACGATGTTGTGCCGACCATTGATCCTCATGTGTGCACCCTCAAGTTTCTGTGACCATATGCATGCCCAGCAGTCTCTTAAATGTCCCCAGTGACCTTGCTTCTACAACTGCTGCTGGCAACGCATTCCATGCTCTCACAACTCTCTGTGTAAAGAATCCGCCTTTGACATCTCCTCTATACTTTCCTTCAACCAGCTTAAAACTATGACCCCTCGTGATAGCCACTTCTGCCCTGGGAAATAGTCTCTGGCTATCAACTCTATCTATGCCTCTCATTATCTTGTATACCTCAATTAGGTCTCCTCTCCTCCTCCTTTTCTCCAACGAGAAAAGTCCGAGCTCAGTTAACCTCTCTTCATAAGATAAGCCCTCCAGTCCAGGCAGCATCCTGGTAAACCTCCTCTGAACCCTCTCCAAAGCATTCACATCTTTCCTATAATAGGGCGACCAGAACTGGAGATGGGGGAGATAATAGCGAGGAGGCTATGGCCTAAAGGTATTATTGCTTGTCTGTTAACCCAGAGACCCAGATAATGTTCTGATGATCTGGGTTCAGATCCCTCCATGGCAGATGGTGGAATTTAAATTCAGTAAAATATCTGGAATTAAGAATCTACTGATGACCATGAATCCATTGTCAATTGTCTGGGGAAAAACCCATCTGGTTTGCAACTGTCCTTTAGGGAAGGAACCACCATCCTTACCTGGTCTGACCTACATGTGACTCCAGACCCATACCAATGTGGTTGACTCTGAACTGCCTTCTGGGCAAATAGGGATGGACAATAAATGCTGACCTGTCAGTGAGGCTCTCACCCCATGAATGAATAAAAGAAACTAAACAGGTATTTTGCATCAGTGTTAACAGTGGAGAAGGGTATAGAATATAGAGAACAGGGGGAAATAAATAGTGACATCTTGAAAAATGTTCATATTACAGAGGAGGAGGTGCTGAACATCTTAAAATAAAAATGGATAAATCTCCAGGGTCTAGTGAAGTGTAGCCTAGAACTCTGTGAGAAGCTAGGGAAGTGATTGCTGGGCCACTTGCTGAGATATTTGTATCATCGAAAGCCGCAGGTGAGGTGTCGCATGCCTGGTGGTTGGCTAATATTGTGCCACTATTAAAGAAAGGTAGTAAGGAAAAGTTAGGGAGTTATCAATCATTGAGCCTGACATCGATGGCAGGTAAGTTGTTGGAGAGAATCCTGAAGGATAGAATTTACAAGTATTTGGAAAGGCAAGGACTGATTAGGGCTAGTCAACATGGCTTTGTGTGTGGGAAATTGTGTCCCACTAACTAGTTTGAGTTTTTTGAAGATTAATGGAGAGGATTAATAAGGATAGTGCAGTGGATGTGATCAATACAGACTTCAGCAAGGCATTCAACAACCTTCCTCATGAAAGACTGGTTAGCAAGGTTAGATCACATGGAATACAGGGGGATAACTAGTCATATGGATACAGAACTGGCTCAAACGTAGAAGACAGAGGTGGTGGTGGACTGGAGTTCAGACTGGAGGCCTGTGACTGGCAGTGTGTCATAAGGGTCGGTACTGGGACAACTGCTTTTTGCCATTTATATAAATAATTTGGATATGAATGTCAAAGGTATAGTGAGTAAGTTTGCAAATGACACCAAATTGGAGGTGTAGTAGAAAGCGAAGAAGGTTACCTCAGAGTACAATGGGATTTGATCATATGGGATAATGGGCTGAGGAGTAGCAGATGGAGTTTAATTTAGATAAATGTGAGGTAATGCTTCTTAGAATGGGAAATCGGAGCAGGACTTATTGATTTCATAGGAAGGTCCTGGGGAGTGTTGCTGAACAAAGAGACCTTGGAGTACAGGTTCATAATTTCCTTTAAGTGGACTTGCAGCTGGATAGGATAGTGAAGAAGGTGTTTAGTATGCTTACCTTTGCTGGTCAGTGCATTGAGTTTAGGAATTGGGAGGTCATGCTACGGCTATACAGGACATTAGTTTGGCCAGTTTTGGAGTATTGCTTGCAATTCTGATCTACCTCTCATAGAAAGGATGTTGTGAAACTAGAAAGGGTTCAGAAAAGATTTGTGAGGATGTTGCCAGAGTTGAAGGGTTTGAGCTGTAGAGAGAGATTAAATAGGCTGGGGCTATTTTCCGTGGAGCATTGGAGGCTGAAGGGTGACCTAATACAGGTTTATAAGATCATGAGGGGCATGGATAGGGTAAATAAGTAAGGTCTGCTCCCCAGGTGGTGGAGTCCAAAACTAGGGGGCATAAATTTAAGGTGAGAGGGGAAAGATATAGAAGGGGCAACTTTTTCATGGAGAGGGATGTGCACATATGGAATGAACTGCCAGAGGAAGTGGTGGAGGCTGGTAATGATTACAACATTTAAAATGTGTGTATGAATCGGAAAGGTTTAGAGGGATATGGGCCAAATGCTGGCAAATGGGGCTAGATTCATATAGGATGTCTGGTCGGTTGAAATGTAGGGTCTGTTTCCATGCTGTTTATCTCTACAATTGTATGAGTCTATAAACAGACCCTTTCTTTTCTCTTTCAAACCCTCATTTAAAAGCAAACGGATGACATGTCCATCCTGGGCCTCCTGCAGTGCCACAATGATGCCACCCGAAGGTTGCAGGAACAGCACCTCATATTCTGCTTGGGAACCCTGCAGCCCAATGGTATCGATGTAGATTTCACAAGCTTCAAAATTTCCCCTCCCCCTACCGCATCCTAAAACCATTCCAGCTCGTCCCCGCCTTCCTAACCTGTTCTTCCTCTCACTTATCCCCTCCTCCCACCTCAAGCCGCACCACCATTTCCTACCTACTAAGCTCATCCTGCCCCCTTGACCTGTCCATCCTCCCTGGACTGACCTATCTGCTCCCTACCTACATTCACCTTCACTGGCTCCATCCCTGCCTCTTTGACTTTTCTGTCTCCTCTCCACCTATCTTCTTCTCTATCCATCTTCTATCCGCCTCCCCCTCTCTCCCTATTTATTTCAGAACCCCCTTCCCCTCCCCCATTTCTGATGAAGGGTCTAGGCCCAAAACGTCAGCTTTCCTGCTCCTAAGATGTTGATTGGCCTGCTGTGTTCATCCAGCTCGACACCTTGTTATCTCAGATTCTGTAGCATCTGCAGTTCCTATTATCTCTGATACAATTTCAAAGCAATTTAGCAAGTTGACCATTGTTCCGTAAAATCTAAGTCTCACATCCATACTAAACAGTCCACATCAAACCCTTTACAATTTGCTTCTTCAGTTTATTTAACTTTGCAGTTGTAGACTTAGCTTTAGCAAATGAAGCTTTTCCCATTGCTATCTTTTTGGATCTTCTGCAGATTTGTTTCCTAAACATTTAAATTCTTGAACCTATTCTCCTTCTTTTCCTTTCATGAATACTTCTTGGTAACTTTGAGATACGCATTATTTTGATTGTGCCAATGTTTACTTTCATTCCAAAATAATGCCTGCTGTTTACTGGCCTATTAGATGTATTTCCATTTACGAGTATGAGAAACAGACTGGTTCCTGGTTCATTTGTGATGCACGCCTGTCTTTTCATTTCCAATTTTTAAGCCATCCAAAGCTGATATTCTCTTCTGCCATGAGATCTCCCGTCCATAGCCCCTCTCACTGATCTGTTTACTGTTAAGATGTACTCTGTCTTTGGTTATGCAATGTTTACATTCATTCCAAATTAATGCCTGCTTTTGTTAGTCTGTCTGCTCATTTTTGAAAAGGAAGAATATCAACACAAGAGTTGATGAGCTGAAATAGAAATTGAATTAAGAACTGAAACGGAAAACCTCTGAGAATAATGATTAAAAGAGCAGTGTGATATGCATGAAGGATTGAATTGACCAGGAAGGATAGATCTTATGCAAGCAAAAGCAAAGGAGATAAGTGGCACTCAGTATAACGGACTGAAAACAACAGTATTTGAGAATAATGTGGTGTGTTACTGACAACATGTGATGAAATCAGAAGACAAATGAGAAAAACATTTTGAAGAACTATGTGCAAAAATGAAAAAACCTTCATTAAGCTAGAGGAAAATAATGTTGATTTTGTTGGGCTCCAGAACACTCATGAGTGAAATCAGAGTTGTGATAAATTAGGTTAAAAACTGAAAAGCACTTGGAGTTGATGGAATTCCTTTGAAGTTGAGTGAAAACAAGAGACATTGATGTTTACCAAACGAGATACTTACCTATCAGGAAAAAGGCTGAAGGATTTTATGCACACATGAATAATCACTTAAGAAAGAAAACAATAGCATTCCAACGTTCTAACTTTCAAATTAGTAGTCTGATTGTCCACGCAAAGGTTGTGTATGGAAAGGCAAAAGATGGCAGAAGGAAGATGAACGAGAGAAGCAGTCAGTATTTTAAAAAGGACACACATTTAGTAATTTGGACAGGGAATATAGGATTGTTCTATGTATTGTGAAGAAGTATTCAATTGTGTTGACTGAATTAGGCACTTGACAGCGCTGAATGATACTGAAATAGGCTATAGAGATAGTCAATTAATAAGAATGGGGCATGGAACAAAAAGCAACGCAGTACAGTTACAGGAAGTCAGAACAATGTATAATTGGAAAGTTGATCTGACAGGTGTTTTTTCAATGCAGATCATCAATGAAGCATTTCTAGACAGAATTGCATTAAGTGAGATGAAAGGAAATGATGTCATTTAGCTTTACTAATAAAGCATTTGATGGAAGTACAGAAGTTTCATAGAGTAGGCAGCTATGAAAACAGCCATAAGATAAAACATAGGAGCAGAATTTGACCATTCAACCCATTAAGTTTGTTCCAACATTCGATCATGACTGATATGATTCTCAACCCCTTTCTCCTGCTTTCTCACCATAACACTTTATCCTCTTACTAATCAAGAACATAGCTACCTCTGTCTTAAAAACACCCAATTACTTGGCATTGAAAGCCTTCTACAGCAATGAGTTCCAAAGATTCATTACTGTCTGGCTGAAGAAATTCCTCTTCATCTCAGTTCTAAAAGGTCATCCTTTTACTCGAGACCTAATCTCTCCTACAAGTGGAAATATCTTCTCCATGTCCAATCTATACAGTCCTCTCAGTATTCTGTAAGCTTCAATCAGATTCCCCTCATCTTTCCAAACTCCAAGGACAGACCCAGAGTCCCCAGCTACGCCTTACATGACAAGCCCTTTATTCCTGAACTTATTCTTGTAAACCTCCACTAGACTGTCTCTATTGCCAATACATTCTTCATTAGATACGTGGCCCAAACCTGCTCACAATATTCCAAATGCTGTCTGACTACAGCCTTACACAGTCTCAGCAGTACGTCTCTACTCTCATATTCTAGCCCTCTTGAAATGAAGGCTAACATTGCATTTGTCTTCCTAACTGCAAAATGAACCTACATGTCAATCTTAAGAGAATCCGGAACTAGGACTCCTAAGTCTCTTTGTTCTACATATTTTGAAAGCCTGTGCCCGTTTAGAAAATAGTCTATGCCTCTATTATTCCTCAGAAAGCACATAACCTCACACATTCCTACTCTGTATTCCATCTGCCACTCTTTGATATTCCAGAGGCCCCTCCTCAGCTCATTAACCCAAAACGTTAACTCTGATTTCACTTCACAGATGCTGCCATACTTGCTGAGCAGGTAAACTCTGTTTTTATACCTTTTAAATGGTTTTTTGGAACTTTCTGTAGTTCTGACAAATCAGGGAGATACACTTAATAGTTTGAAACAAAAGTCAATCAGTTATATGGCATGCTACTGTCAGGTTTCTTTGTGTAGCAGGACTTGGTACCTTTCTGTCTAGGTTGCCCCTTGTTTAATGGATAAGTTATTGGGGTGTCTGTGCAGACTAACTGATGCCTTTTACATTATGCTAATGTCATTAATACCTGGCTGCAGTATTTGCACGGTGTCTGGTGTGTGCTTTTATGATTTCAGAGTTTCACTTGGCCAATGTACCCAGCATCCCTTGCTGTATGGCCAAGTTGGCAATGTGTATTTTAGGGCTGCTACACCACCTAGGTATCGAAATAGTTTTCCATATGTTACACAGATCGATCTTAGTTTATTTCCTGGGTAACCTCAAAACTGATCCCTACTCAATTTGCCCTGTCACTGCTACTACAACCGGCTAGCATTTCAATTATATGCAGACTTGAACCACCTACTCCGATTGCTCGACTACCAGCCCCAAGTAATCCCTCAACCACCTGACTACCCCTCACCCATCTTGACCTGACAAGCCTCCTACCCTGACCTATCTGATCACTCATATATCACTTTACCCACTTACTTCCTAAATTATCTTTTAACGTGGTTGGATAGGCTGCCTTTTCTGCCTGTCATCATGTTCCAAAATCAATGGGCTATTTAAATATTAGGAAATCCGTGAGTTTTGGGTTTCAGTAACTATCTGCCCCAAGTCCCGCAACTTCAATCCTGCTGCGAAAACCAAAAGAACTGCGGATGCTGTAAATCAAGAACAAAAACAGAAATTTTTGGAAAAACTCAGCAGGTCTGGCAGCATCTGTGGAAAACAAAATCAGAGTCAATATGAATCCTGCTGTGTCTAGTTCTGTTGGGCTCAGAGTTATAGAGACCACTTGAATAAAATCTGTGGTTGTTAATGTCATCTCTCACAGCCAAAAAACTGGAAACACAAATACAAAGAATAAAATGTGTGGAGCTCAGTTTTGAAAATAGATGTTAAATTTGGAGTCAAAGAAAAAAACATGAGGTGGCTCAGTGGTTAGCCTCACAGCACCAGGGACATAGGTTCAATTCCATCCTCAGGTGACTGTCTGTGTGGAGTTTGCACATTGTCCCCGTGTCTGCATGGATTTCCTCTGGGTGCTCCGATTTCCTCCCACAGTCCAAAGATGTGCTGGCTAGATGGATTGGCTATGCTAAATTGCCTGTAGTATTCAGGGATGTTTGGGTTAGTTTTGGGGAAACGCAGGGGTAGGGGAATGGGTCAGGGTGGGACGCTCTTCGGAGGAGTGGTTTGGACTTGTTGAGCCGAATGGCCTGTTTCCACACTGTGGGAGTTCTATGGTTCTAATTCAGTTTGTAGATGGAATGTTTATAGAAAGGAAATAAATTCTAACTTAACAGCACTTTAAATAGTAATGGCAAATAAAGACACCTGCGCCAATAATTCAGCTGGTTATTAGGATAATTTAGAGGCTTCCTGTAAAATCCAAGTGCTTTGCTTACCAGAGTTTTGTGTTCAATTTAGTATTGCATTGTACTGGTATATTCAATGAACGGATTTTGACAGTTACTGTGTTGTTTCCCAGTTCTCCTTTATTCCATTCAGCAAGAGATATGAATAGTGCTGAACTCACAGCTCATCTCGTTTCAAAGTTTTCAGCCAATTGTCATGACTGTAAAGCCTCATGCAGATCACTTACATCAGCTGCAGAGATTAAAGTACAGTTTGTTTAAATTCCTTTTAGTTTACCTTGCATTTTCAATTATATTTGTGTGCACAATGATTGTTAATAGGGAATCAATCGTCTCACTTGTACAACATCACTGCAGGAGTTCATCGGGGAGTTAAAAAGTCTAGAACAAACATGTCCAGCTGCTTCATCATAAGGTCAGAAATGGGCATGACTGGACAATGTTCAACATCACTTATAACTCTTCAGATACTGAAGCAGTCCCAATCCATATGTAGCAAGACTTGGACAATACCCAGGTTTGTGTTGGTAAGTGTCGAGCAACAAACATCTCCAGAAAGACAAAATTTAACTGTCACCCCAGTGATGTTCAATGGCATGACCACAGCTGAATCTCCCACTATCAATATTCTGGGTATTACCACTGCCCAGATTAGCCACACAAACTCTATGGCTAAAACAGCAGATCAGAGGCTAGGAATCCTGCGGTGAATATCTCACCTAAATCTAGAAAGCACAAGTCAAGAATGGTATAGAGTACCCTCCACTCACTTAGATGGGTCCAGTTCTAACAATTCAAGAAACTTGACATCTTTCAGGGCAAATTAATTTGGTGACTAGCACCTGATAAGTGCTAGTGAGGTTAGGAATTGGCAGATTAGGCAGTTTACTAAGTGGCTGAAGCAGTGGTGTAGGAGGGAGGGCTTTAGATTTCTGAATAACTGGGACCTGTTCAAGAGGGATGGTCTTCACCCAAACAGCAATGAGACCAATATTCTTGAGGTGGTTTTGCTAGCACTGTTGGGTGGACTTTAAACTAATTTGGCAGCTGAATGGGAACCTAAGGGGAGGCTCTGACTTAGCTAAAGTGGGTGACGGCTTAAGGAAAGAGAATAAAGATAGTAAATAAAAAGAAGCAGCTGAGCAGAGCAGTAATATGAATTGAAACCAAGTAGTGACAAAAAAAGTAAGAATGTTTAAAAACAAAGGTTCTTCTGGTGCAGGTGTTAGGATTCAAAAGGTATAAAAACTAGCATAAGGGCACTTTACCTGAATGCTCAGCATTTGAAACAAGGTAAATGACTTGACTGCATGGGGCAAACAATGGCCTAGTGGCATTACTGCTGGACTGTTAATCCAGAGACCCAGATAATGTTCTGGGGACCTGGGTTTGAATCCTGCCGCAGCAGATGGTGGAATTCAAACTCAATAAATATCTGAAATTAAGAGTCGAATGATGACTGTGAATCCATTGTTGATTTTTGGAAAAACCCATCTGGTTCACTAATGTCCGTTACAGAAGGGAACTGTCATCTGTCTGGGCACTTGGAGATGGGTAATAAATTCTGTCTAGCCAGCGACACCCTCATCCCATGAACAAATAAAAGGAAAAGAAAATTATCCCCAATGGACATGATGTAGTGGCCATTACAGAAACATGGCTGCAGGGTGGTTACAACTGGGAGTTAAATATTCAGGTTATCAGACTATTTGGAAGGTTGGAAATTTAACTCAACCTTAACTGATATTTAAGGATGACATCAGGGCAGTAGTGAAAGATGATACAGGTTCTATAGAGGAAAAAAAAGTTGAATCAATGTTGATGGAAACTAGAAATCGCAAGGGGGAAAAAGTCACCAGGATGCCACCAAATAATAACATCACAGTGGAATGGGCAATAAACAAAGCAAAACTCATGCATGTAGAAGTGGTACGGCAATTATTATGGCGGATTTTAATTTATATATTGATTGGTCAAACTAAGTCAATGAAGGCAGTCTTGAGGAGTTCATTGAATGTATCTGCAATAGTTTTCTCGAAGAGTATGTGAGGGAACACGTGAAGAAGCAAACTATCCTAGCTCCAGTTCTGTGTAACAAGACAGAAGTAATGAATAATCTCACAGTTTGGGATCCTCTTGAAAAGAGCAATCACAGTATGGTTGAATTTAAAACACAGATGGAGGGCGTGAACTTAAAATGGGACGAGGGAGAAGTTGGCTAAGGTAAACTAGGAGCAAAACTATAATAGTGGGCCAATTGAGGAACAGTGGAGGACTTTCAAAGTGATTTTTCACAGGGCTCAGCTAAAGTATATACTAGTGAAAAAGGAAAGCCTGTAGGAAAAGGGATAATCAGATTTGGATAACTAAGGATATAAAGGAAGATATCAAACTGAAAGCTAACACATACAAAGTGGCAAAGATTATCGAACTAGAGGATTGGGAAATCTTTAAATATCAACAGAAATCCATGAAAAAAAAACACTATAAAGAAAGGTAAGCTAGATGATTAGAGTAAACAAGCTCACAATATATAAACAAATAGCAAAAGTTACCACAAATATATAAAGAGAGTGTGGCTAAGGTAAAAGTTGGTCATTTAGAGGATGAGGAGGAGGATTTAATGGGAAATGAAGAAATGGCTGAGGCATTGAACAGGTATTTTTTGTTGGTCTTAACAGTGGGAGACAGAAATAACATGCCAATAATCGATGTCAAGGAGGCTAAGGCATATGAGGATCTAGAACCAATCGTTATCACTAAAAATGCAGTGTTGGGCAGGCTAGTGGGGTTAAAGGTAGACAAGTCTTCTGGCCCTGATGGAATGCATCCCAAGGTACTGAAAGAGACAGCTGGGGAAAATAGCAAACGCAGTAATGGTAATTTACCAAAATTCTCTGGACTCTGGAGTAGTTCTGGCAGATCGGAAAACAGCAATTGTGACACCATTGTTTAAAAAAGGAGGTAGATGAAAGGTGGCTAACAATAGGCCTGTTAGCTTATCTAAAATGATTGAATCTATAATCAAGGAAGAAAACAGCTACACATCTGGTCAGAAATTGTCCCATCTGGCAGACGCTGCATGGGTTGGCAGGACATGTTTAACTAATTCACTGGAATTCTTTGAGGACATTATGAGCGTGGTAGACGTCAGGCAACTGGAAAATGTGGTGTATCTGGATTTCCAGAAAACATTTGATAAGGTGCCACAGAAAAGGCTGGTGTGCAAGATAAAGGTGCATGGCATTGCAGATGCTGTATTAGCATGGATAGAAGATTGGTTAACCAGCACAAAGCAAATAGTGGGGATAAATAGGTGTTTTTCTGGTTGGTGATCAGTGGCTAGTGATGTGCCTCAGGGATTAGTTTTGGGACCATAATTGTTTACAATTTACATAGATGATTTAGAATTGGGGATCAAGTGTAGTGTGTCCAAATTTGCAGATGACGCTAAGATGAGTGGTAGACCAGAGTATGCCAAGGACATTGAAAGTCTGCAGAGGAATATAGATAGGTTGAGTGGGCATGGGTGTGACAGATGGAGTAAAATGTTGATAAAGGTGGGGTATTCCATTTTGGTAGGAATAACAGCAAAATGAACTATTATTCAAATGGTGCAAAATTGCAACATGCTACTGTGCAGAGGGACCCTCTGAAGAGCATCCCTGCATTTTCAGTGGCTAATCCATCGAATCTACACACCCCTGAACACAATGGGCAATTTAGCATGGCCAGTTCACCTAACCTGCACATCTCTGGACTGTGGGAGGAAATCCACAGACACAGCGAGAATGTGCAAACTCCACACATTCACCCAAAAGGTGAAAGTGAACCCTGGCACTATGAGATAGCAGTGCTAACCACTAAGCCATAGTGCCGCCGTATAAACTCAAAGCAAAAAAATGAAGGGGAATGGGCTGGGCAGTTGATAGTTGCTGGTTTGTTAATCCATTACTTACCACACCACAACTCTGAAGATCTAGACTCTCTAGACAGCAAAATGTTCATTGCATTAAAATTAGGATAGTACAACACTCTTTATGGAGCAGAGAGTTCTCTGTGGCATTTCTGACAATAGTTATTACTCAACACACACCTTAAAGAAATTAATCTGGTGTTGTGGGATCTTTAGTACAGTACATCTGTTTGAGTCCTTTATATGTACATTACAGTACAATTGGAAAGTACTTAACTGATTATAAGACACTTTGAAGCAAGTAGCGTTTAGCAGCTAAGAATGTTACAAGAAAATGTCCAACAGAACAGATCAGAAAAAGACGGCCTAAAGAGTGTCCTTTTATCCTAAGAAAACAGTGACCAGATTAGGTACAATCATCCTTACAATTTATTAAAATTTTATTTAAAATTTCCCATAGAGGTAGCAAACACTGAATCAAACTAGTTATAAAAGCCCCAAAAGGTTGCTGGAGATTGTAGAGTACACACTTTTTTGAAAAGGGTCAAGGCTGCAGCTGGAAATGTAGTGCTATTTCTGATGGTAGCTCACAGTCTTTCAACAAGAGGGCACAGTCTTGACAGAGCTGCTTAACCATTTCTGCTTCAATTCCTGGTGTAGTCCTACAACTTCTCATCTGTGAAGAAGTAGTGTTGTTGATTCCAGGGTCAGGATTTCCAGTCTCACTGCTAGAGTCCCGGCTTTTACTGGCAGCATCACCACAGCTGCTTACCTCTGGTTGCTTCTCTGGCAGAGTGTCCAAACCCATGTCTTCAATGCACTCCATTACATCACTGACACTGGTTTCTTTGGGGATTACACACAGATTTCTAAAAATAAGCTCCTCTTGCTGGGCAGCAACACCGAGGAGTTGGTTTACTTTAGCTAGGAGATTAGGATCACTTCCATTCAGTTGAAACCACGATAGCAATGCACTGCAGAAACAGAAAATATACTGAGTTTTAATCAAGTTATATCATAGTAAGAGCAATAAGGGCAGGCGTTATGAAGCAAGACAAAGCAAGTTTCAGGTGTGGAAGTAAAAATAACTCAGAAGAATATTTTCATATGAAATGTCTGGTATCGGGCATGTTCAAACAATTTCCTGATGTTACAATTTTGAGATTTTAGTAGATTAATAAAAGATTAATAGACACAAAACCAATGTAGGTAAACCATTCCCAGTAACATTTCAGTTGCAAGCTGGAGCTAACTGGTATAGTAGTTCCACTCTGTCCTCTGACAGACTGCAAACAATACTTAGACCAATTATCTCAAAGAAACGGATGCATCATCCTTTCAAGCAAGACGATAGTCTGTTTCACCTGACTTGGGTAGCTGCTGAGTGCCAGGCTGTGGAGAAGTTGTTGGTGTTAAGAGATAACAAGGTGTTGAGCTGGATGAACACAGCAGGCCAAGCAGCATCAGAGGAGAAGGAAGGCTGACGTTTCAGGCCTCGACCCTTCTTCAGAAATGGGGGAGGGGAAGGGGTTTCTGAAATAAATAGGGGAGAGGGGGAGGCGGATAGAAGATGGATAGAGGAGAAGACAGGTTAAAGGTGCAGGGATGGAGCCAGTAAAAGGTGAGAGTGTAGGTGGGGAGGGGAGGAGAGAGGTCAGTCCAGGGAGGATGGACAGGTCAAAGGGGCAGGATGAGGTTAGTAGGTAGGAGATGGGGGTGGGGCTTGAGGTGGGAGGAGGACATAGGTGGGAGGAAGAACAGGTTAGGGAGGTGGGTACGAACTGGGCTGGTTTTGGGATGTGGTAGGGGGACGGGAGATTTTGAAGCTTGCGATACGGTTAGGGTTAGGGAAATCTACATTGATACCATTGGGCTGCAGGGTTCCCAAGCGGAATATGAGTTTCTGTTCCTGCAGCCTTCGGGTAGCATAGTTGTGCACTGCGGGAGGCCCAGGATGGACATGTCATCTGAGGAACGGGAGGGGGAATTGAAATGATTCGTGACTGGAGGTGCAGTTGTTTAGTGCGAACCGAGTGCAGGTGTTCTGCAAAGCGGTCCCCAAGTCTCCGCTTGGTTTCCCCGATGTACAGGAGGCCACAACGGGAACAGCGAATGCAGTATACCACATCAGATGTTCAGGTGAACATCTGCTTGATCTGGAAAGTCTTCTTGGGGCCTGGGATGGGGGTAAGGGGGGAGGTGTAAGGGGATGTGTAGCATATCCTGCGGTTGCAGAGAAAAGTGCTGGGTGTGGTGGGGCTGTATGGGAGTGTGGAGTGGACAAGGGAGTCACGGAGAGAGTGGTCCGTCTGGAAAGCAGACAAGGGTGCAGAGGGAAAAATTTCTTTGGTGGTGGAGTCAGATTGCAGATGGCGTAAGAGTTGGAGGATGATGCATTGGACCCAGAGGTTGGTCGGGTGGTATGTGAGGAAGAGGGGATTCTGTTTTAATTGTTATTGGGGGAAGGGGTGTGAGGGATGAGTTGTGGAAAATGCGGGAGGCACGGTCGAGGGTGTTCTTGACCGGTGGAGGGGAAGATTGCAGCCCTTTAAAAACAAGGACATCTGGGATGTACACAAGTGGAATGCCTCATCCTAGAAGCAGATGCGGAGGCGGCGAAGGAATTGGGAATAAGGGATGGCATTTTTTCAGCAAGGTGGGTGGGAGGTGGTGTTTTCTTGGTAGCTGTGGGAGTTGGTGGGCTTGAAATGGATATCGGTTTCTAGGTGGTTGCCAGAGATGGACACAGAGAGATCCAGGAAGGAGAGAGAGCGAGGTATTAGAGATGTCCAGGTGAACTTAAGGTTGGGGTGGAAGGTGTTGGTGAAGTGGATGTACTGTTCGAGCTCCTTGTGAGAGCACGAGGCGGCACCGATACAAGTCAATGTAACCGAGGAACAGGTTGGGTTTAGGGCCAGTGTAGCTACGGAAGAGGGACTGTTCCACGTAACCTACAAAGAGGCAGGCATAGCTTGGGCCCATGTGGGTACCCATGGCCAACCCCTTTGTCAACAGGAAGTGGGAGGAATTGAAAGAGAAGTTGTTGAGGGTGAGGACAAGTTCGGCTAAGTTCTTGGTGTTGTCAGGTTTTCCTTGATGCCATACTCTGTCAAATATTGCATCTGATGTCAAAGGCAGTCACCTTAACATTAGCTCTTTTGCCCATTATGGGACTGAAGCTCTCATGAGGTCAGGAGCTGAGCTCCCCTGGCAGAAACCAAACTGAGTTACAGCAGGTCATTTCCTTCATAAGTGCTATCTGGTAGCACTGTCAACAACTCCTTCATTTACTTTGCTGATGATCAAGCATAGACTTACAGTGTGGTCACTGGGCAGGTTGGATTTATCTAGCTTGTTGTGCATAGTACCCAAGTGAGCAATTACTACATTATCAGACAGATGCCAGGTTTGTAACTGTGCTGGAACAGTTTGGTTGGGGGTGCAGTTCTGTAACACAGGTTTTCAGTGGAATGTTGCCTGGGCCCATAGCTTTTGCAGTATTCAGTGTCTTGATATCATGTGGACTGAATGGAACTGCTTGAAGACTGGTAAAACAAACAAAGACAGGACTTACACAATTAATGGTGAGGCCCTGAATAGTGTTGTAGAACAGGGAGACTGAGGGGTTCAAGGTACTTAGTGATTCTTTGAAAATGTGTGTCACAGGTAGACAGGGTGGTTAAGAAGATGTTTAGCATTCTTGCCTTCAATGCTCAGAGCTTTGAACCTACCAAACAGAACTACTTGTGTACCAAACAGCATAAGTCGTAAGTGATCGACACAGCTAAGTGATCCCACAACCAACAGATTATCTCCAAGCTCTGCAGTCTTGAACAGTGGTGGACAATTCAACAACTCAATGCAGGAAGCAGCTCCACAGATAACCACATCTTCAAATGATGCAAGAGCCCAACACATCAGTGCAAAAGATAAGGCTGAAGCATTCACTGCAATCTTCAGCCGAAAGTGCTGGGTGGATGATCCGTCTCAGTCCCCTCCAGTGATCTACAACATCACAGTTGTCAGTCTTCAGCCAATTCCGTTCACTCCATGTGATATCAAGAAACTGTTGGAGGCACTTGATACGCAAAGCTGACATTCTCTGACTGAATTCCAGCAACAGTACTGAAGATAGTGCTCCAAAACTTGCCATTTACCTTGCCAAGCTTGTGCAGTTGTTACAACACTGGCATTTATCCAACATTGTGGAAAATTGCCCAGGTAATTTCTGCACATAAAAAGCAGAACAAATCCAACACAGCCAAATACCACCCCAATCAATCTATTCCCAGGTTTCTTTAAAAGTATGAAAGGGTCTGTTAGGGTGGACGAATAAAAGATATTCCCATTTGCGGGGCATTCAAAAGTAGGTATCCGAAATACAAGATAGGCTCGAATAAATCCACTAAGATGTGTGAGAGTCAGCATTTATGGAGTACAGACCAATTGGGCCAAAGAGTCTGTTCCTGCACTCTAAATTGTTTGTGCATGCTTTTCTTTTAAAAAACAAATCATGGCATCTTTTGTAAATAATTGGACAAAACTACAAAGGACCACAATACTGAGGTTTCTTCTGTTATATTCTCACCTCAGAAGCCCTTTCATTTGACTTGGAACTAATATCTTCTTCACACCCTCTTGGTAACCTTGATTGAAGCCACGTTGTAAGGTGGATTCTCGACCAGCATTTAGCCCATCCCTATAGCCTTCCTAGAAATAAATATTTGGAAACCAGTGACTCAATCAGTGACCAATAGCTGGACAATAATACTAAGCATGATATTTGATGCTTTATACTCCCAAAAATGGTGCTTCCAACACATGAATAAGAGCTATGAAGTTCATCTCAGCTCAGAGTACAGAAACGTAATGGCTATGCTACCTGATGAATAAATCAGAAGATGCAACTTCCCATCAAGAACTCTGATCATTTTACAAAGGGATGGCTACTCGATAGCAACTTACTTTATGTAGTGCCTTTGAGCTAGTAAAATGTTCAAAGACATATTTACATTTTAAGTCTCACAGAAGAGTTACTAAGCCACCTAAGGAGACATTAAGACAATGCGAAAAAGTTTGGTCACGTGTAAGTCTTTAGGAATATTTTAGAAACAGAGGTATGGGATTTGGGCCAAGAATTCTAGACCCAAGTTTCCATGCAGCTAAAGCAGTTAAAAAAGGAAAGCACAATCAGGCAGAGATTTCAGAGGGTTGAAGACATAGAAACATACAGAGTCGGAAGAGGAGTAGGCATTTGGCCCTTGCAGCCTGCTCCACCATTCATTATGATTGTGGCTGATCACCTCAATTCGGGACATAACACCAGCGCTTCGGAGGCTCACTGATGATGTTACCTAGAATGGTGACGAAACGTCTGAAAACGAACCTTCCAGCTCAGCGAGCAAACTCACATCCAGAACCTCAACCTGAGCTACAAATCTTAAAACTCAATAGCCTGTTCCTGCTTTTCCCACATATCTTTTGATGTCCCCAAGTGCTATACCTGACATCTTGAAATCGAACAACGTTTTGGCCTTGATGTTTTCCTGGTAGCAAATTCCACAGACTCACCATTCTCTGGGTGAAGAAATTTCTCCTCATCTCAATCTTAAATGGTTTACCCTGCATCTTTAGAAGACAGTACAGAACAGATTAGAGGAAAAGGCGTAGAAGAATTTGGGAGCAAGTATCAGAACACTGAAGCTGAAGTGGTGCACTGCAGAAGATAATGTAATCAGTGTGTACAGCTGATATAGATAAACAGAAAGACATTCATTGGGATATGGACAGAATCTTGAATGAGTTTATGTTTACGGAGGGTGGAAGATGGGAGGCCAAACCAGAACATTGGAATCCTCAAGTCTGAAGACAACAAAGGTATGGATGCTGGTCTCAGGAAAAGAACTAAGGTTGAGCAGAGAGAGAATATTACCGAAGTGAGTGTAATTAGAAGCTCATCTCAAGATCAAATAGGATGCTAAGGTTGTAAGTGGTCTCAGCCTCAGACAGTCATCAGGGAGAGAACAGATTTTGTGGTAGGAACCAAAGAGAGTAGTTTTAATGCTATCAACACAGTTCACACAATCATTACACACAGCAAAGGAGGCCATTCAATCCTCAGTATCACACCCGCCTTTCCCTGTAGCTCACAAATTTTCCTTTTTCAGAAAACAATCCAGTTTGCTTTTGAACGTGGCATTGCATTCCAAATCCTAACCATCTCATTCTGTCACAATTGCTTCTTTTTGCCAGTTACCTTATACCTGTGCCCTCTAATTTGTGAGCATCACTAACAAATCATCTCTCAACCATCACCAAGAACTGACCTAAATTCTATATTCACTGTAAGTAGAGGACATTTTTGTTTGTCTATCAAGTTATCTGAGAGAGTGTGGGAATTGGTGGGAGTTGTAGCAAGGCACAGATATTGTCATCTTGTCTTTGGAATATGAACAATTGATGCCACTAACAGGCAGCATGTAGATGAGATTTATGAATAATTTAATGATGAACTTCAGGGGTAACAGTGTAAGTGGGAACAGAAGTAATTGATTCTCTGACTAGGACTTAATAACAGTGGAACCAGTCAAGGGCAGTCCCATGTGCAACCAAAGTGATGTGGTCAACATTGTTGAAAGCTGCAGATCGGTGAAGAATACAAAGAAGGAAGAGGCTTACTATGATCACATTATTATCACTTGTGACACTGATGATGGACACTGCAGTGTTGCAGGAAGGGAAATTGTTTGATTGCAGAGAATCCAAATTGCAGATTTGGAAAAGACGTACATGGACTTTGAGATAATGTTCAACAACTTTGCAGCACAACAAAGTGTTTGCAATTGGGAAACAGTTTGAGGGAACTGATGGATCAAGAATTTTTTTTAAATTGAGAAGTGGTTAATGATAGCAGATTTGAAGAGAGGGAACAGCTGAAAACAGGAGCTAGAAAGGGAAGTTGATCATTAGCTGTTTTCTTTATTATTATGGGATGTGGACATCATTGAGATTATTAAGATTTGTGGCCCATCCCCATTTGCCCCTGAACAGAGTACTCAGCTATTTCAGAGGGGAATTAGGAGTCAATTGCATTGCTGTGGATCTGGAATGACACAGGCCAAACCAGGTAATGAAATCTTTCCTAAACTAAAGGTCTTTAGTGAACTAGATGTGTTTGTACAACAACCAATTAAATTTCAGTCACAGTTAAAAGAGGTAGCTTTCAATTCCAGATTTATTAATGGGCTTCAAATTCCATTAGCTGGCACAGTGGCATTTGAGCAGGCATCCACTGTGCTTTAGCCTAGACATCTGGTGATCTAGTCCAGTGACATGACCACTAAACCCACTGACTCCTCACTAGGTCAGAATAAGATCGAGACAGCAAGAAATGAAAGCAGGATACAAGGACAGAAAGAAATCAATTAAAAGGTGGATTTAGAGCTAGAACAGAGGAACTTTAGTAGGAGATAACAAGGTGGTAGAGCTGGTTGAACACAGCAGGCCAAGCAGCAGAGGGGCAGGAAGGCTGATGTTTCCGGTGTTCTTCCAGCTCTACGCTTTGTTATCTCAGATTCTCCAGCATCTGCAGTTTCTACCATCTCTGAACTTCAGTAGGAGTATGTTTGGTGAGCAGGGACAGAGACAGAAACAGAAACAGATGCAGCTGAAATGATGGCATCAATTTTAGTGACCAAGAAACCAGTGAGTGTCTTGCTCTTGAAGGAAAGGGTGGAGGATGCAGTTCATCTGAAACTGTCAATACATCTGTGTGGAGTTTCTACATTCCCTCTGTATTGGATATCCAGATGCTCTGGTGTCCTCCCAGGTCTAAATATGTGTAGGTTAGGTGGATTGGCCATGCTAAATTTCCCGTAGTATCTAGAGATATGCAAGCTAGGTCGGTTAGCCATGGGAAATACACAGTGACAGGGATAGTGATAGGGTGGGTCTGGGTGAGTTGCTCTTCAGAGGGTCGGTGTGGACTTGATGAGCCAAATGGCCTGTTTTCACACTGTAGGGATTCTATGATTCTATATGGGTTTATGATAACAGTTTAGAATGGAGAAGAGTAGTGAGACAGCAAGGGTTTCACAATGTTTCATGATGTTCCATTGTGTGCAGTTTTGGGCCCCATATCTCAGGAAGAACGTACTGGCATTGGAGCAGGTTTAGAAGAGGTTCACGAGAATGGTCCCAGGAATGGAAAGCTTAACATATGAGGAATGTTTGAGGGCTCTGGGACTAAACTCATTGGAGTTTAGAAGGATTGGGGGGGGGGGGGGTGAGATCTAATTGAAATTTACACAGAATACTGAATGGCCTGGACAGAGAGGATGTTGGGAAGATGCATCCATTGCTAAGAGATTCTAGGACCCAAGGGCACAGCCTTAGCGTAAAGGGAAGACCCTTTAGAACGGAAGTAAGGAGAAACTTCTTCAGCCAGAAAGTGAATCTATAGAATTCACTGCCACAGAAGGCTGTGGAGACCAGGTCATTGAGTACAATTAAGACTAAGATAGATAAATAGATTCTTGATTATCAAGGGGATCAAAGGTTATGGGGAGAAAGCAGGAAAATGGGGTTGAGGAACTTATCAGCCATGTTTGAATGGCAGAGCAGATCCGATGGGCCAAATGGCCTAATTTCTGCTCTTACGTCTTATGATCCTGATGATGAATGTCTAAACCAGTAAAATGTTCAAGTTTATGGACTGAAAGCAGCAGAGATGACAGCTATATCAGTGAAAGTGGCCAGGAAGTGAGAAGCAATCATTTCAACAGGTAGTGAAGGAAATGAGAGAGATGACACCAAATAGGCAAGCCAGTAAGCTGTAAAACTTTCATGGGGAATGAACAACTAGACAACTGAGAACTTGAAAGTAAAATTGAGAGTTCTCTTTTCAGGGCAAGGACAGAACAAAACAAAATAGGGAGGGAAAGGGGATACTGTAAAGTAACGTAGGAAAAAAAAAGAACATTTACAGAATGAAGTGAGCCTGGAAATCCTCATATACAATATTACCCGAAAAAAAAACACAAACTTTACAGAAGTAAGAACCGCTGATGCTGGAGTCAAAGATAACACTGTAGAGCTGGAGGAACACAGCAGGCCAGACAATATCAGAGGAGCAGGAAAGTTGACGTTTCAGGTTGGGACAAGAAGGGTCCAGACTCGAAACGTCAATTTTCCTGCTCCTCTGATGCTGCCTGGCGTGCTGTGTTCCTCCAGATCCACCAAGGGTTATCACAACCTTCCAGGAGATCGTGCACACCCTCAGGGCACCCAAGTCAAATGACTCAAACCGAGCTTGGAACATAGGCGTTAGCCAGAACATTCCTGGGCTTGTTCAAATAACGCCAAAGGGATATTTTAAGTCAACTTGAAAGGGTAGATATGGAAGAGTCAAAGTCTCATTCAAGCAGCCAACATTGTTTCGGTGCTGTCATGATCCATTCAGAATGTTGGCTTCTGGTGGGGTGTCAGGTCAGGGTCTCGGGGATTTAAATGGATTTAAGGCATGAGGGGCAAACAAGTGGTTTATTAAATACTTACTCAAAAGTTAGACTAGATATTTAACATTGAAATTCCGGCCAACTACTCATATCTGCTGCAGTCGAGCTAATAAAATAATGGCATTCCAACATCTGTATCGCGCATCTCGACTAGTTATACGCGAGGTAAACTGGCGCGCGCGACCACCAGCGCGCACATACAGGGACCGCGCGCAGAAAGCGTGCGCAAACCGACAGGGGAAATGCACGCGTTCGGTCCCCTTCAGGGAGACAGACCAGATACGACGTACAGGCCCGAACCCCACTCCTACCGGGCGGTTCCAACCCGGGTACCTTTAGTCGTTGCCCCATAGAGATATTCCACTCGTTCCTGGACAGCCGCAATTCATCCGCCTCCTCGTCGAAAACGTCGTCGCTCTGATTTGCACCCAGCCGCCACATTACGGCGCGCCGTTGCGAGCCCCCTGCGGCGACACACCGCTCCACGGGCTGTCATCGGGATGACGTCATTGGAAGGGCGTTGTTTCTTGGGGGCACGTGATGGCTGCGCGCGAGCCGAACCTGGGGTGCGGGTAACGGGTAACGGTCAACGGACAGTGCCCCGGGTTCCAGCTGTGCTCTGCGATCGCTCCTCTTAAAGGATGCAGAACCCTGCAGTGTGCTGTGAATCCGGCTCAAAGTCGGACCTTTCCCCAATAAAAGGGGAGCAAGCTACACGGACAAAAAAGTTGAAGTTGACAGTGCCCGTGCCCATTAGTCTGGAATGCGCGGTGCTGTTCGGTGTTAACAAAGTAAAACTGTAGTTGCTGGAAAAGCTCAAGACGTCTGGCAGCATCTGTGAAGAAACAAAAAAAAAATCAGTTAACGTTTCGGGTCCGGTGACCCTTCCTCGGAGGAGGGCTGTAGGGCGCGTCGTCTCACCTGCCTCTCTAGGGAAAGTTTTTAAAAAAACTCTTGGTCCAAATCAAAGATGGCGCTTTGATTTAGGTTATTGGACCCAGGGATATTGTGAAATCCTTCTACTGATTGATGTAACGAGAAACTGCAGGTATCTTACGTTGGATAGAGTTTTATTTGAATATGTGAACTAGGAACAGAGTGGGCCATTTGGCTCTTTGAGCCTGCTCCAGCATTCAGTAATATCATGGTTGAGCTGCTTGTTTTGAATTCCATAATCTCACCTACCTTGAATAATCTCCATGCCCCCTGTCTAACAAGAATCTACCTACTCTCTTTAAAAATATTCAAACATCCTGTCTATACCACCTGAGACAGAGTTTCAAAGTTATGTGACCCTCAAAAAAAATTTCCTTTCATCTCTAGTCCCAAGAGGGTAATCTTTTGTTTTGCTGTCAGCCACAAGGGAAAGCATCCTTTTCAAATCCACCTTAAGACTGTTCAGGATCTTCAAACAAATCATCCCACACTTGTTTAAACTCTCAAGGAAACAAGCCAAGTCTATCCAACTATTTCACAAGAGAAAACCTGCTCATTCCAAGAATCATTATGAAAGGCTCCTCTGATCTGACTCCAAAACATTTAACCCTTCCTTAACTAAGGAGAGCAAGGTCTCACCAGTAAAACAGAAGAGTAATATTCTTACCTTAATGTTCAATTTCTCTTGTTTATAATGATATTATTCTATTTGTCATTTAGATAATAACTGCAATGTACATAGTAATTTTAACATGAAATATACCAAGATTCATCTTGAGCATTATGTAAGCTGCATAAGGAGATACTTGACCACATGATCAAAAGCTTTGTCAAAGAACAGTGTTTAAAGAGTGTCTTAAAGGAGCAAACAACATAGAGAGGCTGAAAGGGAAGTAATTCTGGAGTTTTAGGTCTGGTGGAAATTTTAGGAAATGGTGTGATTAAATTCAGGGATGGCCAACATGCCAGAATTAGTGGAGTGTGTGTATCTTGGAGGGTTTGCAGAATCAAACTGTCATGTCTGTGCCAGCCCCCCAAAATAATTATCTCACTTCGTGCCATTCGGAGCTTGTCTGTTCTGTTTGCTTTTACATTTTTTTTAACTTATTTCATCTTTTCTTTTTTTTTTCTCAGCTTGTGACATTGTGGGGAAGCCAGAATGGTGTCGACGTGCTGCAGCAGTGGCAGTGAAGACTCCTGACTGCAGTAGGCCCAGAGCCTGGACTTGGTGGGTCTTTGGCTGTGGTGGTGCTGGGTGCCTGGAGCAGGGCTGCAGTAGGCTCAAAGCCTGGACTCGGGAACTTGTCGGGTTGTTGGCAGTGGGGCGGTGACACCCGGCAGAGGATTACTGGCTGTGGTAGGCCTGCAGCATGGATTTGGGGGACTTTGGCTGTGGTCGAGGCAGTGCCTGGAGCTAGGAGTCCTGGCTGCGGGTCCTTGCGGAAACCTTGGAAAAGCCCTCCTACTTATGTTTGTACACCCCTTGATCAGAAGATTAGCTATATTTATGTAATTTCTCTTTTATTCCTTTTCTAATCTGGAGGCCAGGTGCCAGCATGAATTGGGATGGAAGGACTGTAATTCAGAACATTTTATTCCTTTATTTTTCTATTTTATTCCTATGATTTTTGAGCTTTTGCGATTTATTCCTAGGAATCTGGACTTTAGAATCTGTATCTAGGTACCTTGACCTTAGTTGGTGCCTTAAGTGGCGACCTGTAAACTTTTCATTGGACTCATGTGAGTATATGTGACAATAAAGCTAATTCTAATTCTCCATGGAGATCAACTGTAGCTTCTTAAATCTGTAATCATTACTTAACTTTCTCATCCCTGGAATTATTGCCATTAACCCCTTCTGCATTCTGTCCAATACCTTTGCATCCTTCCCAGAAGTGGATGCAGTACTATCTCGGTTTGAACGAGTGTCTTATACAGGTTTACTATCATTTTCTTGACTTTTGTATTTTGTGTCCCTATTAAGCTGAGGATCCTGTATGCCATATGAATTGCTCTCTCAACCTGTACCGCCATCTATATGACATGAATATCTACACCCAGGTCCCTCTGCTCCTACATCCCCTTTAGCTTTACTGTATTTGTAGATCCATTTATTTGGATTTTAGTAAAGCGCTTAACAAGATTCTGCATGGCAGACTAATTAGTGAATGGTATACATAACTGGCTTAACGGCAGAAGTAATGGTGGAGGGTTGCTTTTTGGACTGGAGGCCTGTGACCAGTGGCATTCCACAGGGATTAGTTCTGGTTCCTCTTTTGTTTGTCATTTTATATAAATGATTTGGATGAGAATATAGACAGTATGGTTGGTGAGTTTGCAGATGACACCAAAATTAGCAGTATTGTAGACAGTGAAGAAGGTTTTCTAAAATCACAAAGGGATGTTGATCAACTAGGTCAATGGGCTGAAAAATGGTAGAGGAAGTTCAGTCTGGATAAATGTGAGGTATTGCATTTTGGTATAACAAACAAGGCTAGGGCTTATACAGTTAATAGTAAGGCCTTAGGTAGTGTTCTGGAACAGATGGACCTAGAGGTGCAGATACATAATTCTTTAAAGTTTGTGTTATATTTTGCCTCTGGTCAGCAAGATGGCGGCAGAGCAAGTCACTCCATTTGGAGCTCAGTCTGCTTGCTAAGTTCTTTCTTTCTTTCTTTCTTTGTCCTACTTTTTTTAATCCCCTCCCTTCTTTCTACCTCTGAAGTAATTCTATCTTCCCCACCCCTTTTAACTATCTATTTAAGGAAACAGGAAGAAGCTGGGTAGCGACTGTGAAATATGCGGTGGGAGCTGAAAGTGTAGGTTGTGTCCTGTAGCAGCCCAGAGCAAGACACTGGCAGCAATATGGCATGGGTTGGAAATCCAGGAGTGGGTCTCTGGCAGAGGCATGGCGAGGGCTGGAAAGCCCAAAGTGAGACTCTAGTGGAAACATGGCAAGGTCTGGAAAGCCGGGATGGGACTCTGGCATAGGCACGGTGAGGGCTGGAAAGCCTGGAATGGGACTTCAGTGGAGTCATGATGAGGGCTGGAAATCCCAGAGCAGGATTCTGGTGGAAACTTGGTGAGGGCTGGAAAGCACAGAGCGGGACTCTGGTGGAAGCATGGCGAGGGCTGGAAAGCCAGAGCAGGTCTCTGGTGGAGGCATGGCAAAGGCTGGAAAGCTCTAAGTGGGACTAGCAGTAGAAAGAAAGGTTGGACACACTCAAGTTATTTTTTTTCTGTCTTATTCTAAGTTAATGTGAATGGCACCATTTATGTACAACAAAGGTACACAGTTTTCACTGTATTTTTACATTGAATCATTTATTGTCATGAGTTTTCAATTTGATTAATATTTGGACAGGATGGTTAAAGGTATTTGGCATGCTTGCCTTTGTTGCTCAGGCCTTTGAGTATAGGAGTTAGGAAGTTACGATGAGGTTGTACAGGACAATGATAAGGCCTCTTCTGGAATACAGTTTGCAGTTCTGGTCTCCCTGTTATAGGAAGGATATTACCAAGCTGGAGAGAATTCAAAAGAGATTTACCAGGACATTGGAGACAACACTGTGGAGCTGGAGGAACACAGCAGGCTAGGCAGCATCGGAGGAGCAGAAAAGTTGACGTTTCAGGTTGGGACCCTTCAGAAATGGGAAGGGGGAGGGAGCTGGGAAATAAATAGAGAGAGGAGGGGTGGGGATGTGGAAGGTAGGTGGGATGGTGATAGGTGAGTACAGGTAGGGAGTATTGGTGATTGATCAGTGGGTTGGATAAATTGGTGGAAGAGAAGATGGACAGGTTGTGTCAGGTCAAGGAGCTGGGGTTGAGAATGGCATTGCTCCTCCAGTTTGTGTGGTGACATTGTGACACAGGAGGAGGCCCAAGAAGGACATGTCACACAGGGAGTGGGAAGGTGAGTTAAAATGATTGGCACCCGGAAGGTGGTGTTTGTCACGTGCAGAACACATATTCTCTATGAAACGGTCTCTGAATTTATGCTTGGTCTCACCAATATAGAGGCGGCCAAATTGGGAGCAGCGGATGTACAGGTGAATCCCTGTCTGGTATGAAAGGTTTGCTTTGAGCCTTGATTGGAGGTGAAGAGGGAAGTGTAGGGGCAGATGTAGCACCTCCTGCGGTTGTTGGGAAAGGTGCCAGGTGTGATGGGGCTAGTGGGGAATGTGAAGCGAATGAAGGAGTCATGGAGAGAGCAGTCCCTATGAAAGGCAGATGAGGAGAGAGATTTAAAAAAGAGATTGAAACATTTTTACACAGGGTGGTTCATGTATGGAATTAACTTCCTGAGGAAGTGGTGGATGCAGGTACAATTACAATGTTTAAAAGACATTTAATTGGATATATGAATAGGGAAAGGTTGGAGCGAAATGGGCCAGGAGCAGGCAGATGAA
The DNA here is from genome assembly GCF_030684315.1 of Stegostoma tigrinum. Taxonomy (NCBI): domain Eukaryota; kingdom Metazoa; phylum Chordata; class Chondrichthyes; order Orectolobiformes; family Stegostomatidae; genus Stegostoma; species Stegostoma tigrinum. The sequence goes on from NC_081358.1 coordinate 10,066,899, forward strand.
ACTAGTTTAGTTTGGGATTATGTTTGGCATGGACTGGTTGCACTGAAGGGTCAGTTCCCCGTGCTGTATGACTCCATGTTTCTGTCTCTGGATTGAAAATCATTTGTCATGTATCCATCTACTCCACCAACTTGTCTACGACTTATTTAAGTTCTACACAATGCTACTCACAGTTTACAATGTTTCCAAGTTTTGTTGCAACTACAGTTTTTGAAATTGTCGTGCACTCCAACCTGTAGATCAAATAAGCAAAAGACCCCCATCCAAATCATTGATATAGATTGTGAATAGCTGGTGCTCAACACAAATCTTTGCAGCACCCCAATAGTCACAACCACCCAACCTCTTAAGACCCAAACCTAATTACCAAATTACCTTTTGTAGTCCCTATCTTCTCTTGATTGTGTGTCTATCTGTATGAGTCTGTTATTGATTGCAAATGTATTGTTGATTGGAGTCTGGAGGAGTGCATTGTTGCTCTAGTCCCAAAACTCCATGAGATGAAACATAGTTACTTCTTCCAATTGTCAAGATTATCAATTAAGTATCTTTTCTATCTAAGGTTTTAGATTTAAAAAAAGACATCAACCAGATTCCTCAAAGATCAAAATTTATTATCAAAACAAAACTTGTTCAGTAAAGATGCGATAATTGGTTGACATATTTAGTCAATAGTTTAGAAATATTCTTGTAAACATCCCCAAAACACACAACTCGTACCCTGCCACGCACACGTGCGCGCGCATTTTTCAGGAAATGAGAAGAAGAGATTGACTTTGCAGAGATTGGCTTTCTGAAGAAGCACTTCGGCAAAGGTTATTCTGAAAGTCAATAGGGTAAAGTGTCGGATGTTCTGTAGTCTTGCTTTGAAGTTACAGTTTGTGGAGTTGTCTCAAGTCTTGCAAGTCACACTTGCAGACAAGCTTGCTCAGGAAATACAATCTTTAGATGGTCTTTCAATCATTGTTTCAAAACAGCAAGTAAGTTTCACCCTGAATTCATGGAAAGGGTTTTCTTTTAAGAAATTGGAGAGATCAGCTGGGCACCTTATTTATTCCCAGTATCTCCATTTGTTCTTAGACTTTTGTCCAACTGACCCAAATAAAACAACAAGTATGTGGTTGAGTACAACTGTGTTGTTATTACAGAAGCTGAAGAAGTGCTGTAGTCCCACTACTCCATCGATCACAAGAATCCCTACAGCATGGCAAGAAGCCTTCAGCCCATGAAGTCTGCACCGACCCTCTGCAGCGCCAACCAGACCCAGCCCCAACCCTATCCCCACAACCCTGTATTTTACCATAAAATACCTTTCTTTAAATATTAACATAAAGCATCAAATTACTTTTCCAATTACTAAGATGTTCCAATGTCTCTTTAAGCCAGTGATTGTTTAAAAACAGTCCTAATAGGGTCTGCAGCAAAGCAAACAGTTATTACTGTCGTGACTGGGACAAGGTCAGCCAGGTGGACCTCATAGAACATGAGTTCCCTGACTGGGGCTGTTAACTTTGTCCAATCGGGGACCCCTGGGCTGACACACAGATAGGAGCGCAGACGTCCTGTTCACTCTATGTCCTGCTCGCTCAGACCTGGATCAGTGCCAAGGACTCTGCATATAAATGAAGGGTGATCGGTGATGGGATACTGGCCTCTGTGGAGTTCTTTCAAATACCAACCATGTGATTTCCAGGAAACTATTTTTTAAAAAGAATTCTGATGTTCACTGTGAACTTTCAATGACCTCTTTTCAAGAAGTGACTTCAGATATGTTCACAAACTTGACATAAAATTTATTTTTCCCACAGTCCTTCAAAATTCAAGTTTACCAAGCAATATTAAAATAAAGTGCGCTGGATTTTCCAAGGAGTGACAATCTCAAGTGGATTTTCAATCACAGTTTTCTCTTTACAAAAGAAGGCAACACTGAGTTTCTGAGAGGAGATTCCGCTCAGTGCAAACTCAACGCAAAGCTGTACTTCCATTCTGGCCATTTTTTCATGGTGCAGAACTGTCAGAAGAAGACAAACCATGTCCTCATTTTTGCACAGCCGTCAGTTGATATATTTTGAAATTTAAAGACAGCATCTTCGACAACTGCTGTAAAACAATAAATGCATAAGCGTGGCAGTACACTAGGAAGGTAGAATGCCAGATGGATGGGGACGTAGGGTACTAGGTAAGTATGGTGCTTTGTTGGGAGAATCCAGTTTGCAAGAGGAAGGATGTGTTGTCTGGTTCCTCTTTAAATAAGTTGCAGACAATTCTGACCAGAATGTTTTGAATGCTTTTGCCTAAGTGTCCCATAATACTAAAGCAGTCATCAATATGAATGCAAGTCGGTACCAAAGTAAAACATTCCCACTTTATTGGGAACAAAATTATAATAATTTTTAATACTAAATATACTATCCCAAAGTCAATACAGTGTGGAGCTACATAGCAGGTCAAATAGCATCAGAGGAGTAGGAGAGTCGATGTTTCAGGCCTAGACCCTTCCTCAGGACTGGGGAGGGGAAAGGTAGCTGGGAAATAAATAGAAGAAAGAGGGTTAGAGGTGGGGGAAGGTAGATGGGATGGCAATAGGTGGATGCAGGTAGGGGTAGTGTGGATTTGTTGGTGGGGCGGATAGATGGGGAAGAAGATGGATAGGTTGTGTCATGGGATGAGGCCGAGGGTGGGGTGATTTTTAAAACTGGTGCATTCCATGTTTAGGCCATTGGGCTGTAGACTCCCAAGGCGGATGATGAGGTTCTGCTCCTCCTGTTTGCGGGTGGTATCATTGTGACACTGAAGGAGGCCCAGGATGGACATGTTACCCGGTGAGTAGGAGGGAGAGTTGAAATGGTTGGCGATCAGCAGGTGTTGTCTGTCACATATAGAGCACAGATGCTCTATGAAATGGTCTCCAAATCTACGCTTAGTCTCACCGATGTAGAGGAGACCACATTGGAACCAGCGGATAGAGTGGACCAAGTTGGCAGATGTTCAGCTGAACCCCTGTCTGATATGAAAGGTTTGCTTTGGGCCTTCAGTGGAGGTGAGAGGGGAGGTTTAGGGGCATGTGTAGCACCTCCTGTGGTTACAGGGAAAGGTGCCATGTGTGGTGGGGCTAGTGTGGAGTATGGAGTGAATGAGAGAGTCACGGAGAGAGCAGTCCCTATTGAAAGGTAGATGGAGAAATATCTCTTTGGTGGTGGGGTCGGATTGGAGATGGCAGAGAATGATACTTTGGATGCGGAGGTTGGTGGAGTGGTATGTGAGGACTAGGATTCTATGTTTTTGTTTGGGGGTATGGGGTTTGAGGGCAGAAGTGCTGGAAGTGTGAGAGATGCAGTTGAGGGCATTTTTGATGACAAAAGGGGAAGTTGTGGTCCTTGAAGTAGGAAGACATATGGGATGTGTGTAAGTGGAATGGTCCATCTTGGGAGCGGATGCAGCAGAGGCGGAGCAGTTGGAAATAGCGGTACGCATTCTTACAGGAGGATAGGTGAGAGGAGATGTAGTCCAGGTGGCTGTGGAAGTCGGTGGGTTTTATATAGATGTCAACTTTCCTGCTCCCCTAATCCTATTTGGCTTTTAGGGTTACAATACTTCCCAAGTGTATTGTATATTTACAGTCACTCTCTCTGTGGCTCTGTCTCTGGATCTGCAAGGCTACTTTCTCTCTCTCTCTCTCTCTCTCTCTCTCTCTCTCTCTCTCTCTGTCTCTTTCTTTCTCTGGATGGTCAGCTGGCCTCTGCCTCTTGCCGTGCTGGTGTCATCAGAAGGCTTCAGGCATTCCAAGAGCAATTCCAGGTGAGTAGTCTGCAGGCGAACCTTACACCTTTTAGATGGTTTACTGGAACTTTCTGTAGTCCTGACCAATTAGGGAGATATACTTAATAGTTTGAAACAAGAGCCAATCAGTTAGATGGCATGCTACTGTCAAGTTTCTTTGTGTAGCAGGATCCAGTGCCGTTCTGTCTGGGTTGCCCGTTGTTTATTGGATAAGTTATTGCGGGTGTCTGTGCAGAGCAACTGTTGTCTTTTATATTATGCCAACGTCATTGCACTGTGTCTGGTGTGTTCTTTTGTGAATTGTGTTTCAATTGGCCAATTTCCCAGCATCCCTTGCAGTTTGGTCAAGTTGGCAATGTGTGTTTTAACAGCCAGGAGTCTGTTCCACGTGCCATGTAAGCAGGATGCCAGAGGAGTAGTGGGTAGGATGGCAGGTGGGATGAGTAGCAGTTGAGTGGTTGTATGGTGCAAGATTTGAATGATGCCAAGTAGGAAGGGGATAGGGTGCCAGTGGTTAGGGTGCAAGGTGGCAAGGCAAACAATGGACATGTTTTGTGGTGGGTGGAAGGTCTGGCAAGGAGTGGAGGAGATGGCTATTGGGGTTTTGGGTCCAACTGCAAGAAGTGGGCAAGGTGGTTACGTGTTGGGCCCAGCTCTAGATAAGGACTGGTTTGTAGGATTCAGTCTGGCCAAGGGAAGAAGATGGGGTTGAGAGGTGTTGGAGCAGGGAGAATTGCAATTGGAGTTGTCTGAAGTATTTGTATGGGGTCATTTTAATAGTTTCTCAAGTGTTAGAGTATGCATTTAATGGTCTTAAATATTCCTGAGTGACTCTTTATTTGATGCCAACCAGATATCTTAAACTGATCTTATCCAATTTGCCAGTATTTGGCCTCTATCCCTGTAAACCCATTCTATTCATATACCCATCAAGATACATTTTAATTGTACCTGTCTCCACTACTTCCTCTGGCAGCTTGTTCTTTTCAAATAGTGATTTTCAGAGGGTTCCAGTAGTAGAGGAATTGTCTAGTGGAATCTTCAGTGTCCTGGGCAATTCCTTTGAGTGTGCTATGATTGGAATTCTGCAGGGTCCCCATGGTTGGTTTTATATGACCATTACCTACTGTTTTTGTACCAGAATTTTGTTTTATTTCCTGAGTTCAACTTTTCAAATGGTAGGATATGAACTCAAGCTGTTACCATTTTCAGTAGCATAGCCTTATGTCTGCCTTCTGTCCGCTGAGTAAGCACTGATTTTTTTTGGGATCAGGTATAATTGTAAGCCTGAATATTAAAATCTGGTTTCATGCCAGACTTTTTTCGAATGTGAGCTTCAGTTAAAAATGACAACATTATTAGCGAGCCCATGTCTTGAATGCAATGTGCTGTCTTAGTTTCCTTAAGGAAGGTTGCAAATGTATTGAGGAAGTTCAGAGGAGGTTGACTAGATTGATGTCAGGATTGAATGAATTGCCTTATATGAAAAGATTGGACAGGCTGGACTTGTTGCCACTGGAATTTGGAAGAATTAGGGGTGATTTGACTGATGTCTTGACTAATGATCTTGACAAATTGGACATGAAAAGAATGTTTTCTCATTTGAGGACCCCAGATGCAGGGAACACTTTTAAAATCACTGAGAAGGTTGTGCAACTTTGGAACTTTGTTCCAGGTGCATTCTTAATACAAATATATGGTGTGTAAAGAATAAGTTGAATAAATCAGAGGTTCACATTCAGGTTAACAAGGTTGGAGTTGGATGAACACAGCAGGTCGAGCAGCAAAGCTCGGAGAATAGGAGGGCTAAATGTGGGTGGTACTTCTGTTAGTGAACGTGCAGCAGCAGGTGTGGAGAAGGTACTGAGCTGGCCTGGGTGAGGAGACAGTGCAGAAGTCATGCAGGATTAGTGATGATGGAGATTGGGAATGTGTCAGGTACATTCACAAGCAGAGATAGGTGGTCTGAGGTAACAGACAGAAGAGCATACCACTTACCCTGATGGACTAGAGAAGGTCATTCACTGGCTGTTTTTCCACACTGGAGATCAAGGAGCATTTCTGTCAGCATTTCAATGTTGTGGCTTCATCTGCTGGTCTTCAAGGAAGAGATTGGTCCTTCCTTGTATCACTCCATTCACCAGGACCTCAGCGTCCATGACAAAGTATTGTGGCACCACCTTCCCCTTCTCCAACACCTTGCGTCTGTCAGCTTCAGAATGCCCGTGTTTGTCTAGGTGCGTACCAGCCTTATAAAAATGGTGCGGGTGCCAAGGATGCCGGTCTTTTGCTGGATATTAGCTAAGTGGCAAGTTCTTCTAGAAGTGGCAGCAGTTAAAATGGGGATGGAATTCCACATAGGGATAGGTAGGTAATTAATGAGACAAGTTAGGAAATATATGGTGAGAAATTTCACTTGGTCTAATGGTGAGAACCCCTCCAAAAAGCTTGACACACCCAAAAAACGTATGATTCACCCAACTGAGTGAGATTTCATAAATTGTTTTTCCCATTCAATAAAAACAATTGGAAAAGCAATTTAACAAAGCCTCCTGCATTCTTGAAGAGAAATACCAGAGCATGTTGGAATTTGAAGATCTCATCTCTTATATTTGAATCAAATATCTAATAGAAAGTTAAGTGGGTTGAAACTACAGGATAAGTGTTAAAATGACTAACTGTCATTTTTTTTAGAGACCTCAATGGCAGTTGTCAAAATGGCTGAACACTTACAAAACATAAACTTTGAAAATTGCAAAGCTGTTAGACAGGAATCATGCTATCTGGAAGTAGCCCACCAGGACAATTGGCTTAAACAAATGTAAATGGCCAATTCACTTGAACTTCTCACAGACATTTACATAGATATTAAATCTGTTGTTTATTTGGGAAAGTAGTAATTGCATTGAGTTTTTCATAGGTTTCCTTGCCACAAGGCCCAACGTGTGTTCTCACTGTATCTTACTAAACTCACTTCATTAATCTGCAAGGCATTGCCTATTGCATCCTCCATGTGCGCTTAACACATGCCATTCCCACATCAATTCATCCCTCAGTTGATATTCACTGAAAGACTTGCATCGCTTGCACCCGCATCATCTTTACAAGAACCTTGTGCGAGCGTTGTCAGTCTAATATTTCCCTATACAGTTCTTGTCATTTTCCGTAGAAATGACAGACAAGGGAAATTGGCACTCCACCTTGCCGGCATGGTTCTGGAGATTCTCTTGGATGGACTGATGCAAACATTGGACTTCATCTTTCCCCAGGACCAGCGGTGGAGGCCTTGATACGGGGCAGCACGGTGATTCAGTGGTTAGTACTGCTACCTCAGTGCAAGGGACCAGGGTTCAGTTCCAGCCTTGCGCAACTGTCTGTGTGGAATTTGAACATTCTCCCCTGTGTCTGCATGGGTTTTCTCCAGGTGCTTTGGTTTCCTCCCACAATCCAAAGATGTGCAGTTTAGGTGTGTTGGCCATGCCAAATTGCCCAGAGTATCTAGGGTGGAAAATGTAGGGATGATGTAAGGGGTGGGTCTGGGTGGTATGCTCCTTGGAGGGTCAGTGTGGACTTGATGGGCAGAATGGAATTCTATGACACCTGAATTTGTCAGCCTGGTCTGCGGTTGCCACCTTGGTTAGAACAGTCTTCAACCTTCTGGCAAAATACACAGCAATGTAAGAAGAAGATCAATGTTCTTCTAAATGCACCAGCACAATTGCCATCATCTTCTCTCTGCCACCTCACACTCACTCTCTCGCTGCTATTGTACCCATCCCCCCATCTGGGCTCATGCTCTACAACTCTCACTATCCCCTCCAACACCTTCCTTCACTTGCTGTCACCCATCCAATCCATTTACTTTCTTTGAAAATGCATAACTTTGTTGAACAACACAGTCATGATGGGCATTCTGTCCTGTAAATGTCTGAGTCTGACCTGAGAAGAGAACCAGTCAATGTTTGTTTTACAGTTGCAGCAGCTCAAATACTCACTAACTTGACAAACAACTTAATGTGAAGCAGCTTTCGTGGTCAATTGATAATTGTTGTAACAGAAATTCGAAGGCTCAGCTCTAATGTAGGACCCTTAAGGCAATTAAGAATTCTGTGAAATGAAATTGATCACGAGATTAATTCAAGTCTTCTTGTGGTTTATAATACTAGAATTCTTAACCTGTTGCCTGCTGAGGGATGGAACTTCTTTGGACCAGAGCAAAATAATTGTGACAACTTAAAAGCCTTGTCCATTGAAGAGTAACTAACTGTAGCTAGACAAGTAAAAATGAATGTTAAACAAAAAGACTAAGAAATCCAAAATCTTTAAACTTATGGCCACTTGTTTTCATTTGAAGCTGACAAACAGGAAACCAGCATGGAGACTGAAATCCAAGATAATAAAATGTGAGGCTGGATGAACACAGCAGGCCAAGCAGCATCTCAGGAGCACAAAAGCTGACGTTTCGGGCCTAGACCCTTCATCAGAGAGGTCTAGGCCCGAAACGTCAGCTTTTGTGCTCCTGAGATGCTGCTTGGCCTGCTGTGTTCATCCAGCCTCACATTTTATTATCTTGGAATTCTCCAGCATCTGCAGTTCCCATTATCTCTGGAGACTGAAATCGACAAGTTAGCACCAGCAAGGATACAGCTGTAGCAGCATACAGCAGAGTGGAAACTGTATCGTAGCCAAATTTGTTGTTAGTAGGATTTTGCAATAGTTACATGGAGGATACAAAGAATTTGCAAATGGATATAGTTAACTACATGGACAAAAACTTGACACGTGGATTGTAATGTCTGCAACTATTAGACTGTCCATCTTAGCAGCAAATATAGAAAAGTGGAATATTATTTCAAAGTAGACAGAATGCAACACAGAGAATCTTTGGTGTCTTTGTAAATGAGTCATAAAAGAGAGAGGCTGTTGTGCCACAGTGGTACTGTCCCTAGCTCTAGGCCAGGCATGAGTACTAACATCTCTGAATAGGTTGATTAGAAAATACCTGTAGGTACTGCAATTAATTAGGCAGGCAAACTGGTGGCTTTTGTTGCAAGGGAAGCGAAGTGCCAAAGTAGTCTTATTTGATCTGTACATGTCACAGTGACTGTAAAATTCACACCTGCCATGGTGGTGTCGTCATTCACCTTTCTGCAGTTCCCAGCCTGCAAAACTGTCCACAGGGGGCATGGGAGAATTCCAAACTTCATGTAAATACGTACCCTACCTAAGTATTACAAACGAACATGCATTGTTGATGGTACAAGAATGCCCTCTTCTGGGCAGAAATAAAACTGCAAAGTACAGTTTCACAACAAAGTAAGACAGGAATAGAGATAACAAAGTGTGGAGCTGGATGAACACAGCAGGCCAAGCAGCATCTTAGGAGCACAAAAGCTGACATGAAGGGTCTAGGTCCAAAACGTCAGCTTTTGTGATCCTAAGATGCTCTTGGCCTGCTATGTTCATCTAGCTCCACACTTTGTTATCTCAGATTCTCCAGCATCTGCAGTTCCCATTACCTCTAAGACAGGAACAGAAGCTGGTCATTCAGGCCATCAAGTCTGCTCCGTGGCTCAATGAGATCATGCCCGGTCTGATAATGCTCAACTCCACTTTCCTTTCTTTTTCCTAGAAGTTGATTTCCTTACAAATAAATAATATCTATTCTATCTTTAAGTATACTTAATGACTCACCATCAACAGCCACCTTTGATTAAAAAGTGCTACAGATTCACTACCCTCTGAGAGAACAAATTCCTTCTTATCTCTGTTTTAAGTATGCGATTGATTATTCTGAGGTTAAACCCTCTGGTTGGGAGCAGCAAACAGAGTAGACTGGGTTGAGTGAAGTGCAGATAAATCACTGCTTCACCTGGAAGATGTATCTAGGGCCTTGGATAGTGAGGAAGGTGGAAGTAAATGGGTAGGTGTTACACCGTCTGCGAATGCGTGGGAAGGTGCTAAGGGATCTACTCCACATTGAGGAAATGAAACACAGGCTGGGTGACTGTTTTGCAGAACATTGCCTATGATAGTTAGCTCAGCATGTTTGTTGAATCAATACTCTGTGCCTTGTTCTGAAAAGTTCAGTGGACCATCATGCAGTGCACTTGTGCAGTGACTAATTGGATAACTACTTACTAATTATTGAATTTACACCTAATACTTGCTGCCCTGATGTTTTGTCTCTTTGAAATAACCATTGCAGCTCAAGTTAAATCAGGTCCATAGTCTGATACACTTGTTCTTGCAAGATTAGTTGCATCAATAGCAGCTATTCCACCACCTATACAAGCCAAAAATCTAGATTAGTTTGAGAATTATAAAGCAAATTGATTTTATTCAGTCAAAGAAAGAGAAACAGATGAATTTCCTCTGCTCTGTACGTGATTAAAGAAAGCCAAGCTGGGGATCTCTTGAGCAGAGTTAACTGTGGTTCAGTGGGTAGAACTCTCACTCACATGAATCAGAACATTCAGTGGCATACCTGGTGCTTGACCACAAACTCCAAGCTGATTGAGCAAATGCTGCCCTGTTAAAGGTACCTTCTTTTGGATGTTTTCCCTCTCAGGTGAATTTAAACTATCTTGACATGATTTGAAAATGACTGGAAATATTCTCACTGGTATTTGAGGTATTATATGAGGGACTATTGATCCCTTCAAAAACACTTCATTGACTATAATGCACTTGCAGCATTCTCGGGTCATGAAAGGTGTATCAGCTAAAAGTGAACTTACTGTTCATAATTTCTGCAGTTTGTGGGACCTTATAATGCACAAATTGGCTGTCTGCCTCTAGTATAATAGCGGCAATCTGATTGTATTCTCAAATCTACATTTTTGTGCACCCTTGATAATATTTCGCCCCTTGCTTACCAAGAATCAATCCATCTCTATCTGAAAAGTACTTAAACATTCTGGGCAGAATTTTACCAGGTTGAAATGATGGGGCTATGATAAGAGAATTGGGCGAATAACATGCAAAGTCAATGGTGAGGGCAACAGGTTGTATTTTGGCGCTAAATTCTGGACAATGTTCAAGACAAGATACTTGTTACTGAACAGTGGGAGGCCTATTGATGAGGATCATTGCTTATACGTCATTGTCATCAACACTGAATCATTTTGTTAACATGCACATTTCTATTCCATGTTATAATGCAGCCAAGCAAATGTAAGCCAATGACCATCTCCAATATAAGACAATCCATGTATTGTTCCTTGATATTCAACGGCATTACCATCATACATTCCCCACTATTAACATCCTGGGTGTTAACATTGATCAGAAACTAAAATGGATTAGCCAGGTAAATACTACGTCTATGAAAGCAGGCCAGAGGCTAGGGATCCTGTAGCAAGTGACTCCTCCTGACTTCCCAAAGTCTGTCCATCATCTACAAGGCACAATTTAGGAGTGTGATGGAATACACTGCACTTGCCTGGATAAGTGCAACTTCATCAACACTCAAGAAACTTAGCACCATCCGGGACAAAACAATGCATTTGATTGAAACACCACTCTCCCACCACCAACGTTCAGTAGCAGCAGTGTGTACTATCTGGGAGATGGTACTGCAGAAATTCACCGAAGATCCTTAAACAGCATCTTCCAAACTCACAATCAGTTCCATCTAGAAGAACAGCGTAACAAATACATGGATACATCATGATCTTCAAGTTCAACTCCAAGCCACCCATGACCCTAATTTGGAAATTGCTGTTCTTTCACTGTTGTTGAGTCAAAATCCTGGAGTTTCCTCCCTAACAGTGTTGTGGCTCCACCCACAGCAGGTGGAATACAATGTTTCAAGAAGGCCACCAACTTCTCAAGGACAACGAGGAATGGGCAATAAATGCTAGCTCAGCTAGTGACATACACATCCCGCTAGTGAATAAAAATTTTCCAACGTGAAAATCAGAGCAGGCACTTGGCAATTCCAGCTTGTTGCCTGTTTTTCTGAACCCTCATCTTGGATACAGGGAATCACCAAATCAAGAAGCGGTCCATGAGCAGCAGCTGCATGCACTCCGCATCCTTGAGCATTGGCATATGACATATGCCAGCTTCTCTTCCCCCTCATGCACACATCAGATCCACCTACTGTTTGCCTCTGCATTTTAATGCTGCACTGTGGACTGCACAGCACCACTCATTGCAATGCTGTTGCAGGGACACCTTGTGCACAGGGTCAGACACCCCGGATCATTAAGTGGACCAGCTGCATCTCAGGGTTTCTCACTTGCCCTCTTATTGCCCACTGACTTAGCATTTACTTGGATGCTCTCAGCTTCTATGCTTTGCCCGACTTTCCCTTTTTGCACTTTGACCTCAGCCAGATTTTAAAGGCTAATAGTACTGCTGTCTTGCCTTGCAGTTTCACAGAGGCACAATTGAGGAGGCTTGTCATTCATTCATCAATCAAGATGGTGGTCATATTGCTGTTACGGCACTGTTCTACATTAATCTCACGCCAGCACCATGTGCCAGCAGCTTACATGGCAAACACACTGCATGTGCTGCAAGTAACTGGCCATGTCTCCAGGGTCAAAGTGGATTGATCCTCACTGAACTCCAGGGAGACATCTCTGTGTCCAAGGGACAGTAAGTCAAGTGCAGCCTCTGATATCAGTCCAAGGGCTTAGACACAGCCAGCCAGCCATTCAGTGCGGTCACATTCAGGATGATCTCCTCGTAGGAGGTGAGGAGCTATATGTTGGACGTCTGTCCTCCTGTCTTAGTTCTCTCCGTCTTATTGTGGGCCTATTTCTCCCAAAAAGAGAGAGATGGAAGTGTCTGCACAGCTGTTAGTGCTGGTGTAGGTGGGGAAAAATGGCAAAGTGTTCCATGTGGCTAAGCTCAGAGGCACGCAGGGTTAGGAATGTAGGGAGATTGGGTGGGCAAGAATGAGCGAGGGAACATGTTGTATGGAATAGTGAGAATTTTGGAGCTTGAGCCTTGTTGGAAACTAGGTACATTAGAAAAGATGGAATGATTGTGAGGTTGCTGGAAAAGCTCAGCAGGTCTGGCAGCATCTGTGGAGGAGAAAAAAAGAGTTAACATTTTGGGTCCGGTGATTCTTCCTCAGAACTGATGGTGGCTGGGAAGACATCAGTTTATATGCAAAAAATAGGGAGTTGGGTGGGGTAGGGAGTAAATGATAGAACAGGGCCCAAAGAGAGAGAAAGACAGTTGGACAGACAAAGGAGTTGCTAATGATCAGGCTGGGAGGGTGAATAGTTGTTAATGGGGACTGTTAGTGACTAACAACAGGTGGCAGACTATGTGGTAACAAGGCCTCGTGTGTGGGGTGGGGGCACTGGAACATGGGGGAGTTCAGGCCCTAAAATTATTGAACTCAATGTTGAGTCTGGAGGGCTGTATGGTCCCCAAGCAGAAAATGAGGTATTGTTCCTCCAGCTTGTGCTGGGCTTCACTGGAACACTCTAGCAAGCCGGAAACAGAGATAATGGCCAGGGAGCAAGGTGGTGCATTGAAGTGGCAGGCAACAGGTAGTTCAGGGTCTTTTTTGCAAGCAGAATGTAGATGTTCTGCGAAGCGGTCACCAAGTCTGTACTTCGTTTCCCCAATGTAGAGGAGACCACATTGTGAGCAGCGAATGCAGTAGACTAGATTCTGGGAAGTGCAGGTGAAATGTTGCTTCACCTGGAAGGTATGTTTGGGCCCTTGGATGCTGGGTAGGGAGGAAGTAAATGGGCAGGTGTTGCACCTTTGTTGGTTACAGGGAAGGAGCCGTAGTGCTGTGGGGAGGTGTTGGGGGTGAATGAGGTTTGGATCAGGGTGTCCCAGAGGGAACGGTCCCTGCGGAAGGCGGACAAGGGATGGGAGAGGAATATGTGTCTGGTGGTGGCATCCTGCTGGAGGTGGTAGAAATGACGTCTGATGATCTTCTGGATTTGGATGCTGGTGGGATGGTAGGTGAGGATAAGGAGGACCCTATCGTTGCGGGATGAAGAGAAGGGGTGAGGGCAGAAATGCGGGAGATGTGTCGGATCTGATTGAGGGCCCTGTCAACAACGAAGCTGGGGAATCCTCGGTTGAGAAAGAACGTGAATATTTCGGAGGCTCCCTTGTCAAGGTTGACCTCATCTGAACATATGCGACGGAGACAGAGGAACTGAGAGAATGGGATGGAGTCTTTACAGGAGGTGGAGTGTGAGGATATACAGTCCTGGTAGCTGTGGGAGTCGGTGGGTTTGTAATGGATATTAGTGGCTAGTCTATCCCCAGAAATGGAAACAAAAATGTTGAGGAAGGGAAGGGAGGAGTCAGAGATAGACCAGGTGAAAGTGAGGACAGGGTGGAAATTGGAGGTGAAATTGATGAAGTTTTCCACTTCTTGACGAGAGAGGGAAGTAGCACCGATGATATCATCGATGTATCGGAGAAAGAGTTGCGGGCGGGGGCCGGAATAGGACTGGAACAAGGAATGTTCCACGTACCGCACGAAGAGACAGGCATAACTAGGGCCCATGTGGGCACCCATGACAACCTCTCTTACCTGAAGAAAATGAGAGGAGTCAAAAGAGAAGTTGTTGAGGGTGAGGACAAGCTCGGCCAAGAGGAGAAGAGCGGTGGTGGGTGGGGATGGTTCAGATCTTTGCTCCAGGAAGAAGTGGAGAGTCCTAAGACCCTCCTAGTGGGGAATGGATGTGTAAAGGGATTGCACATCCGTAGTAAAGAGGAGGTGGCTAGAGTCAGTAAACTAGAAGCTTTGAAACTGGCATAAGGCGTCAGATGAATCATGGATGTATGTGGGTAGGGATTGAACTAGTGGGGAGAAGACTGAGTCAAGATAGGAAGAGATGCGTTCTGTGGGGCATGAGCAGTCTGAAACAATGGGTCTGCCTGGATAGTCCTGCTTGTGGATTTTTGGCAAGAGGTAGAAACGGGGGACTTTTAGCTTGGAAGCAGATGGGGGAAGATCACTAGATGTAATGAGATCCATAAGTGTAGTGGATACAATGGCCTGATGTGCCATGGTGGGGTCATGGTCCAGGGGAAGGTAGGAGGAGGTGTCTGAGAGCTGGCGCTCAGCCTCTGCGAGGTAGAGGTCAGTAAGCCAGACAACAACAGCACCACCCTTATCAGCAGGCTTGATGACAAAGTCAGGGTTAGATCTGAGCAGTCAGCTCGGAGGGAGATAGTTTGGATTGGTTGAGAGGGGCAGTGAAATTGAGGCAACTGATGTCACATCCAGAAGATCGTCAGATGCCATTTCTGCCACCTCCAGCCACATATTCCCTCCCCTCCCTTGTCCGCCTCCCCACAGGCCTATGGCACCTTCCCCTGTAACCAGCGAAAGTGCAACACCTGCCCACTTACTTCCTCCCTCCCCAGTATCCAAGGGCCCAAACATACCTTCCAGGTGAAGCAACATTTCACCTGCACTTCCAAGAATCTAGTCTACTGCATTTGCTACTCACAATGTAGTCTCCTCTACATTGGGGAAACGAACTTAGAACATAGAGCAATATAGCGCAGAACAGGCTCTTCTGCCCTCTATGTTGCGCCGACCTGAGAACTAATCTAAGCCCCTCCCCCTACACTATCCCATCATTATCCATATGCTTATCCAAGGACTGTTTAAATGCCCCTAATGTGGCTGAATTAACTACATTGGCAGGCAGGGCATGCCACGCCCTTACGACTCTCTGAGTAAAGATGCCTCTGACATCTGTCTTAAATGTATCACCCCTCAATTTGTAGCTATGCCCCCTTGAACAAGCTGAAGTCATCATCCTCGGAAAAAGACTCTTCACTGTCCACCCTAACTAATCCTCTGATCATCTTGTATGTCCCTATTAAATCCCCTCTTAGCCTCCTTCTCTCCAATGAGAACAGACCCAAGTCCCTCAGCCTTTCATCACAGGGCCTGCACTCCAGACCAGACAACATCCTGGTAAATCTCCTCTGCACCTTTTCCAGTGCTTCCACACCCTTCCTGTAGTGGGGCGACCAGAACTGCACGCAATAGACTTGGTGACTGCATCGCAGAACATCTACTTGCTGCTCGCAAAAAAGACCCTGAACTACCTGTTGCCTGCCACTTCAATGCACCACCTTACTCCCTCGCCAATATCTCTGTCTCTGCTTGCTAGAGTGTTCCAGTGAAACCCAGCGCAAGCTGGAGGATCAATACCTCATTTTCCGCTTGGGAACCATACAGCCCTCCGTTTCAATATTGAGTTCAATAATGTCCACCATGTCCCAGCTCCCCCACCCCACACACCAGGCCTTGTTACCCACATAGTCTGCCACTACACACCCACTGTGGTTAGTCACTAACAGTCCCCATTAACAACTACTCACCCTCCCAGCCTGATCGTTAGCAACTCCTTTGTCTGTCCAACTGTCTTTCTCTCTCTTTGGGCTCCATCCTATCGTTTACTTTCTACTCCACCAACCTCCCTATCTTCTGCATATAAACTGACATTTTCCCAGCCACCATCAGTTCTGAGGCAGGGTCACCGGACCCGAAACGTTAACTCTTTTTTTCTCCTCCACAGATGCTGCCAGACCTGCTGAGCTTTTCCAGCAACTTTGTTTTTGTTCTTTCTTACAAAGACATTGATCTTCTTCCTACAGTGCATTCTTCCAACAAAGTGCAACTACAATGGCCCAAGAGACAACCTCATACCTGGCAGGCAGAATTTGGTATTGTGACCTCCTCTGCCAGTATTGGAGGAAGAGTAAATCCCTTCTCTGCACCACCAGAATCACCATAACCCTGTCTGCAAAGTGGGCATAATTCTCCCTTGTTGACTATGTTTGAAGCAAATATCATGAGCCATTCAGGGCAGCTCCGGACTGACAGCACTTGACAGGATGGCCTTTCCAAAGATTGCACCAGGGATCGCAGTGTATCTTGGGATAACTGCAAATACTTCCAAATATGGCATGGGAGAATCAGGCTGGCATTGGACAACAGGGGTGCAATAATGTCAGGGTTAGTATTTAATTAAGTGAGTTTGGAATGATAACATGCGAAAGCCTGCTTGGCCTTGGAGGGAGAAACCCTCCATGAAAGTTGCCGAAAATAACACTTTGCCAAAATATGGTAGGATTCATCGCGCTACCTTCCACCTCAGGAAGAGAGTTCCAAAGGCTTACTAATATCAATGAGAGAGAAAAAAATCTACCTTATCTGTGTTTTGAGTAGCTCACCCATGGCTTTTAAACAGTGATCCTTCATTATTGATTTTGTCGTAAGATGAAATATTGTCTCCATATCTCCAATGTCAAGACCTCTCAGGATCTTATATGTTTCATTCAAAACATTCCTTACTTTCCAAACTCCAGTGGATACAAGCTATCCCTGTTCAATCTTTCCTCAAAAGACAACCTACCCATTCCCGTATTACCTTGCTAAACTTTTCCTGAATAGCTGTGAATGTATTTTGTATCCTTACTTAATATGGAGACCAATTCTGTGCATCGCACTCTAGATGTGACTTAACCAGTATTCTGTATAACTTAAGCATAATCTCCCTACTTCTGCATTCAGTTCCTCTTGCAATAAATGATAACATTCTGTTAGCTTTCGTAATTACTTGCTGTACCTGTGCACCAGGCTTTTACAATTCACGCACTAACACATCCAGATCCATTTGCATCCCCAAACTCTACAAATTCTTATCATTTGGATAATATGTTTCTTTTCTCCCTATCAAAATGGACTATTTTCCACATTGTGCCCCATTTAAAAATCTTTGCTCATATACTCAACCTGTCTATAGCTTTTTGTAGCTTCCTAAGTCATCTTCACAACTTACTCCCCTCCTGTTGTTGTGTCATCAGCAAATTTGGCAACTGTATCTTCAGTCACTTCATCAAAGTGAGTTACTTAAATTATAAATTGAGGGTCCAGCATCAATCCCTGTGGCACACCACTGTTACTTCTCACTGACACGGAATGGCATTTATGCTTAATTTCTGTTTCCCAATCTTAGCCATCCAACCTTATATCCATGCCAAAATATTACCCAGCCAAAACTCCATGCGCTTTTATTTTCTGCAAAGCTTTGATGTTGCAACTGATCAAATATCTTCTGGAAATCTTAGCACAGTACATCCATTGATTCCAGTCCATCACAGCACATGCTACTTCCTCAAAGAACTCCAGTAAATTGGTTAAATGAGAATTTCCTTTCACGAAACTATGTTGACTCTGATTACTTTGAACTTATCTAACAACACTTTCCCTATAACTGATGTTAAGCTAACTGGCTTGTGGTTTCCTGCTTTCTGGTTCCCTCCCTTTTTGAATAAAGAATTCACATTTGTGATAAATTCCCACTATTTCTTTCTTGTGGTTACCGTTAAGCGACTTGTACATCACTTCCACAAGTGACTTCTTGTCTTTATCATTTCTCATCTCCACCCGAACCTTTTTCCACATCTTGGTTTCCCAAACATAGGTAATTCCTCTATATTGTACTGTGCCATTCTGAACTAACAGAGCACCCCTCCATCCTTCCTGTTCTTTCTAAATATTCTGCATCCTTCAATATTCAGCAACTAATCCATGTCAACCTGCAGTTCATTTATTCAGTTTTAAATGCTATGTGCATTCAGAAACACAGAGACTTTACTTTTATTCTTTTATCCCTGCTTGTAATCTCTAGCTTTATCTGTTGATTTATCCCTAGGTGAGCACTCCCTTTTTGTCACAGTCTGTTTATTGTTTTCCATGTTAATTTTTTTTTGCCTTGTCTCTACTTTTTGATTTACCACAGCTTCCTAAATTTGACCCTTGCTCTCACTATTTAGTTTAAAATCCTCTCTATTTCCCTAGCTACACAGCTCACCAGACTTTCAGCCCCAGCACAGTTCAGTGAACACTTCAGTGGACAGATCCCACTTTGCAACACTGGTATCAATGCTCCATGAACCACACACCACTTCTCTCACACCAGTCTTTCAGCCATACATTCATTTTTCTGATCTGATTTGCCCTATGCCTATATTCACACAACTCAGGTAATAATCCAGAGATTATGACCTTTGAGGTTCTGTGTCTCAATTTGAAGCCAACTCCTCATATTGACGATGTAGAATCTACTCCTTTGTCCTTCCAATGTCACTTGTCCCTACATGGACCATGGCAACTGGATCCTCCTCCTTTCACTGCAAGTTCCGCTTCAATTCTCAGCAGATGTCCCGAATCCTGGGCAGACAACTGTGGTCTGTACTCGTGCTGTCACTGCAGAGAACAGGATCAATCCCTCTAGTACTCCTAGGTATACACAATGCTATGGTGTCAACAATGAACTGCCTGAAGCAGGCAGGGGCTCCTAATTGGAATGGTGGGTACTATAAATACTTGCCTGGGGAGGTGCTGGCAACATTTATAATCTCCTTTTTTGCTTAACAGCTTGTGTGGACTGCAGAAACTGCTGTCAGTTCTACCATGTAATAGCAGTGGGTGCTGACAACGTCATGGTCATTAGTAAGAGTAAAATCTGGGTCATTAGCCTCTGTAGAGCTAAAGTTAAAGTTAAGCCATTCAGTAAAAAAGTTATAGAGTCATAGTGTTGTAAAGCATAGAAACAGACCCTTCGGTCCAACTCATCCACGCCAATCATATACCATAAATTAATCTAGTCCCATTCACTCGCATTTATCCCGTATCCCTCTAAACTCTTCCTATTCATAGAGCCTTTTAAATGTTGTAATTGTGCCAGCTCCACCACTTCCTGTGGCAGCTCATTCCATACATGCACCACCCTTTGCTTGAAAAAGTTGCCTCCTAGGTCCCTGTTAAATGTTACTCTCTAGTTTTGGACTCCCCTACCCCAAAAACAACTATGGCAATTCACCCTATCCATGCCCCTCATGATATAAATCTCTATAAGATAAACCCTCAGCCTCTGATGCTCCAGGGAAAATAGCCCCAGCCTTTTCAGCCTCTCCCTATAGCGCAAACCCTCCAACCCTGGCAACATCCTTATAAATCTTTTCTGCACCCTTTCAAGTCTAACAACATCTTTTCTACAGCAGAGAGACCAGAATTGAATACAGAATTCCAAAAATGGCCTAACCGATGTCCCCTACAGTCACAACATGACATCCCAACCTCTATAAGTTATACTGCTTCCCAAAAGTTTAGTTGAAGTGTGCAACTTATCCCACAAAAATCAGTCGATAAAAGTACAATGAATGGTGTTAAATCTAAGATTAAATGATTTCGGTTTCTAGCTAAGGGTATTAACATAGAGTACATAGAACATTACAGCACAGTACAGGCCCTTCGGCCATCGATATTGTGCCGACCTGTCATACCGATCTCAAGCCCATCTAACCTACACTATTCCATGTACGTCCATATGCTTATCCAATGACGACTTAAATGTACCTAAAGTTGGCGAATCTACTACCGTTGCAGGCAAAGCGTTCCATTCCCTTACTACTCTCTGAGTAAAGAAACTACCTCTGACATCTGTCCTATATCTTTCACCCCTCAATTTAAAGCTATGCCCCCTTGTGCTCGCTGTCACCATCCTAGGAAAAAGGCTCTCCCTATCCACCCTATCTAACCCTCTGATTATTTTATATGTTTCAATTAAGTCACCTCTCAACCTTCGTCTCTCCAAAGAAAACAGCCTCAAGTCCTTCAGCCTTTCCTCGTAAGACCTTCCCTCCATACCAGGCAACATCCTAGTAAATCTCCTCTGCACCCTTTCCAAAGCTTCCACATCCTTCTTATAATGCGGTGACCAGAACTGTACACAATACTCCAAGTGCGGCCGCACCAGACTTTTGTACAGCTGCAGCATAACCTCATGGTTCCAGAACTTGATCCGTCTATTAATAAAAGCTAAAACACTGTATGCCTTCTTAACAGCCCTGTCAACCTGGGTGTCAACTTTCAAGTATCTGTGTACATGGACACCGTATTAAGTTGAGGCAGGTGAATAGAATGATGATACAGAACAGATTCAGTTCAGAACAGTCTTGAGAGACTGAATGGAATAACCTACTCCTGTTCCTATGTGTGCAAAATGAAGACAGCAGTCAGACTGAATGTTCAGAAATGAAAAAGGCTATAAACCCTTGAAGGCTTATTAAAGCAAAATCATTTTTCTTAGTGATAAGACACATGCCATCAAGTACACCTGCCTGGAGATGACTCATTGGTGGGTATAAATACTTGGTGCGTTATCAGAGCATTTGTGAAACTCTTCTGTTGGAGAAAGATTGTGCTGCTCAGGAGTAAAGGTATAATCTGATTACTGATGGCTCGCTAATGTGGACAATACCTGGGTTACAAACAAGTCTGTCTGAGGTGACTGATATCAAAAGAGGAGAGTTCTTCCGACACATGTGTCAGTCAGATCAGTCAACTGATTCACATTGCTTCTTTGTCTTGTAAGTCTGGCAAGCTACTTTTGTACTGGAAGGAAAATGCCTCTCCAACAGTGAGAAATGGAGGGTGTTGACATTAAGATTGTATAGCTAAAACACCATGTTACAGGCAAAACTAATGTGACACATAGATGTACAAGTATGCCTAAAGTCAAAGGAACTTAAAGCCAGTAAATCTAGATTCATCTATCAGTGTGGGTGATAACTCTGCCCATGCACAGACGATCTAGGAGAAATGGATTGCATCTCCACAGATGGAGGTTTATCAGTGTAAAGTTTCAGATGTGTCACCATTATCCCAGAGGAAAAGAAGGCATTGATTTATCCACCCAGCTCTTATTATTGTACAAGTTCTGAAAACATTTCTAACTACAGGCATTTAATTTAACCTATTCAATAACCCGTTGATGTACTTCTGTTAACATATCAAGTTCACATTTACACTGTGTTCTCCTTGACCTCAGGGTATCCAGAGATCTACACAGCCAATTAAATACTTTTGAAGTGAAGTCACAGTGTAATGTTGCTCACAAGTCCCTGTCCTTATTCCCAGCTATTTGATGATTTCTCTTGACCATGGATTTGCAATATTTGCTGGAACTTCATTTTGCATCAACCAGATTTCTCACCTTCCAATGATCAGCGTGTGAAGATAGTCAATGACAACTTGTTTTTGTATCATATGTTCAACGCCACAAAACCTCCCAATGGACTTCACAGAAATATTATCAAACAAATTTGACCTGAACCACGTGAAGGATATAAACGCAGAAAGTGCCGGAGAAAATGAATAGGTCTGGCTGCATCTATGGAGCAAGAAAGAGAAACACAGTTCATGTTTCAAGTTGAATATGACTCTTTGTGATTCACTTTGTTTTGAAGAAGAGACATATTGGACTAGAAATGTTGGGTTGAATCTTACCAGAAATCTGCTAAATTAACATAATTTTTGTTAAGTTTCATGGACAGTTTCTCACACTACTGTCCAGCAGATTTTCTCACACTATTGTCTCAAACCTGCCTTGTAAAACTATGTGCCATACTTCATGGTATCACCTTGTCTGATGCTCGCATAGCTCTCCTACTTGCCATAGCGGAAGTATTCATCATTGCTGGACATCTCTGGATCTCTGGCACTGGCACCACACATAAAAGGGCATTGTGCAGTCCCTCCAGCATTGCCCTGTGAATTTATGGCATTTTGCCCAGATATGATAGAAAAGGGGAAATTGATACCTCCACTTTGCAGATGGGACCTTGGATGTTCTGGTGAATGGGGTAATGCAGATGAAGGATGTCCTTTTCTGCTGGGGGAGGCTATGACAGCCTGGCCTGAGGTGTTGTTTGCACAGTCCAGAAGAACACCCAACAATGCTGCAAGAAGATTGGTGATCTTCTGTGTTCCACCAGTATAAGTATCACCATCTTTACCCTGCTATCTCACACTCACTGTATCTATGCTACTGCACCCATCTCCCACCAAGGATCATGGTCAACTGCTCTTTCTGTCAATTGCAACATCTTTCCTCTCTTGCTTTTACCCATCCAATCCACCCAGACAAATAATCTTACATTGACTCTGTGCCTCTGTCTCACGCACTTGGGGCACCTTGTCACCTTTCCCCAAACTGATTCAGCAGTAATAGCTGCATTAGTCACATTCATCTCATTCAATCTTTCCCTTTGTGTTATTCCAGGAGAAAAGGACACACAATAAGACAGTGTCATGACCCATTTGAGAATTTGCACCAATACTGAAGCCTCCTATTCCTGGGACTTCACAAAAGTTCAAGAATTTAAATAAATTACACAAACTTCACAGTTTACATGTCTGGCTAACAGGACTCAGGCTAACAAGAAACACTGACTAGGTTTCTGTACTTTTCAATAAATTATTATGCATCACAAAGATGCAAATTCTACCCAGAGACAAACGAAACAGTGAATAATCAACGTATAACTCTACTAGTTGAAACTGTAGCCATTTTCTTAAATCCGTACATACACATGCTGATACAGATAAACAAACATGCATGGATGTTATGTGTGGAGAAGAAAATACTGGCAAAGTACAGTTCAAAGTGGTACCAGTCCAAAGGATTCAATAAAGTGTCCCTTTGGCTTCTTCCTTGTTCTCTGATCTCCTTATTTCCAGTTTATGTATCCTATGTATCTGCCCCGTGTTTTCAGAAATTCCAAACAACTGTGGTAATTAAATGGAATAACTAGATCAACAAACTTTACTGAAATAGTTGGAAAAAGCCATTTCATGTTGCTTAAAACCTTTCTAGCAGCTAATGTTGGGAAACCCATCAGGCACAGTATGGCAGATCTGAAGGCCCTTTGAAAAATATTTTCCTTGGTATTAGTCAGTTTAGTAAACAATTATTACAGCAGTGAATACAACTGTAAAATTTGAAGCTCCTTACAATGAGTAGAGTAGGTTTTGCAGGGTCCACTTTAATGGAAGGGGAAAAAATAAAAATGGTTTAGAACAAGGGTGCATTAGAAATTCATAATTCTCCGCAGGATTTATGCAGGATAGCTGACGTGCTGGAGTGATGAAAGAGCAATGCACAATGTGATTCAGAGTCAGCGAGAAATGTGCCACCTGATACATTTGGGGTGAAGTGATCATCACATTGCAACTACAAGTGATAAAATCGTCTACAGCCTCAATATGCATCGTACAGCCGTCATCAGGCCATGGCACTTACAGTTCCCAAAAGCTATCTGCCACAGGGATTTCCTCACCTCATGTTTGAGACTGTTTTAGTCTAATTCTTCAGGATTCATTGCTCTGATTAGCCAAAAACTTAACTATCACTGCATCATACGATTAGCAAATTGACAGATGACAAATGAGTTGGATTTTGTTTCTTCTTCTTTCATTTGACCTTTTTCTTCATCTTGCAGTTTCTATGCTCCCACAGGGATGGAGGAGTCAGACAGTTTCATCTGTTAAGAAGGTCACTGATGTCTATTGATGAGACAAAAAAGGTTTTCTTCCAAATTATTGGCTTTTTGTGTGACCACCCGAGACAATTTGACACTCCTGAAAAGGAAGAGTTACTATTCCATCAACACATAAATGGTGTGTGACTATTGGCTGAAAATTACATACCTTGGTGTATGTTTCCCAGGGAGAGCACATCAAGCTTTCATTCTGAAGCAACTGAATGTAATATAGCTTTTTGAAGGAGGAAGATAGATAGATGGCTGGCTCCTCAGAGACACAGTTTATTGGTTGCAACGTAATATTGACTCCTGTTGCCACAGGTACATAGAGTCATAATCATCTTTGAATTCTGCCTCAACAGATACTATTCTCAAACTTTGTCCGTAAGGTTCCGACTCCAGACTAAAGCAGCCAATATTTTTAGCGTTAAATTTTCTTCACTCAGTTCCCCTATTTGCACATTCATTTTAGAGAAGGAGAGATCTGTGGCGCAGTGAGTAGTCAGAAACTCCGGCTCCAAGCCCCACTCTAGGCTATTTAGCCACAGTTGTGTTCATATCATGGCCAAGCTGGTTGATTAACAACCTTTGAATCCTTCCAATGTGGCTATGGCAGGCAGTAAGAGCAAGAGAATTTCTGGTCAGTCAGAACCATGTGGTAGTCACAACATAACAGCCTTCCCATCCTTCAAGAAGGCATCTCACCACTATCTTCTCAAGGGCAACTACGGATGAGCACTAAATGCTGGTCAACCAGCGATGCCCTTGTCCCATAAGTGAATTTAAAAAAGCACGTGTTAAGGTAGTAAATACAAAATTATCCTCAATTGTGCATAAGTCAAGAGAATCTAGAATCATCTGACTCATTGCTCTTCCCTTCGTAATTTAGCGAATGATGTAGTTTGTAACTTTTTAGCAATATTTAAATATAAGTAAAAAAGATTTAAATGACATGTATATACTTTATTATATAATGCTGTATAATTCTAAAAGGGAAAGCGGTGACACAGGAGTGGGCAATCTGTGTAATGGTGATCAATTAATTTGGGGATATTCAACTGAGAAAAAGATTGAATTAGCCTTGCTGAGGTATCTTGTATGAATACAGATACTGGGGAAAATGAAACTAAATAAAAATATGTATCCTAAGCATATAAATGTTAAAGTGAAAAAAGAATGCAGAGAGATTAGGAAAGTTGTAAGAAGAAGGAAGGTAAAGTGACACCACAATACTAAATTATCAAGGAATACATATGTATATACATATATAATTAAAGTATTTCACAAGACACATAATTAATATTAGAGTAACCAGGATAATGATAGTGCCCTTAAAAATGCACAAAATAAACTGACAGTTGAGGACAGAGAAAATAGCAAAAAATATTGAACTGTTGCTTTGCCTCAATATTTGCCCAGGACCTTAGACTTTAAATGTCATTAGAAGATCAAAAAAAATGCAAAAAAAAATTAAAGATAGAAAGAAGTAGATAATTGATAAGCCAGTTGAACTTGGGCTTGATAAATTTCCTGATCCAGGAGGATTGTATTTGTACTTAAGAAGGGGGAGACATATCCAAGACAGTATTATATAGACGTATATAAAACTTAAAATTTATTAGAGCAGCAAATAGTACCAGAGTTCTGGCGTAGAATGAATATCATTCTTTTTATTAAAAAGGAAATTAAAATAAGACCACGATGCTGTAGAACAATTAGCTTAATATCAGTCATGGGAAATACATTGCAATCTTCACTTAAAGGCACAACAGGAAAAATCTAGAAATCAAAAATTAACAAAGAGTATTCATATTGGACAATATAAAAAAGGCAATCAAGCTTGAACAACATCATTGCAACACTTCAAAAGTATTTCATTAGCTGTAAAAATATCTTGAGCTTGTGAATGGTATTACACAAATGTGGGTCTTTCTTTCTATTAAATTATTTGAAGAAATAACAGAAAGCAGCGATATATATTTGCAATATGTTTGGGTTTTGAAAAAACTTGCAATAATGTATCCGTGGACCAGGTGAAGTAGTCTTCAAGTTTAATGTTGAATGTTTATCAGCTTGTCTGCAATTACTGACAGGAGGAAAAGGAAGGTGAGAAGCAGGAAGGTGAAACTCAGAAAGGAGAACATGTAAAACAAGTGAATAACATATACTGGCCCATCTTCTCTTGAGTACCTCAAAGTGGAATTCCATACAATCAGAGCATTCATTTCCATGTATGAGGTTTATGTTTTACTGTTTTTTCCCTCTGGATTATTTTTGGATGACTGAAAAGGAGTCAAAGGTTAAGTAAAGAGCAAGAGTGACCGCAGTGAGGCCAATTAAGATGAAGGGAAGCGTAAAAGTCATTGAAGGAAGGTTGAATCTGACTGAAAGAAGGATGAATGTAACTGAAAGAAGGTTGGAGGTAATCAAAAAAAGCTCAAAGTACATTGAATACAGGTCTCAGGTCACTAAGATCAAGACTATGCTGTGCTCAGAGAACATTAGAGTGTGAGCATCATTTGTCCTTTGGTGCTAGGTCTTCATTGAAGCCAGGTTGCCAGTGGCGGATACACCTTTGGTTTGCTTCTGTGCTCTGTTCAATTTCTGAAGGCAAAATGAGCCTTGTCCAGTTAATTTTCCTGGAGCTTCAGGTGGATGAGGATTTCAACAGTGGAAACGTGGTGCTGGATCAGATACAACAGCAGCTAGAATGCCAACAAGGGGTAGGACTGGACACTGAGGCTGGTCGGGTTGGAGACAATCAGGATCCAGTATGATGACGAGGAATGGCATATCCTAGAGTTTACAGATTTTCTAATCAACCTGTATGGAGATATTATTACATACCTCAGGATCATGTGGGGTTTTAACCCAAGCCTTCTGGTTCAGAGGTAGGGACAATATTGTGCCGCAACAGCCCTCATACTAATGTTTACTGCCTCTATCTGAACTACTTTAAAATGACAGTGAGACAATGTCAAGGATACTTAGGGTCATTCACCTGTGTGCTTTCCTTCCAGGGATTTGTAGCCCCTTAAACCAGGAGCGAATTCAGTGCCAATGGTGTTAAAAAGCTTTACAAGTTAAAATTGGAATTGTATGTTAATAGCTTGTTCCAGGACTTTACAGAAGTCATGGGTAATATAAAAACAGCCACATTCCACTCCATCAAATAGTTTATTGATGCACCTTTTTAAAAAACGCCAGTGAATTTGTTCACTTCAATATGGATCCAGTGAGCCAAGCCAAAAGACCAAGGGTCTTTGGTGACATTGCTGTTTCCCACAGGTTTTGGGGATTACTGACTGTATGTATGTGATTATCAGAGCTCTATGGGACAGGCCTGTGACCTTCATGAACAGAAAAAGGTCTCACTCAATAAATGTGCAATTGGTATATGACCAGCAGAAACAATTTCAAGGTAAAAACAGAGTTAACGTTTTGGGTCCAGTGACCCTTCCTCAGAACACCTTACTCTGTTTTTTTCCTTCACAGATGCTGCCAGACCTGCTGAGCTTTTCCAGCAACTTCTGTTTTTGTTCCTGATTTACAGCATCCACAGTTCTTTTGGTTTTCACAATTTTATCGGTGTACGCGTTATTCTTCACAAAGCACCTTTGGAGCTGTCATGGTCTGTACTTTCTCCACAAGTCTCAGATATTGATGCCATCACATACCTACAGGTATGATTGTGGACAACATAGGCTTTTCTCCCAATACCAGTCAGAAATCCTTAAACCCCAGCCAGAAGGATGGTACAATTGATCTCAGATCCTAAAGAGCCACAACAGAGAAGGACATTAGAATGTTGAACAATAGGTTCTACTGCTTGGACCACTCTTGCAGAGCACTCCAATGTGTGCTTTCAAGAGTTTTGAGCTACCACCTTTAGAAAAAAAATGCAATGTTGCATTATGACCTTTGGACTAATGTCCCTTTAAGAGATCAATATACAGTTAAACCCAGTGCCTGGATGTTGTATTACAATAGGCCACATGCTGTTTGCACTGCAGCATTTAAGGCAAAAGCTATGTCCAGAAATTATTCTGAATTATTTATATTAGTTTAGCTGCAAATACATCCACCAGGGATCTTCAAGTAAATGGAGTTGATTGTGTTACATTTAGTTAGTTCTATTGTTACATGGTGTACAGCTAGGACTCTTTCTGTTTAAAAACAAAGATGGAACTAACTTTACAAGCACTGTAGACCAAGGGAGCAGTAGCAAAGAAAATATAACATGTTTCCACAGCACAGAACACTGAAGAAAGTAAATTACTATTTCTTCACAAGCTGAGAAACATCATCTCTATGTTGGCCAGGCTTGTGCAGGCAACTGGCTGATTCAAACCCATCCAATCTAAGGGCTATTTCAAATTTGAAAGACAATTAGGAGCCAGCCCCATACTGAAGTAAGAGAAAATGTGCCTAAATTCAAATAGCAGAAGAAAATTTGGGTTTTATTCAGAAACAGTGCAGGGTCAACAGAAGAATCTGAAAATAAAAGTTGTCAAAAAGAGAAAGCAACACCAAGTACATCATTGGAAGCACAGAAATCATGCACAAATTATATATATAGTAAAAATACCAAAATAACAACAGAAGAATAGATACAATTTCCCCAGCATTAACTGGAAAGCATTTGATCTACTGTCTAAATTCAAACTTTTAAAACAAAGAATGCAGCTATGCTTCATAGACCAAGCAGTTGCAAGAGCCAGTCAGGCAAGCTGTGAAGTTCTAATAATATTCTACTATGACAGATTGCACAGAGTCAATACTTCAGGCTTATTTGAAGAGAACCAGAAATATCCTGCAAAGATAACTCTTAGAAGATCTTAAAAGTCAACTTTGTAATTCATCACAAATTTGTATCATAAAAACCACAGGAGTAAGGAAATCAATTTGTCAGTAGATATCTTAACAAGTACAATTGATGTGTCTTTTCACAGTGTGAGCTGTTGGAGTGGATAGTGGAAGTGGTGATTGCTTTAGATGCAGCAAACAATATAGACACTGCAGTCAGGATACAAAAAAAAAGTTGTGTGCCAAGTATGGTCTGTTGTTCCCACTTGCATTCTGTAAAAGCCACACCTTTTTTTTGTATTTTTTGATTGTGAACTGAAATAAGAAGAGGATCATTTTAAAACCAAGGTTTTCTTTTAAAGGGAAGCTACCAGCACTTATTGTGGGTGCTATTTATAATGTTGTTTGTTCAACTAGTGTGAAGTTAAGTTGCAGCTGAACTGGAACCATGGGTATGTGTACTAACGGACATTTGGCTGATAACAAGTAGCTTATTCATTTGTGGAGTTGTGATTAGTTGTCAATGGCAAAGGGCTTCTGCTAGCCCACAACTATGTCATTGGATCCCAGTAACTCAACAGCTTGTGGGTATGAACAATATAGCCAGAAGCTTTTGTACCTGTGGAAGGGGAGATGATGTCCTTCACTTTGCAGTAAAGAAATACCTAAAGCTTGAAGAAAAACTGTACATTTTCTTTCACTTTGCTGTAAATTATGGCTTTTAACACTAAGTTAGAGCCTTTATAAGTTGTGAACTAATTACTCTGTGTCTCCTGCATGGAAGTGGAAATCACCTGAAGAGAGAGAGGGAGAGGGAGAGAGAGAGAGAGAGGGTGGGGGGAGGAAGGGTGGGGTGGGAGATTGAGAGGGGGGAGGGAGGGGTGAGAGAGAGAAGGAAAGAGGGTTGAGAGAGAGGGGGGAAGGGAGAGAGAGAGTTGGGGAGGGGAAGAGAGAGTTGGGGAGGGGAGAGAGAGAGTTGGGGAGGGGGAGGGGAGAGAGTGTCAGAGAGAGAGAGAGATGGGGAGAAAGAAAGATTGGAAAGATGGGGAGAGAAATACAGAAAGAAGGGCAGAGCAAAAGAGAGAGTGTCGGGGGATAAAGACAGAACAACGGGAAAGATGGGAAGAGAAAGACAGAAAGACGGAGAGATTTAACAAGAGAGAGACAGAGAGAGAGAAATTACTTTGGGAATAGTGAAGCTTGAGGTCCAATGCATTAATCCAATGTATTCAAACTGTTTAGTGCATTTAAATAGCTAGTTCTGACAATGAGCCACGGGATATAGGCAGACATTTTATGGAGATGTGTGTCAAATGGAGCATGAAATATGTCATTACTACATTACCCCAGCTCAGAGATAATGGGAACTGCAGATGCTGGAGAATCGAAGATAACAAAGTGTGGGGCTATATGAACACAGCAGGCCAAGCAGCATCTTAGGAGCAGAATATGAGTTGCTGTTCCGGCAACCCACAGGTGGCATCATTATGACGCTGCAGGAGGCCC
The DNA here is from genome assembly GCF_030684315.1 of Stegostoma tigrinum. NCBI lineage: Eukaryota > Metazoa > Chordata > Chondrichthyes > Orectolobiformes > Stegostomatidae > Stegostoma > Stegostoma tigrinum. The sequence continues at coordinate 10,097,340 of NC_081358.1, forward strand.
AGGATGGACATGTTGTCTGAGGAATGGGAGGGGGAATTGAAATGGTTAGCGACTGGGAGGTGCAGTTGTTTGCTGCGAACCGAGCAGAGGTGTTCTGCAAAGCGGTCCCCAAGCCTCCACTTGGTTTGCCCAATGTAGTGGAAGCCACACCATGTGCAGCGACATAGTTTTGCTGAGCTAGTATTTCTATCATTAAATCATTCATTCTGAAGTGTGGAACAATGAAACAATATGTTTGTGGGATCTCTAGGTTACACTTCAGAGTTACAGTTCTGTATATAGAGTTACCATCACCAGCAGAGATCATGTTTAGAAGACACGTGAGGAAAACATTTCCAAGTTACAACTTGTTCAAATTCTCTGAGGTACAGGATGCACTTTTCAACAAACAAGGGGTGTGTGACCAACATTCAGCTATGGAAATATCTCAACCGTACATTGGACAAGAGGTCAGAGTCACACACCTGTCAATGGGAGCATGATCATCAGCAGAGGGTTCCCAAATGCAAGTCAGCTCGGGCTTTATACAGTGATGACACTTAATGCAGCAACACTGAGGATGAAGGGAAGCCAACTCAGGGAAGTACACAGTACGCTAATTGTGCAAAGTGAACAGGAAAGAACAAACCTAAATGACAACAGTGCAATGCAATCAACAAACTGACCACACGTCCACATATTAAGAATAGCCAAGAGCGAAATCCACACTTGAAATAGGTTGCATTATAACAAGATCTGGAAAGGTTAACTGCAAAAATAATATAATTTGTTACCATTCATTAATAATAAAATAATTCTTAGACGTCTATGCTCATAATTTTATAATCTTTATCTCTCCTTATAACTAATTTTGCTATTACCCATTGTTTGAAATACACTAAAGCCATCTTCAGGAAAAAAGCTATGTGCATTATCACCTTTGGAATAATGTCCCTTAAAGAGATCAACATGGAAATGAGCCAAGTACCCAGATGTTATCTGCAACATCAGTAAAAACTGCAGGCTATCTGCATGGCAGCACCCAAGCACAGGCTTTAACTGGAGATTTAATTATATCATGTATATTAGTTTAATTGTAAATAAGCATATCAGAAATCTACAAGTAAATGGAATCCATGTTCCTCATTGTAATACATTTAGATAAGGCAAGATTATTATTAAACATCATTGGTTTTTGCTGAGACTGACATAATCTCACAGGACAGAGACGGGGTGACTTGCCAGTCATAGAATCCCTACAGTGCAGATAGAGACCATTTCCATAGCCCATCGAGTCTGCACTGACCCTATCCCTGTAACCCCACATTTCCTATGGCTAATCCACCTAGCCTGCACATCCCTGGACACTACAGGGCAATGTAGCATTGCCAACCCACTTAACCTGCACACCTTTGGATGTGGGAGGAAATTGGAACACCTGGCGAAAACCCACATAGACATGGGGAGATTGTGCAAACTCTGCACAGACACTCACCCAAGACTGGAATTAAAGCTGGTCCCTGGTGTTGTGAGACATAAATGCTAATCACTGAACTAATGTGTTGCTCCAGTCACAGGCATCAAGGAGCCACACTCCTCGTCAGACTATCGGAAGATGCATCAGAGCTGGAATGCCTGGATGTTGGAGCCACGGAGAAACACATAAGGGAGACCTGTGAGTCCTGACTCTGAAGGGTTTCAGCAAGCATGATACCTTTGAAAGACAGTAGGGTTTAGGGTGAAGACCATGCCACATCAAACCACCAATGAATAAAGACAAGTCACTTGATCTTCAGAACCCCAATCACTAAGGAGTCACTATTTCCCCTTAACATACAAAGGATTGCCATTTACCGTGCAAGCAATCACCCTGGTAACCAGGTCTCACCAACAAAACCATCATTCATGCATGAATAAAGCGAACAACACTATTCGAACACACACATATCAACACATGCTGCAATCAGTTGCTTTTCTGTGACTACAAGTTCCTAACATCTGTTTTATGGTCAGTATGCTGTGGTTTGTCTTTGACATTGCAGTCAAGGTGAATGCAGGCTGCTGAGTGTGATGCCCCGTAGCAAACATTACCTTGATGACCATTCTCCAGTTGCTGAGGCCTGAATAAAGCCAGTATGGATAGGACTCCTGCTTGGATGTAAGTGCATGTCTAGTTGCTTCAGCTACAAGGGCTACTGGCAGAGGAGCTAAGTAGGAGCTGCCGATAATCAGAATGCCCTGACAGGAAGCTTCCAAACAGCTGATTGGTACTCCTCTTTCCTATTGTTGGATGATGGAGGCATGATGATTAACTGAGAAGGAAGATAAGTGGATTGGGAGGGTGATCCAAGTGCTTCATCTCCCTCTCTTCCGGACACGACTAGATCCCCTAGTCAGAATGATGACCATCAGAACATAAGATATAAGAACAGGAGTAGGCAGTTTGTTCCCATGCGTTTGCTTTACCATTCATTAGGATCATGGATGATCTGATGACATTCCTCATGTACACTTTCCTGCCCTTTCTCCCTAATCCTTGATTCTCCTACTGAACAAGAATCTACCGACCCCACCACCCAAGACATTTTTCCATCCCCACCCTTGTCTGCTTTCCGGAGAGACCACTCTCTCCGTGACTCCATTGTTCGCTCCACACTGCCCTCCAACCCCACCACACCCGGCACCTTCCCCTGCAACCGCAGGAAATGCTACACTTGCCCCCACACCTCCTCCCTCACCCCTATCCCAGGCCCCAAGATGACTTTCCATATTAAGTAGACGTTCACCTGCACATCTGCCAATGTGGTATACTGCATCCATTGTACCCGGTGTGGCTTCCTCTACACTGGGGAAACCAAGCGGAGGCTTGGGGACCGCTTTGCAGAACACCTCCGCTCGGTTCGCAATGAACAACTGCACCTCCCAGTCGCAAACCATTTCCACTCCCCCTCTCATTCTTTAGATGACATGTCCATCATGGGCCTCCTGCAGTGCCACAATGATGCCACCCAAAGGTTGCAGGAACAGCAACTCATATTCCGCTTGGGAACGCTGCAGCCCAATGGTATCAATGTGGACTTCACCAGTTTCAAAATCTTCCCTTCCCCCACCGCATCCCTAAACTAACCCAGTTCGTCCCCTCCCCACACTGCACCACACATCCAGCCCAGCTCTTTCCCTCCAACCACTGCATCTCAAAACCAGTCCAACCTGTCTCTGCCTCCCTAACCTGTTCTTCCTCTCACCCATCCCTTCCTCCCACCCCAAGTCGCACCTCCATCTCCTACCTACTAACTTCATCCCACCTCCTTGACCTGTCCATCTTCCCTGGACTGACCTATCCCCTCCCTACCTCCCCACCTATACTCTCCTCTCCACCTATCTTCTCTCCATCTTCGGTCCGCCTCCCCCTCTCTCCCTATTTATTCCAGAACCCTCACCCCATCCCCCTCTCTGATGAAGGGTCTAGGCCCGAAACGTCAGCTTTTGTGCTCCTGAGATGCTGCTTGGCCTGCTGTGTTCATCCAGCCTCACATTTTATTATCTTGGTTTCTCCAGCATCCGCAGTTCCCATTATCACTCAAGAATCTACCTGTCTCAGCCTTAAATGTATAGAAGGGCCCTACTCCCACAGCTCTCTCTAGCAGGGAGTTCCACTCTGAGAGAAGAAATTCCTCTTTGTCTCAGCTTTAAATTGGTGTCCCTTTACTCTGAAATGCTGCCCTCTGGTGTTGGACTGCCTCATGAGGTGTAACATTCTCTCAGCATTTACCATATCAAGCCCCTTAAGAATCCTAAATGTTTCAATGAGTTAACTTCTTATTCTTCTAAACTTCAATAAGTAGAGTCACAACCTGTTTAGCCTTTGCTTGCATGAGTATGTGTCTGGCAGACACTGATGTGAAATGCTGGGCTCTCAATGATCAATGCTAGGCACTCGGAGGGTGGAGAAAACAGAATTAATGGGTCGGTTGGACACTTCCATCATCTGTGCATATCTACATAATGTCTCTGACAGCCTCGCCAGATGTTTCCTTGACTTGTTTTTATTTGTTGAGGGAATGTGGACTCTGCTAGCTAAACCAGCATTTTACACCATCTCTAGGTCTGTTGAGAAGATATTGGTGAGTCACCAACCAGAAACACAGTTGCCTATCTGGTGTAGGTACAGCCATAGAGCTGTGAAGAAGGGAGTTCCAAGATTTTCAGCCTGTGACAGCAAAGGAATGCTGATATATCTAAGGCTTTGGAATGGATCTGTAGCCCGGGTTGTGAATGTTGAGGTTGGTTGGCTCGCCGAGCTGGTTTGTTGTTCCATAGACGTTTTGTTGTCATGCTTGGTAACATCCTCAATGCAGCCTCTGATGAAGCGTCAGTGTGCTTTCATGCCTGGTTTTTAAACTCTGGGGTCTGTTGCGACGGATTGCCTCACTTCTGGGTTTCCCCTGGAGTGGAATGTATATGGGTTCGCGTTCAATGTGTTTATTAATAGCATGCTTCGTGGCTTGAACTCAGCGAGCCAACCAACCTCAACAGAAGTAGTAGGAACTGCTGCTGCTGGAGAATCTGAGATAACATGGTGTGAAGCTGGATGAACACAGCAGGCCTGGCAGCATCAGAGGAGCCGGAAAGTTTGACGTTTCGTGTCAAGACCCTTCTTCAGATTTTCTAAAGAAAAGTCTCGACCCAAAATGTCAAACTTTCCTGCTCCTCTGATGCTGCCTGGCCTGCTGTGTTCATCCAGCTTCACACCATGTTATCTCAACCTCAACAGAAGGCTGATATAGTTTCAGAATGGTATGGATAACTTGAAAGTAAAAGTGCTGGTATGGATCTATGGCCTTTATCCTTCTATATGGTGGAATTTTCAGCTTTGGAAGGTGCTGTCGAAAGTGCCCTAGAGAATTGCTGCAGGATCGGTACAATAGATGATACACGCTGCTGCCATGGTATGTCAATGATGGATGAAGTGCTGACCGAATAGAACTGCTGGAAGGTCACATGGTGACCTATTAGAGGTTTTTAAATCACTGATGTGTTTTTAAGGATGAATGTGGAGAAGATATTTCAAAATATGTGGGAGTCCAAAACTAGAGCTCATCACGATAGGATAGTCACTAACATCAGAAGAAATTTCTTTATCCTGAGAGTGGCTAAAATGTACCACTTGCTACCACAACCGAAGTAAGTAACACAGGTGTGTTCGCGGAAAACCTGGACAAATACACGAAGGAGAAATAATAGAAAATTGTGATGATAATCTTAGATAAAGGAGAATGTTCTTATGGAGCATAAAGGTCACTTTAGACCAGTCAGGCAGAATGTCCTGTTTCTGTGCTGAAAGTTCCTTGTTACGTAACACAAGATTTAAGTAGTGTAAGCCGACATTTCAGTGGTAAGTGAAATGGTCATTGCTTTACAAATATAAAGTTCCCTTTTCTCCATTCAAGCTCATCGGCTTCTGCTTACACCATTTCTCAAACAAACTAATTTCGCCCTGATAATTCATATTTCTCAAATGGAATAATGTCACTCCTCAGAAATTGACTAATCATCCTAGATCTGTTCAGAAGTTCATTTTCACAGTCAGGCAGATATTTTGCTCACGAGCAATTGGGAACATGGTTGTGCAGTAAGAAAATAAAGAGCATGGGAAATGTCTGTTCACAGCTCAGCTATTTTCCTTCCTGTCGTGGTATTCCCAGTGTTTCTGTTGAGGTTTGTGACTATTAAAACATATGATAGCCACTGAACTAAATTCAGATTTTGCTGTCTGCTTCTGGATTTTTTTATCCATCTTTTTGATGAGAAGTTAAAGCAAGATCCTGGTCTGTCTTCTTGAATGGATATAAATGATTCCATGGCTCTACTTGAGGAAGAGCAGGGCTGTTCTCCCTGGTCCTGGCCAATACTTACCTCTCAATCAACATCACTAAAATAAATTACCTGCTCATGATTCTCACTGTTGTCTGTGGAACCTTGCTGTGCAAAAACTGACTGATATGCTTCTCTACAGTACAACAGCACTTCAAAAGTGCTTCATTAGCTTTAAAGTGTGTATCTGTACTTTCATGAGGTTATGAATGACACTTTATAAATTCAAGCTCTGTCCCTGTTGAGTATGTCTTATTTGACTTGATACCCAAATGCCTGAACGAAACCAATTTTTGGAACCCCAGGTCACGTAGCTGTTAAGTTTAAGCCCGTGTTTCTCTCTGTGCCTCAATTAGGTTTAAACATTTATGAGAATGCTCATGAGTCATGATTGGACCAGGTTAACAACTCTAATAGAGGAATTGATATTCTATGATGTCCACCTGGCTGACCTCGTTCCAATTACTGCAAATGTTCTCTGCAGATTGTCAGAATTTTTTGATTATGTTGATTTCTGGTCAGAACTTATGTGAGACAGGGTTATTGTCAGAATTTCTGTTCCATCTCTTTCAGATGTGTTAAAATAAAAAGAGGATCTTAGATTGGAAAAGGCTATCCAGATAGTGGGAGAAGCTCAAATCGTTAAACAGCACAAGACCATGATGGGAACAGAAGCCAAACAGGCTCAGGAAGCTCATCAGACTTCATCAACTTTCTAAAGCCCAAAAACATCAAAACATCAAAACGTAGACCAACACAAAAATGTCTTTAAATTCTTTGATACTAGAAAGTGTTTTGCAGATGTAGAGTTAAAAAAAGCATAAAAAGAAACAATATCCAACTTTATGATAGCAATAAAACTTTTGTAATAAAAGTTTGACATTAGAAGAGAATGTACAAGAGTAAAAAAAATTGAACCACAAAATTAATAACACTAAGATGCTCAAGGAGGTTAACACCTTACAGCAAGCATTTTTGGAAGTAAACCCAGAATACCAAGATATAACTTTGGTTGAATGAATCATTATATAATGACACGGCCCTTAGGAAGGTACGAATCAACCTTTCTCTCCTGTAATAGATCTGAACCATTTACAACAGAGATAATATAGCTTAGTGATCATTCAACAAATAAAAAACTTGACACTGAAGCAAATGTTTCTTTTTAGAAAGTTTAGAAAGTTTTACTTAGAAAGCTTTCTTGGTTAAGGAGAATAGAGGTCTGCATGGCACACAGGCAGAACTCCACTTTAGATCAAAAAAATGCTGAGAGTACTCTTAAAATACCAATACTACGTGGAACAGGTATATTTCATCAGAAAAAAGAACTTATTCAATTATATTTCAACATAGGCAAATCTTAAAAATCTAATCATCAGATACCCTTGACTCTACACCACTAGAAGTTAGTTAGACTGACTCCTGATGCAATTAGTTGTTTAGAAGAAGCAGCACCAAAACAGCACAGTCAACTTTACTGTCTATAACAGTGGACAGATGGACTTCAGTAAGGCGTTTGAAAAGGTTCCCCATGGCAGGCTGATGGTGAAAGTGAAGTCACATGGGGTTCAGGGTTTGCTAGCTAGATGGATAAAAAACTGGCTGGGCAACAGGAGACAGAGGGTAGTAGTAGAAGGGAGTTTCTCAAATTGGACTCCTGTGACCAGTGGTGTTCCACAGGGATCTGTGCTGGGACCACTGTTGTTTGTGATATATGTAAATGATCTGGAGGAAGGTGTAGGTGGTCTGATCAGCAAGTTTGCTGATGACACTAAGATTGGTGGAGTAGCTGATAGTGAAGGGGACTGTCAGAGATTACAGCAGAATATAGATAGACTGGAGAGTTGGGCAGATAAATGGCAGATGGAGTTCAATCCGGGCAAATGCGAGGTGATGCATTTTGGAAGATCAAATTCAAGGGCGAACTATACAGTAAATGGAAAAGTCCTCGGGAAAATTGATCAACAGAGAGATCTGGATGTTCAGGTCCATTGTTCCCTGAAGGTGACAACGCAGGTCAATAGGGTGGTCAAAAAGGCATATGGCATGCTTTCCTTCATTGGGCGGGGTATTGAGTACAAGAGTTAGCAGGTCATGTTGCAGTTGTATAGGACTTTGGTTTGGCCACATTTGGAGTACTGTGTGCAGTTCTGGTCACCACATTACCAAAAGGATGTGGATGCTTTGCAGAAGGTGCAGAGGAGGTTCACCAGGATGTTGCCTGGTATGGACGGTGCTAGATATGAAGAGAAGTTGAGTCGATTCGGATTATTTTCATTAGAAAGACGGAGATTGAGGGGGGATCTGATTGAGATCTACAAAATCATGAGGGGTATAGACAGGGTGGATAGCAAGAAGCTTTTTCCCAGAGTGGGGGACTCAATTACTAGGGGTCATGAGTTCAAAGTGAGAGGAGGAAAGTTTAAGGGAGATATGCGTGGAAAGTTCTTTACACAGAGGGTGGCGGGTGCCTAGAACGCGTTGCCAGTGGAGGTGGTAGACGCAGACACGTTAGCGTCTTTTAAGATATTTTGGACAGGTACATGGATGGGCAGGGAGCAAATGGACACAGACTGTTAGAAAATAGATGACTGGTTAGACAGAGGATCTTGATTGGCGCAGGCTTGGAGGGCTGAAGGGCCTGTTCCTGTGCTGTAGGTTTCTTTGTTCTTTGTTCTTTGTTCATAACTGAACCTCAAAACATGGCAAGGTTATCCCAATGAAGTCTTTTGTGAGAAGGGAAAGATCACATGCGAGCATGCTTTCTTAAGTGCAGCAAACAAGGAAGATTTGTTCTTTCAAAAACACAACTCGCTTTTCTGAAGGCTGGAGGTTTAGCTGAGGTGTTAAATGAGTATTTTGCATCTGTCTTTACACAAAAGAAGATACTGCGCAGGCCATGGTGTCAGAGGAGGAAATTCTACCACCAGAATGTACAAAATTGATAAGGAAGTAGTTGTGGATTGACTGTTGGTACTTAAAGTTGAAAAGTCACAGGGTTTGAATGAGATACATCCAAGGATTTTGGTGAGCCACAAACTTTCAATCTTCCCTGGACTTAGGGGAGGTGCCAGAAGACTTTATGGTCTATTTGAAGAAAGGTTGTAAGGATAATCGCAGCAATGCAGAGCAGTCAGATTAACTTTGGTGGTGGGGAAGCTCCTAGAAACAATAATTCAGGTGACAATTAGTTGTCACTTGGAGAAAAATAGATTGATTAGGAAGCATCAACAGAGTTTTTTAAAGAGGAAACCATGTTTACTTAACATGCTGAAGGTTTTAAAAAGGTAACAGAAATCTCTGGCCTCACAGACAACAAAACCTGTTCAATTTGCTCTTTTCCGTTTTATACCAGCTGTCCCAAAGTCATTTCTAGCTCACAATTCAAAACTGGTAAAAGGACAAAAATAAAGATAATGAAAAATCAGCAAAAGTCTTGACTGTTTCAAACCTATTTTTGATACAGTCTATCAGGGCCCTATACAATGCAGGCTCAAAGCCTTCTCTGTGAAACAGTGGAGGAGCTTGGTGAGGAACAGGCTGACAGAACGGTAGAGATGCATTCACCATTAGCATCCATGAGTGCAAGTAATGTGTTTTTGGTCATCAGAGACTCCTGCCACCACTAATTAAGAACTCAGTGGTGAGCTTGTGTTATGGACAAGAGGGCAGCCTTGCCATTGGATGTTGCTGAGTTTAAAATTTCAAAGCCTCTGGCTTCTGGTTGCCTCCTGATGTTGCCTCGTGTCACTGGACGGGAAATGGCTACTCACCAAATCCATACTCTTATAAAGTGGAACATAATTAGCCTTTTAAGTGACTACCTGCCACAATAGTGCATGTAGCCAGGGCTGTTCTCTGGGAAAAGTGCTTGGAGGCAGTAAAGCTTTGTAGGTACAACTAAACGCATGACATTCCAAGTTTCAACTTGCTGCCACCTCTAAAGCTGCCTTGTCAGGGTTGGGAAAATTCAGTCCCTTGGGTTATCAGTAAAGTATTCTTGTAGTATCAGAAAAAGGTAAGAAATAGGAGCAGGAATAGTTATTCAGCTCCTCAGACCTGCTCTGTGCTCCATTAAGGTCAATGTAGAACTTCTTATCTTCTCTCACTGCCCTAAAATCTTCTGGCTCCCTCTGGATCCAAAATCTGTTAAACTGCAAATTACACATACTCAATCACAGAGTATCCATCTTGTGGGAGAGAATTACAAACCTTCACAGCACTTGAGTGAAGAAATCTCTCCACTTCTCAGTCCTAAATGGCCACACTCTAGTTCTGAGACAGTAAACTCCACACTCTCCATAGTAGACTCCCCAGCCAGAAGAATTATCCTTCCAGCAACTATATTGACAAATCTCTCAAGAATTTTTCCTGTTTCAGGAAGTTGACCTCTCATTGTTCTAAACTCAAAGGAACATATGACTAGTCTTCATAATCTTGCCTCGTAGGAAATTCCCCAAATACCAGGAATCAGTCTAGTCAATCTTAATTGTACTTCCTGTTCTCCAAGTATATCCTGCGGTACAGGTTTTTCTCACCAAGGTCTTATAAAATTGGAGTAGGGCTTCTTTATTGTTATATGCAATCCCTTTGCAATAAAGGTCCGAACACTATATGGTTTCCTAATTGCTTGCTGTAGCTGCCTGTCAACCTGCTGTGAATCAAAAATGTAGACACTCAGATTCCATTTACCAATCTGTCATCATTTCTAAAAAAAATTCTGCTTTTATATTTTTCTATCATAGCAAATAACTTCACATTTTTCCATATTATGTAAATTCCATTTGCTACTTTTTTCCAATCACTTTATTTGTCTAAATCCTTTTGCATTAGCAGCTTTATTAAATAAGAGAAATTTTTACACTTGAATTTCACATCCGGAATGACAATGACTGAATCTCCAGAATGATAGAATGCACCACACCCAGAAACCAGAAATAGCATCCAGCTCTGGAGATATGAATGAATCTGCCAGGACCCCAGATGAGTACATCAGTCACCTCTTGGATACAGACAGATGTGGTGCCTCCAACAATGTCACTGTAATTTCCTCTCACTGCCTACAAAAACCCCAAAGGGGAAAAATATTAATGACCACTGTTACAATGACTGAAATTCTGGTGGGGTCACCAAATATCTCTCTGAGTCTGGAGACAGCAATTCACATTGCTATGTAATTATCTCCCTTGTGAATCAAAGTTTGTTTATATATTGCTGCTGTGTAAGGGGTGATACAACACAGTCTCTCAGGTGAGATTGTCTCCTTCTTCTGGTCCCTTTCTTCCTTTACCTAAACACCGCAAATGAAAAAGGCACACACTAGACTGTTGACCCTAAAACCCTCTTCACGAACATTGGGGGACATGTGACAAATTGGGAGGAGCTGCCCCATAGCACCCAATATATTCACAGTCATTGAATTACTGATTCAACCAGTAGTTATAATCAATGTCCCATTTATCTCCATCACCATTCCTAATTATGTTTTCTTTGACTGTCAGGACTGATTTCATTGGAGAAGACAGAACAGTGGTATAGTGTCAGGACCAAATTCCCTGGGAGCTCTCAATATTGTGTCTGGACCCAATGAAGTCACATGATATCAGGGGACCTCATGCTGATTACGAACTACCAGTAACCACTTCCCCCAACATGCCTAGCTGATTAAGCAGTACTCCTCTACGCTAAACAGAGGCAAGAGTAGCAAGAGTATAGAATGTACTTTTGTTGGTGTCTTCAATGTAGATTGCGAAGAATGGTTCAGCAGTATCGTAAACGACTGAGTCCTGAATGACATATCTGCTGGACTGAGTCTGGTGATGTGAGAAAAAACAAGAGGGCAAACCTACTTGACCTCATCCTCACCGAACTACCTTTTCATTCTGCACATATGTCTTATTTTAAATGTACTTGTTGGACATAGCATCACTGGTTGGGCATCATTTATTACCCATAGTTGCCCTTGAGAAGGTGGTGGAAAGCTGCCTCTTGAACTCACTGCTATCCATATACTGTTGGTGGACCCAGAATGCCATTAGGAAGGCAATTCCAAGATTTTGACTTGATGACACTGAAGGAACGATGGTGTATTTCCAAGTCAGGGTAGTGAATGGCTTGGAGGGGAACTTGCAGGAAATATTGCTCCGGTGTATCTATTGCCCTTATCTTTGTAGATTGCAGTGGTCATGTGTTTGGAAAGTGCTCGCTAATGATCTTTGTTGAATTTCTGTGCGCATCTTTTAGATGGTACACACTGCTGCTACTGAGTGTTGGTGGTGGTAGGAGTGGATGCTAATGGGTCTGGTACAAATCAAACAGTCTGTTTTTTCCTGGATGGTGTCAAGCTTCTTGAGCGTTGCCGGAGTTGAACTTATCCAGGTAAGTGGGGAGTATTCCATCACCCTCCTGACTTGTGCCTTGTAGATAATGGACAAGCTTTGGCTAATCAGGAGGTGAGTTACCTACTATAGGATTCCTAGTCTGTCACCTGTTTATGGTTCTCAGTCTAGTTCATTTCCTGATCAATGGTAACCTTCAGGGTATTGATAGTGGGGTTTCAGTAATGCTAATGTCATTGAATGTCAATGGCCAGCAGTTAGTTTGTCTCTTATTGGAGATGGTGATTGCCTAGCATTTAAGTGGCACAAATGTTATTTGTCATTTTTCAGCATAAGCCTGGACATGGTTCGGTGGATGCCAGTGTTGTAGCTGTACAGGAACAGCTTGGCTAAGTGTGGTTAGTTCTGGAGTACAAATATTCAGTACTATTGCTGGAATGTTGTCAGGGGAAAAAGTCTTTGCCTCCAACATTTTCTTGATATATGCAGAGTGAATTGAATATCTGAAGGCATTTGATAAGGTATCACCAATAATGTTGCTTAATAAGAAGAGCAGAAGGCACTGTGGGAGCCCCTGGGAATTACTGAAGTAAAGTCAGAGATCCCTAACGCCAAGGGGAAAAAATCCACAGCATTGTAGATGATGGGCAGGTTTTTGCTGAGTCAGGTGAGTTGCTTGCTGCAGGATTCATAGCCTCTGATCTGTAGACACAAATCCATTATTCTATTATGAATGTGACTTTTAAGAGAATAGATTTAAACAGCATTGAATTAATGCAGCAATACGAGCTTTAGAATAACATAATTTAAACAACATTGATTTGTTGGAGTAATACAAGCATAAACAGCATTGAGATGTTATAATTTAAAGCCAGTACAATGGAATAAAGATCATTAAACACACTATGAAGAAATGGAAGAAGCCATAATTCATCCAAAAAAGACTAAATAGATGAACGAAACAGAACATAGTATTGGACAACATGGAAAAAAAACTCTTGCGATGCAGAATTGCTTCAAAATTTACAACTAAATCCAAAGCTGAACACTTCCAGAAGGCCTTTGACAAGGTGCTACACAGGAATCTGTTAAATAAGATAATAACCAATGGGCAAGGTACTTGCATGGATAGAGGATCAGGTGACTGACAGAAGATAGAGAGTGGGGACATAGGGGTCTTTCTCAGGGTCGCAGCCAGTGACTAGTGGAGTCCCATGGGGATTCGTGTTGGGCCACAACTATTCATGTTACACATTAACTATCTGGATGAAGGAACTGAGGGCATTGTTGCTAAGTTTGCAGATGACACAAAGATAGGTGGAGAGACAGATTGTGTTGAGGAAACTGGAAGGCTACAGATGTAGTGATTAGGGGAGTAGGCAACGAATTGGCAGATGGAATACAGTGTTGGAAATTGTGAGGTTGTGCATTTTGATAGGAAGAGTGGGGCGGGCAGTGTAGAGACTATTTTGTAAGTGAGGGAAGGCTTCAGAAATCTGAAGCAAAAAGGACTTAGGAGTTCTAGTTCCAAATTCTCCAAAGGTTAACAAACAGATTCAGTTGGCAGTTGGGAAGACAAATACAATGTTAGTATACATTTTGAGAGGGGTGGAGTAGAAGATCTGTGATGTATTGTTGAAGCCATACTGGTTAGGCCACCCTTGGAGTATTGTAAGTACTTTTGGGCCCCTTACCCAAGGAAGGATGTGCTGGTGTTGTAGGGGGTGCCAGAGGTTGTTTACAAAAATGATCCTAGCAATGAAGGGCCTGTCATATGAGGAGCAGTTGAGGACTCTGGGTCTGTGTCTGATGGAATTTAGAAGGACGAAGGGGGAATCTCACTGAGACTTACAGAGAGGCCCACATGGAGAACATATTTCCACTAGCGGAGAGACTGTGATCCGAGGCCACAGCTTCAGATCGAAGGGATGACCCTTTAGAACTGAGATGAGGATGAATTTCTGCAGATGGTGGTTAATCTATGGAATTCAGTGCCGTAGAAGGCTGTGGAAGGCCCAGCCATTGGGTGTCTTTAAGACACAGATAGATAGGTTGTTGATTAGTGAGGGTGTGAAAGGTTACAGAGACAAGGGAGGGGAATGGGGTTGCAAAACATATCAGCCATGATTGAATGGTGGAGCAGACTAATAGCTGACTGGCCTAAGTCAACTCCAATATTTTATGGCCTTATGTTTTCCATATTTGGATGTGTAATACATTATTGTATTCACTGGGTCCTATCGCTAATGGTGCTATAAATTGCCAAAAAAGCAAAGGCTATTTGAAGAAGATCTAAAAGATCATGATAATTATTTAAAATTGAGAACAAATAATATTCATGAAAGGACTTGGTTTAACAGAAGTGCTCAGCACCCAGGGTTTTCTGTCGGTAGCTTATTTAATGATCTTTATAGAATATGGATTTTTGAAAGCAGAATGTATATGTGGTAGAATTGTTAGAATTATTGATTCATCTTTGTCAGATTTCTTACAGTGCAAGTAAGATGTAACTTTGGAAAAAACTATTCAAAGCATGTTGGAAGTGGAAACCAGAAAGATTCTCAGATAGATTCTGAGAAGAACACAATACCTCATGATAGTACCTGAACCTATTCAATTTGTAAGGTATGGATACTCTAAAGAGGCATATAACACATCAACGAAGACCAAGCCAAACAGCAACCAAAAAGATGCAGAGCCAGTGCACAGCAACAAAAGAGTTATAGGCACAGGCAATGTCAAGACATGACACATGAGTGCTACATCTTTCATGTTATAGATCACTTCTAGAGAATGTGTAGAAGTAGGACGAAGTGTCAGCTCAGCAGAAAGCCAAATAGTTTGCTCAAACAAATAAATTAATTCAGTTGGATTACCTCCATTGGAAAAAATACCCACATTAGATGATATACCTTCATAACTGGGTGGGATGCTGCAAGGGGCAGTGTGGACTTGTTGGGCCGAAGGGCCTGTTTCCACACTGTAGAGAATCTAATCTCATAGAAAATAGCCAAAGCATTCCAAGAGGAAACCAGGTGATCTAAAGGAATTGAGTTTCTATTCCTGTTATCACAGCAGAATATTTCAATGTATTTTCCATCAAATTATAATGGTTAGTGCCAATAATGGACTTAAATAAGCAGTAACCCACTAGTCATGATTGAAAATATTAACATATCTAGCTCACCAGGAAGACAGCCACAAATAGTAAAGGAAAATGCCAAACCTAATCAAGAAGTTGAAGCAAAGATAAAGGATAAAAATCTTTTGGAACAAAATGGAGGTGGGGGCTACATATGATTTCATGGAAGCCAACTCAGCATCCACAGAAGCAAAACATAGTCTTACAGAAGAAATTACCAATATGAACATCCTAGAAAATACAAGAAAGAAAATGCCTTTTCAAATCACAAAGCAATTGCCTCGACCAGAAATCCAGGATACTGTAAGAAAGTAACTACTTGTCTTAAGAGTGTAGTTATCTTCCATGATGGACATTTGTGAGATTGAAGGTCTCTCAAATGAGGCCAAAGACAATTACCTGAATTAGCAGTGAAGAGTTCCCCTGTGAAGGGAATTCGGGAGATTAAGGGTCCTCCAGATAAAGTAATTGTCCAACTATCAAGTTTAGCAGGAACAACATCTTCTGTCCAGTTCATTGCAGAGATAAAAGATCTCCCTCTGGAGAAATGATTTATAGGCGATCAGAATCAAGGTCAACAGTTCTCATGTCAAAGAACTACCAATCTGCCAATTCTGAAGAGAAAGCAATTGGGAAGAACTGTGCAAACTCCACGTTCCCTGCATTTCTGAAGGAGCAAACTGTGTCAAGATGGGGAATTATAAATATAACAGTTGTTATAAACATGAATATATAAATGTTACCCAAGGGAAAAAGTTAGGGTAGACGTTATGTAAGGTAATGTTATGTTAAAATCATACTGGGCTCCACCCAACCTGATGATGTCACACAGGTGGAGAATTAGATATCTTGCATGAGACCCCATTGGGGTGAGAATGGTCATCTCTGGCTACTGAACGTCTCACATGATTCTACCAAACTGTTTAACGCTGTTTGTACTTATTTCAATCATGCAACAAACTGCATTGTGTTATGTAAAATAAGTGCTTTTCCTCGTTAAGACTTATCAGTTGTTTAGTCTTTAGTACTGATAATTAAACAGGTCCTAGGCTCAGAATAGAATGGAGGATTGATGATGTGCTCTACCTCAAAGACCCAATGTCCAATACAATCGATTCTTCCATTCCCCCAGGCCTCATAAAAGGAGATTCTCACATTTAGCTTGGCAAATCTCTTTATTTACTGACACAGGTTTGTTTCAACCTGGGGAGTAAACCTCAGAGACTCCCTCAGGCAATCCCCAGTTAATAGCAATTGGGAATCTGTTTAGTTTTATAGGACTTCCAGATTGACAAATACTTTCAAAGCCCCTATCTGCTTCCTCAACTATACCTCACACAGAACAGTTAAAATCCTGAATAGGGTGGGAACAGGACACTAAGTTAAATTACTGAGGACCAAATTTTAAACTTAGACTACTCTCCTGCCATTGCGATTCCACCTCCATTACCAAATTGTCAGTCTAGATAAGTTAAAAAAACACATCTCAGTTCCTACATTAAGATAGATCGAGTTCCCCAACAAAATCAACAGTGAAGATTGAGCTGTATCAGCAAGGCCTCACAATCTATATAAATTTAATATTAATATTAATATTAACTTAATACAGGAATTTATAGATCAATTTAAAATTGCTATCTCCCTCACTTTAAATCTTCAACATCATATACCCTTAGCCCTCTTGTTGCTCTCCCACAACCCCCGTCAATGTCGTTCCTTCATCTTTTCACCTATTTTTCACTTTATGAACAGGATTCACAAGCCTTTTCATATCATTTGGAAACCACAATGTAGCTCATAACACCTCCGAACTGATTCTTCAAACCAACTGCATAAATAAAATCAAGCATTTGTAAAATGATCAATCTGTTGAACTGCATCACAAGTCCATATAACTCCCCAAGTAAACAAGTTAACTTCAGAATTACTATCTCAACAAAGTGTAGGCTGAATATATCAGAGCATTCAGAAAAGCATGAATGATTAGACATTTATCATACTAGGCTTGACTTTCGATACTGTTAAATGTATTCTACCATTTTATCCCTTTCATGTTTGAAGTCATTAAATAATTTTTCCATAGTTACAAGGTAAGCTTTTATTTGACATTTTGACTTAAGTAATAATCCGATAACCAGATTGTCTAACGGATAGAGAACAAAAAACTGCAGATGCTGGAATCCAAGGTAGACAAACAGGATGCTGGAGGAACACAACAAGCCAGGCAGTATCTGGAGGAAAGGAGCAGTCGGGTCTGGATGTGGGGGTAGGGGGAGAAAGGGGTGGAGGCAGAATGGTGGTGATAGGTGACGCTGGTGGTAGGAATAACCTGGTTGATCAACGGGGGTGCTGAATCTGGTTGGTGGTTGGAAAGGAGGGTCAGAAGGTGGAATGGAAGGGAAGAGGGGAGGCTGGAAGGAGCCAGGGGTTGGGTGGGAAGGTTATTTGAAATTGGAGAATTTAATGTTGAGTTCTCCAGGCAGTTGGGTGCCCAGCTGGAAGATAAGTTTGTTGTTCTTCAAATTTGCATTCTGTGTCACTGTGACACTGAGGATGGACATGATAGAGGGGGAGTGGGGCTGGGAGTTGAAATGGATGGTGACAGGGAGGTTAGGTTGGCCGTAACAGGCCAGTCGAAGATGCTCGGCAAAACAGCCACCTGGTCTACGTTTGGTCTCACCGATGTAGAGAAGACCACATCAGGAGCACCAGATGTAATAGACTAGGTTGGAGGAGATGCAGGTGAAGCTTGGTCTCACTTGGAAAGGTTGTTTAGAGCCCTGGATGGAGGTGAGACAGATGGTGTGTGGGCATGTGTTACATCTATTATGGTTACAGGGGAAAGTACAGGGTGGGTTGGAGTGGTTGGTAGGGAGTGGGTTCGAACTAAGGAGTGGCAAAGGAAATGTTCCATGCGGAAGGCAGAGAGGGTTGGGGAGTGGAAGATGTTCCGGGTGGTGGAGTCTAATTAGAGTTGATGGAAGTGTTTGAGGATGATAGTTTGGATGCGGAGGCTGCTGGGGTGGAAAGTGAGGACAAGGGTGACCCAATCTTTTTTATGTTTTGGGGGGACATGGTTAAGAGCTGTGGAGTGGGGTCAGGGTGACAGATTGGGGGCTAAAGAGCACTGTTTGAAAGAGGTGGATATTCAGGACACTTGTAAGTGGAACGTCTCCATGTCAGAGTAGATGAGACAGAGTCAGAGGAATTGGGATTGCCCTCCATTCCCCATTCCACACATCTTAACCAACACACCCCCACACCGCACCCCCCCAACCCCGACATTATCTTAAGGCCCAAAGCACTGACTTCTCCTTTCCTCCAGATGTAGCCCGGCTTGTTTAATGGATAGTTGCATCTTCCAGTCACAGCGCTGTCATAACTTAACTCAATGAACACGATACAACTCATGCTACAGGATCAACGGTACAGGAGGCAAAACTATTTTATTTACCCATTTAAACTTCTCTCACTTCTAATTCACAGTTCAAGCTTCCGTGCAGCCGACGTAAAAATCAGCAGCATTTACTTCACAGAAAAATAAAAAAAAATATTTGCGCAATACACTAATGGACTAGAAACTGGTGTGGGATTTCCAGGAGCCCAACTCAGTTGCCGTTTTTTTGTGCCAAATTGCTTCTCTCCTAGGGCCTGAACATTGACCTTGAATCTCTAAGGCCTGTCCCATCCCTGCAGGTGAGGCTAGGTAAAAACAACTAGTGGTGTAATGGTAGTGTCACTGGACAAGTAACTCAAAATTACTACTCTGGGAATGTTGGTTCAAATCCCACTACAGCAGATGGCGAAGTTTAAATGAAATTTAAACGATAATCTGGAATTATGGGAGAAGATACTAGTCTAATGTTGACCTGTAATCACAAGCAACTGTGTTAAAAACCCAGTTGGTTTACTTTAAGGAGGGAAATTTGACCTACATGTGACTCCATGGAAGACCCATTCCACTCGAGCAGTTCCCCATTTTAACCTTCCCCCATGGCTTCTTTGGATCGATCCCAAATGCTCCTAAACTCCTCACCTTGACTGGTTGTAATGTGTCAGTGTGATGCCTAAATCTGGATTCGTCTGGGTTACTTGCTTTCATTACTAGCTTGTACTCGGCAATCATCACTGCTCCCATGATGCTTCTGACTTTCCAGAGCTACTGGCTTTCTAATTGGTTGGTTACTTTCTAAGGTGGGGCTTCATTACTGGGGTAAGGGCAAACATCTCACCTTTAAACTTTTCATCCAGCTCCCAGCCTGAGATTGCTGTCAAACAGTTGTCAGGATTGTGGGTGAGCTTATCACAAACTTTTAGCCAGGGACCTCACTGCCCTATATAATTCAGTTCATATTTACATTAGCTGATACTGTGTGCCAGATCCTCTGAGTAAGGAAAGAAGAAATATGTTACATTTATACAGCATATATTGCATAGGTGTAGTGATCACCTCAGGACATCCCAACAGACCTTTTACAGATAATAAGCTACATTCTGAGGTATAGTTGTTGTAAGGCAGCAAACATAACCAGTTCACGCTCAGCAAAGCCTCATGCACAGTAATGAGATAATCTATTTTTGGTATGGTTGATGATCAATATTTATCAGAAAGATTTGAAAAGTTTGTGGCAAAACTGTGACTTTAATTTGTGTTTAACATTGTATCTCACCAATTTCAGAACTTAGTAGCTTGATCACTTTTCAAAGGCACTAATGAAACAATAATATGTTTCAAACTCATTGGACCATATTAACTGATTTCAGTTCTGATGAGGTGTCACTGGATTTGAAGCATTAACTGTTTTTCTCTCCACAAATACTGATAAATCTGCTGAGTTTCTCCATCACTTTCTAATTTTGTTTGTTTCAGGTCTCCAGCATCTACAGATTTTTGTTTTGTTTTATTGACTTTGTGTAATTCTGTTGGTATTCTCTAAGTGTTCTGACATCATAAACTTCACAATTGACTCTAACATTTCAGCCACAACTGATGTAAGGTTAACTGGTCTGTAATTCCTTCACTTTCCCCTCACTTTTTTCACATAATGGTGCTACATTTGACGTCCTCCATGCTGCCAGGGCTTTTCTAGAAATCTACAGAATTTTGCGTTTGACGACAAACATATCCATTGTTTCTATGGCTACCTCCTTTAATATGCTAGGATGTGAATAATTCAGAACTAGCGAATTTATCAGATCTTAGTCTCATTATTTTCTCCACCATTTTTAAATCAACATTAACTTTTTCTAATTTCAGCTTCTCAGTAAACCCTTGCTTCCTTAGCATTTCAGGGAAGTCTCATATATTGCGAAGACAGAACTGAAGTAAGTTGTTTAATTGTTCTGCCATTTCCTTGATGTCCATTCTCCAGGCTAAACAGTCTTAGGATTTGGAGCAAGTCATTTAGGACTGAGATGAGGAGAAATGTCCTCACCCAGAAAGTTGTGAGCTTGTGGAATTCCTTGCCGCAGAAAGTGGTTGAGGCCAAAATAATGAGTGTCCTCAAGAAGGAGTCAGATCGCTAAAGGAATCAAAAGATATGTGTGGAAAGCAAGAATAGGATTAGATGTGCTGCCATGATCATATTGAATGGCAAAGAGGTTCAAAGGGCTGAATGGCCTACTACTGCTCCTGGTTTCTATGTTTCTCTTATCAATTCTCCTGTTTCAGATTGTAAGGAGCCCTCATTTGTCTTTGCCAATCTTTGCCTTTTCACACAAGATCTTACACTCCACTTTTGCACTTCTTGCAATTCTACCCTCATACTTCACAATTGACTCTAACATTTCAGCCACTACTGATATAAGGTTTCTTTCTTAATTCATTTATTGACCCTCATTTGCTGCATTTTAAACTGCTTCAGTCCTTAGGCTTGCTACTTTTTCCAGCAATTTTATATGACTTGAGCCCACAGGCGCAGTGGTTAGCTCTGCCACCGTGAGGTATCAGGAACTTTGGGTGACTGCCTGTGTGGAGTTTGCATGTTCTGTCTGTGTCTGCATGGGTTTCTGATGGGTACTCTGGCACCTACACAATCCAAGGATGCTCAGGTTAGCTGAATTGGCTATGCTAAATTGCCCTGGAGTGTACAGGCTAGAGGGTAGGTTGGGGGACTAGGTCTGGGTGGGATGGTCATGACTGTGGATGCGCAAGCTCGACAGGCCAAATGGCTTCTTTCTGGACTGCGAGGGATTCTACGTAATCCAGTATTGCCTTGAAACATTTTACTACAATTGACTAGGTTGCAGTTGCTGGCTTTATCTTTAAGCAGGAGTTAACATTTGTAGCTGTCCAAATGTCTGGCAACACATCTCTATTCCAAGACTAGGAGAGAACTAGGACCAGAACCTCATCAATTTCAATCCTCACTTTCAGCAATAACTTAATATATATCTGACCAAAAGAGTGACTCGCCTACTTTGAAGACTGACAATAATTAAGTGCCTTTCTATTAACTATTTTTACTTAATTATATGAGATTCTAGGACAATCAGTGAGAGCTGGCCACCCTACATTCCTTCCCATTACCACAAACATTTTGGAAATATTGGTTAGAGGCAATCAAACTGCAGATGCTGGAATCCAAGGTAGGCAAACATGAGGCTGGAAGAACACAGCAGGCCAGGCAGTGTCTGGAGAAAAGGAGCAGTCAATGTTTTGGGTATTACCCTTCTTCAGGTCCTGAAGAAGGGTAATACCGAAAAATTGATTGCTACAGGGTAATACCCAAAACATTGACTGCTCCTTCCCTTCGGATGATGCCTGGCCTGCTGTGTGTCTTCCAGTCTCTTGTTTGGCAACCTGGGAAATGTAGGCATCTGAAACTGAGATTTAGCACTGTACCTGGAAATGGGAAAGCATCAATAAGTTAATATTATCTTCAAAAGAACCAATGCAAACACAGCCTCACCAGGCTCCCTCCTGCATACAACAATTTGCATTTCTGTTGCATCTTTAACATTGTTAAGCATCCTTTACTGCCTCACAAGTGTGCAATCAAACTAAACTTCACTCTGAGCCAAGGAAAGAGATAGTGAAGAGAGACTGGTCACAGGATTACATCTTAGAGGAGGAGAGGGAGAAAATTTATTAAATTTTCATCTGCAAAAAAAAAATTAGACTTAAACATTTAAATTTTTTTTTCTGTTTGTATTAGAAATAAAATAAGGCTTTAAAAATGTTGCAAACAAGCAAAAAAAAGCCAGTGAAATTTTTCAGCAGTCTTGCTTTGCTCCTGATTTTTCTTTAAAGACTTGGCCTTTGTCTGTAGCAAGTTCTTGCTGTTCAAACCTGAAAAGCCAATTCTGTATTGTACTGCAGTTTATAAATGCATTGTACTTTAAACAGCAGAGGGCACTGAAGTATAGTTAATACACACCTTGCAATTCTATTCTCAGGTTCATCATCAATTGCTTTATGCTGCAGCTGTACAAAACTCTGGTGCGGCCGCACTTGGAGTATTGTGTACAGTTCTGGTCACTGCATTATAAGAAGGATGTGGAAGCTTTGGAAAGGGTGCAGAGGAGATTTACTAGGATGTTGCCTGGTATGGAGGGAAGGTCTTACGAGGAAAGGCTGAGGGACTTGAGGCTGTTTTCGTTAGAGAGAAGAAGGTTGAGAGGTGACTTAATTGAAACATATAAAATAATCAGAGGGTTAGATAGGGTGGATAGGGAGACCCTTTTTCCTAAGATGGTGATGGCGAGCATGAGGGGGCATAGCTTTAAACTGAGGGGTGAAAGATATAGGACAGATGTCAGAGGTAGTTTCTTTACTCAGGGAGTAGTAAGGGAATGGAACGCTTTGCCTGCAACAGTAGTGGATTCGCCAACTTTAAGTACATTTAAGTTGTCATTGGACAAGCATATGGGCGTACATGGAATAGTGTAGGTTAGAGGGGCTTCAGGTTGGTATGACAGGTCGGTACAACATCGAAGGCCGAAGGGCCTGTACTGTGCCGTAATGTTCTATGTTCTATGTTCTATGTATGATTTTACCTCTCTACAATTTTACAGTATATATATCCTTCCAGCAGTTCATCATCCATATTTTGCATTCTCACAGTGAATCTAAACAATATTAAAAACTTCTATGAATCACTAGCTAGCATTGTGTTCAGTTCTGTAAAAGAGATGTACTACAATAGTGCCAGGGAAGAGGGACTTCAGATTTGTGGACATAACAGATAAATTCGCATTGTTCTCCTCAGAGCAATGAGGGTTCATGAAGAAGTTTGATGAAGAAATGTTCAGAAGTATGAGTGCTTTTAATGTAGTGGATACATTGAAAGCTACTTCCAGTGGCAGGAGGGTCAGTAACTAGAGGTCAGAATTTTAGGACCAAAAGAATCAGAAAAGAAATGAGGAGAATTCTTATTAAGATTGAGTTTCATGATCCAGATGTACTGGCAACATGAGTGAGAAACAAGTTCAAAATTAAGTTTCAAAATGACATCAAATACTTGTGAAGGGATAATAAATGAAGAGCTCGATGGAAGAGCGGTGAGTTTTGGGATTGATTAAATATTTCTTTCCCAGGGCTCGAGTGGGAAAGGGCCAAATGCCCTCCTGCACTTTAACATTCATTATCCGAGGAAATAGCTATTCAGGAAAGTTAACAAAGGAGAGCAGAGTTTTACTTTTGATTAAAATAGTTGTGCCATTGCTTTTTGTGTATACAATCTGAACTATTAGACTTTGATATTTAAAAATACCTGTCAAATGCTCAAAATTTAGATATTTTGATTAACATCAATTCTGTTGCTATTTGCATGATGTCCCACATTGTGAGCGGCCTTGGCACCATTGCATCTGATCTGAATATATCAACAACCATAACCTGAACTAGGAAGATGGGAGAGCAGTTATTAAAATTGTGAAATAATTAGTAATTTCACCCATGGTTTATGCATGTATTTAATCATGTCATAGAACATCACCTTCCAAATTCACAACCTCTATCACCAAGAAGGACATGGGCAGCAGGTACATGGAAATGTCATCACTAATAGTTCTTCTCCAAAACAGACACTGTCCTAGCTTGGAAATCTATTACCATTTCTTCATTGTTGCTGTGTCAAAATCCTGGTGCTGTCTTCCTGACAGCACTGTAGGAATCCCTACACTACACTGACTGCATTGATTCAAGAAGATGACCCACCACCATCTTCTGAAAGACAATTAGCAAATGATTAGTGACCTAACCACACATACCAATACATCAAAGCAACTGGCTCCAAATCTTCATACTTGTATTTCTTTTTGCCTTCAGGGATGCCACTGGTCCTTTTCTGTACTTCTGAAATATGCTCGTGTGAAATATTGAGCAGGGCAATGTTTGAGTTGAAGGGAATGCCTGTAGTTGGCTGTTGTTCTTTGACAATCTTTGGCTAGATATGCTACCATAATCGGGGTTGGGAAGTCATATTGACGTTGTGCAGGATATTGGTGAGTCCTGTTCTGGAGTACCTATGTCTAGTTCTGGTGGCTCTGTTATAGGGAGGATATTATTGAGCTGGAGAGGGCTCAGAAAAGATTTACGAGGATGTTGTGGCGAATAGAAGGATTGAGTTATAAGGAGAGGCTGGGACTTTTCTCACTGGAATGTAAGAAATAGAGGGGTGACCTTATAGAGGTTTGTAAAATAATGAGGGGTACAGATAAGGTGAAGGGCAGGTGCCTTTTCCCTAGGGTGGGTAAGCTCAAGACCAGGGGGCACACTTTTGAGGTGAAAGGAGAGAGAATTAAAGAAGGCACAAGGAGTAATTTTCTTACACAGAGAGCGGGTCGTGTGTGGACTGAACTTCTAGAGGAAGTTGTGAATGTGGTACAGTTACAACATTTAATAGGCATTTGGATAATTCATGAATAGGAAAGGTTTGGAGGGATGTGCATGCAGGTCTGACTAGTTTAGTTTGGGATTATGGTCAGCATGGACTGGTTGGAGCGAAGAGTATTTTTCTGTGCTGCATGACTGTATGACTCTATAACCTATTTCGTAGTATGGGTTTATGAGGCATACTGACATTAAGTGGTGAAGAATTAACCACTAATCAAATTTTGGCAGAATAGGCTTGTACTTGACCACATGAAGTAGTTTATTACCTAATAGCAAGATAGCAGGCTACGTTAGTTTAAGATTCATTTGCTACATTGTCGTGAGGTAAGAGACAGAATTATCTCCTAAGAAATAATGAGATCTTTGCTTTGCGACTGTAGACTGAAAAACTGACTAACGAACAACAAAAAATTGATCAGCTCCTCTCAGAAACAGTCACTTATATATTAATGGATGGAGCTGTTCCAAATCTTCCAAGCTCACATTTTAGATACAATAATTTATATGTATCATTGAAAAAGTAACAAAGTTAAAAGCAATCAGAAATCAGGAGGCAAACACACAAAATAACTCTATCAATCCATGCACTGAAAAGTAAAACAGACAAACACAACTAGCAGGAAACCAAAAAACACTAACACATTGAAAGGTGACAGAGAGTTCAAGGGAGACTCATTGAGTTAAGCATATGGATAGACAGGCTCCAACAGTGACTCAGGCACACAACAGCACATTGAAAAGCGTGTGAGAGAACATGAGCAACAGAAGAATGACACTGAAAACCAAGTCACAGACAACATAGATAAACTGATTAACAGAGCATCTGACACACACTTCCACACACATAATCCACAAAATACTCCAGAAACACAAAATATAGACAAAAATTGCTGGAATCAATCAGTTGGTCAATAGCCAGACTTAAGGGAGAAACCATGTTAATGTTTCAGTTCAGTGAGTTTGCATTGTAAGCTGTATGGCTTCTGCTTCTCTTGGGTTGTCAGTCCCTTAGTAAAAGTCCATTTCTTCTCATATATGTTGGCCAGGCTACATTAGCTTAAGTCTCATTTGCTACATTGACATGAGGTAAGAGACAGTGTTATCTCCAAAGAAGTAATAATTAGACCTTTGCTTTGTGACTATAGATGGAAAAACTGACTAATGGATAACAACAAATTGACTAGGTTTGGAATTGGAGTGGGGATGCAAGTCAATAGTCAAATGGAAAGGAGCACCTAAACTATGCTGTGTGTGTGACAATGCCATTCCACTCAATCAGATGTTTCCCACCTCTTCATTTTTTTCTGACTTCAAACTCAACAAGCCTGATTAGCTGCAGTTTTATGAGCCACACACTAAATGAAGGAACATCAATATTTATTGGTAAAGAGACTACAACAACTTATATTTATGTTGTACCTTGAAAATAGAAATGAAATACTTTCACATAAGCTTAATCAAATTAAAATTGACACTCAATTAAAGCAGATACTAAGCTTTGTTAAAAAAATAGTTTTGTAGAGGGAATAAGGAGAGAGAGAGATGGAAAGTCTCGGAGGTTTAGGGAGGGCGTAAGGGCTCAGGAAGCAGAATCATGGTCACCAAGAGCGAATGAAGTAAAGGTTACACAAGAATCACGATGGAGTATTTCAGAGCTCTGTAGGGGTGGAGGAGATTACAGAGATAGGGAAGGATGAAGCCAATAAAAAAGACTGATGAGAATGTTAGAAGTGAGTCATCAGGATCAACTACGTGTCTGCAAGCACAGGAGTGATGTGTTAGTGGGTGTGGGAGGAGATATGTGCAGGAGAAATTTAGATTAGCTGGATTATACAAGGTAGAGAATAAGAATCACAAGGTCCTTAAAGGCTCGGATGGAAATTTCAGAAGATGTGTGGAGAAGGGGTGAAGATATGTGATGTTCTGCAACATTCTGCTGAGTGTTTTGTGATATGCTTTTCAAGCCACCATCACTTTATGCCATATTCCTAAAGTCAGGGAAAGCTTTGCTATTTTAAAAATGTATTGGCTGCTGTTGAAATGTCTGATACTGTTTTGATGGATTGTGTTTCTCCTGGTTACCATGGCAGAAGCCACTTCTGGCATACATTTATTCTGTTAATTCATTTGAAAAAAAGAATTTTGGGCAAACAGTGAAAAAAGTCATGCTGGACTGAGTGACAGAATAAATATTGCTGTAATATAAACAATGCCATGTGCAGCAAGATTATGAGACACAGGATAGGATTTCTGTTAGGCTGTGAAACCATGATATGGGTTTTTCAGGTGGAAATGTGGTCTTTGTGTGGCCAGTGCATTTAGGCAATCCCACTATGAGAAAGGATTAGGGTGAGTCTTGGGTAACCTGTGAAGTGCTCACCCCTACTTCAACCTTGGCCACCAGACTACAACCCCATCCACTTACTGTTCATGGAGGAGTGGTCGTTTAAATCATTTAAATCTCTGATTCTTTCTTCATGCTTCTTCTCAATTCACAACCTATAAATTTACAATCTGTATCTCCCATTTCAACCTGTCAATATGTCAGGTACGAGAATGCATCTCTTCCAGTGTTAGGAGTCTGCTCACCATCATTAATTGGATGGCATGATCTCTCCAATGCCCTTAATAGACTGGACTTCCAAAATCAAGAGGGTGTGTCAGAAACATGCTGTGCAGGTTCGGATTATGGAACTGAACCTGACATTGCATTTTTGTTTCTGGACTGGAGAAACTATCCATAATGTGAAAGAGAAAGATGCGCTGTTTCTAGGTTATCCTAATGTCACATTCCTCAGAGATGAAAGGACAGTAGTCGCCTCTGAATTTAAGTGGTAACATTTCAAAGTCCACTTATAACTGGAATACTGACAACAGCTAGATACAAGATAACAAAATGTGGAGCTGGATGAAAACAACAGGCCAAGCAGCATCTTAGGAACATAAAAGCTGACGTTTCCGGCCTAGACCCTTTTTCTGATAATGCTTGTCCATGTACAAAAGGTTTCAAAGTAAGCCTGGGTACAAGAGATGTTGCTCCATCCTGGAATGTCCACTGAGTGGGGAGTTGTTCTGGGAGGGGCATGTAGTAAAATGGGACTAGAACTGGACACGAGAGATGCCATAACGGGTAGGGTATGCTGTTAATGAGGGGCATTTGGTAAGATAAGGTAAGAAAACTCGCCTGGCCTTGAAGCAGACTGGTTGAAACTGAATCTTGGGAAAGAAGGGCAAGTGGTAGAAATAGCTTAAGGAGGGATAAAAAGAGAGAATGTTAACTTTAACAAAAATAATCCTGGCCGTGACATTTAAATTAATACCAGATTATAAACTAAATGTGTGCAAAAGCATAGAGGATCTGAAAATGTGTTGCCTCTCCTTTCTTTTGAATACTTTGGGTGCTTGTCAGTGAACAAATGTTAGCGGTTAACACGAATTCATATCAATATTATGACGCTGTAGAGATGAATAATGCAAAAGAACCAAATAAAAGTTAAAATACTGCAAATGTTGGAAATCTGAAATAAAAGCAGGATTCTGGAAAAACTCAGCAAGTCTTATAATATCTGTGGAGAGAGAAACAGACTTAGCATTTCACGCCTGACATGCTTCTTCTTCAGAATGGAAGCCTTTAGTTCCAAAGAGGATTCACTTCAGTCTCGACATGTAAACACTGTTTCTCTCACTACAGATGCTGTCAGACCAGCAGGATTTCTCCAGCACTGTCTGTTTTACAACATGGAAGAAGCAAACTTCCCAAACAACCCCCATAGAATAAATCAATTAATTATATTTCATTTTAAAAAACTACAGTAACAATCAAATAAAAATCAGCTCAAATTTAACATGAATTGGCAGGAAAATTGTACTCTGGAGAAGCCATATAAAGCTGATTTGGATTTCTTAGGCAGAAGTCCTAGTACATATGTGGTACCCTATAATCTCCATGTCCTCTCACAGCTATATTCTGTTCTAGTTTAATTCAATCATTGTACTTCATAAAATATTTGATTAGTCAGTAGCCTCCAATAATGCTTTACTCCAATTGGGTCCTGCAGATATGGAATTCACCAGAAGCTCCTTCACAGTTCACAAAAATCCTGATAGTGCAGCATTCCCAGCATTACCTCTATCTCACCATTGAATAACACCCAAGTATATGATACACTTGGGTCTTGGAAAACCACTTACACCCTTCAACAAGCCTAGGAATGTTCACACAGGCTCTTCAGATTCTCAAGCCTGTTTTCTTTTGCAAGAAGAATCAACGCTTTCGAACCCCAACTTTCTGACCACTGGCTGAAATACAGTGAACCGAAAGCCCCTCACTCTGATCTCCCAGCCTAGTTGGTTCTTACTAATTAGCTTCTGCTTCCTTGGCAATCTACCAAGGGCTTAGAATTATAGAAACGTAGAAACTCTGAGCAGGACTGAGCCATTTGGCCCTTTAAGCTCGCTCTGCTGTTAAATCATGGCTGATCCTCTACTGCAATGCCATTTTCCCACTTTCTCCCCATACCCCTTGATGCTTTAAATATCTAAAAAATTTCAGTCTCTTTCTGTGAGCCGTACTCCACAGCTTTCTGTGGTAGTGATTTCAATAGGTTGACTGCCCTGTGAGTTAAGAAATATTTCCTTACCTCAGTCTTAAATGGTAGAGTCTGAATCCTGAGGCCGTGACCAACAGTTCTGGACTCCCCAGCCTGAGGAAAGGTCAGCCCTGTGATTAGCTCTGTTAAAATTTTATGTGTTTCAATCACATCCCCTCTCATTCCTCTGAACTCTAGCGAATACAGGCCTACCGCACTCCTTCTATGGCAAGTAGAACTTCTATTAAATAGGGAAACCAACACTGCATAGATTTGACAGGGCCTTTCCATCTCATGTCCCCAACCCAGAAATCTAGCTTTTCGATATTTGTACCAGTTAGGCACTGTCTCAAAAAACACAGGCTTCAAAACTCCAGTCAATATGGGCCCCAGTTCATAAATGAATGATTTCTTCATAGGTGTTTGTTCCTGAATGAATTTCTTTGAAGCTGTAGCTCAGCTAACAGTCAATTAATTCAGTTATGCTCAATTGTCTCCCCACTCTAAACAACTCTGTGTGCAATCTCACTTTTAGCAAGATATAAATTTTGATAAGTCAGGTACAACACTATCACTTTGTAATAGGTTTACCTTATATCTATACTTACGCAGCTGACCACATTGCCACTGTTACCAAGCAGGTATGCAAACAAATTCTACCAAAATCTTGCAAATAGCCTATCCTTAAATTCTCCCAACCAGAACCAAGGCAGAGTTTGGCTGGTGATGAGATGGGTATTACCCAGCAAATCCTGCATGCATACCCGATCTCTGTGTGCACTGCTCGCTGTCCTCAAAGCAGCTGTGTCACTCATCTCCTTTCGGAATGTGCCTTTGCAAAGTAGGACTGGAGTGAGATACAGTGGCTTTTGTCGAGGTTCGTCCCGAGAAGCTCCATGACTCAGGGGCCTGGGCTTTATGTTCTGTTCCTTGGGACACGCACTAACACATCGACTCGACTGGAAGGCACTCTGCTTGGTGAAAGACGCCCTTTGGTCTGCTCGAAATCTGTTGGCCTTTCAATGTAAAGGGCTGACCTCTACTGAGTGGTACAGACTGGCAAATTCCAAGGTCCCAGGCTATGTGCTGAGAGACACTGTAAAGCTTGGGTCAGCTGTTGCCAAGCCACAGTGGGGAAAGACCACCATCTAAGGTCTTTCTGTCAAAGTACAATGAGGGTCCATTCAAGTATTGGACCCTATCATTGCCTCGAAATTTATGTAAACAGTGTCTTGCATAAATAAGAAATGCCTTTAGTTTTTTGTTTGCAATTACAAAGAATGTCAAATTCCAATAGTGTGGAGCTGGAGGAACACAGCAGGCCAGGCAGCATCAGAAGGCCCTTGAAGAACGGTCCCAACCTGAAACATCAGCTTTCCTGCTCCTCTGATGCTGCCTGGCCTGCTGTGTTCCTCCAACTCCACACTGTGTTAACTCTAAGTCCAGCATCAGCAGTTCTTACCATCTCAAATTCCAATGTTTTCCTTTCTTGATATGCAAAGACTGCTGAAGACTGTACAAAATGCTTTAATAGTTGAGTATGCACATAAAGGTTTTTAATAAACAAAGTACATTTTGGCAATGATAAATAAACAAAAATGTCTGCAGCATGAGGATCTTTGGCTTAAGCCATTGAATTGGAGACGAAACTGCAGGCACTGCAACTCATCAGGGAGGGGAACGCTGTTTCAGTCAGGGTAGACCCATCCCTGAAGTTAGTCAGAACTTCACAGAATAATAACAGTGTGCAAGGAGGCTGTTTGGCCCATTGTGCCTGCATCAGTTCTATATCTGAGTGCCAATTTCCTGCCCTTTCCCCATATCCCTGCACACCATTACTATCCAAAAAACATCCAATGCCCTCTTGAATGTCTCAATTGAACCTGCTTCCATCACTTCTCCAGAAAATGCATCCTGTAGAATTCCAAAGGTTTTTCTCACACCACTTTCTTTGTTTGCATGTCACTTTCAATCTTTGCCAACCTGTTCTTGTTTATTTTACAAACGGGACAGCTTCTCTCTATCGGCTGTGTCCAGCTCACTCATGATTTTGATCTCCTCTCAGTTTTCTTTTCTCCAGGGGTACCAGTCCCACCCTTTTTCAATCTAGCCTCATACCTGGAACCATTCTAATAAATTGCTTGTGCACTCTCTCCCATGCATTTGCATCTTTTCTATAACGTGGCACCCACACTGGTGCACGATTACTCCAGATCAGGGCTAAAAAGTACTTTACAATTTGCTAACAGTCAGGAACAAGTGGGCGTGATTGCCAATCCAGCGGGTGTGGGGCAGCTGTGGGGTCATGAAATTCACCAAAATTCAACAAAAAAATTCCTGAGATCCTGAGACAGCAGCTCCCAAATCCACAACCACTTCCATCGCGAAGGTAAGGGCAGCAGTCACATGGGAATACCACCATCTGCAAGTTATATTGCCATTGTTTTACTGTTGCTGGGCCAAACTCATGGAACTCCCTCCCATGGGCATTGTGGGACTGCATGTAGCAGCTATGTGGCAGAGTTTCCAAAAGGCAGTTCACCACCACATTCTCAAATGCACCTAAGGGTGGGTAATAAATGCTAACGTAGCCAGCGACACCTATATCTCACAAGTGAATAAAAGAAAACAATAAAACAGTAGATTATTGCACAAAAGAAGATAAAATAGAATAAACCAAGCTATTTAGATATAATAATTTCAAAGACTTCGAAATACACAGTAAAAATGTATTTTCCATCTATCTCAACAATGACCTTTTATAGTATTAGAGAGAATTCCCTTTTCAATCACATCTATGGATTTGACTTAACTGCTGCTTTCAATTCATGGTCTTGAGAGTTCAAAAGCCTCTGACTTGAATATTTGCACAATTGAGCTTGGAATTCCACAGCTTCAAATCATTCCTTCAGGGTCCAAACCGAACCCTTACACTTAGGTAACCTTTTCCTTAACTTGTCTGAACTAACTCCTTTCTCTAGCAGAAATTCTGTGAACTGAAACTAAAGGATTTCCAAGCCATGGATAGTTCCCCTAAACGAAAATGAAAAAAATCCCTGATCCTTCTAACTAAAAACAGGTTATGAAGGGCTGGGCCCAAAATGTCAGTTTTTGTGCTCCCGAGATGCTGCTTGGCCTGCTGTGTTCATCCAGCTACACACTTTGTTATCTTGGATTCTCTAGCATCTGCAGTTTCCATTATCTCTAATATTTCTGAACGTCTACTTAGTTTGCTCAATGCAAACAACAAAAAGTTTTGATTAGCACTCTAAAAACTTTCACATGTTAATCATTGAACCCCCTCATATACTGTTATGGTCCAGACCAAACCCCTCAACATACATTAAAAAGGTAGCCGAGACCCCAACTAATCCTTATTTTTAAAGGCAAGTCTGAGGCATTGTGTTCTGGATGCAATTCCATTGGTCAAACTACCAGGCTTGAAGAACAGCATATTTTATTCTTACATTATAGTTAATACACAAACAAAAGGCAGAGAAATTTGAATAAGTTAACTCTACTGGAAAACTTAACAGAATGATAGATTACTTAACTACTAAACAGCAACTGTTCAAATATTGTAACACCCTTAGCAAAAGCAAATTCAGTAAAATAGTTTATCTCATGTACTTCGAACAGCTGAAAAGAACTCAAGCTTTTAGCTGTAACAGAGAGAGAAAAAAACAGCTTCCACCTCGAGCTTTAAGACCCAGCAAGCACTGAAGCTAATACTAAAATCCTGGTTCTGTGGGAGTTTGATCCCAGCCCTTCATACTACTTTTATTGTTCCAACTCAAAAAAAACAAAGCTTTGAGCTCAGAGGAGACAGTTTGGTTCCAAGTCTACAACACTTGCTTTTGAAAGAAACAACACAGAAAAATTCCTACTTAAAAGCACATCTTGTGACAATACACAGATCAAAATTCACATGCCACTGCTTCAAAATCCAAGCTCTAATGTAAATTATATTATAGTATAGATAAATCACATGTCTTATCTCAAAATACTGAAAGGCTTCACGTATCAGTGGAGGTATCTGAATCTCAACTTCAGCAGCCCAATGAGCTCATCGATGGTCACTTGAATAGACCTCTTCTTTGCTGTAGTGTGATGGTTCCTCACAGGCATGAATATCAATGTATTCAATGAGTAGCAATTGTTCTGAGAATTTATCCTTGAAGAAAAGTGAGGAATCAAAAAGATATGCTACATGGGACAGCTGACCAAATTAAGTGTCATCGCTGTTGTGGTGTCATTTAAAGAAGGTAATACGCTAAAGACAATGTAGCCAAATGAAGAACATGTTACCAGCAGCTATTGCATAGTCTAGCTTATGGCCTGTTGTGTGAGGATGTTGCAGTTGTGTTTTCCTGTGACAACATGAATATTTTCATTCCGAAAAAGAGAACAAAAAGAACAGAATGTTATTTAAATGGAGAAAAACTGCAAAAAACTGCAACACAATGGGACTTGGGGACACTTTGCGTATGAAACACAAAAGCAAGCGCAGGGGCAGCAGGTAATCCAGGAGGTGCATACAACGTTGGCCTTGTTTCAAGGAGGTTGGAGCATAAGAGTAGGGAAGTTTTAATGCACCTGTGCAAGGTGCTGGTGAGCCCACTTCTGGGATACTGTGACCAGTTTTGGTTCCCTTATTTAATGAAAGATACAGTTTCATTTGAGAAGTATCACGAGGATGATTCCTGGTGGGGAGGG
This sequence comes from Stegostoma tigrinum, assembly GCF_030684315.1. Lineage (NCBI taxonomy): Eukaryota > Metazoa > Chordata > Chondrichthyes > Orectolobiformes > Stegostomatidae > Stegostoma > Stegostoma tigrinum. The sequence continues at coordinate 10,131,816 of NC_081358.1, forward strand.
ATTCTCCTATGAACAAAGGCTAAACATGTTGGCACTCACCCCAACTGAGTTTAGAAGAATGAGAGGTGATCTCATTGAAACTTATAGAATTCTTAAGGGCTTGACAGGATAAGTTCCGAGAAGATATTTCTCCTTGTGTGAGAGTCTGGGATCAGAAGGTATTAAGGGGTGTCAATTTAAGACTGCGATGAGGAGGCATTTCTTCTCTCAGAAGGTTGAGAGACTTTAGGACTCCTTGCTACATGAAGCAGTGGGAGCTGAGTCCTTGAGTATGTTTAAGGCTGATAGGTAGATTTCTTGATCAGTGGAGAATCAAGGGTAATGGGGAAGAGGCAGGAAAGTGGATGTGAAGAATGTCGGATCAGCCATGCCCTATTGGTGGATAGGCTCAAGTGGCCAAATTGCCCACTTGTTCCAATTTCTTATGGTCTTGTGGTTGAATAATTTTGTATATCTCTTCAAATGAACAGACTCTACATTTGGTTTAGCAGTCCTGGTAAGTTTGGGCTGAGCAAATGCAGAATCACAACAGAGAGAACTTAGTACACAACTAAAGGATCTACTTTCAGTTGCAGTTGAACATTGATGAATTGGATTTTTTTCTTGTTGATAAAGACTGCTGTCTGGTCCATGGGATTGTTGATGGCCACTGTGTGGAATTAATGCTACTTGCACCTGGGGAAAGCCAGTAATGGCTCTGAAGGCTATGGGCCTATCTTCCGGCCAGTCTGCATCAGTGTAGTAGTGAACATGGTCACTGACCGCCTTTGATACTTCCCTAATGCCTCATTTCTCCTGCAGATCCTGGAAAAGAGTCAGAGGCTTATGAGTTGAGAGTCATGCTGATCTTTAGAGCTAATAGGATTGGATGGCCATTGAACTTCATTGATCTCTGCTGATCCTGAGGCATGATTCTATTACAGCTGCCCCTGGCTGAAGTTGACATAAAATGACCGAGGAGGATTTTTAGCTCAAACATCAGGCTTCCATAGAATGGATCTTGTAATATGCATAGAACAGATTCCCGTTGAATGAGGAGTGAACATGCAGCAACAAAAACAGAAATTGCTGGAAACGCTCAGCATGTCTGGCAGCATTTGTGGAGAGAAATCAGAGCTAATGTTTTTGGTCCAGGGGTGCTTCCTCAGGGCCTCACAGATGCTGCCAGGCCTGCTAAGCTTTTCCAGCAACTTCTCTTTTTGTTTCTGATTTACAGCATCCACAGTTCTTTCAGATTTTATTTAATGAAAATGCAGTTTGATAAGGAACATCTTTGAGAAATGCTGATAGAAGTCCTCTTTTCAGGCTAGTCCAAAGTCTGATATTTAGCCTGAGATAGAAAAGAAGGGACACATTTACATCAGTTAAGACCCTCAGATGATTATAGCCACATGTTTTTAAATACATGGACACACATGTATATATGTATGTATAATGAGTTTTAAAGTTGTAAGCACTACAGGATTTTACTATATTCCCATTGAAATTCAGTCTAATGCCGTTAGACTATTAACAAGGAAGTGCTGAGTAACTGGTACGGCAGCTACAATTTGGAATGTGGTTGAATAAGATGTATTGAGAACATGCAAGATAAGGGGAACTGGTAAACATCATGGGATGGCCTAAAGCTGTCATGGACAGATCATGCAGTCACATGATTAACTTGATTGGACATGTATGTAATCAATTAATAATACAATTGGTTTGTGATATCCAACGTGAGTCAAAAGAAATTGTATAAAATTGTATGTCTCCCAATGTTCACAGGATTGCACAGAGGCTTTCTTCCCGTTTGTGTAAAACAATAAACTCTTGGACATTAGAAATGGACCTGAGTGTTGTGTGATTCATTTAGTCATCTGCCCTAACAATGCTGAAATCAGTGATGACTTTGGAGAGTGTGAGTCTGTATTGAACATGACATTCAGACATCTACAGTTGTTCAGACATTTACTCTGATTTAACGTCCAGCGTAATAGCAGAGTGTTGGTGCACCTTTCTGTGCCCTTCTCTGGTGTGCCCTCTACCCGTACCTGGCATTTCTGCTGGTGCTGAAATCTCCCTCCCATTGAGCTGCTGCTGCTCCTTCTTATGGGGAGGCCACAAAAAAATGAGTGGACCAGAGCTTTCTTCTCACCCTGTATGTTCTTCATCTCATACTTCCTCCATCATGTTTCCTTACCGAGTACTCTGGGAGTGAGTCAACTGCCCCTTGCAGTACGCCTCCTCTGTCAACCTTAGCACCTTTATATGTTCCTCCATTAGCGGTGCCATTTTCCCATGCCTACCTTCACCTGCTGCTATTTTTACACTCTTCAGTCCTATCTATCATTGGCCTCAGTCGATTAGCCTCCCCTCCACTGCATGTTCACTCTCAATTACTGGTCTGGGAGACAGTTCTGAACTTATAGTTCTAAAAGTAATAAAGTTCACGTTAAGTGCATCCTCCTGAGAAGCCTATCTAAAATTTATAAGGATTATCATGACATTGGATTTCTGAGTGAACACATTCAAAATTATTTTGTGATTATCTTCATTACATCCCACCACTGCTGACCCTTTACTCAAGGTGAAAACTTAGTCCAAACCTGGATGTACTGAATCCAGGCGTAACAATGAGGTTTCTGCACTGACTTATGCCATTATCCTTACAATACCATCGAAGCAAAGCACAGTGTGATGGCTGCATGCATCATCTTATATCTGCACCCTAGGACTTCAGATGAATATAGTAGAGTGAACATGGTAGTATTCAAGGACAGCATATCCCAGACTTGAAGTCTAGACTCCAACATTTCCCCTCAAACATCTGGCAATTAACGAAATGGTTATATTTGAATGACACTTTTTGTTTGAGGGACTGAAATATGACCCTCACCATTCCTGGATTGGAACTCCTTTCAAGATCACGTTTTGGCTTCTTTTGCAGAGCATTGGGGGGGAGTGGGGCATTGTCCTCAGCTTGTCATTGTGAAGTGAATTACAGAGATCCACCTGATCCTGTAAGACTCACCAGTGTCTGGATTGGAGGTCCAGTGCTGGGGCATCTTAGCTTCACAAAGCACCAGCCTGATCTTCAAAGCATTTACAATTTGAAATTTAGCACCAGATTGATGGGGGCCATCTTGTCCTCCCACACCAGGTTACTCAATCATCCTTGCAATCAGGCCTAGGCAATAAATTGGTGCTGAGACAACTGGAAACAATTTCTAGCGCATGGGCTAATGCAGTTTCCTTTTAAAACCGTTTCATGTTATGAGATATCAATCACCTCCACAGACCCAGCGACATACAGCCAACAGTCGAGATAGATTAATAGGCCAGGTATTAAGGCACCACTCATTCTCTATCATAGTGCCAGCAAGTATGATTAATAGTCAGGAAATATTAGATATAAATGGAATTAAATGAATTTCAACCAAGTTATTAATGTTAGAAAGATAGTTAGTGTTTGATTAATGTTTAAAATAATTTAGAAAATTGAAGAAAATGTTTAAGAACAGTTTGTGTCCAATCTCATTCAACCGGCTAATGATGGAGGTAGGCCTCTAACTGATAGTGATAGGAGTAAAATGTGAGCGTGTATGTAAGAACTAACTGCTAGTTATGAGTGTGAGGAGTGGATATCACCTCTGGTGACTAAATGTTAACCCTAGTGACATCGGAGAAATAATAATTAAGAGAACATTTGACAGAAAGTAATAAAATGGCATACTCCTTCTGTGGCCATAGCACACTTTTCCACAAAAGGAATTCAGGTGCATGAAAAATCCATTAATTAACTAATTAACCAGCCTGTCCACAGTAACTTTAAACTTTTGTGCAGCCATGCATGAGGACTATTGAGGGAAGGAATGAGATCACATGATTTTATGATAAAGGAATCTGAGTATATGGATCATTGGAGATGGAATGGGTTCTTATGATAAAGCAGGGAGAAAATAAGTATCCACAATGCAAGGGGAAAAGTATGTGTGTTTTTAGATAGAATGGTGTTTCCTAGAATGAGTACTTTTGCTCTTGTGATATGAATTCATAAAACTGTAATCTATGAATGGTTTCATAACTTAGTTGCTCAGAAAGGCAAATTTCACCAACCATCAGTTAATATCAGCTACAGCTTTTGCATAAAATATGAAGAACATAAGCATATCATGAGCCAGAAAAGTGATCAAGTTGACCTAACAGCAAATCCATCACCTCTACCACATAGAACAGAGGCAGCTGATGCATTGGGTCACTACCATCCACAAATTTCCCTCCAAGTCACTGACCACCCTGACTTGCAACAATTTCACTTTTCCCGCACTGCCACTGGATCAAAATTCTGGAACTCTCTTCCAGACATCATTATGGGTGTGACTGCCTCTGGACTGCAGTAATCCCTTCTCGGCGATAATTAGGAGTGAGCGACTAATGGTGACCAAACAAGTGATGCCCACATTTTATGATAAAAGAAGAAAACCTGTTCCATTCAAAAATATTCAAAAACACTTAAAAACTTTAAGAGCCTAAACCTGCAAGAGCAAGACTCACTAACAGTAAATTCATTAGTGCCTAGCCACAGTAGATTAGGGCCCTCAGCTGCTCCTGGGCAGACACATTTTGACCTGGAAGCTGAAAACTGTCAAGATACTTATTTGCAGATGGAAATACAGAGAACAAGCTTCAGGCATGTGCCCTTGATGCATACTTCTGTTCCTAGGCCAATATGATGTACCACAGGCTTGCTATACACAGGTAAACCTGTCTGCTATACTGGAAACTTAAGGGGTCACTTAGAGCCTGAACATTGGCTTCATGGTAGAACCATGTACCTGTTTATTTTCTTAACCTTTTGCTATAAATGTTATATGCTTTTGGTGAATATACATAATGCACCTCCAGGAGACTGCACTAGCTCACATCAATCGTGGCATTTTTTAAACTTCAGTCATAAGATGTGGGTCTATCCAGCTGGGTCTGCATTTATTGCCTCTCCCAATTTCGCAGAGGGCAGTTTAAAGTCAACCACACTGCTGTAGCAATAGCATGGCACTAGAATCAGATGAGAAGGGTGTCAAAGGGGTGTTGTACCTGGTTAACAAGGTGAGGTGAAGAAGATGGTAAGAACTGCTGATGGTGGAGTCAGAGAGAACACAGTGTGGAGCTGGAGGAACGCAGCAAGCCAGGCAGCATCACAGGAGCAGGAAATCTAGTGTTTTGGGGAAGGGTCCCAACTTGAAATGTTAACTTTTCTGCTCCTCTGATGCCGCCTGGCCTGCTGTGCTCCTCCAGCTCCACACTGTGTTATCTTGAGGTCAGGAAGATCATGTGAGAAATCTTGCTAAGCCTTTTGGAGGGAAACCTTCCATGAAACTTAATGAAATTAACTGTTTTCTGATAAGATTCAGCCCAATACAAGCCAAAACATGCAGCATGAGCCAAAGATGACAATATAAGCCAGAAGAGACAATGTGAACCATTGAGCAGCATTGTGCACCAAAGGAAACAATTTGATCCACAGGATAGAATGTAAGTCAGGTGTAATAATGTCATCCTGGTGAGGCATCATAATTGATAGGAGACGAGAGCCAAAGAAATGTCAACCAGAGGAAGTAACATTGGACAATGTGAGATAAAGGAAAAAATTGTGAGACAAAGGAGACAATGTGATATCAAGGAAACAATGTTAGATAAAGGACACAACGTCAGATAAAAGAGACAATGTGAGACAAGGAAGACAATGTAAGTTAGGGGAAAAATGTGAGATGAAGGAGACAGTGTGAAACAAAGAAGATAACATGAGATAAAGGAGATAATGTGACATAAAGGATACAATGTGAGATAAAGGAGACAATGTGAGTCTCAACAAGAATTGTGAACTAAAATAATCAATGTCGCTGAAAGGCAACAATGGAGGATTTTAGCCAGGAAGGAGTAAATAGGATCAGTTTCCCCAAGTAATGTTTGTTACGATATTGTAATTTTTTTTCTTTTACTTCTATTTTTCATATGTTGATGGGAGCATTTTTTTACCATGTTAATAATGTTACCAAACCGAAACCAGAGGTTAAAGTTAAAAGAGAAAGCGGAATGTTTTGTTTCATGATTGGTCTTGGGATAACTGCTTTTGTTCAGATTTGATGATTCTTTTAATAACAGGGATGAATTTGTTTTCGTGATGGTTATTTTAATTCAGTGAAACTAAATCCAATCACATAAGAAAGAACACAGTTCTTTAAGCAATTTAGATAGAAGTCTTTAACTACAGAAGATTGTTGTTTTAATATTTCCATCTATGCTTGGTAAAATCAAAGTTTTTTTTAACAAAAGAAGACATTAGGTCGTTATTAATATTATATGGCTCCAAAGGGCAAAAAAAATCACTGTTTTATTTTTGGAAATTGTGCTTTATGTTCTGAGATTTTATAAACACTAGAGAGACAAACTTCACTGTGCAAAATGCACTTACCTTGATGAAGTGCATTTACTATAGGTTTACAACAATGGCCTGGAGAATTCTTCCTGTACACAATGGGATACTGGGCTTTTAAACAGAACAACAGCAGGATGCAGTCTAGAAAACCACACCCAGCTTTCTTGCTGAGAGCAAAAAACAAATGAACAGGTCAAGTCATCTGACACATTTCCGTCCAATTTGTACAGTAGAATGTGTTCATTTTCAGCCTAATGGCATGTCATTTTTGTTCAAGAATAAATCTTCGAATAAAAACAGATTTTCCAGGGAGCAATCTTCCATCAAGTATTGATTTTTTTTACACTCTTGGAGCTTGTACTATCTAATTTAACGTGACAGTATGTTGCACAATGGACCGAAAGCACCTTGGCAACTCACAGATTGACTTGGAGCAGAAAGAACTCAGTGTCTTTATTCTGAAAAGTGAAAAACAAAGCACTTCAAAACAGATCCTCCTGAGAATTTGTGCCATACAGTGTTACTTCTAATTACACGTGAATGATTGAAATCAACTATTCTACAAAAACTAACCCAGTCATTGGGAGAAGTACCCAGACAAGATGCTGAAGCTGATCAAAAATTTGTTTTTGCTGATCATACTTTCATTGCACTATTGGAATGAATGGGGAAAGGAAGCAGATATGCATTACAGAGAGGCCAGTGCCACAAATACAAAAAGCCAGGTTTTACACTGCTGAAGTTGTCAGTGGGAGAAGGACCTTTGCTTCTGAAAGAAAGGGACAAGAATGACCAAACTAACACAATGGAGACATGCAGTCACGAACCATATTACCCTATTTTACTATGGCATGTGTGTTTATCAGCTAAATGTATAGACTACATGTGCCAAAGTTTAACCAGTGTGCATTTGCTTATAAAACTTACATATTTGAAAAAAAATTCCAATACCCCTGAACTTAGAACACATGCCAACATTGATCTTATATATGAAACTGTATTAAACTCCCTGCATTGTGTATTGCATTGTATCATTAAAATATTGCAATAGGAAGGAGGGAGAGAGAGAAAAATCTCTTGAACAAAAATGAATAAATATTTCATTACAAAGGTGGAATTTGCTTCGCATCTTTTAGCCTCTGTGGAATTAAAGTCAAGTTGTTAATCCAATTTGGTTGATAAAGCAAAGAGCAAGTACCATTAGGATAATAAAAGAGTACCTTTTTCATAAAATAAAGTAGCTCTGAAAGAATCATCAGAGCCTAAGAAACAGAAACATAAAATATTTAAACACCTTATATCTGTGTTATCAACTGCAGCAAGAAGTTCCCTGACAGGTGTGGGGATTTTCAATTGAAGTTTCATAACAGGAAACAATCAAAAGTCAAGCAGCTCAGTCATCAGTTAGAATTCCAAAATTCTTGAATTCATCAAATAGCTGCAATACATATCATGCAAAAGTTACACGCGGCTATGTGGCAATTTAAACTTTTGTTTAAAACAGATAGGGCCAAGCTATTAACGTAACTGCTGATCATTGATGTCACGATCAAAATCACTACAGACTAACTCATCAATTCAGTGTGGGTTGCCGAAAGAAAGGTTTATGTTAATATATACAATTTTTAATGACCCTATGATATTCCAAAAAGCTTCACAGCCAATTGAATGTATTTTGAAGCTTTGCCATTGTTAACAATGTACTAAATGTGCCAGCTGACTTGCGAATAGTACAGTCCCTTGATTAACAATGAAAAATTCTCCAATGAATCTGGTTTGGTGAAGTTGGTGGGGAAGTAAGGTAAAGTTATCATGATTCCACTCTCTCATTAGAGTGAGGGCTATCACACCTCATTTGAGGTCAAGAAGTCAGGACCTTCATGGTGATTTCAGCCAGTGCAGGAACTGAACCCTTGTTGTTGGCATCACTTTGCATCACAACCAGCCATCCAAGCCAACTGGGCCTCATTCGAGGAATAATGTTGGCTAGCACTCCAAAAGAACTTCCAATTTCTTCTTCAAAGAGTGTAATGGCATCATGTCATCCCACTTGAGATTACAAATGAGGTCTTACTTTTGGTTCAGGCAGTAGACATTCATGAAGAAACGATATGGAGTCCTACAAGAACAGGAAATATATATGCGGGTGAATTAATTAGGCTGCATGCAAAATTACAATTTCACAAAGGCAGGTTACTGACCAGCAATTATATCAATGCCATGTTTGCAGCATGTTGAGCTTTATGTTGGCCTGTGGCAGGTTCATAATTGCAATCCATTAGAATACCACAAATACTCATTAATCTGAAACAGTTTTCAATGAAGTTGCATTTCTAGACAGTGTCAGTGGCACATGACAAGCCCGTATTACCTGGTTCATGATCATTTAAAGGTAGCTTGCAACAGACTGCTTTGTACAGTTGAGTGTAGGATTGATGGTTGGCTTTGTTTGACTCCACAACATGAGGGTGGGGAGTAGGATAATGGGCTGGAAGGATGGGACTGACAAGAGTGTGTCAGTGAAATGGGTTGCAGAGTAGGAGGAATTGAAATGAGTAGGAGCTGGTATTTTGGATACAAGAGGGAGAATGAATTGTGGAGACAGTCAGTCAAATAAGAAAATGAGGGATTCAAAAGGGCGTGTCAATGTTTTCTAAGTTTATGTTCATCTTGGGGTGTTTTCTGGCCGAACCCTTAGACGGCTTTACGTTCATTACAACATTTCAATTGCCCCCACTAAGTTGACTCTTGGACAATTTGCTTTACGATGCATAGAAGGGAGGATCACTTGAGCCTGCAAGTTCAGCTATGTCCCGCAGAATGTGATTGCAACATTGCATACTAATATGAACATTCAATAAAGACTAAACAAAAAAGCACAATGTTGTTTCTTCCACCAAAAAAGAAGTGTCCCTAACTCCCTGTAATGATCAATGAGTGTGAATGTTGAGGTTTATCAGCACATCTGGTACTTTCAACGAACAATGATGATGTGCACAGGAATTAAGTACATCTACTGCAAGCTAAGAAATTTACAAGTGAAATTTGATGTTGAAAAACACCTGCTCCATCTTTGTACTAGGATAAGAGATAACAAGGTGTAGAGCTGGATGAACACAGCAGGCCAAGCAGCATCAGAGGAGCAGGAAAGCTGATGTTTCGGGCCTAGACCCTTCTTCAGAAATGTACCTTTGTAGTCTCAAGTTTTATGTCAAGAGCAATGGAGTTGGGCGGGTAAGTTGAGGTCACAATGCAGACACTTGTTTGTTTGAAATCTTTAATGGACTTCCGACGGTGTGGGCATTGTCAGTAGATGGCAAAGTTCATCAACACAAATTTTCCTCAACAGCTAAATCAAACGTGTTTTGTATTAACACTGCTAATTCCATATGGTTGAACTTGATCTATATTGGTCATGGTAAATATATATTTTACACAGTATTATTGTGATACGATATAGAACTGGAGCAATTATTTATAAAATGCAATCATCAGTTACATTATATGTTGTGCCCTGGGGAGATAGTAGCAATTTCCTGTATGGGCTAAATACCATTTCGTGACTGGAGAGATACTTAGGGGATACTTCCAACAGCCTATTCTTGGCTACGTCTGCTGGTGACTCTCAAGGTCTGTGTTAAGTGGAATTCCTTCTTATATTTTCTTCATACAACCATGTTTATGGAGATCAGTTTAATCCAGTTGTGGACTTACACCTGGCTTAACCCATCCAGTTACACAGTTGCCATGAACCAACAGGCCAGATTAGTGTTTCATGATTTCATGATTTCTTGACATTAGCCCATTTTTGTATTCCTGGATCCTAGTGCAGATTCGCCTCTGCACATACATTGCGGAAATATGGGGCAGGATTTTTCAGAGTGAAATTTGAAGTTGAAAAACACCTGCTCCATCTTTGTACTAGGATAAGAGATAACAAGGTGTAGAGCTGGATGAACACAGCAGGCCAAGCAGCATCAGAGGAGCAGGAAAGCTGACGTTTCGGGCCTAGACCCTTCTTCAGAAATGTACCTTTGTAGTCTCAAGTTTTATGTCAAGAGAAATGGAGTTGGGCGGGTAAGTTGAGGTCACAAAGTTTCTCACCACAACTAGAACAGTTGGTAGGGAATGCATCCCTACCAATCATGGTAGCCCCACAGCTGTTTGACACTCTGAGGAACTTTACTTGGATGGTGGCAAGATTTTTTTCCCCTCATTCAGTCAGAAGCTCGGCCTCAGAGAACTGTTAGAGCATCAGATTAGTCAGCAGCTCAGTCATCCTGCCAGTACCATTACCTGTCCCAGCAGTGGCCATGATTGGGACAACAGGAAATTCCCAGATCTGAAGTCCTGGGGTCCTGGGCCATGTCCAGGGCCTGGACCTCTTCTGACAAACCCCTCTCCTCATTGCTTATAGAGATGTCTAATGTCAGGGAGGGAAAGTGAGGGTTAGAGTTGGGCTCAAGGTAGGTGTGAGGAAGAGTATAGAAGTCCTGGTGGAGAGGGCAGTGAAAGAGATTTATTTCTAAATTTCCAGACTAGAAGTATTTAGTTAAAACTCTGAAGGGGTTAGGTGAAGCAGAGAAGATCTAAGCTCAGTTGTACGAAGGTTCAAGGAAGGGCAATCAAATTCTCAAAACTGGGGAATTGAGACCACAGCTAAGTAAAATTTGATGTGATATAAATCAAAGAATGCTCTGTCGGGTGTGAGTATTGTGAAGGACTGTTTCTGGGTTCAGTGGACTTAAAACAAAAACAGAAATTGTTGAAAAAAACTCAGTAGATCTGGCAGCATCTTTGGAGAGAAATCATTTTGATTTCAGTTAAATCCAATTTCTCTCCACAGAGATAATGGGATCAAGGGTCTCGGCCCGAAACGTCAGCTTTTGTGCTCCTAAGATGCTGCTTGGCCTGCTGTGTTCATCCAGCTCTAGGCTTTGTTATCTCGGATTCTCCAGCATCTGCAGTTCCCATTATCGCTGATCACAATTTTAACCTCACTGCGAAGCGTCTTCCAGGATGCCCAACCTGAAGAAGTTACCCTCCTCCCTCTGGATCAACCTCTGGGAATCTCTCTCCCATTGCAACTCTCCTGTACCTATCCCCTCCCTACCTCCCCACCTATATTCTCCTCTCCACCTATCTTCACTTCTATCCATCTTCGGTCCGCCTCCCCCTCTCTTCCTATTTATTCCAGAACCCTCTCCCCCTCCCCCTTTTCTGATGAAGGGTCTTGGCCTGAAATGTCAGCTTTTGTGCTCCTGAGATGCTGCTTGGCCTGCTGTGTTCACCCAGCTCCACACTTTGTTCTCTCCATAGATGCTACCAGATCTGCCGAGTTGTTCCAGCAATTTCTCATTTTGGTTTTTGATTTCCAGCATCTGCAGTTCTTTTGGTTCTCTGTTCAGTGGATTTGAAGTTTATCGTGTGTTTCAAAAATTTTAAATGTGTGGTATCTGTAAACATTTTTGATTTGTTCTATTTTATCTTAATTTCTTTAGTGCGATAAACTTCTGTTTTTTTTGGTTAAAACCATATTTGCAGCATTATGCCAGATTTTAGTCTGGCATCTGAAATGTCCATAATGGCATAAATTGGGATCATAACAGTGCGTTCTCAAGAGAAAATCTGTGGCAGTTTCTGCTTTGGTCATATTTCAGCTGCTCTTTTAATTTAATTTATCTAGCTATATTACCTGTTACTTTTTGGTTAAGTATCATATCTCTTCTGCTAGCCTACTTGCCTAAACTTGCCCATTTCTGTAAGGATTTGAGAATTTCTTGGTTCATACAAAGGTGAAACAAAGCAAATGAGTATGTTGATTGATAGTTTTCCAGGGTGGTAGCAATTACATTTCCTAATTGAACATTTATCTTAATAAGTAACTACTGAATGTGCTAGAAATTCTGAGATACTGTAACAAAGATACTTGCAGCAAGCACAGTTCTCAACCCATGAATGGATAAACAAAAACTAACATACCTTTACCCTCCTTGCAGCACCAAGCAATGTGGCGACAGCATGGGACTTTGAGAGGCAAAGGTTTGTGCATATACAAAACCAAAGAGACAATTGGAAAAGCCACCTCTACGAACAGAATGCACTTGCTCCTACTCAATCTCACTTACATTGACCCTGAGGCATATCGGTAATGATATGGCAGTATTGTGGTATTGTAACTGGGCTAATAATCCAAAGGCCCTAACTAAAGCTTTGGAGATTTGAATACAAATTCCCTCTTTGCAGCTCAAGGATTTTAGATTCAATTAATTGATAAATCTATTACAAAATGATTTCCTCTGCAATGATGCCCATGGAAATACTGGATTATTGTAAAAACACATTTGTTTGTTTCGCACCCTGAAGGAGACAAAATCTGCTGTCATTACCTTCAATATTTTTAAAATTTGCTTATGGGATACGGAATCACTGTTTGTGGGTCTGGAGTCACATGTATGATAAACTAGATTTTTTTTCGAGTTGGCTGGAGGCAGTGTCTGGCTCCTGGCCAGTCCAATCCCTTTTGCCTGACTGGCTGCATCCTTTTCCTTTATTATTTCTTAATTTTGCCTTTTATATCAAATTCATCTTTTCTCTTCGTGGCTAAAGTGTGGAAGTTTCAGTTGGATAGTTTCAGCTGCGTAATTAAATGGCGCTGTGACTTCTACACATTTTACTCTATTTTCTCAAAGAAATGTAACTAATAATAAAAAAATTGTATCTAAAAGAGTTTTTTTCCCTAACGGGCATAAATGAAACATTTCTGATGAAGGGTTCCAACCTGAAACATCAACTTAAAGGTTGCTGTAAATCAAGAACAAAAACAAAGTTGCTGGAAAAGCTCAGCAGGTCTGGCAGCATCTGTGAAGGAGAAAACAGAGTTAACGTTTGAGGTTCCAGTGACCCTTCCTTTGAACAGTCCTGCTCAGCTTTTCCAGCAACTTTTGTTTTTGTTCCTGAAATGTCAACTTTTCTGCTCCTCTGATGCTGCCTGACCTGCTGTGTTCCTCCAGCTCCACACTGTGTTATTGGTGAAACAATTGACAGTAGTCACCATCAGGAAAGCATTTTATTCCGGATTACTTTTATTGAATTCAGATTTCACCATCTGCCGACATGGGTTTCAAACATGTATCCTCAGAACATTAGATGACAAGGTGTGGAGCTGGATGAACACAGCAGGCCAAGCAGCATGAGAGGAGCAGGAAAGTTGACGTTTTGGGTCAGGACCTTTCTTCAGACATGGGGGAGGGGAAGGGGGTTCTGAAAAAAAAGGGAGAAAGGGGGAGGCGGATAGAAGATGGATAAAGGAGAGGATAGGTGGAGAGGAGACAGACATATCAAAGAGGTGGGGTTAGAGCCAGTGAAGGTGAGCGTAGGTGGGGAGTTAGGGAGACGATAGGTCGGTCCAGGGAGGATGACAGGTCAAGGAGGCCGGATGAGGTTAGTGGGTAGGAGATGGGGGTGGGGCTTGAGGTGGGAGGAATGGTTAGGGAGGCAGGGACTAGCTGGGCTGGTTTTGGAACGTGGTCGCTGGAGGGGAGATTTTGAAGCTTCTGGATGTGAGTTCGTCGGAGCTTCGTCGGAGGCTCATTGATGATGTTACCTACAATGGTGACGAAACGTTTAAAAACTAACCTTCCAGCTCAGCGAGCAAACTCACATCCAGAACCTCAACCTGAGCTACAAACTTTGAAGCTTGTGAAGTCCACATTGATATCATTGGGCTGCAGGGTTCCCAAGCGAAATATGAGATGCTGTTCCTGCATCTTTCGGGTGGTGTCATCGTGGCAATGTAGGAGGCCCAGGATGGACATGTCGTCTGAGGAGTGCGGGGTAGGGAATTGAAATGGTTCGCGACCGGGAGGTGCAGTTGTTTGTTGTGAACCAAGCGTAGGTGTTCTGCAAAGCGGTCCCCAAGCCTCTGCTTGGTTTCTCCGATGTAGAGGAGGCCATAACGGGTACAGCGGATGCAGTATACCCCATTAGCAGATGTGCAGGTGAACATCTGTTTGATGTGGAAGGTCATCTCCGGGCCTGGGATGGGGGTGAGGGCGGAGGTGTAGGGGCAGGTGTAGCACATGCTTTGTTTGCAGGGAAAAGTGCCGGGTGTGGTGGGTCTGGAGGGGAGTGTGGAGCAGGCAAGGGACTCCCAGAGAGAGTGGTCCCTCTGGAAAGCAGATAAGGGTGGAGATGGAAAAATGTCTTTGGTGATGGGGTCGGATTGTAGATGACAGAAATGTCAGAGAATGATGCGTTGTATCCGGAGGTTGGTGGGGTGGTTTGTGAGGATGAGGGGGATTCTGTTTTGGTGGTTATTGCGGATAGGGGGTGTGAGGGATGAGTTGCAGGAAATGCGGGAGACACGGTCGAGGGCATTTTTGATCACTGTGGAGGGGAAGTTGCGGTTCTTGAAAAAAGAGGACATCTGGATGTTCAGGAGTGGAATGCCTCATCTCGGGAGCAGATGTGGTGGAGGCAAAGTCCTACACATTGGGGAAACCAAGCGGAGGCTTGGGGACAGCTTTGCGGAACACTTACACTTAGTTCACAACAAACAACTACACCTCCCAGCCATGAACCATTTCAACTACCCCACGCCACCCCCCAACTCCTCGGATGACGTGTCCATCCTGGGCCTCCTACATTGCCACGATGACACCACCCGAAAGATGCAGGAACAGCAACTCATATTTCGCTTCGGAACCCTGCAGCCCAATGGTATCAATATGGACTTCACAAGCTCCAAGATCGCCCCTCCCCCGACCACATCCCAAAACCAGCCCCGCTAGTCCCCGCCTCCCTAACCATTCCTCCCACCTCCAGCCTCACCCCCATCCCCTACCCACTAAACTCATCTTGCCTCCTTGACCTGTCCGCCCTCCCTGGACCGACCTATCCCCTCCCTAACTCCCCACCTACATTCACCTTCACTGGCTCCAACACCACCTTTTTGACCTGTCTGTCTCCTCTCACCCTATCTTCTCCTTTATCCATCTTCTATCCGCCTCTCCCTCTCTCCCTATTTATTTCAGAATGCCCTTGCCCTCCCCCATTTTTGAAGAAGGGTCGCGACCCGAAACGTCAACTTTCCTGCTCCTTTGATGCTGCTTGGCCTGCTGTGGTCATCCAGCTTCACACTGTGTTATCTCAGATTCTCCAGCATCGGCAGTTCCTACTATCTCTCCTCAGAACATTAGCCTGGCATTCTGGATTATTAGTTCAGTGACGTTACCACTACGTCGCAACTCTTCTCCCTGCTTAATCTGCATGTGGTTCCAAGCCCACAGCAATATAAAATACCTCATTGCTCCCATCTAGTATAACATCGCAAGCCATTTCATTACATTAAACCACTGCAGAAAAGTCAAGAACGAGTAAAATCGGAGAGATCACACAGAATCAAAATGTTTCCCTGACCACAGGTTCAAACCTTGACATTCTTAACCCTGAACTTAAAATGTCTTTGTTAAAGAGGGCTACAGCAGCCAAAAATGGCTGCAGTGTCAATTGAATGGTTGTATAGATCAAGGGACCTGTGGAATTTTATACCTACAGACGTGAAGGAAATTTCATACAACGAGCCTTCAAAGTGAGAGGAGGGAAGTCAAAACAGATAGGACTGGTTCTGGATTCTGTGCAGATCGTCTGAGTGGCTGCTTGGCAACACAGCTTAGAGAGAACATTGCTTGAAACTATATTGCTGTCGCTTCAGTGTCACTGAGTCAAAATACAGGAACTCCCTTCTAGAGAGCACTGTGAGTGTATCTACAGCAGATGGTCTGCAGTCTTCAAACAGGTGGCTCACCGTCACCTTCTCAATGGTAATTAGAGACGGGAAAGAAATGCTGTCCTTACCTGGACATCCACATCCTAAAGATAAAATATAATTCTTATACATCTTGATATCACTCTAATTTTATTCCATCGATATTCTTTATAATTATTGTTGTTTATTGTTAGCGTTTTTTTCATTCTTGAAGACATTGCTGCTGATTTCAACATTAAATAATTATTTAAATAACATTTTTATATTTTTAACCTTGTTACATTGCTTGACATATCTTCAAAATTGTTAATCATTATACCAGATTATAAGAAACAGAAGCAGGATAATGTCCTTCAGGCCCTCATACTGACCCAGCCATTTATTAAGATCATGCTGGTTGGACCGGGGCTTCAACTCCTTTTCTTTTGCTCGCTCAGTATAGCCCTCAATTCCTTGATATTTTAAAAACCGATCTCCCTTCACTTTATAAAATGTCAGCGATCTAGCCTATACAACTCTCTGAGGTAGAGAATTCCAGAAATTCACTACCCTCTGAGAGTAGAATTTCCTTCACATTATAGTTTTAAGTGAGCACCTTCTTAATCTGTGACCATGTTCCCTTGGAATACCCCACTATTGGAAATAAATTCACATGACTGTCCTATCAAGTTCACAAATTTCTAATGGAAATTTTGATGAGCAATTGTTTACCTTGCTCAATTACAAACACCCCTAATACAGGCAAAATCCATTAGTTTGGAAGACTCGCTCTCACAAATTGTTTTAAAAACATAACCACAGCTACAGAAATTTTTACAAGTTAATTATTAAACCTTTCAAACACACAGATGTCACAGATTCAAAATCCAAAATCCAAACTTTAAATCAATGACAGTAAAAATACATATATATCACACACATTATGTTATTTCTTAAAAAAAGTAGAAAAGCAGAATATTTCTTGAATGGTGAAAGAATAGGATATGCAGGTGGCCAAAGTCCTTGTGAATGAAGTAAGTACAAAAGGTGACATGCACATACATCAAGCAATTAGAAGGACAAATGATATTTACTTCAAGGGGATTTGAGTACAGGAATACAGATGCCTTGCTGCAATTGTATGGAGTCTTGGTTCGGTGTACAGCTTTGGTCTTCTTGTCTAAGGAGGATGTAATTACAATATTGGGAATGTAATGGAAGTCATCAGGTTAATCCTGGAACAGTAGATTGTTTTACAAGGAGACGGTAAGGAAATAAGGAAGCTCCCTAGAGTTTTAATTAATGAGAGGTGCTTTCATTGAAACTTTTAAAATTCTTAAGGATCACGATGGGATGGATGTTTTCCATGTCTGGTGATGGTACAACCCGAGAACATAATTCCAGGATAAAGGGTATGCCATTTAAAGTGGAGATTGGATGAAACTTCTTTACTCTAATCCTGAGATCCCTGGAAGTTCAATCAGTGACCATGTTGAAGATTGAAACTGATCAATTTGTTAGCGAGTTTTAAGAAGATTTGTAGCTCAGGTTGAGGTTCTGGATGTAAGTTTGCTCGCTGAGCTGGAAGGTTCGTTTTCAGACGTTTCGTCACCATTCTACGTAACATCATCAGTGAGCCTCCGACGAAGCGCTGGTGTTATGTCCCGCTTTTTATTTATCTGTTTCGGTTTCCTTGGGTTGGTGATGTCATTTCCTGCATTGGTGATGTCATTTCCTGTTCTTTTTCTCAAATCACACATTGATTTGGAGCCAATCTACCATCCCCTGAGAAAAAGAACAGGAAATGACATCACCAATGCAGGAAATGACGTCACCAACCCAAGGAAACCGAAACAGTTAAATAGAAAGCGGGACATAACACAAGCGCTTCAATGGAGGCTCACTGATGATGTTACCTAGAATGGTGACGGAACGTCTGAAAACTAACTTTCCAGCTCAGTGAGCAAACTTACGTCCAGAATGATCAATTTGTGTCCTCAAAATGATCCAACCCAGCACTGTCAGGAGTGCAGAAGTCATAAAGGCATCGCAAGAAGCTTGTTAAGACAGATTTAGGGCCTTAAAATACTTAGGAGTAATGCAATGCCTGCTGAAGAGAGAATCCACATCTTTGCTAAGCATTTCTGAGTCTTCAAGGTTGCTGTCGTGAGAGTGTCATAAATCATGCACCCAACAAAATCCTCTATGACATAAATTACATGCTAAATTCCTCAAAGGGAAATGTCATAACTTCAGCAATTTTGTGAGCACAATGAACTTCAATGGAGAGCTTTGGTTTGAGAAGGTATTGTCAGAGCTTCTGAAAAGTGTAATGGCTGACGATTTCACGAAAATTGGCACTTGAACATTGCTATAAAGAGAAACATGTTGCAGAAGAATTGGTAGCTCCTTCTGAAAATTAATGGATTTTTAAGGAATACACATGCTCAAACAGACTGAACAAATTTCCATTGCATTGACATTTTTATTTACAGTGGTGTTTTCCCCCACAAAGGATAAAGATAATCATTGATAGCAAATATTAACTGATGGAGGAACAGTAAATCTGAGAAAGTCACGTTCACACAGATAGGAGTGTCTGCAAATAATTAACAAACTGACAGGAAGCCTGATAGGAAATAGTAAAATTGGAAATCATGTGATAAAGGTTGGTAAAGGCTTAATAAAGTTCACAAGTAGTGATAGCTCTCTGTTCTTTCCCAAAGTATTACAATGCCATGATGTTTGGGTACTTTTTTCTTCAAGATAAAGCATTGTAGCGTCTACAACTGAGCAAGCTCTCCGGTGTTTCACATTATAGGAGGTTGCTTTAGAGAGAATGATTATCTGGACACTTAGCAAGAGTGCCCAGTCCAGTGATCAGCAGGACACTTCCGGAACCTAAGTAACCATCACTCATAGTTCTGCTTTTCCTGTTATTTCATCACCCACTCCATTAGATTGTTTTACCTGAGCCGGCAAGGAGATACTTACTTGCGAGGAAATAGCTTATGAATTCAGGATTTTCACTGGATGAGGTATTGACTTCATGAGAACCTGACAGTAGAATTCAGGGAGGAAACTGTTTCTCCACAGGAGGTAGAAAATAATCATCTTCAGCTGAAGATCCTGGTTAGCTCTCAGGGTCCTAGCCTTTAATGCAGCCTTAATGAGGGAGAATTGATTTCATGTGCAGACAAACACTGGAAATAATTTCAATGCATACAGTTGAAATTGTGAAAAGCAGTAAGAGTTCATGATAAGCATCTACTACAAGTCAACTCAACTTGTAGAACACTTTGGGGAGAGTTATTGCAGGGTATCTCTGCAGTAATAAGGAATCGGGAAGATGTAAAACCATGACTTCTAGAATATCAGGTACAATGCTTTAGTAGGTGTTCAGCATGTTTGCCTCACTTTTCTGTGCCTTCAATGGCCTGACTGGAATTATTTAGTTTTTAATGACACCAGTCAATAGCCCTTCAATCCCACCTCATACAAAAACCGTCTCATCCTGAGAATATATTTTGTGGAGATTTATTGTTAAGTAGATCCTTTGTCATAACTACATTGTGTGGTTGTGCAGAGTGGTCTGTGAACTGTGAATTTAGATAGCTCATTTAACTGCCTTTCAATTTTTTTTGAGTTCCAATTTAAAAATGATCAGTGGTAACACTTCTGTTTTAAACAAGCTTAAAGGCTATTTTATCAGTTTATAACATATGAAACATAGGAGTTAGTGTCAAATTTCAACTATTTGGCTCTTCAAGCCCATTCCGCTATTAAGTAAGATCATGGCTGATCTGGCCTTGATCGCAACTCCATTTCCCTGCGTTTCCTCCATAGTTCTTGATCTCTTTGCCTCTCAAAACATTATCTAACAATGCCTTGAATTAATCTAATAACTAAGCTTCCGCTGCTTTCTGGAGAAGAGAATTCATTACTCAGGCAGTTCTCCTATATAACTCAATTTATGTCCTTCTGTGACCTCGTGCTGTAGAAAGTCAGGCTATAGAAAATCACTTTATAGGGAAATTGCAATACTGTACTGCAGAAAGATTGTGCATTCCAAACAGCATGCACTATTCATCAACAGCCAATTTATGTTAATGAAACACGTGTTATAGCAGTACTACCTGTATCTGAGAGAAAAACAGAAATCATCTCCATCTTAAGAAGGGAGATCTCTTATTCTTAAGGTGTGGAGCTGGATGAACACAGTAGGCTAGGCAGCATCAGAGGAGCAGGAAAGCTGAAGAAGGATCCAGCCCCGAAACATCAGCCTTCCTGCTCCTCTGATACTGCTTGGCCTGCTGTGTTCATCCAGCTCTACACCTTGTTATCTATGTTTTCTGAGAGTTAAGGCAGCGTAAAGATTTGAATGCTCACTGCCTGATCTGATACACCAGCTTCTGGAAGCCTAAATAGGAGAAATCTTAACTAGAAATATTGTTGCGTTTGCCTGGATGAACTGGGTAAGTCACCCTGATGAGTGTTCCAGAAATGTAGCCAAGGAGTCCACAATTATACCTGTGAAACAATTTATCGCGAAAGCCATATAAGTAGTCAGGCCAGTTCTGTCATTTTCTTTGATTTATCCCTTACCTGTGTTTGTTTATCTTTCTGTCTTTTGCATGAATGTGGGCTGAACAACAAATGTTTTGGGCTAAAGCATTGACATTAATCAGCTTATTGTGTTGTTTCATTTTCTCTCTGTTGGAGTTATTGTATATCTAATAGTTAAGCATTTTGTTTAAGCTATAGAACTGGTATCTGGAAATTCTTTATTCGCTAAGTCTGCATTGGTTATTTAAATATCTGGTCTGGAACCATTGGAGTGATAATTTGTGGGTCTTTGAGGGTTGAATTGTGTTGTAAATACAGAACGAGACAGGCTGATCTGGTTTGGATGGCCGTGTCTATGTTGTAACCTACAAATCAGTCTGTTATCACTATAGGCCTGTTATTTGCTTGAAGCAAAGAGATTTGACAACCTGACATTTGAATTCAGCGGCTGTGATGGCTTGTGCATTTGAGAAGTTGAAGATATGTCCTATGTGTGGACTGAACAGAACAGGTTCTGAAGGAAATGAAGGATCTTTATTTCACTTTCATGCGACTTTAAGTTGTGCCTTTGTTGGTGTGCTCAGTATAGCAGCCCTCAGCTTGTTTGATTTTTGCTTGTCCCTACTGAGAACTTTGTCTTTGGCGCTATCTGTCACAGCTTTTCCTTGCATTCTTTTTAAAATGGTGAGTCGCAGACTCTCTTAAACTCATCACTGCTCAGGATGGCTGCTGTATTCACTTTTGATGAAGCATTGCTCCACAGAACAAAGCCAATTATACTGGAATACCCTGAGATGTCCCTGAAATTTTCTTTGAAGCTTTCAATTCTCAAATCTTTGTGAGTATCCATTCTGTTGCTCAAGGGTTAATTGGGATTCTAAATGTGCCCCTTTAGCAGCCGATGGCTGAGATAACATATCTGTTTGTCCATCTTTCTGGCTGAAGTGAATCAACGAGGACAGTAATGTGACTCTTGGGATTCTGTTTCTATTTTAAGAGAGATCAGTGTTCTGATAAAAAAAGTGCAATTACTTAATTATCCTGTCCTGACACGTCCCTTATGTCGATGTCTCTATGGGGCACTTTTCTTATAAAACAACAATGGAAGAATTTTCAGTGATTAAAATATTTTCCAAATCTCCTCCTCCTCCATGTAGACCAGCAACAGCAGTGAACACAACCTTATCAACTCTGCACAGACCCCTTACTAACCATAAGACCAGACCATAAGACCTTAAGAACATAAGATATGGGAACAGGAATAGACTAAATAGATGTAAAGCTGGAAAAGCACAACAGATCAGAAAGCATTTGAGGAGCAGGAAAGTGTTTTGGACCAAATCCCTTCGTCAGGACTGGGGAAGGGGAGGGGAGCCTAGAAGTGAATACAGGGAGGGGGTGGGGCTTTTTTGGAAGGGTAGGTGGATGGTGATAGGCGGATGCAGGTAGGGGGCTAATGTGATTGGTCAGTGGGAAGGATGGAGCAGATAGGTGAGTAGGAAGGTGGACAGGTTAGGTTAGGTCAGGTCAGGGAGGCAAGGAGGAGGGGGAGGGATGGATAGGGTTAAGGCTGGGGGTGGAGGGACTTTGAAGCTGGTGAAGTCAATATTATGGTGATTGGGCTGTAAGCTCCCAAGGTGAAATACCAGGTGTTGTTCCTCCTGTTTACATTTGGCCTCACTCTAACAGTGGAGGAGACCAGGGATGGACATGTCGCCAGGGGAGTTGGAGGGCGAATTAAAATGGATTGCAACCGGATGGTCGGGTTAGTTGGTGCATGCAGAGTGCAGACGTCTGGGAACTGATCCCTGAGTCTGTGTTTTGTCTCCTTGATATGGAGGAGACCACATTGGGAGCAATGGATGCTATAGATGAGGTTGGATGAAGTGCAGGTGAATCTCTGCTGGATCTGGAAGGGTTGTTTAGACCTTTGGACACAGGTAAGAGGGGAGGTGTAGGGACAGTTGTTACATCTCTTGTGGTTGCAGAGAAAGGAACCAGGTCTGGTGGATTAGTTGATGGGGAGTGTAGAGCTGATGAGGGAGTCACGGGATGAACAGTCCCTGTGGAAGGCGGACGGGGTGGGGAGGAAATATCTTTTTGGTGATAGGGTCTGATTATAGGTGGCAGGAAATGTCAGAGTATGTTCTGTTGGATTTGAAGGTTGATGGGGCAGTACATGAGGACTAAGGGGACTCTATTCTTATTGTTGTTGGTGGGTGGGGTTTGAGGGCAGAAGTGTGGGAAATGGGGGACATGTGGTTGAGGGCATTCATAATTACAGAGGAGTGGAGATTCTGGCCCCTAAAGTCTAGGAGTAAATTCCTGATTTTGGGAACAGATGTGGCAGAGGTAGAGGAATTGAAAGTATGGGATAGCATTTTTACAGGAGGGTGGGTGAGAGGAGTTGTAGTCGAGGTAGTTGTGGGAGTCAGTGAGTTCGAAATGTATGTCAGTTGAGACTTGGCTTCTGGAGATGCAAACGGAGAAGTCCAGGAAGGGGAGGGAGGTGTCAAAAATCATCCAGATGAATAAGGAATAATGTTGGACTGAAAGGACTGATCCAGTTTGGTACTTTTGAGTTATGTCAGCACCCTGATGCAATAAGGAGAAACTAACGAAATATTGGGTAGGATAACAAATTATCAAAGGGACAAATGAACATGAAATTAAAAAAATTAAAAATTAAAGTTGAATAATTAAATTGAAAAGCAAGAAAAAGAGAGAAAATGTCGTTTTGAAACACACCAAAGGAATATAATACAAGAAAATTGAGAAATATGTTTGAACAATAATAATAAAATTACAACAGGTAAAAGGTGGAACACAGAAACTAATTTAAAGGAAAACTCATTTAACGGCATCTGTACATTCAGCACACAATTTTCAGTTTGATATTTTTTCAAGAAATTTATTCTCGTTTACACAGTGGGACTTCCCTGCCATTGCAGCTTTCTTGTTGGGTATAAATTCCAAGTATTGATTTGCTCTCAATCTACAACAGAATTTGTTGAGAAATTTTAAAAAACTGTTCAACAGCAAATCAATGACCAGCAACTTGTGTTAGGAAGAGCAAGGTTAGTGTGACACAGTCTGTAAATCAGGTTGATAGTACAACTTCATCCACACCTGCACACAGTTACTGAACTTCCCAAACCTGAAGGTGCCGGTTCAGGCAACAAAATACATTAGTGTCATGTTGTCATCGATAATTTCAACAAACAAATAATCACTTCAGAACAATGAATAGAGCTATTGAATCAGAGATTGATGCAGAACAAGAGATCATTGACCCATCATTCCTCGGCTGGCTTTTTGAAACAGCTAACTAATTAGTTTCAGTACCTTCCCCTTTCTCCATAGAGCTGTAAATTGCTTCACTTCAAGCATTTAACCAATTTCTTTTTGGAACAATGACTTGGGACATAGATTTCAGATGAGAGGCAGGAGGTTTTCAGGGGATGTGAGAGAAATCTTTTTCACCTACAGGGTGATGGGAGTCTGGGACTTGCTTCGGTTAAGGGTGGTAGAGTCACAACTTTGAAAGATAACTGAATGCCAAGTGCCTGGCTAGCCAAAGACTGTTCAAACATATTTCTCAAATTTCTTGTAATATATTCCTTTGGTGTGTTTCTCAACAACATTTTCAACATCAGAGATAGTAGGAACTGCAGTTGCTGGAGAATCTGAGATAACAAGGGGTAGTGCTGTGTTCGTCCAGCTCTGCGTCTGTCTCAACATCAGAACTGGGCAGTAAAGACCACTGATAATAAAATGTGGAGCTGGATGAACACAGCAGGCCCAGCAGCATCTCAAGAGCACAAAAGCTGATGTTTCGGGCCTAGACCCTTCATCAGAGAGGGGGATGGGGTGAGGGTACTGGAATAAATAGGGAGAGAGGGGTAAGTGGACCGAAGATGGAGAGAAAAGAAGATAGGTGGAGAGGAGAGTATAGGTGGGGAGGTAGGGAGGGGATAGGTCAGTCCAGGGAAGACGGACAGGTCAAGGAGGTGGGATGAGGTTAGTAGGTAGATGGGGGTGCGGCTTGGGGTGGGAGGAAGGGATGGGTGAGAGGAAGAACCGGTTAGGGAGGCAGAGACAGGCTGGACTGGTTTTGGGATGCAGTGGGTGGGGGGGAAGAGCTGGGCTGGTTGTGTGGTGCAGTGGGGGGAGGGGAAGAGCTGGGCTGGTTTTGGGATGCGGTGGGGGAAGGGGAGATTTTGAAGCTGGTGAAGTCCACATTGATACCATTGGGCTGCAGGGTTCCCAAGCGGAATATGAGTTGCTGTTCCTGCAACCTTCGGGTGGCATCATTGTGGCAGTGCAGGAGGCCCATGATGGACATGTCATCTAAAGAATGGGAGGGGGAGTGGAAATGGTTTGCGACTGGGAGGTGCAGTTGTTTGTTGCGAACTGAGCGGAGGTGTTCTGCAAAGCGGTCTCCAAGCCTCCGCTTGGTTTCCCCAATGTAGAGGAAGCCACACCGGGTACAGTGGATGCAGTATACCACATTGGCAGATGTGCAGGTGAACCTCTGCTTAATGTGGAATGTCATCTTGGGGCCTGGGATAGGGGTGAGGGAGGAGGTGTGGGGGCAAGTGTAGCATTTCCTGCGGATGCAGGGGAAGGTGCCGGGTGTGGTGGGCTTGGAGGGCAGTGTGGAGCGAACAAGGGAGTCACGGAGAGAGTGGTCTCTCCGGAAAGCAGACAGGGGTGGGGATGGAAAAATGTCTTGGGTGGTGCGGTCGGATTGTAGATGGCGGAAGTGTCAGAGGATGATGCGTTGTATCCGGAGGTTGGTGGGGTGGTGTGTGAGAACGAGGGTCATCCTCTTTGGGCGGTTGTGGCGGGGGCGGGGTGTGAGGGATGTGTTGTGGGAAATACGGGAGACGCGGTCAAGGGCGTTCTCGATCACTGTGGGGGGAAAGTTGCGGTCCTTGAAGAACTTGGACATCTGGGATGTGTGGGAGTGGAATGTCTTATCGTGGGAGCAGATGCGGCGGAAGCGGAGGAATTGGGAATAGGGGATGGAATTTTTGCAGGAGGGTGGGTGGGAGGAGGTGTATTCTAGGTAGCTGTGGGAGTCAGTGGGCTTGAAATGGACATCAGTTACAAGCTGGTTGCCTGAGATGGAGACTGAGAGGTCCAGGAAGGTGAGGGATGTGCTGGAGATGGCCCAGGTGAACTGAAGGTTGGGGTGGAAGGTGTTGGTGAAGTGGATGAACTGTTCGAGCTCCTCTGGGGAGCAAGAGGCGGCGCCGATACAGTCATCAATGTACCGGAGGAAGAGGTGGGGTTTGGGGCCTGGGTAGGTGCGGAAGAGGGACTGTTCCATGTAACCTACAAAGAGGCAGGCATAGCTGGGGCCCATGCGGGTGCCCATGGCCACCCCCTTGGTCTGTGGGAAGTGGGAGGAATCAAAAGGAAGTTGTTGAGGGTGAGGACCACTGAGCTTACTTTACAGTTTTTCTACCTCTGCCAATAACTTGGTTTTCCTGTCTTTTTCTCATGTGTCTATGTGTGTGCAAGAGTGAGTTTATACAGGAATTAGAATTTTAATTAGTAGTGTTATGTGCCAGTGGTTTATATCTGTTTACTTGAAGCTTCAATCTAATTACCTCTAAACAGTAGCCGTTTAAGACAGAAACCTAGTCTACGCTTTCCAACAAACTTGGACTGAAATTCAGGTAAATCAGGGTACCATGTGTATCTTAAAAATACTTTAACATTTGGTGTAGCTTTAGGAATAGCAAAGCTTGATAGATGGCATGCTATTCCAGTGGATCGTAACACTTTACCAGAATATTTTCAGGGCTCACTGCCTTTGCAGTATCTTTTGCCTCCAGCTACTTTTTGATATCACATGGAGTGAATCAAATTGACTGAAGATGGGTGTCGGTGATACATGGCACCTCAGGAGAAGGCTGAGACATATCATTCTCTCTGAAGGTTGTTCATTCTTATCTCTTGCACCGTTGTGCTTGACTCCTCCATTATTGAGGAAGAACCTCCTCCTCCTGTAAGCTAATTGTCCACAACCATTCAAAATTGGAAACAGCCTGACTGTAAAAGTTAGATATGATCCACTGGGTGTGGAACTGTTTTGCTCTGTTTATCACTTACAGCTTTTTGGCCACAAGTAGCGCTGTTTTATAGCTTTACCAAGTTTTACGTCATTTTGCCTTATTTTAGGTAAGCCTATTGTTATTCCTGGCATGCCCTCTGACATTCTGCATGAATCAGGCTTATTGGTAATGGTAGAGCGGGAGATATGTCAAACTATGAGATCACAGAATGTATTTGAATACATTCCGCTACCACTGATGGCCCACAGCATCTCATGGATGCTTGACCTTGAGTTGCTAGATATGTTTGACATCTAGCCCATTTAGCAGGTAGTCAAGCCACATAACATGATGAAGAGAATCACCAAATTGAAGACCAAGAGGTAGTGACTCCTACTGATACTATCCTGGACAGACGCACTTGCTACAGAGTTGAGAGTGAGGTCAAGTTTCTTGTGCTATGCCTTTGATCTTCTTACCACCTGCTGTAGACCCAGTTAAGCAGCTCTGCCCATTACGGACCAATCAGCTCAGTTGGTGGTGATGAACACTGAAATGCCCCATCTAGAGTTCATTCTACACTCCTGACATCCTCAGTGCTTCCTCTACGAGGTGTTCAACATAGAAGATCACTGATTCCATAAACTGAGGTAGGTAGATACATGATAATCAGCTAAAGTTTCCTTGCTCATGTGTGACCTGATGCCATGAGACTACATGGGATACACAGTCAATGTTAAGGACTGCAAGGCAACTCCCTCCTAATTTTATCCCACTGGCCTGTTTCCTGTTTGTAGGACAGGGTATCATGGTGACAGCAGTAACTTGGACATTGCCCATCAGGTACAAATCCACATGACTGTGTCAAGCTGCTGCTTGACTAGTCTGTGAGACAGCCATCAAATGTTTGTAAAATTAGCTTTGCGCAGTCAACTTTGTTGTTGTTGCTTCTGGTGCTTTGATCAATGCCAGGTGATCTGTTTGGTTTCATTCCGTTTCTGAGGCTTTTTAGTCATTTGATACGACTGAGTTGTTTCCTGTGCCATTTCAGAGAGCTGTGAAGAATCAGTTGGACTGGGGAAGGACAGCAGATTTTCTTCCCTAAAAAGTTTTAGTAAACCCAATCGGTCACGGTCATCATTTTTGATTCTGGATTTGATTTCAATTCAAATTTCACCACCTGCAGTGTTGGGACTCCAACCCTAGGCCCCAGCATATTACCTGGATTACTAGTCCAGTGATAACATCACTATGCTGTCACCATCCTTTCCAGATTTGGCTACTGCATTTCTTTCATTTCAACATGTGCCAACACCCCAAAAGTGTTTCATTGACATTGGAATCTGAGATATCCCATGGTTGAAAGGCACTATATAAACATGTCTTGAGCTCTTATGTGTACATGTGTGTATACACATGTGTGTACAGTTATGCACTTGTGAGTGAGCTGCAAGGAGAAGTATGTCAAGTATAAGGAATCACAGAATCAAGATACTTGCCAATGATATAATGAAAACAGATGAATCTTAATATTGTGAATGGAAAACTTTATACATGACAATAATCAAGGAAAAAGGGTCTTTTATGGCAGAACTAACACTACTGTGTCATTACCAGACACACATCAGTCAATTGGTGTTTCCCAGTTATACGATTTGTTCTATTTTTGATCTAATACAGAACATTTACAGAGACTGCTGAGTTAAGGAAAAGAATAAATTTCTTAGAACACATTTCAACTCACTACATCTTGTCGCAAAGTTTCACAAAAGAGAGCAAGATAATGTGATGTTCCATGACTTACAATAATGCAGTAGATCACATATCTTTAGAATATGACATGGTTAGAATTAACCCCTCACATAACATCATCCTCCCCCCCCCCAGCTCTCTGACGATTTCCATATTGTGAAGATCAAATAATTCTTGGTTTCTGGTGTGTTGAAGCCTTTGACTTTATTTTCTTTGCTTAAGTCCTCTTCTTTCCTCCAATGTTTTTAAACGGAACAATCACAGTGGTGGATCTGCAAGTCCACCAGAGTGGATTGTCATTTTCTCTGGAGGGAACTGGGGATTTTCATCCTGTGGATGATCTTGTCAGACTCTGCTGGATAGGAGTAGAGTTGTTAGCTGATTCAGATTCACTAGTCTGGCTGTCAACTAGACTGGTGGATGAATGCAGGATCTGTATCGATTATTGCTGGGGAGTTGCTTCCACTACAATGAAGCATTATCTGCGTGGTTGATGTTGCACTGTGAATGTGATGTCTACTGAACCACATGTTCATAGCAAACTTGGTCTTGGATCCAAACTGACTCATTGGGGTGTGTGTGTCATAGTTTCGCACATTTCTGGAATGATATTTGTTCTTTTTCTTTGTTAATTTGTCAGTCTGGACTCGTGACACAAGCGAATAAGAGAGTAGCGAGTCTAGTTCAATGAAAGGTTCACATGGTTATAATAGAAAGAAAAATGATGTCAATGGTTTTCTTGTCTCCTGATGATGAACTGCACAAGTAATACATCCCTTGATATCATCCCCCGCTAACTGTTGGAATGCCCAATCTCTTGTGGTAGATGAATAAATGATCAACTATACTGAGATGGCCTCTCTGATTATAGCATTCCCTGAGAATGGGATTGTGTGGCCTGTGTGTTGGCTATTCTTTGATGCAAATCTTTGAGCTGAAGGCACTCATCATTAGACTTTTGCACATCTCTGATTTCACTCAGTCGCTGAGTTGTTGCTGGTAAAATTGTGGTTGCTGTTGATGCAAAAGATTCTGCATTTTTCAGACGTTGTCACTGCAATATGGATGAAGCATGGGCTGTGATCTGCTGCTCTCTCCAAAAATATTCTGGGTTTTCATCAAATCCCTCCATCATCAGTGTGAATCATTGTTTGCATGAAGGAATTCTTATTAATTCGTTAGAATCTCTAAAGGCTTCTGTTCTTTGGAAATCAAGCTCTGCTATTCTACAAGTCGTGGTGGCTCAGGGGTTAGTACTGCTACCTCACTGTGCTAGGAACGTGGGTTCAAACCTACCCTTGGGTGACTGTCTGTGTGATGTTTGGATGTTCTCCCTGTGGCTGTGTGGGTTTCCTCCTGCTGTCCTAAAATGTGCAAGCTAAGTGAATTGATCATGCTAAGTTATCCAGGGATGTGCAGGCTCTGGAGGCCAACCATGAAAAATGCACAATTAGAGGAGAGGGTGTGCATGGGAAACTCTTCAGAGGGCCAGTACAAACTCAATGGGCCAAACATCCTGCTTCTTCAGAGTCGGGATTCTTTGAAATGTATAAATAACCAAGGGAAACACTAAGATGGTTAATTTGCCTGACTTTGGCCATTGTCTCAGATAAAAGGAAATCACACAGATTCCATTAATAAATGAGGAACCAAAATTTATTACTAAAAAAAACTGATCCTTGAACAGATAGCAAAATTTATCATTAATTATTAATATGCAGACTTAAACTATACCCTCTTTAAACGCCAATAACACATGTAATCACAAAAAGGGCAAACATGGTAGAAATACCACGGGTGGGAATCTGTGATCACCAGTCCAGTTCACAAGAGTGGAATAAAGTGGCTTCACAATTCTTGTGATGATATCACGTTGTTCCCGGTGATCTGCAATTTGTTAGTTAGTCAATTGGGCAAAGGATTTTGATTGAGGTCGAAGTTGTTTCTCAGAGTTTTTGAATGTTGATGGTTTCCATTCGCAGCAGGAGAAACAGACAGTGGAAGAGTCTTCATTTGAAGGCTTTCCAGGTGTAATCACCTTCTTGGAACAAACTGCAATGAAAACAGTTATTGGCCAGTTTTTAACACAAACACAGCTGGTGCAAACTTCTACAAATGTTACATCATCTTGATGAACCAATAAATGAACACCACAAGGTCCCACATTTCCTTTGAGTTGCAAAATAAGTAACCAGTACATTCGCTGCAACATAATGGTGTCCAAACTTCCTTTTTTCCAGTTTACATTTTCAAATAAAAGTATAGTCCATACACTATCTTGAAGTGTAGACCAAGAGGATAATATAGAAATGTTTCACAAGCCAACATAACACTTGTCCCTTCTTTAGTATCACTGTATATCTCTGTCAGTTCCACTGAATAGAATGTGTAGTAAACTGGTCTGTGGTGTCCAAATGCCTGTATCTGAAAGAGTGCACCTCCCAGCCTGTAGGAGTAACGTCTGCAGCAATAATAGTAGGTGGCTCTGGGTCATTATGAAATAAAATGCTGGGTGATATCAGCATCTCTGATTTTTTTCAGAAGCTGTCTGTTGTGCTTCCTCCCAGCATCGTGCATTGTCCTATCTGGGCTGGTCATATAATGGCTTGCTGATGACAGCTACATTTGGTAAGAACTTTCTAACTTGGTTCATCGTACCTGTGAATCTCATGAGGTCAGTCACTTTTGCAAGGTATTGGCAACACCTCCATTGTTCACATCTTCTATGGACCAATTCTCATCAAACGTATCCACAATATTCTGAAGCAACTTGACAAATGGCTGTGAGAATTTCCATTTGTTTGAATGAGAATCCTGCTTCCTTTCAGCATTGAAGCACAGTTCACAGTCTGAT
Source organism: Stegostoma tigrinum (assembly GCF_030684315.1). NCBI lineage: Eukaryota > Metazoa > Chordata > Chondrichthyes > Orectolobiformes > Stegostomatidae > Stegostoma > Stegostoma tigrinum. The sequence goes on from NC_081358.1 coordinate 10,163,219, forward strand.
GTCATGTTCTGCGTGAATGGCTCTCATCCATGTTACATCAACTCTATTCAGTCCTTGTAGGGTGGTTAATCTTGTTGTCTGGAAGAACTCACACACTGATGATGGCAAAGAATAATATGTTGAAACAAAACCTCCAAAACCTGAACACTGTATTGAAAGTAAAAATCCCATTCTCATCAGTTCCTCCATCTCCGTCGCATACGTTCAAATGAGGCCAATTTCGACAAGGGAACCTCCAAAATATCCACCTTCTTCCTCAACCGAGGATTCCCCAGCTCCGTTGTCAACAGGGCCCTCAACCAGGTCCGACCCATCTCCCGCACTTCCGTCCTCACCCCTTCTCTTCCCTCCCTCAACAGCGATAGGCGTTCCCTTATCCTCACCTACCATCCCACCAGCTTCCACATCCAGAAGATCATCAGATGCCATTTCTGCCACCTCCAGCAAGATGCCACCACCAGACACATATTCCCCTCCCCTCCCTTGTCCACCTTCCACAGTGACCGGTCCCTCCAGGACACCCTGGTACACATTTCCTTCACCTCCAACACCTCCCGACAGTCCTACGGCACCTTCCCCTGTAACCAGCGAAGGTGCAACACTTGCCCACTTACTTCCTCCCTCCCCAGTATCCAAGGGCCCAAACATACCTTCCAGGTGAAGCAACACTTCACCTGCACTTCACATAATCTAATCTACTGCATTCACTGCTCACAGTATGGTCTCCTCTACATTGGGGAAATGAAGTGTAGATCTGGTGTCTGCTTTGCAGAACATCTATGTTATACTCGCAAAAAAGATCCTGAACTACCTGTCGCCTGCCACTTCAATGTGCCACCTGCTCCCTGGCTGACATCCCGTCTCTGTCTCTAGCTTGCTACAGTGTTCCATTGAAGCCTAGGGCAAGCTGGAGGAACAACACCTCATTTTCTGCTTTGAGACCCTGCAGCCTCCATACTCAATATCAAGTTCAATAATTTTAGGGCCTAAACTCTCCCATCCCCCAGTCCCCCATCCCACACACCAGGCCTTGTTATCACATAGCCTGCCACTACACACCCCCTGTTGTTAGTCACTAACAGTCCCCATTAACAACTATCCACCCTCCCAGCCTGATCATTAGCAACTCCTTTGTCTGTCCAACTGTCTTTCTCTCTCTTTGGGCTCCATCCTATCGTTTACTCCCTACCCCACCCACCTCCCTATTTTTGGCATATAAACTGGCGTTTTCCCAGCCACCATCGGTTCTGAGGAAGGGTCACCAGACCCGAAACGTTAACTCTGTTTTCTCCTTCACAGATGCTTCCAGATCTGTTGAGCTTTTCCAGCAGCTTTGTTTTTGTTACTGTATTGAAGGTTTTGACCAACTTAGATTCTTCATCGAGGAAGGTAGCTAAACCCACCATCTACATTTAGTTTTCATGAAAACTGCAGACTTGCCCAGTTTTGCTAGGCTGACATCTGCAGATGGTGTAGGATAAACTTTGTATCTGACTGCTTTGCTCAGCTGTGTAAAATCTTTGCAAATTCTGATGAAAGTGTTGGCTTTCTGCACTTGGCCCACTCCTGAAAATGAGGCTATCATTTCTATCATGGGTGAAATAAACCTTCACTTCATCATGCATCAATTCCTTACCAGTTGTGAGAGTGGATGAGGAGGTTTTCTCCCTGCAGACAGACACACTGACTTTGAAGAGGTATGTGGTATGCCATCTTCAATTTTCCAAGTCCTGTGAACAGCTGTGGAAATTCAGCTCTGAGCTTTTTAGGCTGGTCTTCTCTTCTTTCTAATTCTTCAACAGTGCCATTACATTTTGATCAGTAAAGACATTCCTGTATAGGAGTGAACAACTCTGATTTAAGATCACATGTAATGTTTCTGAAATCTTTCTCTCTTGAATATGAAGGGTTGCACTCAGTTTTCGTATGTCACTGAGTTCTATACCTTCTAGCCCCTAATTGTAATAGCTGAAGTTAACTTTTCTTTAACCATAGTTCAGCATCAGAAAGAATCAAAACTGCTGCACATGTATCTTAAAGCACATTCTGCTATCTTTTAAAAGGAGAACAGTACTCCAGTAGCTTCTGCTTGGTTCCTGGATTTCTTCAAGGAAAAGTATCTCAATATCATGGACACCATTACATAATTGATCTTACCATTACTCAACTGCGTTTGAGCTTATATTCTCATTGCCATCTTGAGTCACAACTCAAATGATGTTTTCTGACTTCAACTTATTTGCTCAGTCAGTTTGCCTTTGTTAAGGTTAAATCATTTTTGTCAAGGTTAGATCACATTTCAACTGAAAGTGGTGGTACAGCTTCATCCAACATGTTAAGAAAGGTTCTGTCTTTGACTAATTTATTTTCAAACCTATTATATTCTCGGTTCATTGCAGTACATATGGGTTCCTTGTACGCACACCAACTCCTTCCAACACCAGCACTCAGTAATAGCAGTGTGTACCATCTGCAAGACATACTGCAGAAATTCACCAAAAATCGTCAGACAGCACCTTCCAAACCCATGACCACTTCCATCTAGAAGGATAAGGGCAGCAGATATGTGGGAACCTGCAAGTTCCTCTCCAAGCCACTTACTATTCTGATTTGGAAATATATCGCCATTCTTTCAGGGTTGCTGGCTCAATAAGCTGGAATTCTCTCCCTAAGGGCATTGTGGGTCAACCCACAGCATGTAGACTGCAGTGGTTTGAAAAGGCAACTCTCAAGGCGTGGTGCAATAAATGTTGGCCACCCATCGATGCCCACATCCTATGAGTGAATTGAAAAAAAAAGTTCCTCTTAATTCTGGATGTCCTTGTTAAGCATAGTCCACAATGGTATTCTTTTTTTGAATTAAGTTGGTATTGCTTACTTCCTCAAACATGGCTTTTTCCTCATCTAGTCCCTTGCTGATCAGGATTTCACCTGCACAGCCACCCATCATATTTAATAGTACATTTACCTGCTCAAAACTCTCTTTTGCAGAGGTGCCTAATGCATTGCAATATCTAGAAAATCTCCAGCATCAATTCAGACTCATTGCTGCTTGTTAAGGCCATTGGCTTGTTCAAAACTTTTAGGTAAAGATGGAAAACTGTTCGTTCACTGCTGCAACCCTGGACCAAGACAGAATACTCTGAGAGGCTGCTGAGCTAAGGAAAACACTGGCTTTAGTTCAATGTGTGCCGACATTCCAGCAATAATACTGAAGCCTTGTGCTTCAGAACAAGTGTGCCTTTGGCTAAGCTGTTCCAGTAAAGTTACAACAGTGGCATCTGAGTGGTAATGTGGAAAATTGCTAAAGTGTGTCCTCTCCACATAAAAGCAGGACAAATCCAATCAAGCCAATTAGTAGCCTTTTTATAACTATTCTTGATCGTCAACAAAATAATGGAAGTGGTTGTTCACAGTTCACAACTAGCAGTAGCTCAGCAATAACTGTTCACCGATGCACCGATTCCACAAAACCACTCAATTCTTGACTTCATTACAGCCTTGTGCCAAGCTTGAACAAGAGGTAAACTCCAGAAGTGCAGTGAAAATGATTACCTTTGACATCAAAGCAGCACTTGACCAACTGTGACATCAAGGGGAAAACTGGAATCAGTGGCAATTAGAATGAAACCATATCTAGAAGAAAAGAAGATAGTCATAGTTGTTGAAGGTCATCTCAGTCCCAGAAGAGCAGAGCAGGAACTCCAGAGGGTGATGAGGTAGATAGGCCCAAGCACAACTCTCTTCATTTGCTTTATCAATGACTTTCCCTCCATTATAAGGTCAGAAGTGGGGATGTTTGCATTATTTAAGACTCTTCAGGTAGTAAGTCTTCATATGCAGTAAGAACTGGACAACATCTGGTCTTGGGATTTAGTTGACAATGATCACTATTAAACAAGATTTATTTTCAGATTTATTGGTAGAATACAAATTTCACCATCTGCTGTAGCGAGATTGAACCAGTTTCCTTACATTACTGTCATCCCTGTATTGATGATGCTGCTTAAAATAAAAGCAGGTATCTAGAATTTATAAATAGATTCAGAATACAAAACAAATAAATTATGATAAACATTTATAAATTGTTGGACTGTTGTATCTATTTCAGAGAAATACATCATAGTAAGAAGTAGATGTTGGAGAGAGTGGAAAGGAAATTAAATAGAACTACAGCATGGATGAGGGGCTTCAGGTCTAGTAGGGATCCTGGAGAATCCAGATTTGTTCTCTGAAAAAAGAGGAGGTTCAGGGGAGGTCAATGAAGGTGTTGAAAATTATGAGGCTTTGGAAGAGCAAGTGAGGAGAAACTGTTTCCACCAGCTGGAGTGTTGACAACAAGGGGAAACATATTTTTCATTTGCAAAGAAACCAGGGTAAATGAATTCTATAAACAATGCTTCTGTGGATAGTCAGCTCATTTAGTGGAAATGACGTTGAAAGAGGAGATCTTTTTAATCAGCCTTTACATGCTTTCAAAAAAAATTGTCAATGTTGTCCTTTAAATTATCATTGTCAATGAATCACAGATTTATTGACTGTTACCAAGATTCAAAGCCCAAGCTGGTGTCCCCATTTAATTTCATTCCAAAGGGTTTTCATTTTCCTTTTGTGGGATGTGGGCATTGCTGACAGCGTCTTTATTTGTTGCCCATCTCTAATTGCCCTTGAATGCCTCAACCATTGTACAGGCAACGTAAGAATCAACTACTCTGTGAATCCGGAGACACAGGTAGCGAGGCCAGTGAACATGGCAGATTTCCTTCCCTAAAGGGCATTAATAATTCAGATTTTTAAATCAAAAATGATAGCTGATCTCAACTCTTGAGATTTGCTTTCAATTCCAGATTTGATTAATTGAATTTAAATTCCACTAGCTGGATTTGAACCTATTTCCCCAGCATATGATCTTAACACCCTAGATTACTAAGCTGATGACATTACCGCTACACCAGCATCATCCCCTATTACTAATTGGCAAATAAAGCCATTTGATGTGCCTCTCAGAATGTTTAACTTACTGTAATTGAATCTTTTGTTTGGATATTCATTTACATTGAGTGTATGGTGAAAGGTATTTTCTTCATCTCTGATCTGTTCATTACTCACCAATATTGCAAATGTGGCCAAACTGTTTTCAATTATTTTCACAGATACAACTCGGAACCAATTAGAACATAGAACACAGAACATAGAACAATACAGCACAGAACAGGCCCTTTGGCTCTCGATGTTGTGCCGACCTGTGAACTAATCTAAGCCCCTCTCCCTACACTATCCCATCATCATCCATATGCTTATCCAAGGACTGTTTAAATGCCCCTAATGTGGCTGAGTTAACTACATTGGCAGTAGGGTGTTCCACGCCCTTACCACTCTCTGAGTAAAGAACCTGCCTCTGACATCTGTCTTAAATCTATCACCCCTCAATTTGTAGCTATGCCCCCTTGTACAAGCTGAAGTCATCATCCTCGGAAAAAGACTTTCATTGTCGACCCTATCTAATCCTCTGATCATCTTGAATGTCTCTATTAAATCCCCTCTTAGCCTCCTTCTCTCCAATGAGAACAGACCCAAGTCCCTCAGCCTTTCTTCATAGGGCCTGCACTCCAGACCAGATAACATCCTGGTAAATCTCCTCTGTACCTTTTCCAATGCTTCCACATACTTCCTGTAGTGGGGCGACCAGAACTGCACGCAATATTCCAAATGAGGCCGTACTCGCGTTTTGTACAGTTGCAGCACGACATCACGGCTCTGGAACTCAATCCCTCTACCAATAAAACTTAACGCACCGTAAGCCTTTTTAACAGCACTATCAACCTGGGTGGCAACTTTCAGGGATCTATGTACATGGACACCAAGATCCCTCTGCACATCCACACTACCAACAATCTTTCCATTGACCCAGTATTCTGCCTTCCTATTATTCTTCCCAAAGTGAGTCACTTCACATTTATCCGAATTGAACACCATTTGCCACTTTTCAGCCCAATTCTGCAGTTTATCCAATCCTCCCTGCAACCTGCAGCATTCTTCCACACTGTCCACCACTCCACTGACTTTAGTGTCATCTGCATACTTACTAAACTTAATTCAAGCAAGTTGTCTTAACTTTACTTCAAGAATGAAATGTAATAAACTGAATTCAGTGGAATGGGCTTTGCAAATTCCAATGCGGCTCCACAACATTAAATTGAAACTTTTGATTTCTTCTAATTTGGGGGATAGGATTAGTATCACTGCACCTTGGAGTTTGCAAATTGTACCAGAATACACGCCTCAGTTTTCTCTTTAACTGGAACATCTTACATTGAAACACATGCAGTGAGTTGAGATCAGCTAACATAGACCTTATTGGTGTCATTGCTTCTTGGAACCAGCAGTGGAGGTACCTGACCAGGTACCTTACTTGCTGGAAGTACCTTGAGTCTCAAATGTATTAAATGCTCCTGCTGGCTCAAGAAACAAATACATTGATGGTTCTTCAGAACATGTCCCACAGGACCTTGCTGCTGGAGAAGGTAATTATTCCAGTGTGGTGACTTCAGAACTATTCAGATGTGTAGAAAAAGTAATTCCCTTAAGAAGCCAGGGAAATTATCTGTCATGCCCTTCTGTTATAAATTCTAGCTCATATCATTCCCTTTCCTATGTACAAATGAAGAATGTGGACTCTGCTGACTTGGGAATTTTGTGACCAACCAATTTGAGCAAAATGACAGTAGTAGAAATGATTCCATTTATGGATATGTGTCAGGCCATCCAGATAAATGCAGCTTCTTTTGATTTACTTTGAGCCACTAAATAAAATGGAGTGGTAATAGTCATCAAGGAAACATTGTGCCCTACAAGTTATGTTGAAGACAGAAGTGAAATTGTCTATCACATCTCATGAATACAGGTGGGAGAGAGTACCTTCATTCTGACAGTAATGGGGTATGCAATAGAGCAGCCAGTAGCTGGTAGTCAGAGAAAGAAAGCTGTAACAAAAGATTCAGGGCTTTAATAGTTAACAAGCACAATACCAAATAAAGTCAGATTCATACCATTCCGTTTATCATGCCAATTAACCTCTCTGACACCATCTCCCCACAAAATACTTCATAAGGTCCTTTCCTGGCAAAGACTCCTTCCTATTTAGTTCAGAAGACAAAATTTATAATCTTACTGATATCATCCAACTTCCAGATGTCGTAAGCATTCACAGAAATGAACTAAAAACTTGATGTGGGCAATGTTTTCTTTGAGGAACAACATTCACCTAAATATTCTCAATCATTCAAACACTTCATCCATAATAAAAACCAAAAGAGCTGCAGATGCCGCAAATCAGGAACAACAACAAAGTTGCTGGAAAAGTTCAGCACCTGTGAAGGAAAAAACAGAGTTAACATTTCTGAGGAAGGGTCACTGGACCCAAAACTTCATTCATAATTACTGTTTAACCCTGCATCTACTCTTTGTGCCAGCTCACTTACTTCTCTTGCTCATACCTGAATGCTGTGAGTAAGGTGAATTTGAGCAGTGGTTGGCTGGGAAAGTTAAAGACAACAAAAACAGCAATTGCTGAAGAACCTTAGCAAGTCTGGCAGCATACCCAGAGAGAGGACAAAGGTGGAAGTACAATGACTTCTTCAGAAGTCTGAAGCAACACTTCCCTCAGTGAAGCAGCTGGCAACAGAGATAAATTTCTGCCAGTCCTGCTCTTAAACTCTGAAAAGGAGTGGTGCTGGTGATCAAAATAACTCAACAGACATATAGAAACTAAATGTCTTGCCTTTTTCATATACAGAAGGTTGTGTGAAACTGAACATGCCAGACTTTAAAGAGTATTTGTTCTTATCACATCTGCTTAGAAAAACTTGTTTCAGGCTTAAAAACACATTTATAACATCCCTCAAGCGTGACAATATTAGAAGGAATGTCAAAATTGATATAAAAGTACATCAATCTACCTGTGCCTGGTATCTGTTAAAATATCAATTGGAAGGGAAGTGAATTCTCTTGTACAAAAGTAAATAAATAGTTCCAAAGTGTTGGCAGAAAATTTGAATGCTTCCCTCATGTCGTATCCCTGCCATTTCCACTGCTAATGTAAAAATACAGACTGTCTCATGACACATCATCATTGCTTATGTTCATAAACTATTCTTAAAGTGCATTGGGAATTTTACCATTCAATAATCCTGGATTATCTCTCCTCTTCCTCTGTCCTCGGGGCAGCTACTCTAAGGAGCAGATGAGCAGCAGGTACAATTTAATGGTCCACAAATTTCACTACTTCTAAAATCTTCTGAACTGTTCTGCACTAGTTTCCGTTAAGTACCAGCTCAAAGACCTTTCTTAGTGTGGCCGGAGGAGAAAACATGTGAGGAACAGAGTTTAAATGGCGAACGGTGAGCTTCCAGTCAGGAGTTAATTTTTGTCAGTAAAAAGAGTCATTGCTACTCAGTTTCAAAACCATAGTCCAATAGATTTTATGTAACCAGCAAGCCAGGAGGCTGGGAAGTTGCCCCAGAACATGGCACAGTTGATGAATTAGTTTTGGAGTTCCATCCTGGATGCATGGCATCTTAATGGAAATGTGAACAACCACACAGTTCCTGTAAAAGAGAACTTCCCAAAGGAGGCAGTGGTAGCTTTTTCAAATGGAAACTGCAGCTGCTGTAATCGATGTCATGGATTAATGAAAGAGTACGAGGTTATCACCAAGAGTACCAATGTTTGAATAGCATCAGTGTTTGCCAACCAGGCAAGAGATTTTTGTTAGTGGCTTGGTATTTGTATTGGTCACAATAATACTATCTCTTGGTATACAGCAACATGTGACCTTCCTGCTAACAACTCCCAGATGCCTTCATTTATGGGATAATGTAGCTCACAAAAGGCTTATCTTGCTGCAGCAGAGGAGTTGGAGCCTGGAATAGGTCCTTTCTGCTTTCAATAAAATGTCACCTCAGGCACCCAAGGCTCCTGCTCCATGGACACCTCAATGGTCTGTCACTTAGCGAGCGCCATGAAATGTAGGAGGGCAGGTTCAAAGGGGAAGAACAACTGTAGGCATCAAGGGACATTTCATTGATAAACCAGGTCTATTTAAATAATGGAGTCTACAGAGAATTATTTGATGAAAAGAGGGCAGGTGGGGAGATGACTTCAAGACAGGTAGCTGAAGGCTTTCCAAACAGAAGTAGTGGAGAACATAAGACTTAGTTACAGAAGAAGACCATTTGGCCCTTTGTGTCTGCTCTGACATTCAATATGTTAATGTGGTTAAGCTTCAAATTTTACAGTCCCACCTAGGCCCAATAACTATTCATTCCAGTGCCTTACAAAAGTCTATCTATTTCTGTCTCAAAAATATTGAATAATCCTGCCTCCACCATCTGCTGTGTCAAAGGGTTTCAAAATGCACAATCCCGTGACAGAATAAATTTCTCCTCATCTCTGTACCAAAAGTATGGCTCCTAATTCTAGAACAGTGCCCATTAGTTCTGGACTGGTCCACACAGGAACTTTAATTTCTGCATTCACATTGCAAGGCTGCACGGGGTCTTACGTCAATCAAGTCACCCCCAACTCTTCTAAACCCCAGTGGACCCAAGCCCAGCCTATTCAAACGTTCCTCATAAGATAACTCATTCTTTTCAGCTATCAATTTTATAAACTTTCTCTGATGCATTGACATTCATTCCCAAATAAGGAATCCAAAGCTGTACACAATATTCAAAATATCTCAGTTATATGCTGCACTACTGAAGCATCCTTTCTGATGTGTTCACTTCCTCTCACAATCAAGGATAACATTCAATTAGCTGTCTGAGTTACTTGCAGTACCTGCATACTAATGTTTTGTGGCTAATACACTAGAACACCTCGATCTGCCTGCACTTTGGAATGTGTTCCAAAATCTTGTTCCATTTAAGTATATAAGCTTCTTTTTTTATTCTTCTGTCAAAGTGAGCAGCTTTACATTTTATCACATTATCTCCATTAGCCAGATTTTTTGCCAATTGACTCAGCCAATTTATATTGGTCTGCAAACTCCTTATGTCCTCTTCTTCTTAACAACATACTTTCACCACAAATGTCAGCATATGCCGGAAATGATGTAGTTGTGGAAAGTGAACATGGTGCAGCTCTGACTTTTGTCGCGGGCAATCAGCATTTTTAGCTGAAAATGTCACATTCATTTTTGGCATTTACTTCATTAATGCAAAAGGCAGCGTTGTACTTTTCTGTACAAGACTTTGGTTGCCTCCTGGACCCGACTGACCTTAGTTCTTCTTTGTTCCAGCGATCGTTAGATCAGTCAACCTTGCTCACAGCAAGGTTAAATACATCTGATCACAATGATGAGAGCTTCCAGAGGGATCTATCCAGAGACGAGGAGTGTGCCTTCAGAATTCTTCCAAAAGTAATCCTACAGCCCACACACATCTCCATCTCCCCCCACCCACCATATCCAAGACCTCATTAACTGATGAACTGAATGTTGAACACCATACAGAAGAAGCACTGAAGGGAGCACGCACACAGATGTACCCTGGGTGGGAGATTTAGCTGTCCTCATCACTTCCGACCAAATGTAAGGGGCAAGGCTGAAACATTTGTAATCATCTTCAGCCAGAAGTGCAGAATGCAAAATCTAGCTTGTGCTCCTCCTGAAGATTTGGAACCTGAGAGAACAGACTTCAGCTAATTCCATGTGATTAAGAAAACAACGGGATACAGCAAAGTTTATGGGCCTTGACAACATAGATCATAGAATCCCTACAATGTGGAAACAGACCCTTTGGCTCAACAAGTCCACAATGAACCTTAGAGCATCCCATCCAGACCCATCCGCCTGTAACCCACCTAACTTACACCACGTGAACTCGATGGACAATTTAGCATGGCCAATTCACCTAACCTGCACACCTTTGGATTGTGAGAGGAAACCAGAGCACCTGGAGAAAACACATGCTGACACGAGGAGAATGTGCAAACTCTACACAGACAGTCGCCCGAGGGTGGAATCGAACCCAGATCCCTGGCGCCGTGAGGCAGCAGTGTTAACCACTGAGCCACAACATCTGGGCTATAGTATTAAAGGCTTGTTCTCAAGCACTGAATGTACATCTAGCTAAACTGTACTGGCACAGCCACAATTTTAGTACTTTCTCAACAATGTGAAGAATTGCTCAGGAATCCACTGGTCCCAAGAGCAGGCCAATTAGTGCCTCATCAGTCCACTCTCAATCATCAGCAAGGTGATGGAAGGTGTTAGCAATTGTGCAGCCCTCACACAGCAATAGCCAACACACCGATGCTCACTTTGGGTTCTGTTTACAGCTTTGGTTCTAGCATGGACAAAAATGCTGACATTAGCGGGGTGAGGTGAGAATAACAGTCCTTGTCATCAACACCCCTTTTGACTGAGTGTGGCATCAAGAAACCGTGGAAAATTGAACGGAATGGGAATCAGACAATGAGGTCTCCACTGCTGGAAGCACAGGAAGATGACTTTGTTTACTGGAAGGCAATCAGCTCAAAGCCAGAACATCACTGCAGGGTCCCCTCAGGATAGTGTCCGAGGCTCAACTATCTTTAGCTGCTGTAAAATGACTACCTTCTATCATGAGGTCAGAAGTGGGAATGTTTACAGATGATGGTAAAATGTTCAGCGATATTCCATTCAGATACTGAAGCAGTGTGTTCCCTCATGCAGAAAGACCAGGACAACTATTAGGCTTAGATAATAAAATGTGAGGCTGGATGAACACAGCAGGCCCAGCAGCATCTCAGGATCTCCTGAGATGCTGCTGGGCCTGCTGTGTTCATCCAGCCTCACATTTTATTATCTTGGATTCTCCAGCATCTGCAGTTCCCATTATCACTGATACAACTATTAGGCTTGGTTTGATAAGTCGCAAACAACATTCATGATACACAGGTACCAGGCAATGACCATTCACAAAAGAGAATATAACTATTCCCACTCCACAATTGAATACAATAACACCCTACCCCCTACCTTCAACAACATGGGGACCAGAATATTACGTGGACCCGACATATTAGTACTGTGGCCACAAGAGGCTAAGAATTCTCTGCTGCACAACTCACCTCCTGACTTCAGTTCATCATCTGCAAGACACAAGTATGGGACACTCTTCAATTGTCTTGGAATACTGCGTCCAGTTCTGGGCGCCCTATTATAGGAAAGATGTGGATGCTTTGGAGAGGGTTCAGAGGAGGTTTACCAGGATGCTGCCTGGACTGGAGGGCTTATCTTATGAAGAGAGGTTGACTGAGCTCGGTCTCTTTTCATTGGAGAAAAGGAGGAGGAGAGGGGACCTAATTGAGGTATACAAGATAATGAGAGGCATAGATAGAGTCGATAGCCAGAGACTATTTCCCAGGGCAGAAATGGCTAGCACGAGGGGTCATAGTTTTAAGCTGGTTGGTGGAAAGTATAGAGGGGATGTCAGAGGCAGGTTCTTTACGCAGAGAGTTGTGAGAGCATGGAATGCGTTGCCAGCAGCAGTTGTGGAAGCAAGGTCATTGGGGTCATTTAAGAGACTGCTGGACATGCATATGGTCACAGAAATTTGAGGGTGCATCCATGAGGATCAATGGTCGGCACAACATTGTGGGCTGAAGGGCCTGTTCTGTGCTGTACTGTTCTATGTTCTATGTTCTATGTCTGGATGAAGATACCTCCAACAAAATGTAAGTAGGTCACCTTCATCCAGGAAAAAGCAGTGAGGTGTACCATCTACAAGATATACTGCATAAACTTACCAACTCTCTTTCTGCAGCACCTTCCAGATCCACAATCTTTGCCACCTAGGAAGACAAGGGCATATTCTCAAAAGCAATTACAGATAACAACAAATGCTGGCCTTGTTAGTGATATTCACATCCCATTATGGAATTAAGAAAAGACAGGAAGATTCCTAGAACAAAATGACCATTGCCAATACTCTGTTTGGCTCCTACTGCCGAGCAACTATCATGGATGTGGTCGAACAATATTAGTAGGAGGAAATTCAACATTGCAGTTTTAAAAAAAAATATTTCATACAGAAGGGGGAGGAACATGGGAGGATTGTAGACCACTTCCCGTTTTTGTGGAGGAGATAAAAGGTATTAAATTATAACAGGGCATCAGGTTTTGGACAAGTGGGGATTTGAAACTTGGTCCTCTCTTCCTATAATTTCCTCTATTGCCTGTCCAAGATCCAGCAGTAAACATGAAGAAAATGTAGCCCAAAGTTTACTCTGCTACTACTCTGATTAAACGACAAGCTGTTTTGTCCATCTGATCTTCCACTTGTTCCAACACAGGGACTACACTGAGGAGTCACTTTAATAAACAAACTTTTAGAAGTTATTTCTTAACTTTGCTATTACTGGTAATGTCAGGAGCAAGCTAATGGATTAGTTACATAAAGCTTTTAAGCTGCTTCTTAGGTACCTTTCCCAATGTTTCCAAGATTGTACTCCACAATTTTGTTCCAGGCTGCATAATAATGGTCAAATTTCCTTTAGGACAAATGGATAGTTACAATTTTCAAGAGATTGGTGTCATTTTGTAATCAAGTTCCTGAAAGGTGATTGGGTGAAAAGGAGAGAAGACATTTCTTGACCTTCCTGACCCGAAATAGAGCTTATCCTGCAGCGTCAAGAGGCCCTGAAAAAGGACGGATTAACCCATTTTAACTGCCATTAACTTTGCCTAAAAAGTAGCAAATTCTCATTAAACTATACTTTTTTTTTACTGTTATTTCATATCACTAACCAAAAATGACAATAATTATCACTGTGCAGAATGATGGTTAACAAGTCAACACCTTATTAAAGATTTCCTGTCGAACTCGGACAAACTTTGAAGAAATATTAAGCAGGCCTAAAAATCTGAAAATGTTCACAATTAGAAATGATGTGTCGATGAAATATACCAGTGTTATTGTTTCTGGGACACTGTGGGAGGATAAAAGCTGTCTCTTAGATCTGAGACAGCAGATTGACTATTTGTCAGCTGTAGTTCACTGACAGCACATGGCTCTGGCTCAGAGTTAAATGTTAAAATCTCATAAAATCTAGGTTGACATTTTAATGCAGTTGAGGGAGTGCTGCACTGTTCCACAGATGTTAAACAGAAACCTAATTTCTCCTCGTATTTGCATATAATTTAAAAAAAACCTCTCCCTTGGACAATGAACCAGCATTGTTACAATCACTGTCACACTGCTATTCGTGGGACGTAACACAGCAAAGTTCTTTACATGTTTCCCAACGTATGAACAATCACCCCACGTCAAAAGCATTCCATTAATTGTAAAATAAAGTTATGAAGGAAACTTTGCAAGTGCAACTTCTTTCCTTATTTTTGTTTGCTCATCCTAGACTACAGAAAACATATTCAGCATGAATAATTCTCTCCCTTAACTGTGACTTGACGTTATAAATGTTATTACCTGCTAAAAGACAGTAATTTAAAAAATGAAAAAATTAAAGAAACTGGCCCAATTAGTGTCACACTCATGATGTTCATGCAATGTTAGTCAGTTGAATAGAACTCCTTTCTCTCACAAAGTCAACAGCTGTCTATAAATTTGGTGGCTGTTACAGGAGATTCATGACAGGTCATACTTGCCTGAGCTGATCGTTTCCCCTGCAATCACTCCGAAAACATCTTCTCCAGTCTGGGGGAATGAACATGAAATCACACAAACCGCAAAACCAAAATGTCTGTGAAATAATCATTTTAAAAAAAAATCATTTCAAATGTTTTGTTTATTTTTATGGTACAAAGTAAAAGTGACAGATCTGAAGCTGTTCAGATATACACAAAGTGCAGCTTAACTGACCATACAGATATTGCTGTAGATAAAGTACAGTATTTTCAGTCTATAAAAGGTAAGCAACCTGTGCAGGTAAGTCAGCTTTGGTTTAAGTGTCTGAGCAGTAAGGATCTTGACCTGGTGAATTTGGTCTCTGGATCCAGTTTGTAACCTCCATTCCATTGAATTTCCAACAGGATAATCTTCTTACTGTCAGTGTAACAGTGGTGTGTTTCACACCCAAACTCTCTGCAGCAATTTATTTGAGTGACCCTGGCAACAATAGTATAGCTTTTTGCAAAATGTTCATTTGCAAATGATTTAATGGACACTGTGCTACACATAGAGCTTCCTTAATTTATAAACAAGCAAACACATGACTTTCACATTCAGCTCAGAACAATGCAAACTTCAACCCAAATAGATTTTACTCAATTGATCAAAGTCTAACAAGGAATTTAGTGGTTTTGAATGTTGCAATTTAGCGTTCTAGAAGTAGAGTGCTGAGGTAAAGCATTTATAAAGAGATTTAAAAAGTAACAGTTTAATATTGTGAGATTGTCTGTAATATCGAGCCACATCTATACAATGTGCATATACCTATACCCATATATTCTGAGCTTTGGTCCAGCATTGATAAGATGAGCAAAGGCATTTTGATTCTATATTTGGTTACAGCTTGAGTTACATTGAGCCTCTACTTATCTTCCTCTGTTCCATTCAGTATGCCTCATTTCCATTAATGTGGTAGAAATGAGTCAAAATGAGTTAAACCTTTTCAAAAATTAGGTTATTCAGAATTTCTTAGCTTGTAGCAATACTTAAACAAAGATGCTGAAGGGCACAGACATATACAAACTAGTATTGAAAAAAAGGGTAAGAAATGTGGAGTTAAGATGGAAGATGAATGTAAACAGCAGCTATCTGAACTGCAAAGTCTCTCTTGATGGCCAATGGTAGTCTTGTAACATTGGTTTACTTTTCTTTACAAATGGTTGTACAGTTTGTCCATAATTGGACTGCTACATCATAGAAAAAAACTCTACCTATGATTCAAACGGAAAATATAATCAAAGGATTACTACTAGGTAAGTAATCCTGCCTAGTAATCATCTTATCAGTCTCATTCTCATCATGAGATTTCTGTATGATACAGTTCCATAAGAACATCCTAAATGGTAGTGCCTTATGAGGCATGATGTCATTTTGGAGTGTGTTATGACCATTAAGCCTTGAGTAGCACATGGTTAATAAGACCTTCAAGTGGCAGTGAACTTAATGCCCAGAGGACATTATCATTTTGTTTTCCTCAGTTCTGTATTTATGATTTTCTCTCCTCTGTTATGCTGGATGATGTCCTCTTTGAAAAGACATGTCTCCTTTTGACACATATTTGGTTTCAGACACCCCAGTACTTAACTGAAACGTTCAGGGTCCTCCACAACAATGTCATCCTATTATATTCATTATTTGAACCATAGTATATAATTGTTGTCCAAACCTATTCAGCATTTGGAAAAACAATAGTTCACCAGATAAATGTCTGTTACAGCGTTACAAGTATCACTCACAGCCTGAGCCATCTTGTACTTACTGTCCGGAACTCTGCCTCTAAGCCCTTCCACATTTAAAGGCCTTCTCAAAACCAGTCATTTTGATCAAGCCTCATCCCTGTTATCCTGTTCTCTCCATGGCTTGGCACCATACTCTCTGTAAATAACTTCCATTTAGCTCTTTAGCACGCTGGGTTGCTTTGAATCATGACTAAAATTAATTCCCTTCAATGAATATACTTGTTAAGTTTATTCCATACATAAATATATGAATGTACCAATTCAACTGGGTAGGATTCTACTTGATGTGGAAAAATCATTTTGATTTTTGTATGCTATCTTATTTGATCTTGAATTAAGAGAGCATAGACAGTATGTAAACTGTAGTAAGAGTTACCTATGCATTTAGGAACCTTGGTGATTCAAAATCAAGCATTGTATGGATCACAATTTCCACAAAAAGATTCTTATTTTTCATCCATTGCGAATGTGCACTGATGACAACTTTATATTAGAATCAAGGTCAAATACATTTAGAAAAAGACCTAGTTGGTGCCAGGAAATTTGATTAAAAACCATTATCACTACGATATACGCAAACCGGTTATTTACCCTGTTTGATATTTTCAATATTCACATGACATCTTTGTTCATCATAAAATGTTCTTAACCAACCTGTGTGTACTTGTTATGACATATATTCAGGGTAGGCGGGACTCAACTCAGAAGTAAGGACACTATCACTAAGCCTCAAGATCCTACTTCAGTCTCTCCATGTAAACTGAAACTTACAAGGTTTGGCCTAAATATAACTAGCAAAATTCAGAAAAACAAAGCAGCTGAATACTGCAATGCAAAATAATCCTGTGTCATTTCTGTCTTTGACATTTCAAGTTGGTAATCTTTGAGGAAAGAAGATTCAGAAAAATATGCTACAGACATGTCATTAAATCATCTGATGCACTAAAGGCCTCGTGCTACTGGAAGATAAAGACTTGGAATTCATTCTCAATTCTGTGTGTGCAATGCTTTCTTCTATAAACTAACTTTGGTCATGAATACTGAACACTGTGAGGACCAGTGTTCCTGGGACATTGTTAAAATCCTTTGTGGTTTAAGCACTTTGCATGCCTTTTACACATTTGTTAAACCAACCAAGTTATATGATTCTTAGATGATGTCTTTTTAGCATGGTTGAATGAAACAGAAGACACATTAGATTTATAATTAAAGAATATGTGTATATACCAATGTGTCAACCTGCTTGTGTGTCTGTGTGTAAATGCACACGGATGCCTCAATTCCTCTTTAGATCTGGCAAACCTAGAAGCGTTCAGTAAGCTAATGTTTAAGATACATATGAGCTGTAAATGATCTGGTTAACAGGCACTGTAACTCTGTGCTTCAGTTTAGACGCTGCTGTGATACATCTTCTGAATAAATAAGTCCGATGATAGAAGCAGCCCTTAATTTGATCATTTCCCAGTCCTAATTTCTCACTTAACCTTTGTCATTTTTCACTTAAACAGTATGATATTGAAATTCTTTGGCTAACAGGCTTTGGAAAAAGATTGCTTTGCACACAAAGTTTACATCGCTGTTGCAATTACACAAACAACTGAGGTTGTGGTACAAGACTGCTAAATAGAATTGCTTCACACTGGTGGCCATTTTTGTAAAGAAGGGACGACCAACATTACATTACTGGCAATGTGCACAATTCCCTTTTGTTTTGCACTACTAAAATACAGTGCAATTTAAAATTCATCACACAGAAACACTGGCAACTGCCAAATTACATAGAAACTGTTGGCATACAAACATTTCTGGTCTTACAATAGCACAGAAGAAAGACAAAGTGACAACTTTATAATAATGGCTTCTACAGTTGTGTTATCCATACACGACAAATGGACACGATCTGTGAAAGGGAAAAAAGTAATTCATCCAGTATTTTTTGTAATTACAAATGTAAAAATTTTAACACAATATACACTCAAAAACAGTAGGCTATTAACTTGATTCTGGTGCTTTGCTTCTGACTTTGGTTAACAGATTAATATTAATGCAGCACTTTGTACCTGACAACAACAGGCACGAATTCAGATGTTGTTCTTGTGTGAAATACAGAGCTCTCTGTAACTCATAGAAGGTTTTTTTTTTAGTCAAATATTTTACAGTACATGAAATGTCTATTTGGTTCAGTTTCAGTCTGCTAAACGACTGGGTGTTCTTTATTTTCATTAAAACTACTTCTACTGCACAATAATGTGTCACGTTGTTTTCTTCAACAGTAAACTCAATGGACAGTCTGGAAATGTGTCAACACAGCGGTTTGCAGTCTTTCTCTCGCAGGAGTTGTACAAGGACTTTCCCAAAGATGTCTGCTTTGTGAATTACTGGTGAACCATTTTTTCTAGTTTTAGGAGGCTTCTTCAAAAGAGTCTGTGAGCGGTTCCATGGCCAACCCTGTCGAGGACTCGGATTGTTTTAAGCGTTTAATTGTGTTTTTCAGCGCCTGTCTCTTGTTGCAGAACCAAACTCTAACTACCTCCCGATCGTAGTTCAGTTTCTCAGCAATTTCCGTCATTTCCTGCCCTGATGGGTGTGTATTCTTTTCAAAGTGGGCATTTAAGATCTCCAGGGCCTGGGGAGTGAAAGATGTCCGACGCTTGCGTTTTTTGGAGGGTTCACTGCCGATAAATTCAGTTAGATTCTGCATTCCTGCTCGGTGGCGGGCCTCAGCCTCAGCCATCCACCGTTCAAGAACGGGCTTAATCTTCTGGGCACTTTTAGGGGTGATATCCAGCTTTTCGAACCTGGCAGGATACAAAAGGCCAGGGTTCAGTTTGGCTGTCAGACTGCTAGCTATAGAGCTCTCTTGGGCATCCTGTGGTAGGAAAAAGTGGCTTCTCAGGATGGTGTGTCTGAGGAAAGTTGAGAAAGAACAGTCTTACTCTGATGCTCTGCCAGGGTGGGATCCTACTGATTAATTAATGGGCAGAGACGTTTAGAACTGGCCCTGCAAAGTTACACCATTTGCCAGTACAAGTTAATATTAAAATATAATTTTAGCAAGTTCACAAACAACTTACATCAGCTTTATGCATGTACAACAGTTATCAAAATTCTTGTCCAGAAATAGAACAGACATAAGCATTTATATAATTCTTCCACTTAACAGTGTTTCTACTTTGTTTACACAGTTAGTCACACAACAAATGGCATTAAATCTTATTTCAACTCAGAGGGAAGAAAAAAAAGCATGCAGATAAGAACAGAGAAGAAAACACTTTGCTTTAAGTTACTCATCACAATGGGACCAAAGGCTCAACTGATCCTGCAGACACTGGGCAGGTACTCGTGGATCAGAATAGTAAAAGGGAACTCTGTTCAGGGCAGCCGAGTCTCCAGCTCAGTGCATTTTTGACTAATTCTGTCTCTTCAGCATTGTAACAGAATTTATCTCCGTGAGAGGCTCTCCAAATGTCCATAAACTAACTTAATCACCCTCTATCAGGTGAATGAATCACTCTGAATGAGGGTTTTATACTGTAATATTAAACTGTTATGGATTCAGCCAAAACAATATGTTTATGAAACTTAAAATAAGTAGAAGTGGAAAAGAAGATACTTTCTTATAAGCTTACTGTTTTTATTTAATCTAAAATAAGCACTATTTGATTTTTTAAAAATCTTTAAATATCAACAATGGACCTTCAAAGAAAGACCAAACGTAATTCTATCGTCAATCATGCATTCAAAACATTTTACGAATTAGCAAGATCTGGTAAAATGGGCCTTTTTATCCTGATTTCGTCTTTTTGCTTTACTTGATAGAATTGAAACTGGCGAAAGTTTTGATGAAATGAACAGCTTAATGTTATTTAGAGAGGACTGCACATTCAAATGGGCAACAAGTTTGCAGGGAGATTAACACTAAAGCAAGAATATCTCTAATTTAAACTCTACTGCAAGAACATTTGCAGTTAATAAGTTTATGTTTGAGCCTGTGGCAAGTTCTCCTATCAATCCTATGCATGGCTGAAGCGATTTAAAGCAGTTCACCTCTGCAAACTGGAACCAGAACTGGAATTGATTGGCATCCCTGTCACCTGCACTGTACTTAAAATCCCACTGCATACTGAACAAGCACTGTCGATCTGGAACTGGCCTGCATGGTTCCTTACATTTATGCCAGACATGGTAGGCAAAGCCAAATTGGAGTCCCACTTTACAGGCTGAAATCTGGAGGGGTCCTGATAGATGGAATTGCGTTGATGAGGGGCTTCTTCCTCCTCCCCCAGGACCAGCAATGAAGACCACACCACCAAACCATGCCAGCCTCTCTGAGGCTGCCACTGGATTAAAGCAGTCTCAACTATCTGGAAGAACGACCAATGCTGAAGGAAGAAGGTCAGTATCCTTCTCCAATCTGCGAGATTATGCGCCACCAACCTCTCTCTGATACCTTACACCCATTCTCTAGGACTTCAATGATCGTACCTCAGGCTGCATTAGCAGCTATTATTGAAATGCTGCAGCAATGCTGTGCTCAGGGATATGCACATGAACTGCATGTTAAGGCTCTTCACTTGCTCTCAAAGGGTTCGCTCACTCTGAATACTCTTGGATCCCTCAGCATTCCTGCCTATGCTACCCTATCCATCTCCCACAAAGGATCATGCTCTACCACTCTCACAAATGCCTGCTGCATCTTTTCCACTCGCCGTCACCTCGCCAAACCTGTGACATGACCCACTCTGCATATTCTCTACGCTGCCTACTCACTCACTCGGGAAACCTCACCACCTCCACCAACAGCCTTAAGTCTGCCACCCACCACCATCTCCCATAACAGCTGCCTCTCTCACAATCCAGGGGCAAAATGTTCGGGCAGAAAGAGTCAAACCAAGTCTTGTGTTGCTTGTCATTTGGTTTTTCACCTTTATATGTGGATGATCATGACTCTGAGCACCCTGAGCAGGGCCTGGAAGAGCAAGGGCCAGCAACATTGACTGGACTGATAACTGTGGCAAGCTCTCTGGCATCCTTTCTGTGCTAAAAGGCACAGCAAGAGAGAAGTAAAATGAGCCTGCTATCTCTGGCTGCGAAGACACAGCATAGAAAAAGGCAAAGCAACACAAGGTCATGCAAGGCAGGGATGCTGAGAGATCCAAGAGTATTCAGGGTGACTGAACCCTTTGAGATCAAGTGAAGGGCCTTAACATGCAGTTCATGTGCATATCCCTGAGCACAGCATTGCTGCAGCATTACAATAATAGCTGATAATGCAGCCTGAGGTACGATCATTGAAGTCCAAGTGTCCTGTAAGTAGATCAGATATCTGCCACGAGGCTGGTACATGTTATACACCAATGTCCGTGGATAAGGGGTGCATGTAGCCAGCGCTAATGGAGTGTTCCTAAGATGTTACTGCCGACTGTCTAACATGTAGTGTTTTGGAGAGTTGAAACCACTAGTAACCTGCTCATGTTTCCATGTTGAGTTTTCCTGGCAGCTAGTTTATATGGTGAGTAGAAATCATCATAGGCCTACTGGGCCACAGGGCTGCTCTCTCATTAGACAGAGTTGACTGATGGCGGTTTGATCTGAGGGTCACCACACTTCAGGCAATGGGAGAGGTGGGCAGGAGAGTCCTTCATTGTAACCTCTGCCGATGTGGGAATAGAACTCATGCTGATAGTATACCGGTGCATTGCAAACCAATCGTCCATCCGACTGAGCTCAACAACCCCCCACAACCTCTGGGCAACTCCACTGCAAAGTATGTGTCTAACAAGCAAACATCGGTGTCAAATAGTAACTTGTGGCTGCCTGGTAAGCGGTTGCCATATCCAACTTGAGAAAAGCAAACAAGATGTAATGAGATTGTCAAATGTCAACATAGGCCTCACCGAACATCTTGCCCAATTCAACCGCTCATCTTGCTGTGGCTTACATTGCTCAAAGTCTGGTAAGATTTTGCCTAGAGATACTGATGATCTTTCCCCAAATTATGGTTTGATCACTGTTAGAGAATTGTGTATAGCTTTCAGCATTGTAGAAAAGATATTAAATCTGGAGGGAGTTAGCTATGTGGCTGATGCCAAATGGCTACAGAATTGCAAATATTCCCTTTCTCAATAAAGAACAAGGATAATCCCAACAACTACAGTGCAGTTAGTTTAATCTTGGCAGTTAGAAAACTTCTGTTTTGACATAAGGCCCTCCGTTACCAGTAACTGATGTCAACAGAGATAACAAAGTGTGGAGCTAGAAGAATACAGCAGGCAAAGCAGCATGTTAAGAGCACAAAAGCTGACGTTTCGGACCTAGACCCTTCATCAGAAAAGGGGAATCGGAAGAGGATTCTGAAATAAATAGGGAGAGAGCGGGAGGCGGACTGAAGAGAGAGATCCCCTGAAGTTGGTCTGGAGGGAGGAGGGCAACTTCTTCAGGTTAGGATCCTGGAAGAGGCTTTGCAGTGAGGTTAAAATTTGTGATCAGAGATAATGGGAACTAGATGCTGGAGAATCCGAGATAACAAAGTGTGGAGCTGGATGAACACAGCAGGCCATCACTGATGTCAACAGGCCTGTTTGTGCATGTACAGTTGGCCATTTGGGCCAATTAGTGAGAATTGCTAAATTGACACAGAATAGGCATATCAGCAGGGTTGAAGCCCATGGAATAAAAGGGACAGTGGCAGCATCAGTGTAAAGTTTGTTAAGTTAAAATTTGTGGACTGAAGGAAGGCCTATGCTGCAGTTCACCTGGAACTGATGCTCAGATCACTGCTTTACTTGTAATGTACCAATGATTTAAATTTGGATGCACAAATTTCAATAATTTTTAGATATAACAGAGAAGTAGACAAAATTAAGAGGACAAAAGGCTTGGTGGAATAGGCAATGTTAAGCAAATCACAGGGAAAGAGAACATAGTTGTGACACTGGATTAGCTAAATATTGATTTAAAAAAGTATAGATTGGCATCATGGGTACTAACATGACCGGGTCCCAGGATGTGAGTGGTTTTCACATTGGAGGAAGTATATAACAGGTGTCACTGTTTACATCACTGCTTTTCTTGATATCTGTTAACAAACTGGGTATACAGGCACAATTGCAAAATTTGCAAATGATACAAAATTTGGAAGTTTTGAGCTATCAGGAAGATAGTAATAAACTTTAAGAAGGCACAGACAAGCTGATAGAATGGGTGAACCAGTGGCAAATGAAATATTTTGCTGAGAAGTGTGGAGTGATTTATTTTCTCATGAAAATGAAGTCAGAAAATATAAAAATAAGGGCACAATTCCAGAGGTAAAGCAGGAGTGGGGTGGCCTCGCATTAAATGCACAAAGCTACTGAAGGTAGCAAGGCAGGTTGGGTAAGCATTTAATAAAGTTTTATGAATAGGCACATACGATAAAAAAGCAAAGAAGTTACGATTGATCTTACAAAAACCTTAGTTCAGCCTTAGCTGGAACATTATGTTCCATTCTTGACACCATACTTCAGGAAGGATTTCACAAAGATTCAGAAAAGATTTATGAGAATGCTTCCAGGAATGAAGGGCTTACTTTGATAGATTTGAGGAACTGGAGTTACTATTCTTTGGGAAAACAAGATGTGTACTAATTTGATCGTGTTGCTGAAATCACAAGGATCCAAACAGAATAAATAAGAGAGGTCACTCCCATTGGCAGAGTGTTGAGAACCAGAGGTCACAGATGTGAAGGATGAACAAAAGCACCAAATGTGACCTGAGATAAATGTCTTTGCGCAGAGTGCAGTAATAATCTGGAATCCACTGCCTGACAGTGTGCTGGAGGTAGATTCAGTTGTGGCTTTTAAAAAGGAATTGGGTGAACATCCACAGCGAGAAAAAAAATCATATCTTTGGGGGGAACGCAGAGAATTGGAATTAACTAAACTGCTTTCAAGAGAGCACAGACTCAGTGAACTGAATGGCTTCTCCTCGTGCTGTAATCATTCCACTCATTTTGAATCATCAGGAACATGTCAGGATGGGAAACTATATTTATGAGAAGAAACCTGTGATAGAAGAGCTATGTTCACAGAAGTATAGAAGACTAATGGGAAGACATTATTAAGGTTATTTTAAATATGGATATGAAAATACTGTTCCTCTGATTAGGGAGTCAGCTCAGGGCTGAACAATTTAAAATAATCTCTAATAGTCAGAAGAGAGGTTAAGAGAAATTAATAAAATTATGAGAGATATTAGACCATGGAATGCTTTGTTATAGTGAATGGCTGGCCCATACGTGTTGCATCTTTTACAGGAAGGGTAGCTAAATATTTGAAACAGAGCAAATTTTGGAAAAGAACAGGGAAGTGGGATTAGTTTTGGGCTGCTGTGGCAAGAGCAGGAATCGGGACAAACATGATAAACTGAGTAACCTCCTGTGCTATAATAATTCAGGCTCAATGGCCTCAATGAATGAGACGGATGGATCATCTTCAGTGTGTACAGTGAAACCTTGATGCTAATGATTTGAGCTTGTGCAGTTTTACAAAACAACTTTATCTGCAAAAAGATGAAGAATCTAAATATTATCGCCAGAAGAACAAAGGCAGAAAGGCAGGGATTTGTACACACAGATGGTTATAAGATCTAAGAATCTTTCACCACAGATAAGGAAAAAGAAATGGAGATAGGATATATACCTGAGAAGAACTTTAATTGCATGACCATGGGGACAGAGTAAGGACATAGACTAATTAGACTGCTCTTACAAAGAGCTGATGCATGCACAATAGGGCAATTGACCTCCAGTTAAATTGCAAAATGCTACGATTCCATGATTGAAGCAAATACAAAATTATATTTAAAAGAAAATTATAAATATTTGAAAAGGAAAGATAGCTAATAATATGGGGAGAAACAGGGAGTCCCAGTTGAAGATTTGGTGCTAGGCCTGACCTTTTTGTGTACTGCAATTTTTATCATCTGGATTTTAACACAGGTCAGAGCTATAATGACAGTATGGAGCTGGAGGAATACCCGTCAGGCAGCATCAGGGGAGCAGGAAAGCCGAGGTTCTTGGTTTACAACCTTCATCAGGACTGGGGAGGGAGAAGAGAGCTTGGAAATAAATAGAGGGAGTGGGCTGGGGTAAGTTACCTATCTGTCCCACAAATCCCCTGACCAATCTCCACTACCCCCGATCTGCATCCACCTATCACCATCCCACCTACCTTCTCCAGACCCAGGACCCCCACCAACCATTTATTTCCAAGCTCCCTTCCCCCTCCCCACTCCTTTGCAGATGATACAAAATTGGAAGGTATCATCGATAGTGAACAAGGTTATCAAAAATTACAGACGGATCTTGATCACATGGGGAAGTGGGTGAAGGAGTGGCAAATGCAATTCAGTACAGATAAGCATGGGGTGTTGCACTTCGGAAAGTCAAAGCAAGGTAAGACTTATACAGTAAATGGTAAGGTCCTGAGGGGTGTTGTGGAACAGAAGGACCTAGGAGTACAAGTACACAGCTTGTTGAAAGCAGTGTCACAGGTGGACAGGGTGGTGAAGAAGGCATTTAGCCTTCATTTGTCGAGGCACTGAGTATTGGATTTGGGACGTTATGTTACAGCTGTATAAGTCAAATATTGTGTACAGTTTTGGTCACCTTGTAATAGGAAAGACCTAGTTAAACTGGAAAGTGTGCAAGGAAGATTTGTGAGCATTTTGCCAGTGCTAGCAGGGCTGAGTTATAGGGAGAAGTTGGACAGGGGAGAATTTTAATCCTTCGAATTTAGGAGAATGAGGGGTGACCTTATTGATGTGTATAAAATCATGAGGGGCGTACACAGGCTGAATACATATAATTTTTTTCACAGGTGGGGGGAATTGAAAACTAGGGGACAAAGGTTTAAGGTGAGAGGGCAAAGATTTAAGAAGAACCTGAGGAGCAACTTCTTTACACAGACAGTGGTATGTACATGAAATGGGCTGCCAAAGAAAGTGGTTGAGGAGGCAAGTACAATAGTAACATTTAAAATGCACGTGGATGAGTACATGGATGGTAAGGGTTCGGAGGGACATGGGCCGAATGCAGGAAGTTGGAACTAGCTGAGTGGCACCATGGTCAGCATGGATCAGTTTGGGCTGAATGGCCTGTTTCCATGGTATATGACTCTATGACTCCTGATGAAGGGTGTAAACCCTAAACGTCAACTTTCCCGATCCACTGTTGCTGCCTGACCAGCTATGTTTCTCCAGTTCTACACTGTATTGACTGACTCCAGCATCTGCAGTTTTTGCTGTTTCCAACAGCTTTAATGACACTGCCTCCTCTCCTCTCCGCCCACCCTTCTGATTTCACTGGGAAAAGATCCAGCTGATTGGAATAGCTGGGCCACATTTGCATTTCCTTCTTTAGTTTCCCTCCTGGCTAGAAACAGCAGCTAGTTTCAGAGATAATGGGAACTGCAGATGCTGGAGATTCCAAGATAATAAAATGTGAGGCTGGATGAACACAGCAGGCCAAGCAGCATCTCAGGAGCACAAAAGCTGACGTTTCGGGCCTAGACCCTTCATCAGGGTCTAGGCCCGAAACGTCAGCTTTTGTGCTCCTGAGATGCTGCTTGGCCTGCTGTGTTCATCCAGCCTCACATTTTATTAACAGCAGCTAGTTGACTGACAGGAGCACCCTGGGTTGCCAGGATCAAAGGAACTCTCTTTGTGAGAGTTAAGAGGAAAGGGAAGGCTTTCACAAGGGTCTCATGTGCTGTGGGAAAACAGCACGACATTGGTAGCTAAGTCCTATGAACAATTTTACTTTCCCATCTGTCCTCTTTATACTGGTTGGCCTGGGTATAAACCATCCCAATCAAACTCTAACTTTGAACTATATATTGTGACTCACTGCCATGCTTCTAAGCTCTAGAAGAGAGTAACTAATTCGCAGACTACATTAGTTTGATTCCAAATCTTTCAGGTTAACTATCCATTCCAATCTCACACACTTTGCTGTCCTTCCAAACTATAAACTCCAGTTGTTAGATCTGAGTTCCTATCAGCTGTTCAGTCACTCATTTTCTGGAAGCCGAGAGAGTATTCAATTCAAGGATACTTGGTAACTTACAGCATTCCATAAATCAGTAAACTTGGTTAAATAATTCCTATTATATCTCCTTAACTGTGAACTTCAACCTGTAGCATTTTTTTTAGCAGAACAGTGCTGTTGTGTTGTATCATTGTCACTGCATATAGTGGCCTGCTCTACCTTACAATACTCAGAAATCTGCCTGTCTTTCAAATGATGATCATTGAAATCCTTCTGTAAATGTGACCGCACTGCTATCAGTGATAATTTGTAGGAAGACTAGATACTACACTTGATGTCACTATTATTCATCTAGGAAGGTGGTTCATCGATACAATACTACATAGGTTTGTGTAAGCATATTATCTGGTTCTGCACTACATTCAAGTGAGCCCCACATCTATAGCCAACATGGTTAGTCGTCTGCTTAAACCATCTTAAAACCCAGTTAGGAAAGGAAGAAGCTAATTGAATATTGCACACTTGACAAGAAATGTCCAGTTTTCGATACCTCAACATATTGACTTACAGAGTGGATAGCTGTAGTGATTTTGTAAAATAAGTATTATTCAATTTTGTCTTCTTTTACACCGTATGAAAAATGGGTGACTCAATCTGGTTAATCATTTAGCAGGCATGGGCCATATTATAAATGGGGTGTATAGTGGGTGAGCTGTATAGGTGCAGAATCTATGTTTTGGGGTACAACAGGCAGATCTGTAGGTATAGATGCATAATGGTCAGTTTGTAATGGTTGGTTTTCATAGGTGCCTTACACATAATGGCTGAATGTACAGTGGGTAGGCTTCTGAATGCAGGGTATCAAACATAGAAAATAGGAGGAGGAACCATTCAACCCATTCAGCCTGTTCTGCAATTCAACATGATCATGGCAGATCCCTTATCCAAATGCCATACTTCCACTCTCTTCTCACACCCCGTGACACCTTTAGAAAAAATAACAAAGAACAAAGAAAATTACAGCACAGGAACAGGTCCTTCAGCCCTCCAAGCCTGCGTTGATGCAGATCCTCTACCTAAACCTGTCGTCTATTTTCCAAGGATCTGAATCCCTCCGCTCCCTGACCATTCATGTATCTGTCTAGATACATCTTAATGATGCTACTGTGCCTGCCTCTACCACCTCCGCTGGCAACACATTCCAGGCCCACACCACCCTCTGTGTAAAGAACTTTCCACATATATCTCCCTTAAACTTTTCCCCTCTCACCTTGAAATTGTGACCCTTAGTAATTGAGTCCCCCACTCTGGGAAAAAGCTTCTTGCTATCCAGCCTGTCTATACCCCTCATGATTTTGCAGACCTCAATCAGGTCCCCCCTCAACCTCCGTCTTTCTAATGCAAATAATCCTCATCTACTCAACCTTTCTTCATAGCTAGCACCCTCCATACCAGGCAACATCCTGGTGAACCTCCTCTGCACCCTCTCCAAAGCATCCACATCCTTATGGTAATGTGGCAACTAGAACTGTATGCAGTGTTCCAAATGTGGTTGTACCAAAGTCCTATAAAATTGTAACATGACCTGCTAACCCTTGTACACAACACCCCGTCAGATGAATGAAAGCATGCTGTATGCCTTCTTGACCACTCTATCCACCTGCTTTGCCACCTTCAGGGTACAATGGACCTGAACACCCAGATCTCTCTGTGCATCAATTTTCCCCAGGGCTTTTACATTTACCGTATAGTTCGCTCTTGAATTGGATCTTCCAAAATGCATCACTTTGCATTTGCCTGGATTGAACTCCATCTGCCATTTCTCCGCCCAACTCTCCAATCTATATACTTTCTGCTGCATTCTCCGACAGTCCCCTTCACTGTCTGCTACTCCACCAATCTTAGTGTCATCTGCAAACTTGCTAATCAGGCCATTTATACCTTCCTCAGATCATTTACGTATATCACAAGCAACAGTGGTCCCAACACAGATCCCTGTGGAACACCACTGGTCACAGTTCTCCATTTGAGAGACTCCCTTCCACTACAACTCTCTGTCTCCTGTTGCCCAGCCAGTTCTTTATCCATTTAGCTTGTACACCCTGGACCCCATGCAACTTCACTTTCTCCATCAGCCTACCATGGGGAACCTTATCAAACGCCTTACTGAAGTCCACGTACATGACGTCTACAGCCCTTTCCTTATCTATCAACTTTGTCACTTCCTCAAAGTATTCTATCAAGTTGGTAAGACATGACCTTCTCAGTGCAAAGCCATGCTGCCTATCACAAATAGGCCCATTTTCTTCCAAATGTAAATAGGTCCTATCCCTCAGTATCTTCTCCAGCAGCTTCCCTACCACTGACATCAGGCTCACTGGTCTATAATTAGCTGGATTATCCTTGCTACCCTTCCTAAACAAGTGGACAACATTAGCAATTCTCCAGTCCTCTAGGACCTCACCCGTGCTCAAGGATGCTGCAAAGGTATCTGTTAAGGTCCCAGCTACTTCCTCTCTCGCTTACCTCAGTAACCTGGGATAGATCCCATCCAGACCTGGTGAATTGTCCACTCCAATGCCTTTTAGAATACCCAACACTTCCCCCCTCCTTATGCTGACTTGACCTAGAGTAATCAAACATCTAACCCTAACCTCAACATCCGTCACGTCTCTCTCCTCAGTGAATACTGACGTAAAGAACTCATTAAGAATCTCACTCATTTTCTCTGACTCCTCACATAACTTCCCTCCTTGGTCCTTGAATGAGCCAACACTTTCTCCAGTTACGCTCTTGCTTCTTGAATAAAAGCCTTTGGGATTTTCCTGAACCCTGTTTGCTCAAGTTATTTCATGACCCCTTCTAGCCCTCCTAATTCCTCGTTTCAGATTGGTCCTATTTTCCCGATATTCTTCCAAAGCTTTGTTTTCCGTCGCTGAGACCTTATATATGCTTCCTTTTTCCTCTTTGCTAGTCTCACAATTTCATGTGTCATCCATGGTTCCCTAATCTTGCCCTTTCTATCCCTCATTTTCACGGGACATGTCTGTCCTGCACTCTAATTAACCTCTCTTTAAAAGCCTCCCACATATCAAATGTGGATTTACCCTCAAACAGCTGCTCACATTCCACATTCCCCTGCTCCTGTCAAATTTTGCTACATCATAGAATCCCTACAGTGTGGAAACAGGACCTTTGACCCAACAAGTCCACAAGTCAGAGCATCCCACCCAGACCCATCCCCCTATATTCCACCTAATCAACACCGCCCTGAACACTATGGGCAATTTAGCATGATCGATCCATCTAACCTGCACATCTTTAGACTGTGGGAGGAAACTGGAGCACCCAGAGGAAACCCACGCAGACATGGAGAGAATGTGCAAACTCCACACAGACAGTCGCCTGAGGCTGGAATCAAACCTGGGTTCCTGGTGTTGAGGCTGCAGTGCTAACCACTGAGCCACCGTGCCACCTTATAGTTGGCCTTCCCCCAATTCAGCCCTCTTCATAGAACATAGAACATTACAGCACAGTACAGGCCCTGCGGCCATCGATATTGTGCCGACCTGTCATATCGATTGCAAGCCCATCTAACCTACACTATTCCATGTACGTCCATATGCTTATCCAATGACGACTTAAATGTACCTAAAGTTGGCGAATCTACTACCGTTGCAGGCAAAGCGTTCCATTCCCTTACTACTCTCTGAGTAAAGAAACTACCTCTGACATCTGTCCTATATCTTTCACCCCTCAATTTAAAGCTATGCCCCTCGTGCTCGCTGTCACCATCCTAGGAAAAAGGCTCTCCCTATCCACCCTATCTAACCTTCTGATTATTTTATATGTTTCAATTAAGTCACCTCTCAACCTTCTTCTCTCTAATGAAAACAGCCTTAAGTCCTTCAGCCTTTCCTCGTAAGACCTTCCCTCCATACCAGGCAACATCCTAGTAAATCTCCTCTGCACCCTTTCCAAAGCTTCCACATCCTTCTTATAGTGCGGTGACCAGAACTGTACGCAATACTCCAAGTGCGGCCGCACCAGAGTTTTACAACTTCACCATAACCTCTTGGTTCCGGAACTCGATCCCTCCATTAATAAAAGCTAAAACACTGTATGCTTCTTAACAGTGCTGTCAACCTGGGTGGCAACTTTCAAGGATCTGTGTACATGGACACCGAGATCTCTCTGCTCATCTACACTGCTAAGAATCTTACCATTAGCCCTGTACTTTGCATTCTGGTTACTCCTACCAAAGTGCATCACCTCACACTTGTCTGCATTAAACTCCATTTGCCACCTCTCAGCGCAGCTCTGCAGCTTATCTATGTCTCTCTGCAACCTACAGCATCCTTCGTCACTATCCACAACTCCACCGACCTTGGTGTCGTCTGCAAATTTACTAACCCATCCTTCTACGCCCTCATCCAGGTCATTTATAAAAATGACAAACAGCAGTGGACCCAACACCGACCCTTGCGGTACACCACTAGTAACTGGTCTCCAAGATGAACATTTCCCATCAACTACCACCCTCTGTCTCCTTTCAGCAAGCCAATTTCTGATCCAAACGGCTATATCTCCCAGAATTCCATTCCTCCGCATTTTGTACAATAGCCTATTGTGGGGAACCTTATTGAACGCCTTGCTGAAATCCATATACACCACATCAACCGGTTTACTCTCATCTACCTGTTTGGTCACCTTCTCAAAGAACTCAATAAGGTTTGTGAGGCACAACCTTCCCTTCACAAAACCGTGCTGACTATCCCTAATCAATTTATTCTTTTCTAGATGATTATAAATCCTATCCCTTATAATCTTTTCCAACACTTTACCAACAACTGAGGTAAGGCTCACTGGTCTATAATTACCAGGGTTGTCTCTACTCCCCTTCTTGAAAAGGGGAACCACATTTGTTATCCTCCAGTCATCTGGCACTATTCCTGTAGACAACGATGAGTTAAAGATCAATGCCAAAGGCTCGGCAATCTCCTCCCTGGCTTCCCAGAGGATCTTCCTTTAGGACCACTCTCATCTTTGTCCATCGGTATTCTAAAACTTATGGATTTGTGATCACTATTCCCAAAGTAACCCCCTACTGAAACTTCAACCACCTGGCTGGACCCACTCCCCAACATCAGGTCCAGTATGGCCCCTTCCTGAGTTGGAATATTTACACACTGCTCTACAAAACCCTCCTGGATGCTCCTTACAAACTCTGCTCCATCTAAACCCCTAACACTGAGTAAATCCCAGTCAATGTTGGGAAAATTAAAATCTCCTACCACCACCACCCTGTTGCTCCTACATCTTTCCATAATCTGTCTACATATTTGTGCCTCTATCTCACACTCACTGTTGGGAGGCCTGTAGTGCAGCCCCAACATTGTTACCGCACCCTTCCTATTTCTGAGCGCTGCCCATGTTGCATTACTGCTTGAGTTCTCCATAGGGCCCTCCTTCAGCACAGTTGTGATATCGTCTTTGACCAGTAATGCAACTCCTCCACCCCGTTTACCTCCCTCTCTATCCCACCTGAAGCATCAATACCCTGGGATATTTAGTTGCCAGTCATGTCCTTCCCTCAACCAAGTCTCAGTAATAGCAATAACATCATACTCCCAGGTACTAATCCAAGCCCTAAGTTCATTTGCCTTACCTACTACACTTCTCGCATCAAAACAAATGTACCTCAGACCACCTATCCCTTTCATCATCTGCTCTCTGCCTACACTTGCCCTTGGTCACACTGATTTCATTATCTAGTTCCTTACAGGCTTTAGTTACTAACTCCTTACTGTCCACTAACCTCCTCATTTGGTTCCCATCTCCCTGCCACATTAATTTAAACGCTCTCCAACAGCGTTAGCAAAAGCAGCCCCTGGGCACTGGATAAAAACCAAAAGAACTGCAGATGCTGTAAATCAGGAACAAAAACAAAGTTGCTGGAAAAGCTCAGCAGGTCTGGCAGCATCTGTGAAGGAGAAAACCGAGTTAACGCTTTGGGTCTGGTGACCCTTCCGCAGAACTTCCTCAGTTCTGAGGAAAAAGTTGAGGCTTTTTTTCTGCCTTTTGGTCACCCATTCCCTTTCTCCCTCAGGGATCATAATCTGCGGTGTGACCAACTTGGTGATTGGACCCGAAATGTTAACTCTGTTTTCTCTTCCACAGACGCTGCCAGACCTGCTGAGCTTTTCCGGAAACTTTGTTTTTGTCTCGAGGGCATTGGTTCCAGTCCTGCCCAGGTATAGACCGTCCAATTTGTAATAGTCCCATCTCCCCCAGGACTGGTCCCAATGTCCCAAAAATCTGAACCTCTCCCTCCTGCATCATCTCTCAAGCCACTCATTTATCCTGCCCATTCTTTCATTTCTACTCTGACTAGCATGTGGCACTGGTAGCAATCCTGAAATGACTACCTCTGAGGTCCTACTTCTTAACTTGGCTCCTAACTCCCTAAATTCTGCTTGTAGGACCTCATCCCATTTTTCACCTATATCATTGGTGCCTATATGCACTGTGACAGCTGGCCATTCACCGTCCCCCTTCACAATGTCCTGCAGTCGATCTGCGACATCCCTGACCCGTGCGCCTGGGAGGCAACATACTATTCGTGAGTCTCATTTTTGACCATAGCCAAGGGAACCTTTATCTTTGCTTCCCATCTGCCCAACCCTGTGAGAATGTGATATGTTTCAATCAGATTCCCCTCTTATTTTTTTTCCATTTCAGTGAATACAGGCCCATTCAAACCCAATCTTCCTCACAACCCTGCCATTCCAAGAATAAAGGGTGGATTTTACAGATTAAGTGCGTGTAAAAGTAAGTATACTGCTGACAGTTGCATGCTTAGCAATGGGCTCAAATTCAATCCAGGCAAGCATGAATTACAGCTACCTTACACTTGTAAAGTGGAAGCACATTCTGGCCATTGCACATGATTGGCACAGTTTACAGAGAAGCTTCTGAGAAGGAGGAAAGAAGAGCGATGGATCAGCAGGTCAGAGAGAGTGCTTCCCATTCATGGACATGTTGTAAGTTTAAGAGTGGAGCTGGAGTAGAGGAGAGAGGTTATTTTTCCAAGCACTTGAAAAGGAACAGGTTCAATAGTCACTGAGATCAATGCACAGGGGTTAAAGTTAGTGAATACATCCTTAAATACCATTCACATTCCACTACACCACTAACCTCTCACACCATTCAACATGCCACAGCACCATTATCAATTTCTAGGAATCTGAAGTCAGGTCTAATATTCCTTTGCTCTATTTCATCCTCACCCTCTTGACATGGCTGCCAGCAACACATCTCACTGTTGTATATCTCTCACTGTTTCCAAATACCTCCAGTTAATAACCTAGGATAGCTATATCACCCATGCAATTTGCAATGACTCACTGACATTCTTCCCTGGCTCTTGCAGGATGAAGAGACACTTAGAGGTGAGAAGCAAAGAACATCTGGGGAAACTTGACTGATGCTACCTCTGAAGCTCATTGAGGTCACGCTGCTCTGAATTATTGAGACAATAGCCATTGTGACTAAGGATCTAAGCTCACAGCATGCTCATGCCTTACTCACCTTTTTCAACTTCACTTCTTCACAACTCCACAGTCTGGTATTAAGTGTCGATGGTTGATGCTGTAACATCAGCACTTCTTGTTTTCCATTTAACCAGCCATCCCTCAGCCCTTTATTCCTTTATAATTTCAGATATCCAAAGGCTTGATATCTGGTCAGCCACTCCAGCCTGATGGTGAAGAACAAAAGTGGGAATAGATGCCTGATGAAATAGTGTCCTTCAATCTGATAGCAGTAGCTACCAGTTACAGGACATAAAAGGCTTGGGGACGTGGTGCAATGATAACAACCTCTCTCTCAACATCAGCAAAACTAAAGAACTGATCATTGACTTCAGAAAGAAATGAGGAGAACAACCCCAATCTACATCAACAGAACTGAAGTTAAGAGGGTGGACAGCATCAAGTTCCTTGAGTGACGATAACTGCCCATTTGTCCTGGACTTCTCATGTAGATGCAATGATCAAGAAGGCATAACAACGCCTCTTCTCCCTCAAGTGGCTCAGAAAATTTGGTAGGTCCAATAAGGACCCTCACCAACTTTTACAGATGCACAATAGAATGCATACTGTCCGGGTTCATTACAGTTTGTTACTGCTCAGCCCAGGACCGTAAGAAACTGCAGAAGGTTGCGTGTACAGCCTAGACCATCATGGAAGCCAACTTTCCATCCATGGACTCCATGTACTTGGCTCTCTGCTGTAGAAAGGCTGCCAACATTATCAAAGACCCATCGCATCTGGTACTGCTCTCCTAAAACCTCTTCGGTTGGGCAGAAGATACAGAAGCCTGAATACATGCACCAGCAGGTACAAGAACAGCTTCTTCCTGCTATTATTAGACTGATGAATGAACTGGTTAACTTCAAATAATGCTGATTTTGTTAATGTTGATCTTGCCTAGCTCATGTCCTGTGAAGTGCAATCTGTACGACTCACTCTGTCCAAGTTTTTTTTCACTCTATGATCTGTATACCATTGCTTACTATGAACTGTCAGCAACTGCATGCAAACAAAGCTTTTCATTGTGCCTAGGCACATGTGATGATAAATCAGTTCAATCAATCAATCAGCTCCTATATTGGTATTGTAGATACTTCAGAGGCAGGATCTGCAGATGGTGAGTCACTGGAGACAGATCGGTGGCTGCAAGTCTCCAGACTGAGCTCCTGAGACAGACAGTGGCTCTGTGGAGTGCAAACCTGCAGTTTCATTTTCCCACCACTAATGCTTCACATGCGCCTTTGCTGCTGTCTCTCAGCCAGTCCTGACCGCTCCAAAAGGACAACTTGTCAGCAAGCTCCCCATGAATATGGGATCACATGGATTCTGCTGCAGAGGATGTGGAGGACTTTGTTAGAGCACTAAACAGCAAAAGACTGATGGGCACGCTCACAGGAATGCCTGGTGCATCGGCTCAGTTGCTTTGGAAACTGTTATTCATTGTCAAGGAGCATTGAGGACGTCAACTGCAAGTTGGGAGAAGATTTATGAGAGCTTAGAGCCCATCCTTTCCAATACGGAAGGTATGGCCAATGCCATGGCAGCACTGGTGGTCTCACTGTAGTGCAGCATCTGATGACCAATGTTTCAGCTTCCAGTACAGCATAGGCAGAAGGCTCATAGGGTTTCACAATAGGCAATGACCTGTGCTCCAATACATTAGGACTGAGCTCCTGAGACATTCAGTGGCTCAGTGGAGTACAAACCTGCAGTTTCACTTTCCCATCAATAATGCTGCATTTGCGCCTTGGCTGCTGTCTCACAGCCAGTCCTGACTGCTCCAAAAGAATGTTTGTCCAGACACAGGAAATCTGAAACAAAATAGAACAAGTTGAAAATACTCAGCAGGTCAGGCAGCGGACAGAGCTTACTGGCCAGAGCTGCCTCCACCCTCACTGCATCTTTGGGAGCAGGGGTGGCACCCAGCAGTGAATAAAACTGGTTGGCAATAGCTGTTTCTGTGGCACCTGCTTTCCAAACACCTGACTGGTCCTGGTGAAGCCTCTTGATGTACATTGATAACCAGTCTCCTCCATGGCTCCTCAATGGAGACTGGCTGTAGTCCCAGCATTGGCTACAGCTCTTGATGATAGGGTCTTCTACCAATATATACAAGCAGAAGTCACCTTCTCAGGCAATTAGCTGCCAGTGGATGATAACCATGGTAGTAAGTTCCCATCCTCTCTTGTCTTTTGATCTAGCAAAGGGGGAAATCACCTCCACTAAAAAGCCTGGCCAATGTTTTAATTCAATGACCTTTCCATGGGAAATGGTTTGCTCCGTGACAGTGTTGGTTACTACGTTGTTTTCCCAGAAATGATGTCTATGTGCGGTCATCAAGCAGAGGATAGTTATGATCTAGAGACCAGTGGGTTTTGTTGCTGTATAGTCATTCTTGGCTTCAATGTGACTTTTAGAATGGTTGGCTGATGCAAGATAAAAGCATCGTGATTGCTACCAAGATAGTAAACATTCACCAAAATAATGCTTTGTATGCAGTTCTACACCAACTGTACAATGAGTGAGTGCAACGGTTTGCAGCTCTGGTATATTTCCCCATTGAGATCCACAGCCCATAAAGCTGTGTGTATGTTTGTGCAGCCAATGTCTCAATGGATCTCCTACTTCTCTGCTTAGGCAGAAAACAGTGGAAACTTCTCTTTCATAACCACTTAAACTCTCAATGAACTCTGAAGTACAGTGAGGTTAGACATTCCACTCCCGCACATCCCAGATGTCCAAGTTCTTTAAGGACCGCAACTTTCCCCCCACGGTGATTGAGAACGCCCTTGACCGCGTCTCCCGCATTTCCCGCAACACATCCCTCACACCCCGCCCCCGCCACAACCGCCCCAAGAGGATCCCCCTCGTTCTCACACACCACCCTACCAACCTCCGGATACAACGCATTATCCTCCGACACTTCCGCCATTTACAATCCGACCCCACCACCCAAGACATTTTTCCATCCCCTCCCCTGTCTGCTTTCTGGAGAGACCACTCTCTCCGTGACTCCCTTGTTCGCTCCACACTGCCCTCCAACCCCACCACACCCGGCACCTTCCCCTGCAACCGCAGGAAATGCTACACTTGTCCCCACACCTCCTCCCTCACCCCCATCCCAGGCCCCAAGATGACATTCCACATTAAGCAGAGGTTCACCTGCACATCTGCCAATGTGGTATACTGCATCCACTGTACCCGGTGCGGCTTTCTCTACATTGGGGAAACCAAGCGGAGGCTTGGGGACCGCTTTGCAGAACACCTCCGCTCAGTTCGCAACAAACAACTGCACCTCCCAGTCGCAAACCATTTCCACTCCCCCTCCCATTCTCTTGATGACATGTCCATCATGGGCCTCCTGCACTGCCACAATGATGCCACCCGAAGGTTGCAGGAACAGCAACTCATATTCCGCCTGGGAACCCTGCAGCCATATGGTATCAATGTGGACTTCACCAGTTTCAAAATCTCCCCTTCCCCTACTGCATCCCTAAACCAGCCCAGTGCATCCCCTCCCCCCACTGCACCACACAACCAGCCCAGCTCTTCCCCCCCACCCACTGCATCCCAAAACCAGTCCAACCTGTCTCTGCCTCCCTAACCGGTTCTTCCTCTCACCCATCCCTTCCTCCCACCCCAAGCCGCACCCCCAGCTACCTACTAACCTCATCCCACCTCCTTGACCTGTCCGTTTTCCCTGGACTGACCTATCCCCTCCCTACCTCCCCACCTACACCCTCTCCACCTATCTTCTTTACTCTCCATCTTCGGTCCGCCTCCCCCTCTCTCCCTATTTATTCCAGTTCCCTCCCCCCATCCCCCTCTCTGATGAAGGGTCTAGGCCCGAAACGTCAGCTTTTGTGCTCCTGAGATGCTGCTTGGCCTGCTGTGTTCATCCAGCCTCACATTTTATTATCTGAAGTACAGTCTTTGATGTATTACAGGACTGAAGTTCCCTCTGCTGGTGTACAGGTCTTAGTGACCTTCCTGGTGCAGCAGTGCAGAATGAGCTGAGCGATGTTAGCGCTGTCACTGGCATCAGTGTGCAAAGATCCTGATATTTAGAAATTGATGATCTTTAAGATGACTGGCAGCATCTTCCAGCCGCTGCCCTGTGGTTGCCAGTGCTGTTGGAGGAAGTAGAATTGTTCAGTGAAGCTCAGTCATATCAAACACTTTTCCTGATTGAAGTGGAGGTAGGAGAGATGCACACAGAAGCCCCTGGTTGGTTATGACCTTCAGATAAGAGGCCTTCTTTTCCTCCTTCTTCAGACAGCTTCTCCTCTCTGCTGCCTGTTCAGTCCACCTACAATACCACAGCCCCAAGAGGGACTGCATTCACATCCCCATGGCTGGGAGGAAGCTTTCTGTTTGTGGGATTTAAAAATCCATTCCACTCCTCGTGGATCTAGTCCTATTCACCTCTAAATCTAAGAACTTGCATGAGCTCCACCTACAAAACAATAAACAGTAGTAATACTAACTTTGCACTAGAGAAACAAAATCAAAATCGTTTCGCCTATAATTTTCTGGATGATTTCTTAAAGTAGTGCTCATGGGATCAGCCTGCATGTAACAGAATGAAGGGTCTAGGTCTGAAATGTCAGCTTTCCTGCTCCTAAGATGCTGCTTGGCCTGCTGTGTTCATCCAGCTCTACACCCCCTTGACCTGTCTGTCCTCCCAAGACTGACCTATCCCCTCCCTACCTTCCCAGCCATACTCTCCTCTGCACCCATCTTCTCCTCTATCTATCTTCAGTCCGACTCCCCCTCTCTCCCTATTTATTTTAGAATCCTCTCCCTATCACCCTTTTCTGATGAAGGGTCTAGGCCTGAAAAGTCAGCTTTTGCGCTCCTAAGATGCTGTTTGGCCTACTGTGTTCATCCAGCTCCACACTCTGTTATCTTGGTAACTTAGTCTCTGCTGTATTCTTAGAGGCCTGCTTCAGTACCAGGATCTTTTTGAAGATTACCAAGTAGATGGTACTGATCCAGAGACAGCCCAGCTTGCTTTCTCTTTGCATGAATTCCTCAGCTTCAGAAGTGCCAAGCAGAAAAAAAACCAGGCTGACTCTATTACACTGCGACAATCCTTTGCTTCTTAGTTGTTCGTGTCCATGACAACACCAGGTCGTGTGACATTTCTTAGAACCTTCTGCTATTATAATCAGGAAACCAATTCATCCTCTTTCAAAATATCCTCCAGCTGTCTCTGTTCTTAAAAAAACTTCAGACAAAACAAAATAAACATTTTTCTAAACTTTTAGGACATCATAACAATGAAAATAAATACACATATTCTTATTGTCTTTTCTATTTGCTGGTTGTCCTTTGGAGAAGGGGTGTTTGTAAACAAGTTAATTAATCAGCTGCTGTGAACACTGTGCTGATCAATAATTGACCATTTTCTTAGATACAGGCATGATGGAATAAACTTTCATTTGTAAGGGTTGTAGCTTTAGCTGTGGCTATTCTGTGTGCATTCTTTTGTGTACATTTGTGGGTGCCACATTATACAAAAGATGTGAATGCATTGAGAGGGCGCAGAAATGATTTACAAGTTTCAGGAATGAGAAATTTCAGTTTTGAGGATATATTGAAGTTGGAACTGTGCTCTTTGGAGAGGCTGAGAGAAGATTTGATAGAGATTTTCAAAATAATGAGCAGGCTAGATAGAGGAGATATAGAGAAGCTCACTTGTAAAGAGAGCAAGAATGAGAGGGCATAGATTTAAAGTGATGTGCAGAAGAAACAGGGATGATGTGAGAAAAAAAAATCACTCAGTGAGTAGTTAGGGTATGGAACGTACTGCCTGGAAATGTGTTGGAAGCAAGTTCAGTTGATGCATTCAAGAGGATATTGGATGATTATTTGGATAGAAATAGTGTGTGCAGGGGTATGGGGAGGAAGCAGAAGACTGGCACCAGGTAATGATGCTGGTTTGAAGAGCTGCTGTCAGCATGATGGGCTGAATGGCCTCTTTCTGTACCATATCAGTTTTAAACAACTAACCCAAATATTAGCTACCCACACAACAAGACGGTTGGTATAGGAATTTGGGCAAGGTGTTTA
Source organism: Stegostoma tigrinum (assembly GCF_030684315.1). Lineage (NCBI taxonomy): Eukaryota > Metazoa > Chordata > Chondrichthyes > Orectolobiformes > Stegostomatidae > Stegostoma > Stegostoma tigrinum. The sequence goes on from NC_081358.1 coordinate 10,204,323, forward strand.
CTTAACACAGCTTGTTAAAAGACAGGATAGAAGGGGCTTGTTGTTGGGGGAAGGGGGAGAGGGGGGCCTGAGTGTACCAAAATAATACTCAACTGTTCTCACTTCTTGCCTTGCCACCACAGCTTGTGCTCATGCCCTTTTCCTTAAGCTCCATAATGCCTTCCATTTTATTGCTCCCTGCTTCTTCTCTCTAGGATCCACGTCTGCTTCACTCCCGGCTAGCAACACTCATGGCTGAATTCTGAGGAACAGACATACCATGTCACCTCTCTAAGGACACCCAGAGCATTTCGTAGCTGCAGGTTTGCCTTGTTTAATTTCAGTCAGGTTTGCACCAATATATCTTCCTTGAGGGCAAGCGGTAAAATTCTGTGAATGGAGCCAGACACTAATCTGGGACAAAGCAAAAGGAGACCACCTTGAGGAGAGGATCTCTGCCTACATCATGCAGGATGAGTTATCACTCTGGGCACACAATAAGAAATATTGATGTTGGTGAAATGTGGAAACTACTTTGTGTCCGACATTTAACATCTAAAGGCTTATTTGTAAGATTACAATGACAACAGAAAGCCAATTCCAACTGCCCGGGGCTGAGGAGATAGCGAGCCCTGCCTGTCCGTTATGAGGCACTTGGATTGGAACACTGCCCAGATCAGAAAAGCAGCCCATTTTACTCAACCTTCTGTTCTATTATTCCTGTTACTGATGAAAAACAATTTCAACTCTGGCAAAATTTTCTCCTTAACGCTTCTGACAAATTTACCTCTGGATAATGCCCCTTGACTTGCCAGCGCCTGGTCCATTCAAAGAGGGTCTTTCACCCTCGAGAATTGCAAGGCATTCCACCTAGCTACTCTTTTGGGTTAAGAAGATCAACTAATGGAATGGAGTAATCAGCAGCCAAGTTACTCCTAGGGCCACCAACAGGCAATACAAAGATTTGTGAGGTGCTTGACCACTTATCCAGAACTTCTAGCCCTGTTTTAGACCCTTTGTGCGAAACATCCACTACTTTGGGCATCCTGAGGAGTAACAAGATACTGTTTCACTGTTATAAACACAGAACATTGCTTTTTTTTCAATTGTGTCTGATGTCTTTGTTTCAAGGACCTTTGGATGATCACAAAGGACTGGCTACCATTTTGGTAAATTCTGCTTCAGATATGCACCAAACCCTCAAAAGTTCCTGGAAAGTTGTGGGTACATTCTCCAACTTCTGTATGAATTTGCTTATTGGGCACATGCCACGAATCGAGCTCCGCTATTCCTGCAGTCATACCAAATGCTACAATTTTAAGGGTGACCACAGTCCCCTAGTTTCCTGACTTTCAGATCAAGGTTGAGAGAAAGCATTGACCAGTTTCCACACTCAACAAGAGTTATTATTTATTACAATTAATTAGAATGTGGCTAAAAGTAAACAGATATAAACCACTGACATATAATACAACTAATTACTTCTCTAATCCCCTTATAAACTTCCCCTTACATGTATACACAACAAACAAATTGGAAAAACAGATTGTAGGCAGAGGTATTAAGCTCGGGAAAGTCAGTTGAGTGGTCTTTACTCCCTGGATGATACTATTTTGGCTAGCCACACTCTTGGCGTTCAGTTTTCTTTCACTCGAAGCTTTGACTGGTTTATAAGAAGTACAAAGTGACTGATTCACTTGAAAAATGTTTCTGATTTGTCAATTCAAAAGTCACAGCTCACAGTATCTGCTGCAGCATTGTTAAATTACTTATTTCAAGTTTAAACAACAGCTTTTTTTTACTGCAGAGAACAGGCAGCTTCTACCAGGGAGAACAAGTGCACACACTTCTATCACACACCCTCTCTCTCTCTGAGCTGCTGTAACTTGTTCCTAATACAACCTGCTCAGTTAGCTGAGAACCTATCAGCTTCGCGTATAAATGACTTAACTCTCAATTGTTCGCTCATTCAGGAACCTGTGACCACAAAATCAGAGCTCACAATAGCCACCAAATTCCTTTCTGTAAGAATAGGCAGCCATCCTGGTAAATCCCTGTTTTTAAAAAATAAGTTCTTTCTGCTTGCAGTCGACAGTTTTAAAGGTGCAAAAATAAAAATGACACAGTTCTTAGAATAGTTTCAACCTTCTGGCTGCCTTCTGAATATAATAGCCCTCACTACCTCAAATCTTTAGAAATATGATTTCACAATCTGTGGTTGTGTCAGAAGGTAAGGGAAGGGAGGAGTTTATTTTCTGATTTGCTTAAGGACGAGTCTATCCGCATTACCTCATTTTGAATGGAGTCTCTACCTTTTTACTACTTTTAAGTGCAGACAGTCTGAATGCCAAACTGTACAGTTCATTTTAAAGACTCATTCAGATGTTAAGCGTTCACTGAGAAATCCATGGACGTAGAATCCTATTGCCCTGATCATCAGCAAGCCTGCAAAAGGACTGGGGGTGAAGGGGGATGAGTAAATATTGTAATATGCATTTAAACTCTGATTACAATAAAGGCAGCCACTACTCTCTGAATCACACTGAGAGAACAGGCATAGAGTAATTCACTAATATAGGGGCAGGTTCAATCTTAGGCAGCCCGGCATAGTTGTTGTGGTGGAGGACTTACAAACCAGAGGTCCAGCCTCTGCCATCATCAAACATAGAATGCAAAGGAACCTGCTCAATATGCACATGAGGGCAATGTGGCAATTGCCGGTAAATGAAACACAGGCACAGCTCAACTACTATCTGATCAAATGGTGGAATAGCTTCCAAGTGTAGAATTGCTATTCCTGCGTTGCTACTCTGGAACATTTAAAGCACGTAGATAATGGGAACTGCAGACACTGGAGAATCTGAGATAACAAAGTGTGGAGCTGGATGAACACAGCAGCATCTTAGGAGCACAAAAGCTGACGTTTTGGGCCTAGACTCTTCATCAAGGGTCTAGGCCCAAAATGTCAGCTTTTGTGCTCCTAAGATGCTGCTTGGCCTGCTGTGTTCATCCAGTTAAAGCACATACTCATTTTAAGTTGTAATTCTTTTTATAATGCAAATTGGGGTACTTCAACTTGTAAAAGATGCCCCTTCCCACTTTGTCAACTTAGGAAATAGCTGAGCAGAGCATGAGTCAAACAAACTCTGCCTAATTCTCGCTGATACTATAGTCGGAACTTTTCCAATATTTTTGAGAAGGTACCTTGGCATCGGTGAACAGGAAGAGCAGGAATGCTTCACAGAAATAACATTACTGTTTGCCCTATAGATCCGTCACTCAGTGAATTGACCAGCTCATCGTTGGGGGCTGTCCTCTGACAGATGCCTGTGAGTGCTCAAGTTCATAGTGCACAGGCTGTCCTGAGGTACCTCTTGACCGCCTCCAGCTGCTTGGGCACTGAGGCTTTGTCATTAAAATTGATTGTTGGCCATGCAACCATCAAAATTTATCTCACATTCCCAAAAGCAGAGCTATGTGTAGGAACTTGTTATGTGTGGGATTGTGAAAATGAGGCAATGCAATGTCAATCTCTACTTTATTACTGCACATATATTGTGTACAAGACAATATATTGTGTCATCTTATATAATGTCTTTCACATCATCAAACTCTATTTAATTTTAGGAACAAAAAACAAAGTTGCTAGAAAACCAGTCCAGCTCGTCACCTTCCCCCACTGTATCCCAAAACCAGGCCAGCTCATCCCCATCTCCCTAACCTATCCCCTCCTCCCACCTCAAGCCGCACCTCCATCTCCTACCTACTAGCCTCATCCCGCCTCCTTGACCTGTCCGTCCTCCCCGGACTGACCTATCCCCTTCCCACCTCCCCACCTATAGTCTCCTCTCCACCTATCTTCTCCTGCATCCATCTTCGGTCCGCCTCCCCCTCTCTCCCTATTTATTTCAGAACCCTCACCCCATCCCCCTTTTCTGATGAAGGGTCTAGGCCCGAAACGTCAGCTTTTGTGCTCCTGAGATGCTGCTTGGCCTGCTGTGTTCATCCAGCTCCACCCTTTGTTATCTTATGCTAGAAAATCTCAGCAGGTCTTTATTTAATTTTATTTTTTCTATTTAATTTTACACGGCTGTTTAAAATTTTTCCTATACGTTTTCCTTATGTCCACAAGTTCAAAACTAGCTATAGCCTTTGAAAGGTATTGAATTTACACAGCTGATTGTCTGTCAGGGAGAAGAGTTGTCAGTACATATGATTGTGTAAAGCGACACCTTTAAATAGTGATTGGTTTGAAAGGATTGAATAAGTGCAATAATTTTCTGCACTGAAGTACTCAGTAAGACAAAACAGTAGGGAGGGTCAGAGTAGTCAAGTGATCCTGTGGTGCACAAGCTGGAGTTCTGTGTGCAGTAACGATCAATACAATAGTATGGAGAATTATTGAGCAAAGTGATTTTAGACTGCATTTGCAGCACCTCATACTGTGATTCCTCACAACACTGATACTGAAATGTACAAAAAGCACTTTCCCATTCTAAAGGGAGTAAATCAGAAATACAAAATGTCTAAAAGGAAAGAGTTTTTCATGGATCATCAAGAGCATAATCCATTAGGGGAGCGAGAAGGTATTTTGTCGGCTTTTTAGCATTGCTAGAGAGGCTGTTAGTCTTGACTCCAGATAAAAATGAACAAGGTCATTGGGTTGTTTGGTATCTCACTGCATTTGTTTCAAGATGCATAATAAAGAGGTGGCAGGACAAGCTGTACTGGAGTTCATTATTCATCACTTAGTTAAATAATGATGGAATGAACAAAATCCAAACAAAATAAGATTCCACAGGCTATTAGGGCTGTGTATCTAACATCCGATTGCAAAATTACATTGAAAAGAATTGAAAGACAACATCACCAAAAACAGATGAATTCTACATCCAACTCATCCAATGTGTATGTCTGATAGCTTGCTCTGTACAAGTTGCCTAGAAAACAACAGCAGTACCAATCAAAAGTAATTTGAGGGCTGTGAAGCATTTTGGATCAGAATGATTATGAGGAAGTTGCAACTA